>NC_081407.1:966726779-967340112 GCF_030272615.1 Cryptomeria japonica | reverse complement strand
ACTCTTGCTTTATGTTGATGACATGTTAGTGACTAGTTCTAGCATGGAAGTAGTTTGTGATTTGAATCTACTTCTATCTCAATGTTTTGCAATGAAAGATTTAGGGGCAACAAAAAGAACACTTGGCATGGATATAATTCGAGACAGGCGAAAAAAAAGAAATTAAATTGTCTCAAGAGAAATATATTCTCAAGATTTTGGATAGGTTTGGAATGAAGGATGCCAAGGCGATTGACACTCATTTAGCTGATCATTTTCGTTTATCCTCTGCTATGTGTACCAAGACACAAGAAGAACAGGATTTCATGAAATGCATCCCCTATCGTTCAATAGTTGGTAGTCTCATGTGTGCCTAGTCTCCACTCGTCCGGATATTGCTCATGCAATGGGAGTTGTAAGTAGATTCATGAGAAATCTCGGTAAACCTCATTGGGAGGCAGTCAAGTGGATATTAAGGTATCTTAAAGGTACTTCAGATTATGTTTTGTGTTTTGGTAGGAATAATGTACAATTACAAGGTTTTATTGATTCTGATTTCGCCGAAGATTTAGACAAACACAAATCAACTATTGGTTATGCTTTCATATTTGTTGGAGTTGCTATTAGTTGGGTTTCCAGGTTGCAACATGCAGTTGCTCTTTCTTCCACAAAGGTTGAATGCATGGATCTCTCTGAAGGTGTCAGGAAAATGATTTGGTTACAACAATTGTTTAATGATTTGAGGTGTCAACAAAGTGGTTGGGTTTGTTTTGTGACATTCGCAACACTATTTTTATGGCAAACAATCATTCATCTCAGCGTCGCTCGAAGCATATTGACATACATGTTCATTACATTCATCATGTGGTTGAAGAGGGCAAGTTATAGGTTGCAAAAATTGACACAAAGGTCAATTCGGCTAATGTCTTGACCAAAGTTGTTTCCAAAGAGAAGTTCGACTTCTATAGGGCTTCTCTTGGCATGGTTAAGATGTGACAGTAAGATCTGAGCGGGGGAATTATTTCTAAGCAGCGTTCGGTTGGACTTCAAGTGGGAGATTGTTGATAGAGTGAAGCCCAACCATTTTCCCTCCAATGATGGCTATTGACCTTCTGTTAGAAGGCTTTTCTTTTTGTGTATATTTTTCAGCTTTGGCTGCTCCTTGTATGTTTTATTTTGAGATTAATACAAGATTCCCTTGCTCTTGAATATGTATGTAGGCAATTTGTCGAACCATAATAAATATCGTGTCATTCTTCTCTATGTGTGTTTTCTTTCTACATTTGTCTACTGTTATAATCGTTTGCAATTCTCTTCACAAGCGAATGGGTATTGGCATAGTAAGGAATACGTGTTAGGCAACACTTTAAAATGACTATTTTTTTATCCTTACGTGCATAACTAAATTCATAGTATTTTTTTTTTACTATCCAAAAGCCAGAACAATAGCTATAAGCAATTAAGTCACATACTAAGACAACCAAAAAGAATCTTCGAAATTTGATGTATGGTTTAGAAAATTAGAATATGCAAAATTAACTATAACAAATATTGATTCTCTTCCCCTACAATAAGAAACAAAAAAAAAAAAAAAAATTTCCACCCACAACTATTTTAAAAATTCTATGAAAAGATAACTATAGGACCTTAACCACTACATGTTCCATAAATATTGTTAATAAAATGTGTACGAAAGTATGAAAATTGTTTGCAAACATACAAACCCATAACATTTGTCTTAAAATTGAACTGGATTTAAAATTCGGGTTTACATATAAGATAATGTTGCCTAATATTTTACTTGGGTTTTACATGTAAGATTCTTTGAAAATTGCTTATAATAAGGCTACGAAATAAAGAAATTTGTAAATATTAAGGTTTTAAAATATATAGCTCTGTTCATTATGAGCTCTTCAGGTGAAAAATCCAATACATGATAAATCAAAGAAAATTCTTAGAACTCTCGAAGCTTTTGATTACTAGATAACAAAATCCATCGATAAGATAATCCGCAAAGCTTTTTCGACAAATTTGATTTAATTGTTGCTGCACTAGTATTTCAGCATGAATGTTTATAGATCGCTTTAATGTGGCAAAGATAAAATATGAAAATATAGTGCATCTGTAATTGCATTTGTTGTTTCTGCACTAAAAAATTTAGTTTCCTTTTTAATAACTGGAAGCAAGTGAGCAAATTTGTTCCATTTTAATGTTTGATTCTGATAAGATAATGATGTGGGACAAGAAAATGTAATCGATATGGCTGATGAGCATTGAAGCATTTAATCCCTTACACACCACATTCTATGGAGATGATTCATCAGAGCATTTAAAACTATATTTTCAAGCTAGCCTTTACAAAGACCTCATCCCTGCTATTTTCTACCGGATAGCTGAGAATATCTTACATCTCTCAAATAGTATTCTCGATCCCTGCAAGTACAGAATAATCAATCAAAATATTTGGTTTTACAAATGTGCATTTGTTGGTTTACTGTTTTGTTTCATTGATTTTTTAATAGCAATGTTACAATTTTGCAAACAACTGGGATCACAGCAAAATATGTTCGGGACTGAAAAGAGGTCCTAAAAGTCACATGTTTGATTCCAAGAACGCCAATAATTTAGACCACGAGGAAGTAGAAAAAAAAATGCCAGAAAATTTGTGTCTAGACCTCTTTAATCCCTGTGTCATGTCAAGTTGTCGACATTTATGATTGTAATTGGGGAAGCTAAAATGGATATTTTTCAATGTTGGAAGTGAATTGACTCTAAGAGGGGGGTGAATTAGAGTCTAAGAACTTAACTCATACAAAAAGTTTTGACAGAGAACCTTGTTGAATGTAAACCAAACATAACAAAATAGTTTCTCTTAAGTATACATACTGATATTATCAAACTAATGAACTGAAAAGAATGTCTTTAAATCAACAAAGTTGAAATTTCAGAAATGAAGTAAATAACATTTAATTTTATAAATGACACAGTAACATGAAACTTGCAGATATAAAACAACAATTGTATGAATTAGCACAATGCAAAACAAATGAAATAATCCAACATATCAGAGCATGAAACTAATGGAAAACTTTTGACACATGACACAAAGATTTTATGAGTGGAAAACCCTCTTGGGGTAGAAAAACCACTCGTAAAGATCTTTTTTATTATAACAATGAGCACCAACTTTGTACACTGTCTTCAAGGAGCAATAACAACATCATAATTGCAGAAATATACTTGTGCAACTTTGAGATTATAAGAGTACAAGTGAAACAATTTCCTTTTACAAATATACTGCTATAAAGTGTAGAGAAATCACATACTTTGTTATTTGTATGAAATAAAATAATCCTTTCTGCCCTTGATTTCCAAAATTAAATTCACACTGAACTTCTGAAAACAAAGTTTTCACAATATGCAATGAAAAACCCTTTCAATCTTTTTCACTGATCACAGCAAGTAACGCACAGTTTTCCCTGCCTTGTTTTTTTCTTCACACTCACACATTTTATTTTTGGAATGTCACGGCCATGATATGTATAAATGCCCAAAGATGTAGAATCGGTTCCAAAACTGAAATGAACTGTTTCTTTTTTAAGTCAAAACTGTTCGAAAAACAACCTTCCAAATATACCTTCCAAAATAGGGTAACTGTATTAGTTAGGGTTTCTAAACAGAAACATGATTTTTGTATAACATTTAAAAAATAGTTATAAATCTGCTCCAGAAAACTGAAATCCGTATGAACAACGAATCTCTTGTTTATAGCATATAAAACCCTTGTAAAACTTTTGTTATCTTAAAAAATAATTACATGACCGTAAAAAAAAACCCATCAAACTCTTTATTCCTGCTCATCTCTTTTTACAAAAGAGAAAAACATTTTGCAATTTTTTACTACTCTGTAAAAATCTGAAATAGAAAAATCAATGTTATAGCCTTCAAATTACCCATGGCGGCACCTTCTAGGGTTTGTGCAACAAAATAAAACATTGTTGTTCATTCTTTTTCTTTTACCACTTAAGAAACCAAAATATAAAATGGGATTTCAAAACATTTGAAGTCCACAATAGAGTCTCGTGCAAGAATGTCAGGTAAGTTGATGCCAGTCATTACGTGGTTGTACACATCATAAATTTTACTGAACAATATGCAGATGAGACATGATAGCATTATTAATAAAATATATGTCAATGGTTTATCAACATGCCTTTCAAGATGTCACCCTTTTTTTTTGGTCGTCAAGGGTAATCAAGAGTCAACAAACTCCCCCTTTATCCTTGATGGCAAAAAAAAATGACATCATTGACCTGAATCTCATAACCAGTATACTCACTATACCATAAATATCATTGTGTATCATGTATAAAGAAATCCAAATAACTGTCAATGATGTTTGTTTCTCCCCCTTTTTGTCTCAAGGACAAAGGGCAAAGCAATAGATGGCTGCTAGAGGAGCAAAGCTCCCCCTCAATTTGTGCACGAAGTGAGAATACTAGATTGAGAGAGAACTCCCAACCTTTCCCAAAGCCTTTCAAATGTTTCTTTGGATAAAGCTTTGGTAAAAATATCAACCACTTGTGCCTGAGAAGGCACATACAAAAGCTGAAACTCATTAGCCAACACTTGGTCTCGCAGAAAATATAATTTGATAGCAACATGTTTAGTGCGAGAATGCATAACAGGTTTTTGGAAAGACTAATAGCACTTGTATTGTCACAAAAAATTGAAACAGGCTTAGCAACAGAAATACCCATATCAACAATTTGGTGGGACATCCATATCAGTTGTGTACAACATGCAGTGGCAGCAATGTATTCAGATTTTGTAGTGGACAAAGTAACACAGTCTTGCTTTTTGTTGTGCCAGGCAATAAGACAGTCACCTAGAAAGAAGGCAGCACCACTGGTGCTCTTACGATCATCTATACAACCAGCCCAATCAGAATCAGTGAAACCAACAAGAGTGAAATCATTATTGCGAGGATACCATAAACCATAGTCTAAAGTACCTTGAATATACTTGAAAATTCGTTTCACAACATTCAAATGAGATTGTTTTGATGCAGATTGAAAACATGAAACCAAACATACTGCAAACATCAAATCTGGTCTAGATGCAATCAAATATAACAAACTGCCTATCATTGATCTATACTCTGATTGATTTACCTCAGGTGAGTCATCAGACTTAAATAATTTACAACCAATTTCCATTAGAGTGCTAACTGGTTTGCAGTCTGTCATATTAAACTTCTTAAGCATTTCTTTGGCATATTTAGTTTGTGACAGAAAAATGTCTTGTTTAAGCTGCATTACTTGAAGACCAAGGAAGAAGGTTAATTCACCCAACATGGACATTTCAAATTCAGATTCCATGATTTTAAAAAACCTTTTAGACAAGGAATCATTATTGCAGCAAAAAATAATGTCATCCACATATACTTCAACAACTAGATTGTCATTACCTGCGACCTTAACATACAAATTGTTGTCCACTCCTCCTTTAGTAAATTCATTTCCTGTAAGATGAGTATCCAATCTGGAGTACCAAGCTCTTGGAGCTTGTTTGAGGCCATAGAGTGCCTTTTTTAATTTGTACACACAATCAGGTTTATCTATAGATTCAAAATCTTCTAGTTGTTCCATATAAACTTCTTCATCAAGATAGCCATTGAGAAAAGCAGTTTTGACATCCATCTGGTAAACTTTAAAAATTTTATAGCAAGAGTATGTAAGAAATATTCTGATTGATTCTAATCTAGCTACAAGTGCAAATGTTTCACCAAAGTCTATCCCTTCCTATTGTGCATAACCCTTACAAACAAAACGTGCTTTATTTCTAACAACCTGTCCAGATTCATCAAGCTTATTTCTAAACACCCATTTGCCTCCTATCACATTTTTATCATCTGGCCTAGGCACTAACACCCATGTTTGATTCTTTTCTATTTGATTAATTTCATCTTTCATAACATTTAACCAGCATTGATCGAATAAAGCATCAGAAACATTTTTAGGTTCAAAATCAGTTACCAAACAATAGTGCTCAGCTATTTGAGCTTGTTTAGTAGTTTTTGCTTTTCTTCTGGTTAAGATCCCTACATCCATGTTACCAATAACCTAATTTTGAGGATGTCTCTTTGTAATAATCCTTGAAGGAGTATACTAAGGAATTCTTGTTTCTGCATTTGAATCCTCTGCATTTGAATCTTTTGTATTTGAATCCTCTTCATTAGAGCTTGATTTGCTCATTTCATTTTTCTTTTCTATTTCCGTAGATTTAGGAACTTGATCAAGCTTCATTGGAGCATCTTCTTCAACATCCTACAAATCGTTACTTAACAGAAACTACTCATCAAATTTCACATTTATTGTTTCAACAATTTTCTTCAACCTATTATTGAAACATCTATAAGCTTTGCTCTGAGTAGAGTATCCAAGAAAGATACCCTCATTAGTCTTAGTATCAAAACTTCCTAGATTTTCCTCATCCCTCTTAATATAACATTTGCAACCAAATATTTTGAAATATTTAATGGAAGTTGCTTTACCATACTAGAGTTCATAAGGAGTAAAAGTAGATTTTACTCTGATTTGCACATGATTCAAAATATAGACTGATGTATGAACAACCTCTTTCCAATGTTTATCTGGCAAATTGGCTTCATTTAGCATTGTACGAGCCATCTCCTTCACAATCCTATTCTTACGTTCAACTACTCCATTTTGTTGAGGTGTTCGTGCAGCTGCATACTGCCTTTTGATTCCATGTTTTTTGCAGTAATCCACAAATTCTTGTGATGTAAACTCACCACCTTTGTCAGATCTTAAACATCTTAATTTCAAATCTGATTCACGTTCTACCATTTTCCTAAAAACTTTAAATCTATCAAATGCTTCAAATTTGTGTTTTAGAAAAGTAACCCAGACCATTCTAGTATAATCATCAACAAAGAGCATAAAATATTTATCTCCATTGATTGATTGAGTCCTTGTAGGACTGCATAAATCTGTATGTACAAGTTGTAATGGCCTAGTAGAAGAATGCTCTTTTGATTTAAAAGATACCCTTGTTTGTTTGCCCTTAAGACATTCTTTACATATCGCATTTGTTGGTTTGCTTAGAATAGGTAGACCTCTGACATTTTGATTCTTACTAATTCTCACAAGATTGTCAAAATTCACATGACTCAGACGTTTATGCCAAAGCCAATTTTCTTCAATCTAACTCACAAGACACATACTTTTATGATTTTCATAATCAGTGGAATCAAGTAGATTATAAATATTACCAGAGGTTCTCAATCCAGTAGCAACAACCCTTCTAGAACTTTTTGTGATAGTGCAACCTTGAGAACTAAAAGATACATTATACCCACTATCACATATTTGACTGACACTGAGAAGGTTGTGTTTTAAACCCTCAACATAATATACATCATTAATGGGAGTTTCATCATTTAAGAATAATGTTCCTTTACCTTTGATGTGAATACCTGATTTGTCCCCAAATTTAACAAGTCCACCATCATAATCTTCCAAATGAAGAAATTTATCCTTATCACCTGTCATATGGTGAGAACATCCACTGTCCAACACCCACATGGTTCTCCTATTGGAAAGAAGTGTAGTTTGTACCAACATTGATTGCTCGGTACAAGACACAAACTTAGGTTTCCATTGTTTTTCATCACTTTGTTTTGATTTACATCGTCTAGTAGTATGCCCAAAATTGTTGCATTTAAAACATTTTACCGTATTTCAAAATCCATAATTTTGTTTATGTCCAAACATAGGAGTTATGTGCTTTATAAATCTGCAAGTACTAACCTTGTGACCAAATTTATTGCAATAAAAACAATATCCATTGAAGAAACCAAATCTAAAAGATCTGTTAAGAGAATATGTTGGATTTCTATTTGCTATCTTAAAATTCTGATTTTTTGTTTTGTCCTTACAAAAACCAACACTAGTCAGATCTTTGTGATGTTTTTGTTTATCAAGAATATCATTCCGATGCATAGTGCTCTCATATTGACCAACTTGTTTTTGCAGAGAAGAAACTTGTTGTTCTAAGACTTTGATTTTCTTATCTCTATCTTCAAGAAGAGATTTCAAATTTTCATTTGCTAAATTTGAGTCATTTAATTCAACTCGTAAAATCTGATTTGAACTTTCATGTGAGACTACTAATTTTTTTAATCTTTTTATTTATTTGAGAGCACAGAGTAACTCTCCCTCAAGATCAATTTCACCTTGGTCTAGAACAGATTGATTTTCAGATTTGCTAGTTGAAGAAGATTCTATTTCTGCCATAAATAGTGTCCCATCTCCTTCACAAGGTGAATCATCTGATTCTCCTTTAGAGTCTTCTTTTGTGAAGAGACTCTTCTCTTTCTTAAAGGTATTGACTTTATTTTTTAGGATTCCACATTTTCTTTTTGTAGAAATTTTCTGGTTTTTCTTCTTCGCTATTTAGATCACTTAGAGGACATTGAGCAGCAAAGTGCCCAGTTTTCCCACAATTAAAACATTTGAAGGGTAATTTACCCTTATATTTCTTTTTCAATTTTCTAACAAGTAGAGCTTCAATAGCATCTGAAAGTTCAGATTCGCTATCAGGGTTTTCTTTCTTTTCTACTCTAAAAGCTGTTTCTTTTGAAGTAGAGGAATTGCTACCAATTCTCATTTCATATGCAGTAAGAATACCTTGCAGATTATCAAGAGTCATTGCAGAAAAGCTTTTCTTTTCTTCTAAGTTTGAAACCTTAGTTTCAAATTTTGGCAATAAGGTTCTAATGACTTTTCTAACAACATCTTGTTCATCCACTGTTTCACCAAGACCTCTTTTAGAGTTTACTATCTCATCAATTCTTAGAAAATAGCTTGCAATAGTTTCATCATCTTTCATTCTCAATGCCTCAAATTGATTTTTGAGTGTGAGAATCTTTGATTCTTTTATTTTTTTATCTCCTTGATAAATTGTTTCTATTTTATCCCAAATCTCATGGGCAAACTTACAATGCATGACCTTTACAAACACATCCTTTGTAAGACCACATAGGAGTGCATGTTTGGCCCTAGCATTTAATTCATATTTTGTTTTATCATCAGGGTCTGTAGGAATAATATCAGGAACTTTATACTTAGTTGTAACAATATTCCACACATTAAGATCAACAGAGATCAAATATGTTTCCATTCGAATTCTCTAGAACACATAACCAGTGCCATCAAAAAGAGGAGCTCTGGAAAGTGAAGCACCTTCTTGATTTTGAGTCATTTGAACTTCCAAACAACCAGGAACAATCCCTAGGAAAGACCTATATGGAGGGATCCTATGCTCTGATACCACTTGTTGGAAGTGAATTGACTCGAAGAGGGGGGGTGAATTAGAATCTAAGAACTTAACTCATACAAGAAGTTTTGACAGAGAACCTTGTTGAATGTAAACCAAACATAACAAAATAGTTTCTCTTAAGTATACATACTGATATGATCAAACTAATGAACTGAAAAGAATGTCTTTAAATCAACAAAGTTAAAATTTCAGAAATGAAGTAAATAACATTTAATTTTATAAATGACACAGTAACATAGAACTTGCAGATATAAAACAACAATTGTATGAATTAGCACAATGCAAAACAAATGAAATAATCCAACATATCAGAGCATGAAACTAATGGGAAACTTTTGACACATGACACAAAGATTTCATGAGTGGAAAACCCTCTTGGGGTAGAAAAACCACTCGTAAAGATCCTTTTTATTATAACAATGAGCACCAACTCTATACACTGTCTTCAAGGAGCAATAACCACATCATAATTGTAGAAATATATTTGTGCAACTTTGAGATTATAAGAGTACAACTGAAACAATTTCCTTTTACAAATATACTGCTATAAAGTGCAGAGAAATCATATATTATGTTATTTGTATGAAATAAAATAATCCTTTCTGCCCTTGATTTCCAAAATCAAATTCACATTGAAAATCTGAAAACAGAGTTTTCACAATATGCAATGAAAATCCCTTTCAATCTTTTCACTGATCACAACAAGTAACGCACAATTTTCCCTGCCTTGTTTTTTTCTTCACACTCACACATTTTTTTTTGAAATGTCACGGCCATGATATGTATAAATGCCCAAAGATGTAGAATCTGTTCCAAAACTGAAATGAACTGTTTTTTTTTAAAATCAAAACTGTTCGAAAAACAACCTTCCAAATATACCTTCCAAAATAGGGTAACTGTATTAGTTAGGGTTTCTAAACAGAAACATGATTTTTGTATAACATTTAAAAAATAGTTATAAATCTGTTCCAGAAAACTAAAATCCGTATGAACAACGAATCTCTTGTTTATAGCATATAAAACCTTTGTAAAACTTTTGTTATCTTAAAAAATAGTTACATGACCGTAAAAAAAAAAACCATCAAACTCTTTATTCCTACTCATCTCTTTTTACAAAAGAGAAAAACATTTTGCAATTTTTTACTGCTCTGTAAAAATCTGAAATAGAAAAATCAATGTTATAGCCTTCAAATTACCCATGGCGACACCTTCTAGGGTTTGTGCAACAAAATAAAACACTATTGTTTATTCTTTTTCTTTTACCACTTAAGAAACCAAAATATAAAATGGGATTTCAAAACATTTGAAGTCCACAATAGAGTCTCGTGCAAGAATGCCAGGTAAGTTGATGCCAAGTCATTACGTGGCTATACACATCATAAATTTTACTGAACAATATGCAGATGAGACACGATAGCATTATTAATAAAATATATGCCAATGGTTTATCAACATGTCTTTCAAGATGTCACCCTTTTTTTTTTTTTGTCGTCAAAAGCAATCAAGAGTCAACATGCAATACTATTTTGAGGTCGTAACCTTTAATGTTTGCTTGTGAATAGACACCTATACTTACTAAGTTTGGATTTCTATTAGATATTCCATACAAAAAGATATGCTTCGACTTTCATTTCGACCCTGACCTTCAGCACAACATCAAATTCATTCAAAAGAATAAATGTTTTACCAACATTAATGTTGCCATTCTAACGCCTCTTGACATAAAAATGTCAAAAATATCCTTAGTAACTCCCACCATTCTGCCATTTCAAATTATTCAAAAATTTGAATGAAACCTTACACTATAATGAAAAGAATTCTGCCAACTGTAACCCCGGTTGTGAAATTGGGAGTTGCCTCAAATGGTGTTAGATGCTCCTGCATGGTAGGTCAAAACCTTAAAAAAAAAAACAGAAAGGAAGAATGTAGTAGTTTTGTGCAGGAAAATAGATCAGAGAAGAAAATATAGTAACAACCCAGAGGGTTTTTCTTAGAGTGACCATAACCAAAAATGAATCCGAATAAATACACAAATAAGACTAACAAAGCTCTAGCAGCAGGTATGGATATTGCTCAAATATTTGGGCATGCACAAGTCACTCCCATTCACCTGGTCGTTGCTCTTATAGAGGATGTTTTTGGGCTGCCAAAATAGGGGATTTTGTCTAGTGCTAGTGCTAGTGGAATCCATTAACAGAGTGCTGCGCCAGTACTTGGAAAGATTCCCGCCTTTGGGCTCTGCTCCAGACGACATTCCTTGGAGCACTACTCTAATAAACTGCATCAGGTGTGCGAAAGAAGAAAGAAGACATCGTGTTGGCCGTCGATCATCATCTAGTTGGATAGTTGCAGGATTCACAAATTGTTGACAGCTTTCAAGAAGCAGGCGTCAGTGCATTAAACATAAAATCCAAATCGAGAAGCTGTGGGAGCAGCATAAGGTGGTGGAGAGTATCTTTGGTGATACAAATTTCTGGGACCTCAAGACCTATGGACAGGACCTTGTGGAATGTGAAAATTCTATTGCACCTACTGATTATTAATCCTCTAGATTTTTTGACTGCCCAAAATTAATTCACAATAAATATAAAAAAATAACACAGCTGCAACTTCACAAATAGAATCATAGAAAGAAAATATGCAACACAATGAACACGATATTTTTGGACAATTTGTCCTTGGAAAAACCCCCAAAGGAAATCCAGTGCTATAGATGAGGAATTTATATTAAACTTCAACAAATTAAGAGATACATAAATTGCGTGGTTGTTACTGGAAGAGCTTCAACACTGTTCTCCTCCGGAAATTCTTCTCCCAATTTCTTCAACTGAAATTCCACTCCTATTGTCTCCAACACTATCATTGCGCCCTTTCTATTACTACAAAACGATTTGCTAATACTACAAATTCATTTGCTATCACTACAAATGTTTCTCAAGTGTGTGTTCTCCAAATGCCCATTGACCCCTTTTTATACTACTCTCATTGGAAAACCAACGGCCATGATTTAATCTCAATCAATGGCTGAGATTACTTAGACTCCCTTTCCCCTGCCAAGGCACAATCACTTCCACTTCTGCCAACACTATCAGTGGACGCCCAAACCCGATCTCACTCATTTCCATCCCTCACCATTGTCGTCCCCATTTCCCCCTTCAATCTCATCACCTACACTACCCTCCCCTACCTTTCCATTTTTTCCTATCATATCCTAAAACTTACTTCACTATCCCCATATACCCCATCCTAACCTCCTTACTCATCTACCTATCCTCATCTAATACCTTTATTCCCCTAAAATCACCTATCCTAACCCCATCCATTTTAGCCTTTTAACTCCCTTATTTCCCTAAGCTTGCCTCTACCTCATACCCATTTACCTACCCATTCACTACCTACACTACCCTACCCTTACCCCTATCCCATCCTTTCCCTTACCTACCACTCTATCTCCTACCCCTATCCCATCCTAACCTATCTTCCATTTCCTACATTTTCTAACCTACTACCCAACCCCCTTACCCTTTTTACTATCCCTTATATCTCTCTTTCCATTTTACTCCCCATATATCCTAACTCCTTTCACCAACCCCTTTTACCTCCCACATCCTAAACCTCCTCACCCTACGTATTTCCTACCTTCCTACCTTCCTATCTTTAAAACATGAATTCTATTGAAAACAAGTGTTATGTAGTGGTGAGTAGTTGCCTTCATAATTTTGTAATAAAGACAAGTATTGTAATAAAACTATTAGTTATGAATTTAAGCTAGATAAAGGAATCATAAATAGATGAAAAAGTAGGTTAGTAATACTTTGAAATTAATTCCTTAGTTAGATTAGAATAGCAATGTTCTTTTAACTAAGTAATTCCTGAGTTGGATCAGTACAGTTATGTTGTTTTAGCTAACACTGAATATAACCTAGGTAATTCCTAGATGGATAGTATAGTTGTAGGTTTATAGTAATCTATTTTGTTTTTGCTGAAATGTTAGTTACGCATTGATGCATATATTCCAAACTAGTTAGAGTTATATAGATAGTTATTTGTGTTTGATCTATCTTGTGTTGAGTAATCCTAGATAGTTATTCATGTTTGATCTATCAGTGTTTCTTTATTCTTTCCAATTTCATTAATTTTCTCCTTTCCATTTTTATACATTTTTCTTAAAAGCGAAAATATTTCAACACTTCAATCATACAAAGGAGATGCCCCTCTCAAATTTAAATAAATCTCCCCATTCAATAGATATTTCTTCAATTATTACTAACATTTGTTATCCATCACTCAATTCATGTTGGTTTTAGTAAAAAATTACAATAGAAAATTTATTTATTAACATTAAGAACCAATATGGAAGATGAACTATTGAATATGGTCTAGTTGTACACAAGAGAATTTACATTGAAAGATAGAAAATTTTGCCTTTAAGGATATAAAACTTATCAAAGAGAAGAGATAGTTTGATTAACTTTAATAAACAACCACTCAAAGAGAAAATTTAGCATTAGCAAGGCTAGGAATCATGTTGTACTCAATTAAAAATCAAGATGCAATTCATAAACCATAGAGATTGTCATGAAAAAAGAAGAATAAATTACTAATTCTATGTATTTTCATGTGAACCCAATGATGGACAAATTACCTAGTCACTCCATCCATAAACAAGGCCTAAATCAACCTTAAATATAGTCTACAATGTAAGTAATATTGAATGCATACAAATATAACACATGAAATATACACCACATATAGGTCTTACAATAATGACATGATATCAACATACATTACACACATAAAAACATGTGAACACACAATGCATCAAGTGGCAATACATGTTCACTCTCAATTGCTAAGTTTTGTTAGTAAACAATTCTCTCAAGGTCCAACTACTATTTGACTAACTTGAAAGTATCATTGTTCATTTTAGGTTAGCACTTATTTGAATGATATCATACTTGTAAATTTACACAACATATAACAGACACATTTTTACCCACAAACAACCATTGGATTCATTCTTATTAAGTTTATATTGTCTTAACATATACAATTATGGTTTTTAGATTTTTTTTAGATTTATTTAAGGTTATTAAGTTTTGTTAGGTTCATTAGATGAAATACATTTTCATAATAAGGTCTTTGAGGGTTCATAACATCTATAATTATCGTTGAAGAAACAAGATTGCTTCAATGCACAAGTTGTACTTAATTATTAAATATCCACAATTGAATTCCAATGTAGCATGTAGCATGAGAGCATGGTTGCCATCCAAAAAAAATGTAAAATTTGAATACGATGTAGGACAAATATACTTAGCTTAAGGTAATGGATCCATGGTTTATGTATGACACTAAAGGAAATGATAATATAAAATGCTATATAGTTGGACTTATAATGACAACTTTGTTCTCTATAAAAAAGAAAAAAAAGCAAAATTTGTTTCTTACTAATTATTAATGTTAATAAAAAGTTGCTTAGAAGTAAAGGCATATGTGTCCACTCTAAAAAGGAGATCTCAATTCAAAGGAAAGATGGTGATGCGCTCAACAAAATTCAGAAAATTGACAATCAAATAAAATTAGAAATGTGCATTCCTATTAAACCAAGCATTCTTACTAGATAGGTTAGCATTTTTTCCAAAGATTATTTTTCTTGTTTAGATATTAAATGATATTGTTAGTTTTTAGGATACATTATATTTATTATAGTTTAAGAGTCCCTTATTTATTACCTCTAGTTTTATAAATCCAAATTTATTTTAGATTAATATTTTTATTATCATAGAATTAGATCATATATTAAATAAAAAATATGTGGCTCCACAAATTTATTTCCCTCCTTTGTATATGTCTTCAATCTTTTCTCCTAAATTTATTACAAAAATTATTATTAATGATTCCATCTAAAAATAGAATCTAAGATAATTGCTTAAAACACAAACATAAATTAAATATCCATGACCACCAGTTACATAAATTGCTCCTAAAAATATTGAACAGTGGCTGCCTTAAATTTATTTTATATTAATATTTTTATTATTATAAAATTAGATCATATATTAACAAAGTTAGTTGTAAGGTATTTTTAGTAGACCAAAATTCAAGTTTACCCTTCATGATATGCTCATTCTAATTCTAATTTTCAATGGATTTACAACTACTACAAGTATTATTAACACCAATTAAAAAAAAAGAGATTAATATTGATATAAATAATATTTGTAAACATTATATAAGCAAGTGAGATCCTTATAATTATAAAATTCTAAAAACAGTTATAACTAAAAATAATTTCAATTGGAAATTAATTTACCATAAACTGAAACAAATCTACCTCACTACATATTTAACAACACCAATAAAATTCCCATGTCCATACATGTATAAAAACTAAAACGTAATTAAATAATCTGACCACTCCAAAAACGTAGTGCAAAATACAGTGAGCAGCCATCAAACAGAAAGTGGCAAGCAGTGAAACGAGGCATTAACTCAAGAGTTGCGTCAGAGGCACGAAAAATCGCTGGATTCTCTCTCTTCTGCCCTTCGTTTCGTAATCATAGCATTCATGAAAAGTAGAAAGATGAAGAAGATAATTATCATGGAAGAGTAAGATATGAGTATGACAAAGCAGTCAATGACAATGAGAAACATTTGGCACACCTTACACTGTGCCGACAGAGCTATTTATAGATGGGGTTTTTATGTCAATAAAAATCTGATTATATATAGGCACCTTACAGCAGAGCCTGATGGCCAAAGTGGTGCAGAAAACAAAAGCCCTGAAAATAACCATACATATCGAGGGCAAATACAGAGATTGAAGCCATAACCCCAGGCGGATCAAATATCGAGGGCAAATACAAATTTTGACTCCACAATCCAAGTAGATAGGGAATCAAAACAGAGCCCTACATGGTGCAGTTACAAATACATAACCAACTGTCGTTGCAGCCTAACAGGTTTCCATTTCATCAGAATTATTGGAAGCTTGTACGTCTTCTTCAATTTCATTAGGTATGACCCTACGCAAATTATCATAGGGGGAAAACGGACGATGAGCAGTGTGGGTGAGCAAAAGATGCATAGCCCTGAAGGTATTGTGAATGCGCCTCTTGCACATCAATTCATGGCTTCAAAAGTGGCAGCTAGTAAACGGAATTCCTCTGCACTAATATGGGTTGGAGTTTCATTTTTTTGAAGTCTTAAGATATGGGGCTGCAATGATCTTATTATTACGATCTTGAATGGAGTTGGAGTATGATGCCATTACAGACTGATTGTTATTGTCTGCTGCTACAGCCATGGCAGATGCAGAACGCATCTCTTTTTTCTTGTATCGAATGCCACATGCATTGCAAATAGGCTGTTTATCAACCCACAAAAAAATAAAGTGTTAATCTGCAGAGATCTATATATTTGTAATTAGAGATAATATTAGAGTATTGTTTAAAACCCATATTATGAAACGGAAGGGTTGCAACTTAACTGGTTAGTATGATGGTGTCTCACCCTATCAATACACAAATCCCCAAAGGTGGATTTGACGCCATTTTTTCTCTCGAGTTAGGTTTTGGATATGAGGACTGGCTGCTTTTCTGATGTGGGTTTAAGGATTTCAAGGATATGGATTGCTGGGACAAGGAGGAGACAGAGCTTGGACTTAAGCTCTGCTGTTCACCTGTGAAGAGAAAAGGAAGATACAGTTGCAGTGTGGATTTGTTCAATGAAAGTTCATGTAAGACTGTTTCTGTAATTTCTGAGAGTTTGAGTACTGTAAGAGCTGATCTGGCGAGGGACTTGAAGGAGCAGGACCTTATCAGGTGTCTAATGAAGAGTTATAGCAGCTCTAAGAACAACTGTTTAGTTAGTATCCGCACTGATGTAGATTGCAGAGTCTCTGGGCATGCCCTATATTTGGCCAACTCCGGAGGAACAACGCCTCATGGAGATGTACAGGGCAAGCAGCATGGAAGAAGTCACAGAAATAACGAAGTCTAACTTTTTCCATCCAAGGTACAAATCTCATTTCATTGCTTTGATAGTACTGAAATTGAAAACGTACCAATGTTATCCTAATTTAATATATTATGTTTGACTGTCAGGTAGTTTTTTATGAGGACTTATCAATCACAGACGGTTTGATATTTTTTATAGTAAAAATGAACTGTCCAGGTTAGGTACTTTTTTTCTTTGCTTCGAAAAAATTGCAAGCACGCAGATTCTTATACAAAACCGTTTCTCTCACATAAACCCTCATTTCTATAATATTAATGAATTTCTCTACTCAACTAAATAGGCCTCTGCTCCTTGCATTGGCAAAGTGGTCACAGCCAATCTAACTTTATTAATTTTTTCAAAATTTAACCATTCAATAGTGTCCTCTCTTATCATTTTGGTTTTCTTCTTTTTATAACAGATAATGAGTTCTGAATTGGAAGCCTCAGCTGTCCTATTTGGTTGAATCATACAACATATCATCATCTTCCACTGCCATATCTTGGTTTCCAACAACTCACTCTGGATCAAAGTTTATGGACATTCTGGCACATGCAAACGTTTAATAACAATGACTGTATTACTTCAGATAAAGCGGCCAGATGTTGCTCTACATGCCACATCACTGATACAACTTTGTGGAGGAGCGGTCCTAAAGGTGCTAAGGTGCAAAGTTTCACAAAACTTTACTTTAAGATGCAATCTAGTAACACAGAGATCAGGATCTTTGCTCTTAAAAATCTGATTAGAACATCCTAAATAAATGTACACTTTTATACCCACCTGTGGGCATTTGTGTATTGATAGGGTGATACACCATCATACAAACCCGTTGAGTTACAACCCTTCTGTTTCATAATATGGGTTGTAAACCAATACTCTGTGCAGATTAACACTTCTTTTGTTTTGGTGGGTTGATAAACAGTCTCTGTGCAATGCATGTGGCATTTGGTACAAGAAAGAAGAGACACGTTCTACGTCTGCCATGGCTGCAGCATCAGACAATAACAATCAGTCTGTAATGGCATCATGCTCCAACTCCATTCAAGATCATAATAATAAGATCACTGCAGCCCCATCTATTAAGCCTTCAAAACAAAGAATGAAACTCCAACCCATTAGTGCAGAGGAATGCCCTTTACTAGCTGCCACTTTTTAAGGCATGAATTGATGTACAAGAGGTTCTATGAACGCATTCACAATACCTTCAGCGCTATACATCTTTTGCTCACCCACACTGCTCATCATCCGATTCCCTTCTGATGAAATGGAAACCTGTTAGGCTGCAACGACTGTTTGGTTGAAAGTTTTTCGCTTTTGAGGAACCTCCGGAAAGCAACGCCCTTCGTATAGGCTTTTTTGGTTAATATATGATATGCTTTTGTCTGTATAAGGCTCTGTTTTGATTCCCAGGTTGTATGTACTGGGACTGTGGAGTCGAAATTTGTATTTGCCCTCGAAATGTATATTTATCTTCAGGGCTTTTTGTTTTGTGGCATAATGTTATGGCTTCGTTTTGATCCTCAACTTGTTTAGACTTTAGACTGGGGTCGTGGCTTCAATCTCAGTATTTTCCCTCAATATGTATGCTTATTTTCACAGCCTTTTGTCCTCTGCCACCTTTTGCATTGGATTTTCTTCTTGTTTTGTAATTCCTATTTTATTGTAATCTCTATTTAATGTTAAACTAAAAGAACATTCCAATTTTATACATTGAATTGGAATAGATTTACAAGGAGGGGATTTCAAAATTTGGTTGCACAGAGAAATTGCAGCTTAGATGGGGTCCTGGCTTACAATGACATCCCTAAGCTGCAACCTTTCATGAAGTCTCTCCCTCCTCCCTTTTCATTTGTAAGCCACTGTAAATCCTATCCTTGTTTTGATAAGGTAAATATTTAAAAAAAAAGTCTTCTCATGTCTTGTTTTTTTAAATTCCTTTCAGTTATGGATTTGTTTTGTTAACATTTAAATTGGATTATTGCACCCAAAAGAATTAGATAAATGTATCATCTGAAAATTATTCATTCACAGTCTTCAATACAACAGTTTAGATAAATGCAAAATCTATATAAACAAACCATAAATTCTTAGACTTCCCCCTCTTCCAAACTGAATTGTTATGGCCTCAATTTTTCACACTTCCATGATGTTTATTTTATTTTTTTATATTGATATCATTTAAATGATAATTATTTGAAGTAGAATTTTATATATATATATATATATATAACAATATTTTAATTTCGAATTTATATATATATATATATGAATATGATATGTTTATCAATAGTTACATTCAATAGACTGAATTTTATAAGAATTTTATTTCAAAATGATTCTCACAAATTATATTCAAAATTTAAATCATTATTTTACAAAACTAACAAATAAATTGCTTATTTCAATTCAATTAAAAAACAACCTTCCAAATATAGATATAGAGATAAATTGATATGTCATTTTTCTACTCATTTTGTATTATGTCTAAACCAATTATGATGTCTTGCATTACCTCAAAACACCTCATTCCAAAAAGACATGTCTCCTCGCACAACAAACAAATCAAATTATTAGTTGTGAATTTAGGCTAAATAAAAGAATCATAAATAGATGAGTTGGCTATAATCATTTAAGAGTAGGTGAGTAATACTTTGGTATCAATTCCTTAGTTGGATCAATATAGCTATGTTCTATTAACTAAGTAATTGTTTAGTTGGATCAATATGGAATCTAGGTAATTCCTTAGATGGATTAGTATAGCTGTAGAACTTAGTAAACTATTTTCTTTTAGCTCAAATGTTAGTTATACATGTAATGCAAAAATTCCAAACTAATTAGTGTTATATAAAAATTACTATTAAACTATAATTCAATTTTTTGAGGGTAAAGTATGTATAAATGTACTTAACATGTTTTTTTAGATAGTTTACATTGCAACATAATAATGAGTATGGATAAATATTAATTTAACTATTAAATTAGTCTAACCATAATTTCACTAAATAACTACTCTATAAACAATAGCAAAATTCTTTAAATAATTGAAGCTTTTGCAATATAAAATAGTCACAAAAGAAACAAGAGTTGTTGTGATACAGCTGGAGTCCCTACCTATTTGCTAAAAACTGATGAGCTATTGTTTTCTGCCATTTTTGTTTTAACGTTGAGACAAACATATAGATATTCTAGTAGTGAAAGTGAAAGTGAAAGAAGACAATTGATAGAGTAATCTGACTTTAGCCTAACACTAGCAATTGCACCTTGGTGTGCAATAGGTACATTGAAGAGGTGTGGAAGGTCAATTAGGGAATATTTTGGTCTATTAGTTGAATACTACTTATGTATTAAATGAGGTTAATTGGTAGGCCATTTAGCAAGTGATGTTGTTTGTGCCAAAAAGGTCTTAATGAAGAAATGATATCTTCAAATCAACTATGCATCCAATTAAAAAGATCCAATCAGAAGTGAAATAAATCCTATGAATTGAGAAGATAATTAGGCTCATGTTATGTAATTTTTTATTATATTTTGATATTGAAGAAGAAATTCTTCTCATAGGTTGCCTACCAATAGCAATTTCTTTAGGCTCCATTGAAGATCTAGATCAATTTGGATGCATTATAAGAGTGAACAAACAAGCTCAGTCGCATCCCAACACATCAATTGTGTATGCAAATTATAATAGTGCATACAACAAGGTCATGGCAGGCGAAAGTGTCAATCATAGTTTTCATGGCGGTTACAATTTTGGTTGTGATGTCTTAAGAGGAAAATGTAAAGAATACTATTGAGCAAATTGTGGAAAAGAAAGAGGTAGATGGAAATTAGAGCCTGGAATGCATGAAAGGAAAAGTATCATGCGCCTGGGATAAGCTCAAATCTTTCACCAATTCGGCCTTTCAAAGAATACCATCTTTGTAAGATTATATTTCCATACTTCCTATATATATATATATATATATATATATATATATATATATATATATATATATATATATATATATATATATATATATTTGATTACAGTTTGTATATCTAAGGAAATCTTTGAAACTTTATATGTAATTGTGTAACTTGTTTTGTGTTGGTAAGATATCGGGTTTGTTTTTTTAGGAAGAAAATAGGAAAAGTAGTGAAGGACTCAGTTTATAAGAGTTATGAGAAAGGGAGAGTCTGCAGCAAATACAGGGTGAAAAAATAATCAGAGTTTTGAGTTTGAGGAGCTCTGATCAGAATGAGTTGTGTGTCTCCAATTTCTGCTTTGTTTAATTGATTTTCTTCTCAGACTTTTGGATTTAGTGGTATATGTTTTGTTTGGGATTATAGCCAGTGATTAGAAATACAATTTTTTGTAAAAATTTATATGTTGTACATGATTTTTGCTTCAAGTTCTGGTTTATACTTCGATGGGTATAAAACTGTAGAGCAAATATTACATGAGTCATATTGGTATTGATTTATGGTTGTAATTAAAATAAATAATTTGGAGAAGCTTTCATGACGTTATATACAAATGGATTTATCGTCTTCAAGAATTTTATAAAGATATGAATGAGACGTCATGTCTTCTAGGCTTGGAAATTCTATCATGGAGGTTTTAATTTCATTAAGTATTTAGTTAGTTAATTTGGATTACCAACTCATCCTAAACTTTTTTGGTGATTGAATTACTCACTGGGACTTTTTTCTCATCAAAGGCATGTTTACAGGAGCAATGGATAACAAATCTCTTTTTAAAAGGGGTTTCTTTAGGGTTCAGAATAAAATATATCGTATTTGATTACTTTTGTAACATAAAATAAAATAAAATTATTAAATTTCAACATTGGATTATTTTTCCTTACAATACCTCCAAAGGTCTTTATACATTTTCTCTCTTTTATTTTTTATAGATTTTATCTATCATTAATTCATGTGTATTTTATGTGATTTTAAAAATTAGCCACTACACTGTAAAAGGTGTAATTGCTAATATTTGTTTGACTATTAATTGTAGTTTGATTGTTTGATTGTTATTAGACTATTAATTGTAATTTGATTGTTTGATTGTTAAATCTTTTTATGTTTGATGGCGAGTCTCTTTCTTTGATTTTTTGAGTTGATATAATCTAGCTTTCATTGATTTTTTGAGTTGATATAATCTATCATTTTTCAATGTATTTATATGCTTCTATTATGATTACTCTCTATGCTGGGGTGTAATTGTTATTTGATTGTGTTTGACTATAGACTCTCATTTTATTTTTTATTGATTGTTTGAAATAGTCTCTTTCTTTGACTTTTTATTAGATTCAAGAGCTATGATGTAGCTATAAACTATTTTACATTTAAAATTATGAATAAAATCAAAATAAAAAACAAAAAATACAAAAAAAAAATATTTAAAAAATTTTAAGAAATTAATTTTGGTTATATAATTTTTTAATTATCTTTTGATATAAAAAATAATGTTAAATATTATTTTAAAATAATCAATATTTTATAGGAATTTTTTATTTAAAACTCATTTGCTCACTCAAACATATTAATCTTTTACAAATTTTTAAAAATACGCATGTGAGCTATATGAGATTTTTTAAGGTCTCTATCTTAAAATTAAATTTATTAAAATATTATACAAGAGTGACAATTATTTTTAAGTAGAGTGTTACGCGCTAATAGAAAAAAAAAAAAACATATAATTTTTTTTCCGAACATCTTTCATATTAAAATTAATAAAAAAATAATTGGATCAACTTGTAATGTATGACGTAAATCATTAAAATCTTTTTCTAAAATTAAAATCTTTTTCTTACAATCAGATTTCAATTTTTACAAACATTAGAAAATCATCTCTTTTTCCGTGCTCAACATTTGATGGGTCATCTATTTTACATCTATTTATATTTTAAAGAAAAAAACAAAAACCCCAGGAAAAAGTACACTAGCCAATCAGGAAAATCTAAAAAATATGAGAAAAATGATATTAATAAATAAATTAAGTCAACTATAGGATAAACTATAGGATAAATGTATGACACGGTTTTCGGAGCGAAGTAAATTGAAAAAGTGATGGAGACGTCTCCGCCTATAGATAGGTGGGACTAATAACTATCTATAAACAATAGCAAAATTATTTTAAGTAATTGAAACTTTTGCAGCTTAAAATAGTCACAAAAGAAATCACTACTCCAAAATATATATCTGAAAGTAAAGAAGAAAAAAATTCTTACCGAACTTTGATCGCTTTGCTAAAACAATTTTTAACTTGAGGGTTAGCTAATAGTTGTCGGGCGATCAAATCTTCTGCAACACCAACATTCGTTCCCTATTTTTGGTTCCTCTCTTTGGCCTAAATTGCATCTTGGTCTCGCCCGACCCAGTTGGCGAGGTAACAACTGGCGGGATTTTGGAGAGAACAAGCAAAGCTTTAATAGCTCCTTCAGGGGTTTTTTCTCATGATTGGTTAATAGACGAGAGAGGGATCCAAGACCTATATTCCATAGAGGAGACCAGGGGCTGTGGTTGAAGAAAACACAATCTAAATACAGATTTCATTCGCGAACACAAGTAGGAGTGACAGGATCTCGATTATTCCCTTTGATTGGGCCCAACAATGTGGCTACGGGCTCAAACAGGATCCCCATTCAGAATAACAATAAAGTGGCCACGGGTGCAAATAGTATCCCCGTCTAGATTGCAAAGTGTTCCTCGAGCCTCCAAAACGAAAATGGCCTCCCGCTTAAGGCAAATTTTCACTCTACTAGCACAAAAGGATCTAGAAAGCTTCGTCTAGGGTTGAGGCAGCAGGGGATATCCACACAAATGGTCTCGCGAGATCTAATGATTCCAATTAGTAATAAATCCTTGGGTCATTCCAATGATTTGCAGAAGCGGAATGAACCAAATTTGTGAAGGAAAACCCACAATCTGATCCAGGGTATCGACAGAAGTGAGCCATCTCCTTTCCTTGATGGAATATGAACCGAGTCTACATCTAAAGAGTGGAGAAAGAAAGGTCCTAGTACTAAACTCTTTGTATTGCCCTCAGAGGCCATCAATCCATCTATTGGTCGTCTTCAAGAAAGAGCCCTCTTCGCTAAGTGGTGCGGCATAGGTAGTAGCAACCAGGATATCATAGAGTGGTGGCTTCAATCCTTTCCTGGTATGGTTTCTGTGTGTTCTTTGCAGAATGATTTTCTTTTCATAGAATGCATAGATTCAAACTTGAAAATATGTATTCTTCAAGGCAGTCAGACTACTTTCTATCTTGGCTCCACTTTCCATTTCTTAGATTGGAAGCCTTTCTTTGACCCTCGTACCTATAGAATTAGAAGATCCCCAATTTGGTTAAGTCTGGTCGGACTCCCTTCAGAGTTCTGGTGTGTATATGCCCTCCTGAAAATCAGAGATGCGTTGGGTTCTCTGCTAGGCCTAGAAGAGGATTTCCTCAATAGGAAACAGGGGGATGTGGCTAATATTTATGTTGACATAGACCTAGATTTAGGTTTTTATGGGGAGTTAGAAATCATGTCTGAAGTAGTCAGATGGAAACAAAAAAATAAGAGGCTAATAGATGGACATCCTGGTAAATGCATTTTGAGATCAGATTATCTCTGGAAGCTCTCTGAAAGGCTCAATTGGTCTGGTATTTCAAGGAAATAAATCCTGGCTGCAAATGACAAAAGTAGGCCAAGTTATCAAGGATAACAATGGGGTGGGATTGTCGTAGAATGGTAAAGAGAATGTAGCCTCGCCATCTAGAGACGTCCAGAATCCTTCTCTTGAGGAGACAAGTGATATTTCTCCTGACCTCAGACCTAGCCTCTCCCCGGGCTCCAGGCCTCTAGCTGGTGGCCCCAAAAAGAATAAAGCTTCGAAGAAGAGAACTATCCCAAAATAGGGAGCTTGCAAAGCTTTACTTGTTAAATCCAAAAAGGCTTCTAGGAAAAAGAAACGATCTAGGAGTGTCAAGGTGGGGGCCAATGTTAATCTTATGGATCAAAATAAATCAAAGCCACAAGCTCTTTGGGAACTTCTCTCATAAACAAAAAGTTTAAAGGAAGACATTATTCAAGAAATAAATGCTTCTAAGGAAGATGGGGCCCTACCTCAGAATACAGAGTATCCAAAATTAGTCAATCAGTATGCCCATCTTTAGATCTCAGATAATGCCCTTCCTAGGATGAAACTGGAACATAAATTTGCAGATTCCCCCAGCTTAAATCCTCCTCTGCACTATTGCTCCCCATCTAGGAATGATCCTTTGAAGTCAAAGAGCATCAATCTTTCTTCAGAGGTTCCAAATTCCTTGGTTGATTCCCCAACTCTTCCATTTGCTTCTCCAGATATGGGAGTAGCCTCCAACATTCATAGTCTATTAAATTACTACATGGAAGAGGATGAAGTCCCTGAGCAGGTATGGAAACTCCTCTTGTTGCTCTGTATTCACAGGTGAAAGAAAAAAGGAAGTTGGGCATCAAGCAATTTATTGAATGCAAATCTAAGCGTGATTTTGGTATTGCCTCCCCTAAGAGGGGTAGAAAATCTTTGAGTGAGCACCAATATATGGAGGGAGAGGTTGATGGACAAATCAAGTTTACTAAAATACTGAAAGTAAGGAAGGGCCCAACCCTTCCTAAATAGAAATGGAAATCCTAACTTGGAATGTGTTGGCCATTTGGAGGAATTGATTATGTGTTGCATTGATGTTTTGTCATTGATGTCAACACTAGCTGTTTGGGATGCTTTATCGTCACCCTTCTGGTCCCGGTAAGATGTATGGTTTCTGGTTGGATTGGATCCAACATGATCCGATATGCTTCAGTATGGTTTGGTTATGGAATTGTCTTATTGATGATGCTCATGTTCATATTCAATAAGTTGGTTTTGGTCTGGAGATCAAATGCTATCCTGATTGCTTGGAAGCTTGGCTTGTGGTTCCAGCGAGGGTTTCACCGACAGAGCTTTGATGAAGATCTTTGATGATATGCATAAATGGTGTTGGTGCAACTTCAGGTATGGATTCAGGATGTTGTTGGTGATCATGTTTGAGACTTGGCGGATGGAGATCATTGCTTTAACGTGTGGACCTATATTGGGTCCCAATTGATCTAGGTTATGGGTTGGCTTAATATAACGTGTGGATTGGAACTCTCGACGTGTTTCCGGGATGTCTTATGTGTTGGATATTATTTGTTTGGTCTAAGGCCGACCTAATTGTTTATGGTCGAGGGTTTGTATATATATGATGTAAGATCTCATTGTAGATCATCATAAGGTATATGGTCAGGGAATGGGATATGGATATGTAATGTGCGAATAATGCAATGTCATTCAAGCAAAGGATTTGGTCGAGCATTGGAGATCGAGTTGGGTTTATGTAAGAGGATTTAGTCCTCCGGTATTGAGCTTAACCAGAACTGTACTCAGGCATAGGAGATGCTATCTTTGCAGTTCATTCATTTTTCCGGATTGTAGTCTAGATTTCTATGTAGTCAGTGAGATTTCTTTTGTGATGAGCAGTGCGCTTTAGGTTGTTGGCCTTCCTGCAAGTGCAGGCTCCCCAATTGTAATTCACATACTTACTGTAGAAGTATTATCTGACTGTGGGTAGGCTTCCCACCGTGGTTTTTCCCTTTACCGGGTTTTCCATGTATAAATCTTGGTGTCATGTGGATGGTATTTATTCTTTAATTATTGTTTATGCTTAACTGGTTTAACTGTTATTCCGGTATTTGGTTTAAGCATTCCGGTATTAATGTTTTGGGCTCTGGTATTAAAGTTTGAATTGCTAAATGTTCTGGTAATCTGTGACAACTGATTCACCCCCCCCCCTCTCAGTTGTCTTCCATATATTTGAATTGTCTAACAGAATGTTAGTGGCCTTAATGCCCCTAATAAGAAATGCTTGATCAAAAGAAGAATTTGTTTGATCAATGCAGACATCATTATGCTCCAAGAAACTAAACTTAACCTTCAACAAGTAGAATCCTTTGGTCAAGGCCTTAGGAACCAATACATTGGTTGTAAGCAAGCATCAATTCAAGCATATTGTGCGTCTGGGGGTCTTCTGCTAATGTGGAAACCTTCTATGGTTCAGATTGAGAGGGTTGCTTCAGACAAAAATGGGTTATTGGTTGCGGTTAAGATTCTATCTTTGAATTTTTTTTCTTGTTGATTAATGCCTATGGTCATGTGTCTTTGGCATCAAAGTGTGCCTTCTGGTTAGACTTTGATGGAGTGATATTACAAATCTAGGATGAGAATTTATTCATTGGAGGGGATTTCAATGCCATCAGAAGTTTGAAAGACAAAAGAGGAGGTTTAATTAGGCTTGGAAAATCTCAACAAGAATTTAATGATTAGGTTGAAAGGAACGACCTTCTTTGTTAGGAATTGCATGTAGAAAATATCAATTATATACAGATAAATATTAAACACAAGAATGAAAAAATACAGGAATAATAACAACAAAGAGACAATATTTAACGTGGTTCACCCAATCTTGGGCTACATCCACCAAACAAATATTCCAATATTATTATCCAATAAATCGAAACCGATTACAACCAACAATCCCCTTGCAACTCAATACCGTTGCCCTTGGACCTCGCAATGACCCCATCTTGGGGGTGTTGCCCCCAAACCCCCGTCAAATAATATGGAGGAAACCACATCGATAGAAGTAAGGAAAATTTAACCTCTGAGTCTGATTAGACTCCATATAACAAAATTCTTGAGGTGGATTCAAGGGATAGCATCTTTACTTGGAACAATAGGAGATTAGGTTTCAATAACATTGCAGAAAAAATAGATAGATTTTTCTAGATGGGGGACTTCTCTTCTTTCCCATTCTCTCTGGAGTGTAAACTCTTACCATGCTCAAGGTCAGATCACTATCCATTACAGTTAAATTTTCAGGGAGCTTCCAATTTTTCTAAACCCCCTTTTAGATTTGAGAATATGTGGATGAAGGATCCAAATTTCCTTCTTCTTGTAGATCAATGGTGGAATGAATGCACTTTTGAGGGCTCTAAAATTTATTGATTTGTATCAAAATTGAAATATATGTCAAGAGGAAGTTGTTGGAATGGAATGTTGAGCATTTCAAAAATATTTTTGAATCTAAGAGAAACTTGGAATCCCAATTGGAGGAGCTGAATGAAAAATTAATCAAGGATGGTATGTCTCAAGAAGAATTCATAAAAGAAAGGGAGCTATTAGAAGAATATGAAGATATTCTATCTAAAGAGGAAATATTTTGGAAATAAAAGTCAAGGGAGGGTTGGCTTCAAGCTAGGGATAAGAACACCAAATTTTTTCATAATGTTACTAAGCAAAGAAGAAATATAAATAGAATGTCCAGAATAGAAGATCAAGGGAATTAGGTCATTGAAGATCCACTGGCTATTCGGTCTAAAATCATTTGATTCTTTTCCAACCTGCTAAATAATGATGAAGGATCAAATTTAAGGGAGCAAAACAAACTCCTTTCAGTCATTCCTAAAATCATTACAAAGGAGCAAAATAGGTGGTTAAATGAGAGCATTTCAATGGAAGAAGTCTCTATAGCCCTAAACCAACTTCCCTCTAATAAAGCTCCTGGACCAGATGGTTTCCCCATTGGATTTTTAAAACAATGCTGGCATATATTAGGGCCTGACTTGGTGGCGGCTCTAGAGTCCTCAAGAAAATTAAGAAATATTCTTAAAGAAATCAACAATACTTTCATTGCCCTTATCCCAAAGAAAGAGAAAATTGTTAGATTGGGGGATTTCAGAACAATCTCCCTTTGCAACTCTATCTACAAAATTCTCTCCAAAGTTCTCACTAATAGACTTAAATCTCTCATGGACAACATTATTTTAGAAGAACAGACAGGATTTGTGCCAGGGAGGTCAATTTTAGATGGGGTGAATGTTGCTCAAGAGGCTATCCATACTCTTAAAAGTACAAATAAAGTTGGGATGATCATTAAATTGGATATATCAAAGGAATATGATAATGTTGATTGGTGATTCCTATGCAAGATTATGCCAGCTTTTGGATTCAACAACCAATGGATTAATTGGATCTTTGAATGCATTTCAACGCCAAAATTTTCAATCCTCATAATGGGAACCCTGAAGGATATTTCTCATCCTCCAAAGGTATCAGACAAGGTGATCCATTGTCTCCATTTCTCTTCATTATAATGACAAAAGCCTTGGGTAGAGCTATTAAAGATATGCAAAGTTGAGGCTTAATAGAAGGTATCAAGATAGCAAGAAACTTCATTGCTACACACCAACAGTTTGCAGATGATAATCTCTTGTTAGGAGCAACCAAAGCTAGAGAAGCAACACAACTTCAAAGCCTCCTAATTTCGTATGGTAAAGCCTCGGGTCAAATTATCAATAGGGAGAAATCAAAAAAAAAAATCTCAACCCTACTTCCAACAGAAAACAAAATATTGAAAATTCTTAATTGCAAGAAAGGCAACCTTCCATGTATCTATTTGGCAATACCAATAGATAAAGGTTTGCAAAATTCAAAACTGTTGAACCCCTTGAAATAAAAAATGGAGCAGAGTATCAATTCATGGAAAGGAAAATGGCTTTCTTGGGTAGGTAGATTAGTTATGCTAAAGGCAGTTATATTAGCACTCCCCATCTATCTATTGGCATACCTAGGATTAACAACAGGGATGAATACATTCATTATTCAAAAAATGAGAAATTTCTTTTGGCAAAACATAGAGGAGAGGCACATAATAGCTCTAATAGCTTGCGACAAAATCTGTAAGCCAAAGGCTTAAGGAGGTTTAGGGATTCACACCAACAACTTCAAAATCAAGCTCTGGGGGCTAAACTTGTGTGGAAAATAACAAAGGATCCAAAAGCTAGATGGGTAAGACTAATGCAAGATAAATACATTGTGGATGGAGAACCAAGCAACTTCATGAGAGTAATTAATCTGCCTAAAGGATCCAGGATTTGGAATTTTATGCTCAAGTGTATATTTCTAATGGCAGACTATATCTCTTGGGATGTCCATGATGGCTCTTCATTCTTATTTTGGGAGGACTCTTGGGGTGGTTATCCAGGCTTAGACAACTTAATATCTATTCAATACAAAAGAGCTTGGCTAAAACAAAACTGGGGTATCCACATTAGAGATTATGTATTATTCTCTAAGGAGGGTTCTAATTTTGGATGGTCCTGGAAGAGTTTTCAGGGTCTCCCTCTCCCCCCTAATGAAATTGACCAGCTTCTAGACTCTATCAAGAATAGGCAGTTGTTTTTTAGAAATAGTCAGGATTCACTGATATGGATTCCTTCCAAATCAAGCCAATACAATGCCAAGGAGGGTTATAATCTCCTTGTTAACCAGTATGAGCACAATGAGCTTGGAATCCCACAAAAGCTTTTTTAGAGAAACAATCTAATACCAAAATATGGGGTTTTTGCTTGGTTAGCAACTAGAAAGGAAATATTAACTGCTGAGAAATTCAAGAAAATGGGTTTTGAAGGCCCTTCAAGGTGTATCCTTTGCAAAGAACAGGAGGAAACAATATACCATCTCCTTCTCAACTACCCTTTTTCAGCTAAGTGTTGGAGATGGTTATGTGCCAAGCTAGGGTGGATCACCACCCATCCCAATGATATTGTCTCCCTCTTTCAAGGTTGGCCAATTAGACCAAAAGATGGCCTACTTAGCCCTCTATGGGAAATTAGTCCTTCTAGTCTTATATGGGAGATTTGGAAAGAGCGAAACTGGAGGATTTTTTATAACAAAGCAATGAAGGTAGGCTCAGTCCTCAACTCCATAGAAAGCTCAATTGTGGAGAACATTAATTGTAAGCTAGCTCTCAACTCCACCATCAAGAAAGATTTCACAGACTAGAATGGAAGGACTAGATTTAGTTGGAATGGTATTAAAGTTCCCCCATTTATGGGGAAGGACTATGAAAGAAATTTTGTTGTTTGGAATCCACCTAAGATAGGATGGTTAAAACTAAACTTTGATGGAGCTTAAAAAAGGTAACCCAGGACCTTCTGGAGTTGGATGTGTTATCAAATATCACAATGGAATTGTTAAAGGCAAATTAGCTATTCCCACATCTCCTGATACCAATAATGTTGTTGAATCTAACACCCTCTTATTGGGCCTGATTGAATGCTCAAAGAGAGGCAATAAGAATCTTGAAGTTGAAGGGGATTCCGCTATTGTTATCAATGCAATCAGAACTGCAAGAACCCCTAACTGGAGGTTGAAAGCAATGCTAGAAAAGATCTTATCAATTTTTGATCTATTTGAAAATTTCTCTTGCAAGCATATTTACAGGAAAGAAAATTCAGAGGCAGATTCTCTCTCTAAATCAATGGCAAAAGGGTCAGATCTTAGTTGGTGGGCAGATGAATATATGAATCAAAATTATCAATGCTCACCTTCTTCCTAGGAAAATAGTAGAAATTAATTTTCTGCAGGTCTTCCCGCCATTGCAAATTTGAATTCAAAATTGCCAATGGTTACTAAGGTTGCATGGTCAAACTCATACATAAGGTTGATCCTATTTTGAAATTTGATTTTGAATTTAGGAACCGTTGAGTAGATTTTAACGGCTGCCTATAGAAAAATCTAATATTTTTTCCAGCTCATCCTGCATATGGATGTGGACCTGCGGAATGAGGAATTGGCAGCTGAGATCACATTGTACTCAATCATATTAAATAAGGTAGGCGTCACTCAAGCTAGCACTTGAATAATGTCAAAAAATCTAGAGAGGTCCAAGATTTTCCAACTTTCCTCACTCTCTACAAGAGCTTTTAGAGGTTTTGACATCACATCATCTCCAAACTTAAATTTGATAAAATTTAGCTAGAATTATGTTTAAAATGGTGGGGAATTCATCAACTTTGGTGATTTTGATTTTCCAGCTTAATAATTCTAGATAGTCAATCTTAATTTTAAGTATGGTTGGCATCTAGGCAGCCTGCCAAGATCTTTAACAATCTAAGCAAGTGCCTCTTGAAGTGCAGAGAGATTTTCTACATTCACTAACAAGGCATTGAAATCAGCCACTTGGCAAAGAATTTATCTTAGTTTTTCTAAACCGACGAGTAACTTACCTCATGGAAAAATGCAATTAATGTGGCAAGAAGACATCGGGGATGATGGTCGGTCATTAATGAAAGCAATTACATCAAAATTGAAATTCCCTCGCATTGGGTGATTGGCAATGGCCAGCTCCTAAAAATTTATCACTAGGGCATTTCCAGACCCAGTCTCCTACTTTGGCGTTGATACTCTAGTTTCTTTAGGAATCCGTAATAGACAAGAAAATTTTAAGGAAATCACGGATCAGAGATTGAAGAGGCTACTTCATAACACAAATGCTTTGGTCATTTTGGTAGTAAAAATGGTCTTGGGAAGGGGTCATCTCGACATAAATGAGTATTATAGGGATAATGCTCAAATTTCCTCAAGATTTGTGGATTTCCTGTTGGATAATCATGTACCCTAGGTAGAGGTGAAAGAGTTGGGTAACCATCTTTTCGATCCAGACCTATTGGTTGGCTTATGTAACGTTTTAATGTATGTTGTGCATGGAACTGGCCTTCTGCTGTCTGGGGATCTAGCTTCAATCTCAGACTCAGAAGAATCAATTACATTCTACCCTTTTCTTCTAGACCTCAAGGGTCCAACCCTCATGAAACATAGGGCTATTGTTGTTGTGGCACATGCTTTTCTAAAATGGAAGTTCTCTATAGATTGTGTTGAGGATACAAATAAGGAGGAAGAATTCATAAATTTTTCTATTTTAAATGGTTTTCTCATTCCTAAAGAAGAAGATGAGACCCCCATCCGAAATGGAAACACTTTAGTTCACCTACAGAGAGGCCAAGGTAGTGGTCGAGGGCAAAGTAGCCAAGGAAGTGGTCGAGGACGCAGTCGAGGAAGGGGTCAGGGAAGAGAACACAGTCGTGGTCACAGAGGTCGTTGTGGTCGTGGTTCAACATAATCCAGCTCCCACCATGGGTCTTCAACCTAGGAGGGGTATTTGATACAAGAAAAAGATATGAATTTGTTTGTAGATATTGATTTTTTATAAGTTTTTTGAAATTATGTATCAAGATGTAATGTTGATAATTTTACACTTTGGGTGTAGATAGGATGTTTTCTAAGTTTCTAATGAACCCTCCTTTTATTTTGTGGGTTGATAATAGTTATAATTGAGTTTCTTCTGCTTGGTAGGCCTTGAAGGGTAGTCATACTGATAAAAGTTTTGTAATTTTAGAACTTTTTCCTTTAATATCAACTTTTTTGGCTCTGTCATTTATCGATAAAAAAAAAATCCTTACCAAACTAGAGAAGGTCTTCTTAGGCCACTTGATTGTCAACTTCTTTCGAGAGGCTGAGGATTTTCTACCTCACTCCATCTGCGAGGAAAATATCTTGCTATGTAGACTACATAACGAATCTTGGTGACTTATGAACCTCGTTTTTCATACTTACTGGAATGCTTGAAAAGACCTTAACTGCAGAATAATTTGTTATGCACCTACCTATCAAACACAATAAATATTTGACAGCAATGGGATGTATATTTGCAAAATTTATTTTTGACTAGAAATTCTTAGTAGCTAGCTATGGAAAGAATTTTTATAAATCTCTATCCAGTCCAAAATGAAATGATTTTAATTTTCTTAATTATATTTATCAAATGATTTTAAATTGTTAATACCTAAGTTTGTATGGATTCTTGAATAGTATATCAATTTCTATCATTAATTCCATGCGTTGCTTCTCCAAACCGATGAAGTTCTACAGCTTCAAAGTCTTGACCTGCTCCTGCACTTCACCAAACTTGATAATATCACCAATTAAGTCAATTATAGGGTTAGGGTTTTGAGAGAAGTGTTGCTTCTTTAAAACTTTTTTTCCATGCCATCGACGGTCATGTTGATGTCGATGAAACTATTTCTCTGAACTTTAACAAAGTGATGCAAAGCTGAAATATATTTTGCTTATAAAAAAATATTCAATATAGTATTAAAGTGATAGGAATAACTAGCACTTGCACCTCTAAAAGGAAAATGTTTTAAAGCCATATCACTTCTTTTTTTTAAGTACATGAATTTCTCTTTTTTTCATTCATTTGACATAGAATTCAAACTGTTTTGAGGGAATCAATGAAGTGATATCAGTTGTTGGAAAGAAGATGAAATTGATAGTTGCCCTATTGGACATGATGAATAGTATGTGTATTCTCACTTAAACATAAAAAAATGTGACTACTAATTGAAAACATGTTTTTTGTCTTTGATATATTGTTCCCACAAAATATGCTTCTTAACCTTGAGTTTCTCTAATTTATAATGTAAGACTATAACAAATAAATTATTATTTTCTATGTGACTCAAATAAAATATAAAAATCAAGCTTCATGTAAATCTTCTTTATTTAAGGATGATTCCTTCATTATTTTTTGGTATCTCCATTGCATAAGATTTTATCATGTGGTTTCTTTCTTAGTATTGTATGTACTTTTGACTTTCTTTTTTGTGTAATAATACTAATGCCAAATTAAAAATGTGAAAAATTATATAACTTAATTTCTTTCAACTATATTTGATGCATAATTAATCCTTGCATGTGGTATTAGATTTGTTAGAAATACTTGTCTTAGTTGTCATTGATGTCAAACCTGGTGATTTGGATTGGTCCATATGTGATGCAGAATATTGGAAGATAGGTATGTATGATGTAGATAGTAGATCCTAGTTTTTGCTGATGTGTTGTAGATATGCTTATTGCTCCGGAAATATATATTGTCAGTATGAGGATATGTGTATCTTTATATGAGAGATTTGGTGATTGATTGTGGCAAGTGGTTTCATGAGCCATTCGTTCAAACAAAATTCAATTAACTTATTTCAGAAGTGCAGTCCTCCACACTTGTGTCTTGATACAAATATGGTAGTGCAATTTTTATTTGATTGTTGTCATTGTTTGAGATTGTTGTATTCATGGTTTTGCTGCTCTGAAAGTCGTATTGTGGATGTTGTGCTCGAGAAGTGAATTTAGTTATACAATGTTGAGCAGTTCTATGTGCTCCAATTTCTTGATTTCTGATGATAATCTTTTTATGATTCATTGTTCACATATTTAACCTTATAATGTTGATTTCAATTGTGTTCTTTGTGCTCTGGTAGTGATTTCAATTCAAGGATATGCTTATTTCTGGTCAGGATGACCTTGAAGGATTATGTTGTTGTTTTTCTTCAATGATTGTAGTGAGTGATTTGATTGTTGAAGTATTATTTGGAAAAATGTTATTGAAGCCGACTTGATGTATATTCTTATTCACACACACACACATGATCACATTATGCTCAAGATATATGTGAGAGAAGGAAGAGATATATGAATTGCAATGAAGTGAAGAGTGAGGTAGTAAGCGATAAAGCAAGGAAGTTGATGCTAAAGAAGGACAGATATAGTGCAACAGTATTTTGGAGCAGACAGACAATGAAGTGATTTGTAGAGTTTCTTAATCATATCTATTGCAAATAATTGGTGTGTTATTTGAGCTTAACAGGAACTAATCTCATACATATGTAGATGCAATTTTCTTAGTTCATCTCTTTATTTTCTAGAAGTGAGCCTTTCCACCAATGAGCCATTGTAATCTAGGCAGTGAGCCCTCTGGTAGTGAGCCTCTTTTTTAATCCCATATAATTAGTTATATTATCTTGAGAGTTAACCCTCTTCGTGGTTTTTCTCATTTGAGTTTTCCACGTATAAAAATTTGGTGTCTCTCTTATGGTTGTGTATGTTGTGCATTTCATTTCAATTGCATACTTCATTTCATTCCGAGGATATCTAAGATCAAATTAAGTTTTATATTATTAGAGTGTTTTATCTTAGGAATGCCGATTCACCCCACTCTTAGTATTCCAGTCTGTTTAACAATTGATATCAAAGATTGGTCCCTTGTTGCTAGCTTAACTGCTTGAAGGAGATCTTGAATTCAATAGATGGCTCCTATGGATATGGATGGAGAATACTATTTGGATGAAGAATTTAAGACATCCCTTGAATATCTTGAGAGTGTAGAATCAAAAAATGAAGACTTGAAAGAGAATGTTAAGGTAGCAAACAAATGTGTGAAGAAGTTGAGTGATAAGATTCAAAATTTCAAAGCAATGCATCAAGAAGTTAACAAGGAATTGAAGCAAGTGAATGATAATATTGTGAACCTGAAGTTACAGATTGAAGAAAGATTGGGGGATACAATCAATCTAAAGCTAGAAGAAAATGGGAAGCTGGAACAAGAATTATTGAAGCAAAAGTTAGTGAAAGCAGTGCATTATTGGACAAACTTTTATCCATGCAGAAATCTCACAAGGATAAGTAAGGTTTAGGCTTTTCCGGTGAATGTTCAAAACAAATTGACAAAAGTAAAGGGAAAGAAAAAATGGAAATTGAGAAGAAACCTGGAGATTCAAACAAAGTTCGGAATCCCAAACCTTCTATAAAAAGACCTTCAGTTCGACAACCTAATGCTCAAAGGTTCTCATCATTTACTGGCTATTGTTTTCAATGCAATTATTTTGGAAATAAAGCTATAGATTTTAAGTGCAATAAAAATCAGAATATTCAATGCTTTACATGTAGAAGTTTTCGACACAAGGCTAACAATTGCAGTAATCAAGTCATGAATAGAAACTATAAATAGTTTGTGAATGGAGTAAATGGATCACTCATGAATAAGACCTTCCAAGGTTATTGTCAAATATGTTATAAATATGGTCATAAAGCTAATAAATGCATATCTAGAATAAATTTGGTGATTTTAGGACAAAGGAATATCAAATGTTACAATTGCAACAAATATGGACATTGAGCTGAAAAATGCAAGAATGTGAATGCTCCAGTGAAATCTAATGATCTCAAGAAGAAAATTTCTATGGTATGGAAAAAGAAAGAATCCGCTGAGTCTATTGCACCTAAGTTCAGTGTTGGTGATTCTTCCTCTAAAAATTGATCTAGTAGCTTTGGCTTAAGGGGAGTTTCAAAGAAAGATCTATTTGTACCCCCTCACATTAAAGAAATGTATATGACCTAGTTTATGTTGTTGGTATTATTGTTGGTATTTTCTCTAATGGATTGTGTATGCTAAAGTGCAATTTTGGTTGATGTCACTATGATAAGATAGTTCTTTTTGGCGGTGAAACCCTAAGTACATAGAACAAGTTAAATATCTATTTTTTCAATCATTTTTGCATCGTGTATTGAAGAATATGAAGAGAAAAATAGTTGAAGAGTAGAAGGAGATTCAAAGAAAAGTTTGCATAAAAGGTATTTTTCACATCTTTTCTCTATTGATTCTAAGAAGTCAATTGCGGGATAATCTAGCAATAGGAATGTTCAGAAAATTGAAAATGTGCAATTAGAGGAATATAATCTTGAGAAAATAAAAAATTTGGGAAGTTCTTTGTCAGATGATGATTCCCAAAAATCAGAGATTTAGGGCATAAGGGTTTGGATGTTTCAACCAATTTTTCGTGGTTTGTAGATGAGGACATGATTAAATTTATTTTGAGCTATATTGATGATGATCATATGATGCTGGATAGGCCTTATCAAATTTCAAAGGAAGAAATTCTTGCAGTTTCTAGTTTGTGTGATGATGGACCCATTCTGGTGAAGAAATCAATCAAGAATAAAGAAGTTGAAACCCTAACTAGTGTCATAGGTGATCAACAAGCATTAATAATTGATACTATCATCAACCCTATTGTAAGGTATGTTGCATATGGAATTTCTTACAAAATCTATTTCAGAAATAGAGAAGGTTACACTTCAGCAATCATAGTATATATTGCTCATCAAATAGTGAAAGAAGGTAAAAACTTTAATTTGTGTGAGTTGTTGCGGATACAATTAGCAGAAAATATTAAGATGACAAAAGATCAAGGATATTCATTTTGGTTTGGTTCCTTGGTTGTGTTCTTAATGCTTTATTTCACAAGATCTTTACCCTTGAAGGAGAATATAGTTTGGAAATTAAATCTTTTTGTTGGAAAGCAAATATACAAATATCTAGCTTGTTTGGCTAATAAAGATCAGGTATGTAAGGATCACTTTAGAAACCTTCAGAAGAAGATGTTCTCAGGTTCGGTTCTTAGCATTATCGGTGCTCCTAAGGAGAGTCCCTCCTCTGGTAGTAGAAGTTTGAAAAGAAGAATTGTTGTGTCTTCTCGAGAACCGATGAAGAAGATGAAAGGTGAAGAAGAAAAATAAATTATTTCCCTAGATGATTTGGAACCACCTATAGTGGCTAAGGGAAAATTGGCTCTAGTTGAAAGAAACAAAGAGGAAGATGACCCCTGCAGTGTTGAGAACATTAAATGAGTAGGCTTAAGGAAGTTAATGGAATGGAAAAGATTGGAGATTTGTGGCTTGAGCAAACCTCTTATGATCAAAGATCAGATTGAAGAAGTCCTAGTGGACTACATGGTCCAAAATAGTATTTCTCTTAGTAATCTTGCAAACATCTTGCCAGATGTTTTGTGTGAAGTGCTTAAAGATCACTTGAAGTAGCCTCTTAAGGAATCTATTGCAAAAGATGAATTTTAGGATGATATGGAAAAGAAGTGTGCATATGCTCAAAAGAGATTATCAAAAGACATTAAGGCTATGAGAGATTGTGTTGTAGAAGCGGGCAAAGTTACAAATATTGTCTCCAGTGGTCTATGGCTATTGAAAATTTTAAAGCTAAGATTAAGTCTATTGAATCTTAATTGAATTCCATGGAAAAATGATTTGACATTTTCAGTGATGCAGATGGCTTTTAGAGAAAGAAAATTAACTCTTTGCAATCAAATCTTATATTCTATCAAAGGAAGAAAGAATATGTGGTGAATATTTTCTTGAAGGTGAAAGAGATTGTCAAGGCTAGGTTACAACATCTTTCCGGTATCCTTATTGAAGTTGAGAAGTGTCAACAGAACCCTACTATTCCTGGTTCATTATCTGAAGTAGTTGATGTGATAATTAAGAATGACAGATTGAGTTTGTGTCTCTATTTGGTAATGAACTCTTGGAAGACCTTATTTCCAGAATTAAAGAATTATAAGAGAATATTTCAGAAGTGTAAGTGAAGCATTTTGTCTTTTGTTGTGTAAATCTTTCGGTAACCTTTTTGTTGTTACTCTTTGTCCTTGATGTCAAAGGGGGAGAGATATGAAACATTGAGTTTTAAATTTCATAATCTTGGAGAAATAAAGAAGAATTATCTAAGGGGGAGTTATGGTAAAAAAAATTTAATGAATGTTTTACCATCAATAACAAAGGGGGAGATAGTTAGAAATACTTGTCTTAGTTGTCATTGATGTCAAACTTGGTGATCTAGATTGGTCTGGATGTGATGCAAAATAATGGAAGATAGGTATGTATGTTGTTGATGGTAGATCCTAGTTGTTGTTGATGTGTTGCACATATTTTTATTGCTCCAAAAATATATATTGTCAGTATGAGGATACACATATCTTGATATGAGATATTTGGTGATTGATTGTGGCAATTGGTTTTATGCTCCAGTCGTTTAGACAAAATCCAGTTAGCTTATTTTAGAAGTGTTGTCCTTCACACTTGTGTCTTGATGCAATATGGTAGTGCAATTTTGATATGATTGTTGTTATTATTTGAGATTGTTGTATTCATGGTTTTGGTGCTCCAAAAATCGTACTTTGGATGTTGTGCTCTAGAAGTGAATTTGGTTATGCAATGTTGAGTAGTTCTATGTGCTTCAGTTTCCTCCAGTTTCTTTTTTTTTTTATGATTCATTGTTCACATATTTAACCTCATAATGCTGAGTTGGATCATGTTCTTTGTGCTCTGGTAGCATGTTATTGTGGAAATTCAAGGATATGCTTATTCCGGTTCAACCCAACCTTGAAGGATTATGTTGTTTCTTTTGCTTTGGTGATTGTAGCATGTGATTTGATCATTGAAATATCATTTGGAAAAATGTTATTGAAGCTGAATTGATGTATATTCTTATTTACCCACACACACACATTATCACATTATGCTTAAGATATATGTGAGAGAAGGAAGAGATATGAATTGCGATGAAGTAAGTGAAGAGTGAGGTAGTAAGAATAAAGCAAGGAAGTTGATGTTGAAGAAGGATAGATCTAGTGCGATAGTATTTTGGAGCTGGAAAATAATGAAGTGATTTGCAGAGTTTCTTAATCAGATCTACTGCAAATAATTGGTGTGTTGTCTGACCTTAATAGGAACTAATCTCATGCATATGTAGATGCAATTTTCTTAGTTTATCTCTTTTTTTCCTGGTAGTGAGTCTTTCTGGCAATGAGCCATTATAATCTGGGTAGTAAGCCCTCTGGTAATGAGCCTCTTTTGTAATCCCATATAACTAGTTACATTATCTTGAGAGTTAACCCTCTCCATAGTTTTTCCCATTTGGGTTTTCCACTTATAAAAATCTGGTGTCACTCTTATGGTTATGTATGTTGTGCATTTCATTTCTAGTGCATACTTCATTCCATGTTGAGGATATCTATAAGATAAAATTAAGTTTTAGATTATCAGAGTGTTTGATTTTAGGAATACTGATTCACCCCCCTCTCAGTATTCTGGTCTGTTCAACAGGATTGATGTTGCCAAATGCTTATTTTATATAGCTTACATTAATTACTCAACTAAGTCCTGCTAATATGTCAAGTTTAAACTAAATCACATTCACCAATCAATGTTTGGTAGTTATTCATGAACAATGCCTTGCCAAGTATTTTTATAAAATAATATTAAATTGCTTCTTAAAATTTAGTAGTTACCATACACCAGTCTTCAATCGATTGATCAAAAAAGGTCTTTTAAAGGTTTACCATTAAATTCTTTCTATGTGTCTCACCTTATGTAATATATTTTATGAACACTAACTACCATGATCAACCAACTTCAATACATTTAAGCCTCAACAATTGGGTCGAAAAAAATATAAACCTATGCATTTAAGAAGGTTTGGTTATCACTAAATTACTAAATTTCACTAATATACATTTAAAAATAATGTTAATACCTGAGAAATCTTGCAAGTAGCATAATAAAAGAAAAAACTCTACTTAGATATATTAGTTAATTTGGGCTACAGGTTTTAGCCTAAACTTCAGGGTTCTTTCCAATTTTTGCATTTTTTTGTTTGTGGATTATATTGTAAATTTTAGGCTTTATGGAAAATAAGCAAGAATTTATATATATATTTTTTGGGATGTGGATTTTACAATGAAACTTTTGGAATGTGGATTTAAGAGTGAATAGAAGGGCACCTCAAAAAGTTAGTGTTGTTTTTGCAATTCACCTAAGCTTCCATTTGGCATGTATTCATAAACCAGTAAATTTGTTTCATTGTTTAATAAAAAACACAACAATCTTAAACTATTGTGGTGTTGAGCTGAGCCCATTTTTTCTATCCTAGTTGTGAATCATTATCTTGGTAGAAATCACCATCTCTCCTTTGCAACATCTTAAGTACCACAAAATCATTATTTTTTACCATTTCCCTATATATATGGCTAGCACCTTCGTGACCAATCAAATTTTCTCTTTGTAATTTACCTAGAATTTCCTCTTTACTAAAGTTTAGTTGTCCAAAAGGTGCTATGTTCCAATGAAATTTCATGGTCAATTTTTCTTTGCTCCAATATTTATGTGTCAACATATTCTTGATGATGATGGAAACAATAGAAACCATGACCAGACATACAACCAAAACTAGAGAAAGAATCCATAGAATATTTCTAAGACTCTTTTCTGCCTTTGAACATTGTTTTGGCATTGGCTGTCTAGAATTACAAAGCCTAGGATTGGCCATAAAATAATTTATAAAAACAACACCATTTAGAGGAAAAGAAACCGAGCTAGATAGATCATTGAAAGACAAATCATAGAACATGAAAGAAAGAAGATACAAATTAAATAAGCTTGTTGGAATCCTCCCTTTCAACAAATTATGAGAAACGTTAAGACTGACATGTTGGTAAAGCCTCCCAAATGTATCAAAGATATTTCTTGTAAGTTGATTACATACCAAATTCAATTCTATCAAGTGGGCTAGAAAACCAAGTGAAGTAGGGATCTCTCCTACCATATTGTTTTCATCTAAATATGTATATTTCAAGTTTGAGCATAATCCATATTTTAAAGGAAAACATCCACTTATCTTATTCCCTGAAACTAAAAAGTTCTCCAGAAGTTCAAGTTTTCCTATTTCCTTAGGAAAAGGCTTGTTGGAATCAAGGAACACTGAGAGGAGGGGGTGAATCGGTGTTCTGCAATATTTAACATTATTAATCTGATCCTTCAACCATCTAATGCAAATTAACAAAAGAAAGATGCAAAAACATAAAGCAAATATCCACAACACCATAACACCAGATTTATACGTGGAAAACCCAATTAAGGGAAAAATCACGGTGGGATTGAGACAAACAATACTAATATACCATGTCAAAAGTATAGAAATATTACATAAGGGGGATGCACTTACATTTAGACACACTGCCTAGAGCTCACTGCTCAAATTACAATAAGGGCTACAACCCTAGAATGTTCACTGCCTTACAAAGTGATTACAAAAGATAATTTGAAATTTGAACTGGAAAATAGCATCTACAAATGCCCAAGTATAGTTCTGGTTAAGCACAAAATACATAATCTTACACTGCTCTATTTTGTTGTTCTTCTATATTCTATAGCACAAAACCTTTACTTGCGCACGTGAAATTATGCACAATCACTCACAAATACTTTCCATACAACCACCAATAAATAAAATGATCATATCCATCGGTCTTTTATATCTGCAACATCAAATTAGGTCTTCTAGATGTTGGCCCAAAAATGCATAACACACAAATGAAACGTGCATACATGGTTGGATCAATCCAAACTCCAATGCATATGTGGACCAAAAAGAATTTTTCACACACTAACCATATGTCGGTTGACTATCCTCAAACACAAAAAAACCCACCAAAAATGATCCACATAATCGACACAATGATTATCCACATGAGACTACTGATGAGCACTGTTCTACCCAAAAACTTGTATACAAGATCTTCTAACTCACTCCAGAATCAACATTGAAGGCCACAAACCTGGAATATGGTAGATAACATATCCATAATGCTTCCCTGAGATCCACAACACAAGATATTCAATAGAAATGAGATACCAACCAAATTATTGCATACTACCGGATGTCCTATTCTAACTCACTGTACCTATCCAAAACTCAATCACTCTTCCGATATAAACAAATAATGAACTATGGATGGGTGCATTAGCATTAGCTGCCATCAATGACAACATCTGACTACCTGTGTAGTGTCTCTTGTGAACAATCTGTTGGTATTTTGGTATGGTTTTTTCATTGATGTCAACACCTACTAAACTCTTATCAACTCTGGCACTTTGGAGAATCAACAACATTCACCGGCAAGCAAGTGACTCATGCACAGTCACCGGTATCTGGTACACCGACAAGATATAATGATCACCAGCACTTGAAATGATATGGAAAACACTTGGTAATGTCGAAGACGTCGTGTGGACACTTTGTCCTGGAGTCTTGTTTATTGGTATATTCATAATTGCATATTTGCTATTACCGACAAATAGGTCCAGGGTTACACCGGTAGGTTTATCTTTTCCATATCAGCACGACACGCTATGAAGATGATTAATTATTGTTGTAAATGCATTAAGTCGACATGCTCAATCGATTATTGCATCAGATATTGTATTGTTTGTAAAATGTTTTATTGTAATATCTTGTAGAGCCGACCTACTAAAATTGGTCTTAGGTTATGGTATAAATGTAAGATCTCATTTGTAAGATCAAATGTGGAATGCGAAAAAGGATTGTGTGAAGGTATATGCAAGAATAAGCAGAGCTATACATGCAGACATCATTTGAAGATTGAAGGAGGGTTTTTGTGAAGACAATCATAACTACACCGGTACTGAATCCAGCATATGTAGATGCTATTTTGTGCAGTACATTCTCATTGGATTTAACCATCCAACTGTAGTCAGTGTGACTCCCAATTTGTGATTGAGCAGTGAGTTCTAGGCGCTTGGCCTTTCTGCATGTGCAGACCCCATTTATGTACACTTACTATCTGCAGTAGTATCATCTGATTGTGGGTAAGGTTTCCCACTGTGGTTTTTCTCCTTACAGGGTTTCCACGTACAAATATTGGTGTTATGTGTTGTGGATGACTTTGTCTTTATGTTTCATGCACTAATCCTTACCGGTATAGTAATTAACTGTTAAAACTATCTATCGACATATTAACTGGTTTATCGGTAGCATTAAGTTTGTTAAGTTGTTTTTGGTTTGTATTTATTTGACAACCGATTCACACCCCCCCCTCTCAGTTGTCTCCGGGACCTAACACAATCTCCCCCTTTGGCATTAATAGAAACACTTAGTAAAAAATGATTGTGTCAGACCAAAACCAAAACACTATACGCTACAACCAAAAATCCAAAATTGCAAAACTCCAAAGGACTCCCTCTAAGCTTGTTACAACAATTTTCACTCTTCTACACTCCCCCTTTGACATCAATGGAAAAGATGGGGTTCTAGAAACACTTGAAGATATCTCCAAAAGTGTTCTTCAATGAATCCGGATGGCTATCCTAGCCTTTCTTGAGGCACACCAAGATAGATATGAGACCACTGAACAGATAGGCTTGCGTCTCCACTGATTTAAGGTCAAAGGGTTCACTGGAAACCTGAGTATCCTTTAGAGCACTTAGCATAATATCCAACTTGGGAGTGATGAGACTTCGCAATTCTCCAACTCTATCAATGACTCTTTCCTTTTCATGGCTCAAACTCCTGATCTTCTTGACTACTCATGGAAACTGACAAAGGATCAAGTGACTAAGATATCTGGGATTTTTTTTTTTTTTGGGAAAAAGTGGCAAGCCATTGATATATATATATAAGATAACTGATTCAAGAGCTCAATAGGGAAAGAATCAAGAAGAAAACCCTATGTTCTTGCTTAGATACAATGAAAAGAGAAGTTGGGGCTATAAGAAGAGACCCCCCAAAGATCCAAAGGGAAAAATAGGACCTACCCATAGTACAAACCTCATAGAGGCCAAAGTTGAGAGTAGCGGGACAAGACAAATCTAGAAGAAACCTTAAAAAATACCCCCACAACTGGTTGCCATTTGTATTACAATGGAACATTAATACCGGTATTCCTTTCGTATTAACCAGTTCAAAGGGCCTCCATTACCGGTACTACCTAGTTGGTTAACAAAATGTCTCTACTATCGGTTTTGTTGTACTGATGGAAATAAAAGAAGAGACCAAGTAAAGCAGCCACAACTGGTTGCCAGATGTATCATACCAGAACTTTAATACTAGAATGATTGTTGTATTAACCAATTCAAAAAGAGCCTCCATTACTGGTTCAACCCAACTGGTTAACAAAATGTCTCTACTATTGGTTCTGTTGAACCGGTGGAAATAAACGAAGAGACCAACACCTATTACCTGGTATAGTTAATATTGCATGTAGGCTTATAATTTCACAACCTGGCCATCCTCAACAGTTTTGAAAATGGAGAGCCATCTGGCATCCATAGTTATGCTCATCAAAATAGGTATGAAATTTACCCTTTTCTTTACTCATGCATCGGTTGGACATTTTCATCTTGATGTTCTTGCACCATGCCCCTGTCGATTATGGGTGGAATTTGAGTTGACCCTGCAGCTTCATTCAAGCCCTGGGATAGTACAGGCCCTAAGGAAACATTCAAATCTGGCACTACCGATTGTAGGGGTGGATTCACCTTGAGAGGTTCGACATTCAATAGAATTAACAGGGCGTTCGACTTTTTCTTAACCAAAGTAACCAATTCCTACCCTATTTCCCTACGGTGTCTATCCAGAGCACTTTGGATATAAGAAAAGTTCTGCATCTCTAGTGTATGTTTAATGTTATCATAAATTGACACAAAGACATGTTTGGATAGGAAGAAATACTGCGGGAAAATTCCTCCAATGTGAGCGTTACCCTCCCACAAGTCATATCTTTGGGCTACAAGGAGAAGTTTATTACCAAGCGGAAATTCATGCTTCACAACTTTGGCAGCAATTAACTCAAGCATTGAAAGGGATTGGAGGAAGTCAAAAGCATTTGAAAAGAAAATAGAGATAAGTGGTGAAGGGAAGATGACCCATCTTGCCCGAGGAAATAGGATTTCTTCACTAATCACCCGCTTCATGCTCCTCTTGATCTGGTATGATTGAATTTGGAATACTTGTCCTAGAAAAATGTCTGTAGTGTGCTCCGTGAAGGGTCTCTCCCACTCTTCCACTGCTAAGAAGACTCTGTAGTTGCACGGAAAATACTCTGTGTGATCTCTACAACATGTTGTGCAAGTAGATTCCATTTGCAATCTATTGGTATTATGGATGTGTTGCATTGATTTTGTCATTGATATCAATGCTTGTCCTTCTGGAGATCTACATTGTTGATTTGGCACTATGGTTATATTGGTTTACTATTGAACTGACACATTGTGTTCACCAGCAAGGTCAGTGACTTATGCACAGTCACCTATATATGATCACCGACAAGTTATATGGTTCACCGACATTGATGATGACTTGTTATCATCTGGAGATCACTTGATTATGTCAAAGACATGGTTTGGATATTCGTTTTGGTTTTTTGGTTATTGGTCTAATCGGGTTGACATATTTGTTGTTACCGATAGATTGGTCTAGGTTATGGACCAGTATACGTTATCTATTCTAGATCAGCACGACACGTTATTGAGATGATTTATTGATTGGATATTGTTATAATTGTATTGAGCCAACATGTTGTATCACATCAAGACTTATTTGTAATTGATTTAATTGTAATATTCTTAGTAAGCCGACCTACACATTTGGTCTTAGGTTTTGTATAAATGTAAGATCTCATTTGTGAGATGAAGTGTGGAAGCATGGTTATGGTATAGTATTGTAACATGGTATGTGCAAATATTGAAGATCATATGAGTAGACCATAGAGAAGGTTCAAGGAATGTTTGAAGGTGTTTACCAGAGCTTAAACTGGTGCTAAATCCAGCATTGTAGATGCACTTTGAACTAGTACATTATTCTAGGATTTAACCATCCTACTGTAGTCATTGCGACTCCCATTTGAGTAGTGTGCTCTAGGCGGTTGGCCTTTCTGCATGTGCAGACCCGATTTGTATACACATACTGTCTGCAGTAGTATCATCTGATTGTGGGTAAGGTTTCCCACCATGGTTTTTCCCCTTACAAGGTTTCCATGTTAAAAATATCCATGTTATGTGTTCTGGATGTTGTTTCTCTTTCTATTTCATGCTTTAAGTTTCACCGGTATTGATATTAACTTCTAATCTGTTAACCGACATTAAGTTTGGTTTACAGGTATTAAGTATTAAGTTGGATTAAGTTATAATTAGGTTGAAATTCATTGACAACGGATTCACCCCCCTCTTATTTGGCCTTTAGGTTCCTAACAATTGGTATCAGAGCTTAAGTCCTCTTTTTGTGGAAGCCTAATAGCTTGAGAAGATCCTATGGCAACAAACATTTTTAGGAAGGACAGTTCGAAACTTGATGGAACTAACTATGGTATATGGAAGATCAGAATGGAGACACATATGAATTGCATTAGAAGAGACATATGGGAAGTTACAAAGAATGGCTATGTTGGTCCTACTCGGAATCAACCTAATCCACCAACCTTGGGTAAAGATCAAGAAAATGATTGCAAAGCAAGATAAGCACTTTTGAGCGCACTATCAGATCATCAAATCAAGGGATTATCAGACCGAGCTACTGCTAAAGCTATTTGGGACAAATTGGAAATATTGAATGAAGGAGATACCACTGTCAAAATTACAAAATTGTAATGTTACCGGGTCAAGTATGAAAATTTGAAAATGGAAGAAGATGAAAGAATTTCTGCTTTTATCGAAAGAGTTAATGAAATTGTTTTAGGAATACAATGTTGTGGAGGATCCTTAATTGAAGATGAAATTGTTTCTAAATTTTTATGAGCTTTTCCATCAGCTTACAAAATGAAAGTAACTGCTATTAATGAGTTGAGAACAATGCCTAATACATCACTATCTAGAGATACCTTGGTTGGAAAACTTTCAGCATTTGAGCTTGAGGAATTTGGTCTTGTTGCTACAGTTAAGATAGATTTAGCCTTCAGAGCATCATCATCTGCATCATCATCATCATCATCATCATCTGACAAATCTGATTGGAAAGCACTTTATGCAAAAGAACTTGAAGATATCATGAAGGAAAATGAAGAACTGGAAGAACTTGAAGCACTATTTGCAAGAAAGATGCCTAAAGGTCCAGTTGGAAGTAAGTATGAAGGTAAAGCACCGTTTAAATGTTTTAATTGAAATAAAGTTGGTCACATATCATCTAGATGTGTTGATAGACATGCAAGATTGAGAGAGGAAGGTAAAAGAACATATAAGCCTAACCCTGAATATCAAAGATACAGATTTAAGAAGAATAGAGATAAATCATGTTACTATGCTGATAAAGGAGTTACAGATGATTCTAATGAAAAACCAAAAGACAATGGATGGGAATTTGTTGCAATAAAAGAAGATCAACTGACACCTACTGTCCCACTGGTAGAGCAGGCCCTGGCAGCTAAAATTGAGGAAAAAGATGAATGGATCATTGATAGTGGATGTTCACATCATATGACTAGTGATAAAAGTAAATTCTTATCTTTTCAGGAATATAATGGAGGTCTAGTAATATTTGGCGATGATAAAACTTATTTAATAAAGGAAAAGGCACTATATCTTTGGATGGTAAGCACAATACTAACAATGTTTATTATGTTGAAGGTTTGAAGCATAATCTTTTGAGTGTTGGTCAATTAGTTGAAAAGGGATTTTAGTTACAATTCAAGAATGACAAATGCAAAATCATGAACAAAACTAGATTGGAGATTGCAACCGGTAATCAGACATAAGGTAATATCTTTCATTTGAACAACAGTGATAAGACATGTTTGATTACACATATTGATGAAAGTTGGTAATGGCATAAGAGACTCTGTCATGTAAATTTTGATCGCATTGTAAAGATCAGTTCAACTAAGGCAGTAAGAGATTTACCTAAGATTGTGAAACCTCATAATCCGGTATGTAAGGAATGTCAAATGGGAAAGCAAGTTAGAACAACTTTTAAGAGTGTTTCTGAGAATTCCAACAATGTTCTTGATTTAATTCATACTGACTTGTGTGGTCCGGAAAGAACAAGAAGTATACAAGGATATATATATTTTATGCTAATTATTGATGATTATTCTAGAATGTGTTGGGTTACTTTTCTCAGGGAGAAATCAGAGGCTTTTGGAAAATTCAAGTTATACAAGGCAATGGTAGAGAATGAAACCGGTAAGAAAATCAAATGTTTGAGATCTGATCAAGGAAGAGAATTTACATCTAAGGAATTTAATACATTCTGTGAAGTGAATGGAATCAAAAGACAACTATCAACACCCTGGGGACACCTCAACGGAATGGAATTGTGGAAAGGAAGAACAAAACTATTCTGGAAGTAGCTAGAAGCATGGTATTGGAAGCAAATCTACCTCATGTGTACTGGAGAGAAGCAGTGAATACAACAGTTTACATTTTCAACAGAGTTCACATCAAAGGTGAAACTGGTAAGACCCCTTATGAACTATGGTTTAGTAATACTCCTACTCTTAAATACTTTAGAATATTTGGAAGCAAATGCTATATTAGGAGAGATGAGTATGTTGGTAAATTTGATCCTAGAAGTGATGAAGGAATATTTCTTGGTTATTCATCTAAGAGAAAGGCATATAGATGTTTTAATAAAAGATTGCAGAAGATCATTGAAAGTGCTAATGTGAAGATAGATGAACACTTTAGAGGAAATTCAAGGTTTGTAGATTCTGAACCGACAGTTGAGATGATCATAAATGAACCAATACAGATTGCACTAGTATAGAATATGGATCTAGTCACACCGACATCATCAGAGAATTTCACAGTGACTGAAGAAAAACATGTGAATAAACCCAGGTATGTGAGACTGAATCACTCAGAAAATCAGATAATTGGGATTAAGTATCAAGGTGTTATGACAAGAGGAAGACTGGCAAATGAAGAGGTATGCTTAATTTCTCAAATTGAACCAACATCTATTATTGAAGCATGTCAAGATGAACATTGGATAAAAGCAATGGAAGATGAATTAGAACAAATTGAAAAGAACAATACATGGACATTAGTTCCCCGACCTTAAGACAAAAATGTAATTGGAACTAAATGGGTATTTAAAAATAAACTTAATGAAGATGGTAATGTAATTAGGAACAAAGCAAGATTAGTTTGTAAAGGATATTCACAGAAAGAAGGAATTGATTATAATGAAACCTTTGCACCGGTAGCTAGAATTGAGGCAGTTAGATTATTTCTTGCAATTGCAACTCATAAGAAATATAAAGTATATCAAATGGATGTAAAATGTGCATTTCTGAATGGTGATCTTGAAGAGGGAGTTTACATTGAGTAGCCTGATGGATTTTCATTGACAAATGTTAAAGATATGGTTTGCAGATTAAGGAAAGCTTTGTATGGATTGAAGCAAGCTCCTAGAGCTTGGTATGCTAGATTGGACAAATATCTTTTGAAGCTTGGTTACGCTAAAGGTAATGCTGACAACAACTTATATTACACAGTGACTAATGATGACATCTTGGTTATTGAAGTTTTTGTTGATGATATCATTTTTGGAGGAGAAGATGCATTATGTAAGGACTTTGCTAACAAGATGCAGGAAGAATTTGAAATGTCTATGATTGGGGAGATAAAATTCTTTTTAGGATTGTAGATTTCGTAAACTAATAAAGGTATATTCATATGTCAAACAAAATACTTGAAGGAACTACTGAAGAAATTTGGTATGGAAAACTCTAAACTAGTAAGTACTCCTATGACTACAATTGATAAATTGACATTGAAGGATGATTCAGCTCCTGTTAATCCGACAAGATACAAATCTATGATTGGAGGTTTACTGTATTTGACACAAACCAAACCTGATATAATGAATGCAGTATGTATTGTTTCAAGATTTCAGAGTAATCCTAAAGAAAATCATGAATCGACAGTAAAAAGGATTTTCCGGTATCTACAAGGCACAACAAATCTTGGTTTATGGTATCCTAAAAATGAAAATTTTGATTTATGTGCATACACCAATGCAAATTGGGCAGGAGATGTAGATGAAAGAAAGAGTACAACTGGCGGTGCATTCTTTCTTGGTAGCAGATTGATTTCATGAATAAGAAAGAAGTAGAGTTGTATATCATTATCAACAATAGAATTAGAATATGTTGCAGCAACAACTAATTGTACTCAGGTATTATGGACTAAGAAAATGTTGAAGGACATAAAGGTAAAATTCAAAGAACTGATAATCATTTATTGTGATAATTCAGCAGCAATTGATATATCAAAGAATCTGGTATTTCACTCTAAGAGTAAGCATGTTTCTATCAAATATGATTTTTTGAAAGAGAATGTTGAAGCAAAAGAAATAAGATTGGTATATATGAATACTAAAGAACAGATTGTAGATATCTTTACAAAGCCTTTGCCTAAGGAAACCTTTGAATATCTCAGAGAGAAGCTTGGGGTAATACCCTCACCGACAGAGACTTAGATGATTGAATATTGGCATCAAACCGACAGAAACTAACAAATAAATCTTTTTCCGGCTTTGATGGAGGAGAGCTGCTTCTCAGGGGGAGTAGTTGGTCATATGTTCTAGTATTTCTTCTTAATTGCTTTGGCATTTGATGTCAAAGGGGGAGAGAGATCTATGGAAAAACATTATTCTTTGGGGGAGATATATACCCTTTGTATTTTGGTTTTGATTTCAGGTACTAATCTATTCTGGAGATTGTTGGTTTTTGGTTTTTGGCATTCTGTTTGGGCACTTAGATGTTTTTCCATCTAGTGTTGCCATCAATGCCAAAGGGGGAGATTGCGGGTATTATGGATGTGTTACATTGATTTTTTCATTGATGTCAACACTTATCCTTTTGGAGATCTACATTGTTGATTTGGCACTATAGTTATATTGGTTTACTGTTGAACCGGCATATTGTGTTCAATGGCAAGGTCAGTGACTTATGCACAGTCACCGATATATGCTCACCAACAGGTTATATGGTTCACTGACACTGATGATGACTTGTTATCATCTGGAGATCACTTGATTATGTCAAAGACATGGTTTGGATATTTGGTTTTGGTGTTTTGGTTATTGGTCTAATCGGGTTGACATATTTGTTGTTACCGACAGATTGGTCTAGGTTATGGACCGGTATACGTTATCTATTCCAGATCAGCACGACACGTCATGGAGATGATTTATTGATTGGATATTGTTGTAATTGTATTGATCCGACATGTTGTATCGCATCAAGACTTATTTGTAATTGATTTAATTGTAATATTCTTAGTAAGCCGACCTACACATTTTGTCTTAGGTTTTGTATAAACGTAAGATCTCATTTGTGAGATGAAGTGTGGAAGCATGGTTATGGTATGGTATTGTAACATGGTATGTGCGAATATTGAAGATTATATGAGCAGACCATAGAGAAGGTTCAAGGAAGGTTTGAAGGTGTTTATCAGAGCTTAAACCGGTACTGAATCTAGCATTGTAGATGCACTTTGAAGTAGTACATTATTATAAAATTTAACCATCCTACTATAGTCATTGTGACTCCCATTTGAGCAGTGTGCTCTAGGCGGTTGGCCTTTCTGCATGTGCAAACCCCATTTGTATACACATACTATCTACAGTAGTATCATCTGATTGTGGGGTAAGGTTTCCCACCATGGTTTTTCCCCTTACAGGGTTTCCACATCAAAAATATATGTGTTATGTTTTGTGGATGTTGTTTCTCTTTCTGTTTCATGCATTAAGTTTCACCGGTATTGATATTAACTGCTAATCTGTTAAATGACATTAAGTTTGGTTTACCGGTATTAAGTATTAAGTTATAATTAGGTTGAAATTCATTGAAAACTGATTAACCCCCCCCCCCCTCTTAGTTGTCCTTCCGGTTCCTAACAATTGGTATCAGAGCTAAGTCCTCTTTTTGTGGAAGCCTAACAACTTGAGAAGATCCTAACTATGGTATATTCTTGGACAAGTATTAAGTATTAAGTATTAATTTGGATTAAGTGATAATTAGGTTGAAATTCATTAGCAACTGATTCACACCCCCCCCCTCATCTGTCCTTCTGGTTCCTAACATAAGCTTCTTTCCGTTGAAGTCGGCGAGCCCTAATCTGGAGTTCTGTCTGTTTTCCCTCTTCAAAACCTGTGTTATGCACAAACTAGTTTAGCTTGTGAGGGAAGAATGCCTTTTAGGTGGAGGAAGTGATGTTGAGTAGCCGACTCATCCATCTATGTTATAATTATGAACTCTTCCTGCTTGCAAGAATTCGTATGTGACAACTTTACTAAACCATGAACGAGGTGTTATCGGATTACATCTCACACGCACCAAGGATGTAGTCATGTATGCAAAGATGGACAGGGACTAATTTAATACATTTTGCACATGCGGACGTGCAGACGTGCTAAGTGATTAATTTACCCTGGTTCAAAATCATTCCTGCAAGTGAAGTTAAATGGCATTTAAGTGATTAACCATGATGGCTACCATGTCTCATCACACACGAAATCTCATCCCATAGAATGTTTTTTAATTGTGAAAAATCCTTTAACTCATGATTGTCCTTGATTGATTCAACTTGCAGACCATCGCAGCCCATGTTTGCAAGTATATCCGCCATCTTATTACCTTCCCTATAAGTGTGTGAAATATGAAATGCTTCGAATGAATCTAAAAGAGACCAAACTTGTCCGAGAATATAGTTGATCCTCCAATTTAATGTTTTCCTCTATATGCAGGCATTAATAATTAGAGAGGAGTCCCCTTCAACATGAACTTTTAGGTAACCCAATTTCTTTGCGAGGATCAATCCTTCCAATAACGCTTGCACCTCTGCCATATTATTAGTTCCTTGAGGCAATACAGAAAATTTGAATGCTTTTAAATTACCCATATGATCCCTAATACAAACTCTAGCCCCTGAGTCACATGGGTTCCCTCTTGATGAACCATCGAAGTTAATTTTGACAAAATCTCGATAAGGGGGTTGCCATGAAATGTTAGATCTATCAACCTTAATCAATTTATTAGAAGATGACAAGTTGGAGTTAGATGGTGATAAAATGTGCTTCCAATTCCTGACAATGGAAGAATCCCAAGACGAAAATAATAGAGAAATGTTAAAATGGGATCTCGAACATGAACATTTACTAGGTCTGAAACTGATTTCTCAATGACTTCCAAAACTTTATCAACAGAAAAAGACACTTTCCTAAAAATTCTTTTATTTCTTTCCCACCAGATGGACCAAATGACTGATGCTAGAATGATGTGCCAAATACAAGAAAAGGCGGAGGAGGTAAACAAAGTAGGCCAGGATTGAAACAAATCCCAAATTGTGTTTGGCAGAGGCAATGAAATTTGCAATCTATTCAAAATGAATAACCAACACTGCTGAGAAAATGGACATTGAACAAACAAATGGTCAACTATTTCACTTTCCTTATTACACAGAACACAAAGAAATGGTTGCGAAATTTGCAGCTTGACTAGTCTATCACTAGTTAAGATTTTGTTTTGAATTGCCAACCAAGAGAATCAACCTGCTTTAGGCAAAACCTTGTTATTCCAACAGAATTTAAAATCTCTTTGGTTTTGCTGTTGTTCCATCATATGTTTTAAAGATGCATATGATCCATTTTTAATTGAAAAAACACCTTGTTTGGAAGGAGCCCAAATAACTTTATCTGATTTATCTGAGAGGAATACAATCCTCTGATCCAAAAGGTTTTGTAACATCTTCTTTTGATTAATATCAGTGATAATATGTGAAAAATATTTCCATCAGTGAGAATAGGAATTATTTCTTGCAGATGTTGACATTGTGCTAATGGAGGGTGTCCATTCCATGAGTCATTCCAGAAATGAATTGACTCCCCATTATTAACCTGCCAAGAAATATACATGGTTACCAATTCTCTGGAGGACATCATAAAGTTCCACACTGCATATCCATTTGGAGGATTAGCAATGGTGAGGATTCTCAGGGGGTTTGAAGAGTCTAGATACTTTGATTGCATGATTTGACACCATTTTGCATTAGGCTTGGAGTAAATTTTCCATACCAATTTACCTCCAAATGCTTTATTATGTTTGGTGAGATCATGCAATCCTACTCCTCCCGTCGCCTTTCCATGTGACATTGGTGAGTGAAATTAATGGAATTTTATTTTCTTGTGAAAGATTACCCTTCCATAAAAATCTTCTGATAATTTTTTGGATCTTCATGAAAACTGATTTTGGGGCCTTAAGGACAATGATTTAGTAATTAGGTATGGAAGCCAAAACAATTTTGATAAGTAGGATGCAGCTTGAGAGAGACATCCATCTGACTCACCAAGCTGAAACTCTTGATTTAATCCTTTCAAGCACATTTTCCCAATAAGATGATTTATTAGCTCTTGTGAAGAAAGGAATACCTAGGTACAAGCAAGGTAAATCTTCTAGTCTGAATCCCAAAATTTTAATGATCTTTCTGCTAATTGCAAGTTTTGTGTTGAAGATAAATACCTTTGATTTCTGAACATTAATTTGCTGACCCGAAACTGATGTGTAGGATTCCAAAACTTTCTTAATTTGATTAGCCTCTGCTATATTGGATTTTCCATATAGAAGAGTGCCATCTGCAAAGTGTGTGTGTGTGTGACTGAAATGTGAGTATTGGGAATGAGGATACCCTACCAAGTGCCCTTTTCATTATTAACTTTGATTAATCTACTAAGTGCTTTTGCCATGATGATGAACAAGAAAGGGGATAGTGGGTCTCCTTGCCTAACACCTTGAGTAGCTGCAAAGAAACCCGAAGGTGTCCCATTGATAATGATAGAGAAGAATGCTCCCAAAATACATTCTCTAATCCATTTACACCATTTATCAAAGAATCCAAATTTGTGGGGAACTTTTAAGAGGAAATTCCAATTTATCCTATCATAGGCCTTCATCATATCAATCTTAGCAATAAAAGATGGCATTTGGGTGGTTTGGATTGAGTGGAGAACTTCATGTGCAACTAATGCTCCTTCCACAGTTTCCCTCCCAGGGACAAAGCCCCCTTGTTCAAGTGATATAAGTTTTGGAATGAGTTTTTGCAATCTTCTATAAATGGCCTTAGTGAGAATTTTATAAAAGGTATTACACAAGGAGATAGGCCTAAAATCCACAAAAGTTTTTGGTACTCTAACTTTGGGCAGAATTGCTACATTGGTAACAATGAACATCTTCAGCACTAAAGCACTTCCTCTTGTCTCTTAAAGTGCTACCAACAAATCAAAACCTATGACATCCCAATATTTTTGAAAGAAAAGGGCCATATACCCATCAGGGCCCGGGGCTTTATCCGGGGTAAGTGAAAACACCACTCCACGAACTTCTTCAAGAGTGAAAGGTTTCATGAGATCTTCATTGTCGCATTGGGAGATAATATTTAGGATAACATCTAAGACTTCTTGTTCATTAGATGCTGACTGTGTGTTATAAGGGGAGGAGCAAGCAAACTTTTAAAAAATTTCACTGCTTCATCTTGAATTTCTTGAGGTTTTGTCAGCTTAGTACCTGAAATAGCATCATTAATCTCAAATATTGAGGAGGCCACTCTTTTTGCTTTAGCTGACACATGAAATAATTTTGTATTTCTATCTCCTTCTTTCAACCAAAGTTCCCTAGACTTCTGCCTCCAGTAGACTTCCTCTCTCTTACATATCTCTTCCCATGATGTCTATAGATGTTTTTGCTTGTCATAAGTGGCATTATCCATGCCCTACATAATGATATGATCCCAAATTTCTGCTAGCTTTTTTGCCACCTTATCTTTTTCCTAGAAAATATTCTTAAAAATGTAGCATTCCATTCTTTAATTTGAGATTTAACATACTGCATTTTCTTGTAGAATTGAAGCATTTTATTTCCATTAAGAAATGGTGCACTCAAACACCATTGACAAAGTAGGGGGAGAAAATGAGGATGTTTTAACTACATCCTTTCAAATTTGAACGAAGGCTAATGAACTCAAAGTGAAGTCTTGGGAGAGATATTCAGTGAAATTGCAAAGTGGTCTGAGTAGATAAGAGGGAGAATCTCTAATTCAAATTGGAAATTCTATACCAATCATTGTTGAGAAATAAGAAATCTATCCAATCTCTCAGCTATTTGTGAAAACTTCTTTCTCCTATTTGTCCATGTAAAATAACCCTTTTTTGGCACTATATCTGTCAATGCATTATCTGAGATAAAACCCACAAAATATGCAATAGTCCTTATTGGAGGACAAATACCCCCTCTTTTTTCTTGGAGGGAGACAATAGCATTGAATTCACCTCCCAAAATAATGTTATGATCTGCAAACTGATTGATAGCTGATGCTATTGTATTCCAGAGACTCTTTTTGTTAAGTGCACTAGTGGGTCCATAAACATTAAATAGCATGAAAGACAATTCAAAGTTTTGAATATTCAATAGCTACCAATTGTTCCTTGTGGTTACTATTTTTGCATTTACTATTTTAGGGTTCCACAAAACTATAAGCCCCCTTGAAGCTCCCTAGGCTGGGACATGTAATGATTTCCATTTTGCCCACTTGTGAATAGTGTTCTGGAATGTATCCTGAGAAGTTTTGGTTTCTTGTAACATAATGATATCAGCTACTGACGAATCAAGTTGGAGCTTAATTTGATTTCTTTTTTCAGAGGCATTAATTCCTCTGAAATTCCATGAAATTATTCTCATTGAAGACGAGGAGAGAAACATGCCCTCCTCGGCCTTTTAATGATAGTGAATTTACCATCTAAAGTGGATTGAATGCCAACTGCTATTTCCTCTTTCAATTTGGTTGATTTTGGTTTTCTCCCTCTTGGTTTTGGTGAATTAGATATTGGAGAGAGGCATGTAGGAGACTGGGATATTGACAGAGATTGTGAGAAATCATATGGAGGATCTTGTTGGCTTTCACAATCTTGTTGGTGAGTGTTTCCCTCTACATCCATAATACTAGGCAGAATGTCAAAATGAGAGTCCTGAGAGCCTATGGACATAACTGTAAGGTGATCTGAAAGCAATTGATCATCCTCGTTTAGAACCTCTTCTGCAATTTCATAAAATAATTGGGAGCCCATCGAATGTAACATTTCATTGGCAATTTGATCTAAATTATCTAATGATTTTTGAACCTTGGGTTCCTCATACCACTAAACTGGCTGAACTGAGCATAGCCAATCATTATCTAATTGGTCTAGATTATCTGGCAGTCTCTGCACATCTATTTTCTCATGCCATTGTATTAACCTCTTTGGACATGGGAAATAATTGCTATTATCTTCCTTGAAGGCATTCATAAGATCAAGAGGTCGACTAGATGTAGACAGTTTAGAGGCCATCTTATTTATTTTACTAAAGATTTCTGAAAATAAAGCATTCACCATCCTTGGAGAGACTAAGGAGGTAAAGCCCATGGTCTTAAAGTTTTGAGAAGGATATATCATTCTGGCCACATAAGTTTTACCAATTTTAGCTGATGCATGCAAGTATAAGGAATTGGTGAAAGTCAAAACTTGATTGTTCTGGTTGGAGAATTGGAGTGCATGTATTAACCAATTGACTAATGATATTTGCATCTTAGGGTCCTTGAACCTTTGAGTAGCCCTAGTTGGACATAGCCAGAAATTGGTTACTTGGCCTAGGATATCTATTGATCTCTGCACACCCAGCTTCTCACATCCTTGTAGTAGCCTCTTGTAACATGGGACAAGATTACAACTATCTTCCTTAGAGGCATCCACTAATTTCACAAACTGACTAGATGTAGGCAATCTGGAGACCAGCGTATTTGTTTTACTAGAGATTTCTGAGAAGGAATCATTCGCTTCCTTGGAGAGTACAGAGAAGAAAAACCCATGCCCTTAAGATTTCAGAAGGGAGATATTATTCTAGCCACAAAAGTTTTACCAATTTAAACTGGGGCATACGAGCATAAGAAGATGGTGAAATTCAATCTTTTCTCCTTCTGATTAAAAATTTTAGTGCAGATACTAACCAATTCTGATTTGAAGATATATTGGGTGTATTTACCCTTTCAGAAGCCATTATCTACTTTGGGGACTGGTTCGTATGCTCAGAAGTGGTTGTCCTAGCATGATTAATATGGTTGTTATTAGTTTGAATGTGTTGAATGGGAATAGGATTGTCATGCAAATCCATATTTAGACTAGAGGCAAATAAACAAAGGGATGGATCTATAGAATGATCATCACAAAATTTGATTGTTTGATGCAAATCTTGTTGACATTGAACATTAAAATGTCCCAGAACGTCTGAATGAGAAACCACTATTTCAGGTTCTTCAAGAATGATAGTTTGTTTCCAAGAATCAAATTTGGAAACAACTGATAAATTATCTGGTACTAATTTCGATGTGTCTAGAAGCAAACATACTCGAATTGGAAGATGAGTAAATTCAAAATGAATTAGATCATGCTTGATGAAAATTCCAATCTGGTTTGCAAATAGCTCAATCAACTCTAAATCTCTATATTCCAAAGGCAAGGACAAAAAGGAGATCCAGAAGGGGGCAAATTTGCAGATTGCAGAATCTGTCTTGAAGTTTGGTACCCATGGGACAGTGAAAAGAAAAAAACCCTTACAAAACCAACCCTTATGCTTATGGGCCATATCCCTAAAGTGTTTTAAATGAAATATTGCAATAAAAAACCCTGATCCATTATCAATGTAGAAAATTTCCTTAACCCCTTTCCAACCTTTCTTGGCCCATGACAATAAATCATCAGATGAAGGAGAAGATTTCCAAAACTTACCAACAAGCACTCTTTCTCGAAGATGCAAAACTTGGGGCATAATGGCCTGATCTGGGGGAGTAACCTTGTACTTCTTATCAAGGCGGCTTGATTCAGGAGTGATCACATTATCTCTCTTTTTTATCGATAGTTCAATATGTTCTTCGTTCAGCTATTTTTTCCTCCAAATTTTTAAGGGGGTGGGGGGATCTCTTCACCTGGCCTATCTTTGTGAAGCTGCCTATCATATTTTGGGATAAAGGGCACTTTAAGGTTGAAAGGTGAATGGTCTCGGTTCCCTACACTATCAACCTTTGGGTTGAAGGATGCTCTAAATGTGGGATCTGAAACATCTCGGCTCCTTGTGATTGGAATATTGTTCAAGAAGGAGGCAAAAAGGTCTTGACTCCCTGAACTAATAGACTTTGGGTTGAAAGACGCTCTGAGTTTGGGATTGAAGGATCTTAGCTCCCTGCGATTGGAATATTATTCAGGTAGGAAAGGAATTTGGGATTGCGTACTGGTATATTGTTGGGCTAGGAAGAATATTTGGGTCAAAATTGGTCGTAGGGTATGTTTGCTCTTTTGAAATCTGCTTATGTACGGATCCTTAGGCGATCTAAGAATCCTTTACCCCTGAAAGGATCCCATGAATGTTCAGATTGTAGGATATCTGGTCTTATTGATCATCATGCTCCTTGGACTTCTCCTCAATATCCTTGGCAAACTTTGACAATGATAGACATGATTTGTAAATGTTGCCACCTTCGAATAATACATCCTACATACTCTTGACACAAGCATCTAATATGGATCCATCATCAACAATCATCCTCTTCAATGCCTGAATCCTTTTTGCATTAAACTCACTATGGACTATTACTTCAACGGATTTCTCCAAAGACTCAAAATGAGTATCCACCGAATTTATCAAACTCTTCAGCTGTCCCGATGGAGTATTTGATGTGTTCTTTTGAAATGTGGGCATTATTTTTTCAAGAACATTAGATGCCAGGGTAAGTAGTTCATTTTCTTTTGTATGTCATTTTAGTAGGTCCTCACTTTCCTTGGCCCGAGCAAATGAATCTAGTTGAATCTTCTGAATGGGGGACATAGAGGCAAGGTTGATAGGGCCTTGAACAAATTTTGGATCATCAATATTCTATTTGCCCTTCACTTCCCCTGCAGTGTCTCTTGCTTTAGTATCAACTTCAACCTTAACCTCAATCTTCTCCTTCTCCTCTGCCTTCTCTACATCAGCCTTTGTTGGGACTGCATCCTTCTCAATTCTCTCAATAGGATCAACAGTGTCAACCAGAGGATTCTGAGAATCCTCAAGCTTGTTTCCTTTTCCTTCCTCCTCTTCATCCTTATCTTCCGCATCCTCATTTACAAATTCTTTTGGAGATTTTACCTCTACCTGATCATATGTTTTCTAGAATAGAAGGAGTATCATCCTTTGTTTTCTCACCTTGAGATGGCATGCTCTATGTTTCCAGACCAGATTTAGGAGCATCATCTTGACCTTTTTTCTGAAATAACTTCATATTGGTTCTAAAGCAATACTTTCCTCAAAATTTTCTCAGTGCCCTTTGTGACTTCATCTGTTTTGCCAATCATTCTCTTGAATTGATTCTTGGCTTGCTTAAGAATTCTGTCAATTTCTTCTTTAGATATCAGAGAGCATATGTTTACTAGCACATATTATGTTAATCTCTCATCTTCCTTATTAGTAGGTTTTAAATTACCATTCTTAACAATTTCATCTACAATTTGATCTAAGGACATAGGAGGTTTAACTTTGAATCTTACTTGTTTGATCACATTGTCAATTCTGGAAGATTTTGGTTTCTTACTTCCATCGAATGGCTTCTCCTTGGTGACTTTGGTGGCCTTAGCTTCTTTGGCCTTTACCTCTTGACTTCATCATCAAATTATGTCTCCTCATAATCCACACTCACTTTCTTCTTCTTCTCCTCACCACTAGATGATTTGGCTTGAGGTTTTGGTGATCTTTTTGAATCGGAGGAGGGAGTAGTGCTTCGGGTTTTCTTAGACTTAGAGGCAGAGACTTTTGGTTTGACTTTCTTTACCTTAACATTCTGCTCTTCATATAAGATATTCCTTTTCCTTGTCTCCCAGACTGCCTCCTTTGTAATCCCTATACATTTTGCATAAGATTCTACTTCCTTACTTTCCTCTGAATCTCTAGCCTCTTGAATTGCTTGTGCAATTTCAAACTCTTTTCACCATAGGTTTCGAACCTCTCCTCTGTGGAGTCCACTAGCTTGCTTAAAAAATGTTGTGCATATAGCTCAAGAATGTTCCCATCAACCTCATACCCCATGGGTATGATCCATACCGTCTTGGGTTCAACTACTTCCATTAGACATTGGTCGGTGTCTACCATGAAGCAAATGGAGTCCTGATACTTCTCAACTATTATCTTAGGGATTCTCTCCCTTTCATGCATTTCCTTTTGAAATTTTTTTAAGTATCCCCAAATATTAGCATTCCAAACCTTGGAATCACCAGTGTTGTATAAATATTCTCTAATTTTCACTCCCACATGTCTGTCAAAATCCCATTGGACTTGCCCAACTCTCGGAACTTCATTCATGAAGTAGAAAAATAAGCGCAATATCAAGGTTCCGTATTTGAATGGATGTTTCTTGTTTTCCTTGATCTTATTCAAATTCTTTATCAGCTCACTTCAGAGCAATTCACAAAGGTCATACTTCTTATTTTCCCTAACCATTTCATATGCAACATAGATTGTTTTCCAGATATAGAATTCTCCCTGATGTTATAGTATACCTTATATCCAATCACCATTGAAGAAAACTTAGCATCATACTCTAGAATGTCATTTATTATCATTTCTCTTCACTCGAATTTCACTCTAGTTGCATCCGTGATAATCTGGTTCTTTACAACCTTCATTGATGGTAGCTCACTGGATGAACATAACCCTATTATATCCCTAATAGATTCTTCATGATATTGAAAGGCTTGTTCAACCACATGAATTCATCATGCAATCTGCTAAGTACATACTGTTGGCATTCTACACACATGAGAATGGTTGATGTTGTCATCAATGGAAACCAATCGGTAATAGGATTCTACAGGTTCACCGACAACACAGACATCATCTATCGGTACCGGCAGGCACAACAAGTTCATTCATCAGCATCTAGTTTACACCAGCAATAAAGCATACCGACACTCAAGCCGACATGAGACAGAGTTTTGTTTATATGAATTGTATTGTAATGAAATTAATTATCTGTAAGCCAACATGATGTATTGTAAACACTCATATATGTATGAGATCTTATAGGTCATTTTAATAATAGAAAATATACAAAATAGAAGAGAGGAGATTATGTAACAGATCATAGAAGATAGGTTATGTGAGCAAATATCATTCGTCGGCAAGGTTTTTGGTTATGGTTTCTGACTGAGCTTAAACCGGTACTGAATCAAGCATTGCAAATGTTATTTTGAGTAGTACATTGTCTTGGCTTTAATTATCCATTTTGTAGTCAGTGAGACTCTTTTATTGAGCAGTGAGCTCTAGGTTGTTGGCCTTCCTGCATGTGCAGGCCCCTATTGTAAGTAATATTTATTCATATTGGCCAGTGAGTAAATATTGTTTGTCACAAATCCCACCGAGGTTTTTCCCTTACTAGGTTTCCTCGCTAAAATATCTTGTGTTATGGTGTGCATTTATGTTGTCTCTATTATTTCTCTTTGCTGCATTATTTCTTGTTTACCGGTACATTAATTTGGGTTGCAAAGTTATAAATTAGTTCAAATATTCTATAAATCGGTTAGACACTGATTCACCCCCCCCCCCTCTTAGTGTCTTTGGGACTGTCATTGCATCTAACAATTGGTATCAGAGCTTGGTCCTCTATTTGCAAAAGCCTAACAGCTTGAGGAAGATTCTGAAACCAGTGTCGATGGAGAGTTTGAGAAAATAGTTGGAAGGAGCTCTTGAAGATTTTGATGTAGAAAAATTGAAGAATATCAAACTTGAAGATGATCTGAGGACTGCCCAGGAATTCATTAAAGGACTTTAGGAGAACCTAGTTATAGCACAAAACACGAGGAAGGAACTTCATGAGCAAATGCAAAAACATGATGATGAAAAGGATACTCTTAGAGAAGTTGAGGCAAGAGAACACTAACATGAAGAATGAAATGAAAAATCTAACCATGAGGCTATGTAAGGATATTGAAGATAGGAAGAAGAATGAAGAAGACTTGACTAGGAGACTTAATGATGGAGTAAATGAAAATCCGAGACTTTGTCATGAAAATGATATGCTAAAGATAGATCTGATTCACATGCAACATGATAAAGAAGAGCTTATGAGACAAGTTGGCATTCTAGAAAATGAGTTGATCACTACAAATGAATACAAAGACAAATTCAAGAAAAGTTTAGAAAGGCTTGATGACATTATGAAAAGATAGAAACCTAATGGAGATGCAATTAGACTTGGATTTGAACATGAAGAAAGTTCCAGGACTGCAAATAATCAAGATCAGAGCAAACCGGTAAGACAACCTAATGCTTATAAATTTAATGGGAAATATTTTAATTACAACAAATTTGGTCATAGAGAAAATCAGTGCAGATTTAGAAATAATCAGAATGCAAATTTACCCACCGGTCAATGTTCCAAATGCAATAAAGTTGGTCATAACTCATAAAATTGTAGAATGAATGTGAAATGCTATGTTTGTGGTAGATTTGGACATTTATCTAATCAATGCAAAACACAAACCGGTCAAGGATATGGAAAAGCTATTCAGAGGAATAATGTAACTTGTTATGCATGTAACAAGATTGGACATATTGCAAAATTTTGTAGAAGCAAGACTATATTGTAAAACAATAAAAGATCTAATGAGAAGGGAAAAGAAAAAGTAAACGAAATAAAGCAAGAATTTTCAAAACAATAAATTAAGAAGAGAGATCAAAGAATTGATGAATCTGTCTCTACACCGGTAGAATAGAGTAATCCTTCACTGGTAGGAGATTCTTCATCTAACTAAGGAATAATCCTTGGAGAACATTTTGATTATAAAGCAACCAAAAACCCTCATTTCAATTCACCAAGCATTCAAAGAGCACAAAGAGAGAGCAAAGGCATTCTAAAGGTGAAGCAGCAAGGTATTTTCAAACATTCAAGGATTTCAAGTTAAAAGGTATTTATCTTTCGCAATGGAATCTTCATCTTCTACACCTGAATTTATTGCAAACCCTATGGTGGTAGAAAATATTAAGCACCTTAGACCCATGTTTAAAATCATTCTGGATATTGCTAAGCAAGATGATTCCATCAGAACCTTTTCTAAGATTCCGAAGGGAGTTGCTTTTGTCGAAGACCAAAGGATTTATATTCATTGCAACATAGAGAATTTTGGGTCTGGTGATTTGAAAAAAATGTACAAAGATGTTATAACTGATGAACAAGGTTTAGTCAAGCCAGAGCATAAGATTGTTGAGCATTTAGGATTTGTTGAAATTTTGAACATTCTTGAATTTTTGGATGAGATAGTTCGTCTTCTATTGAGCAAAGTTCATGGGCTGTGGCTAGATTCTGTTTTTAAAATCACTAAGGAAGCAATCAAGGCAGTTACTAGTTTACCCTCAACTGGTATTAGGCCTAACAAAAAGAAGAAGATACCAAACAAGGGTGTTATGGACCTAACCGGATGTACATTTGAAAACAAATCTCTTAGGGTTAGTGATATCACTGATGCAAATGTGAAATATGTGAGCATGGTATTTGGATACAGGGTTACTCATGCAAATAGGTTAAATTATGTTTCTAGTTTGTGTATACATAGTGCATATGAAATGGTTAAGAACAATGCTAAAATTGACATCTGTGAGTGGCTTATGGATGAACTGCTAGATAACTTGAAAAAGATTAAGGGTGATAAGAAGGGAACATCTTATCACATTCTGTTTTGGGAATCTACTTGTGTGTTTAATGCTTTACTTCACAAAGGAGATACCCGACATTGGTCACAAGGACTTTGCATATGACATCCCGATAGGTGATCATGGAATCTATTACCGGCATTGGTGCTAACAGTGATAACATTGTAGCAGACTACTTCAAAAAAATTTAAACCAAAATGAAGGCTAGAGAAAGGATACCATAGAGTATTATGGATAAGTATGACAAGAAAATATATTTTGTAATCAAAAGAGATGAAACATGGATGGAAGTTGTTACTCCTAGAACTATTTGGATAACAGAGATGGGATATGAAGTTGATTTGAATATTCTTGAAGCTTATTCAAAGGCACTTCTTGATGCACCAAGGGAACCTTCTAAAGAAATTTTTGGCAATGCTGACACTATTGAGAGTGATGTTTCGATGCAAAAGCAAAGAAAAAGAAGAGAAAAATTCATCAGAGATGCATCCAAAATGGCTAAAGAAGTTAAATAAAATGTGATGAACATATGTGGTATTTCTGCTAGTGAAGTGGAAGGACTGGAACGGGTAGCTCATGTTTCACCAGTTGTCACTTCTTCTGATACAGACAGTGATAAGGCAACAGAGTTCAAAAGAGTTGAAAGGAAGAAGAGGAAAACTTCACCAAAACCTTCTCCTTCTCCTAAAAGGACAAGAACATTAAGGACGAAACAACAGGTTATGAGAGAGCCCAAAAAGAAGTTAACTCCGAGGAAGAAACAACAACCTAAGGCACCGAATACCCTTACACAAGAGGAATTGATCAATGAAATAACACAAGAAGGTAATCTTAGTAATGTGAATAAATTTTATCATTCTTTCAAGGATTTTGACAAGGAGACAATAGAGGAAAGCATTATTTTGCATCTTGACATCTACAAGAAAGTTTTGATTGAGGTTGTAGATAATCTACCTAATGACTTATATTTGAGGTTAGAGGCTAAAAGAATGTCAGTGATGGAACTGGATAAAAATTAAAGGTTGAAGCATTATTGGCTATTCACCCTGTAAATTCCCGAGAAGAGATTGATGAACTGATTGCTGAAGCCAACCGGTCACTTTTTGTGAGTGGTCACTAGCAAGTTAGTCTAATGGTTGGGAGAGTGAAAGAAATAGCAGATGAAACTTTTGACAAATAGGACATATTTTATGTAGAAAAAGAAAAGAAAGAAGAAAGGGATAGACAGAAAATGGATGTCTTTTGCAAAGGTATATCAGAAAGATAAAAGTAAACGTAAAATTGGTAGTGTACCTATTATAAAGGTCAAAGATAACCTTTCTCCACCAACATAGGACACCCCACCAATAACTTCAGGGACACCGGTACATACAGACAGTCAATCGGATAAGGAGGCTGAAGAAATAACACATGATGATACTAATCTAGATTCGGAAATTATTTTTACTATGAATGTAGATACATAGGATTTTAATATTGTTATGGATAAAGATACTTCAGAGGTTAAGACAACTACTGCTACGAATGTTGAGATCTTTGAGTCACCGATTAACACTGCTGGCTCTCAGAACATTGAAATACCAGCGGAAGCTAAGAAACCTGACACTGAGAAACCGACAGAAGCATAGGTACATACACAGAGTGATAAATCAGCAACAACTGTAAATAAAGACGTAATCAATGATGGAAACAAGGAATAAATTGTTAAGGTAATTGGTCTAGTGTCTGATGAAAAGAAAGTTGCTACAGAACCTAGCACATCCACTATAGATTAAGGACCTACAAATATAACAAATGTTCTTTTGGAATCAATTAAGAGGATCACAGATTGCAATGCCTTAGCATTTAAGGCCATTGATGATACATTGCCTATTTTGAAAATGATTGCACCGACATGTAAGATAGATCATATTGATGGTTCTTTGTGTAAATTGGACGCATTGTCCAAATTTATTGCTTCAAATGTTCTAACTATAGATAAGGTTAATGAAGAAACTATTAAGGAAAGGGTGAATAAAGAAAAAGGTGAATTCTTTGACAAAACTATCAAGGACTGTACTGAGCATATTGATTCCTTATTACTGGTACTTAACTCCACAATTTTGGAATACAAAGAATTATATAAGGAATCCTACAAGCCTCACCACCTGACTGAAGACATTGATGAGGAGATTAAGAAAACACAAAAGGAGATAGATGACATAGTAGATAACATGATAGGTTCTTCAGAACTTACCTCAGTTTCTGAACAAGAAATGGCAGTTTTTGAAGAAAAGTGAGAGAATTCGGAAAAAGAAAAAGCAAGGATAAGGATGAAGGTAGGGGAGCTGAAAAAAAAACTTAGTCCTAGATTGGACAACCTTATAACTCAGCGGGTTGAGCTATCTAAAGAAACAATTCAAGGAGACCGATCACCGGAACAACAAATGCATTATTTGACCGACATGATCCAATAGACCGAAACCATTATTTCTGATTGTAATAAATTCATACAGAGCCTAAATCTAATTTTGGTAGATATATTTCAAATTGTACACAACTGGTTACAGGCTATGAGGTATAATTTTGTACTCTTTGATTATTTTTGACATCCTTTGTCATTGATGCCAAAGGGGGAGTAGTATGGAGAAAAATGCACAGAAGAAATTGATGGTATGATGAAAGAATAAGTATCAAGTAGAATACTAAGAGGGGGGGTGAATCAGTATATTGAAAAACTGATACAAAGTTCCCAAACTCAAACTCAGTCAAACAAAGTAAGCATATCTCAGTCAAGATCAATATTCATAAGAATACTTGACATCAACTGGTTTAATTGTTATGACAACTTTAACAGTAAACAATTTCAATCTTGTAAACATCAACAATGCTTAATCATAACTCAACATATTCATCTCTTAATGCTTCTACTTAACATGCCTTATCAGAAATTAACCAAATCAACAAATAAGATCACATCCACAAAAGCATTCACCATTTGACACAAATGTTTATACGTGGAAAACCCAAATAGGTAAAAACCACGGTGAGATGAGACTCACAAGGATAGCTATCTGAACTCTTTCAAAGTTCACCCTATTAGGAGCCAAGCCTGTTAAAGCTTTACAATAAGTCTTGTTAAGAACTAATTCCGGTTAGGAATCACCTGGTTAAGGGATTTACAAATATGCCTTGATTAAAAGCACAATACCCTGTTAGGAGTAACCTCGTTGGAGGATTTAAGAATCCAAGCTAATGGACCACCTTGTTAGAGGATTTAATGAGTAACCAAGCTTGTTAGAGCTTACCCGGTTAAGAGATTTTACTTCTGCTATAATTGTTAGAAAACAACAAGTTTTCTTGATCTGTCTAAGTAGCACTAAATTTGCTTGGTCAGATCCTTCTATGCTTCAATCTGCTTTCACTCAAAGTGCAGATCCATTCACCAGTTAGGAAACTACACACTCAACGGGTTTTCTACCAATCTTGCCAACAACCTTTACAACAACTTCATCAACCTTAAATAGAAATCAATTAGGTTGGTAACACAACAAAAACCTAATTCTCATCATTGAGATTACAAACAAGTCGGTACAATCTTGACCGTTAGAAATCATGACAATCTCTTCACATTCTTCAAACAAATTCCAACCGCTCCATGATCACCGCTTCATAGGACTTTGTAACTCATCACACACTGTGCATTAAATGCAATCCACTTTGCTCCTTCCCTAGACAAAAACAAATGTGCCAAAACAATTTGAACATATCCTCATTCAATGATCACACATGTCTTCATCATTACTGCTAATCAGATAATAAACCAACAAACTTGATCGGTTAGGGTTTAACAGCTGATAGGGTTTTACCAGTAACAATGCATAGAAAGGTTTAACCCTTTACACCGGTTCACCGGTTTATCTCACAAACTTAACATACAGGTTTACAACATCTTCCACAAAGCTCTCTTTACCGGTTACTAGCCAATATAAAAAACAACAATATCAGCAATAACATAAATACCATCACCGGTTCAATTGACATCATTGACAACATATCATTAATGCAATCTTTATGAAAAATACCAACAAACTCAAAATACCAACAATCTCCCCCTTTGGCATTGATGGCAATACAAATATCAATGCCTCTAATTATTGTTGAGATAGGTGAATTTCTAATCCTGGTTTACATTACAAAGTATTCACCTTTCTCTGTCTGTCTTCAGCCTGTTGTTGGTTCACCTAATCAGACATATAATTCTTCTCCTCAATCACATAATTCTTCTCCCCCTTTGACAACAATTCCAAAGTGAAAGTAAAACATGTAATTCTTCTCTCACTGTGATGTTGATGCTCCCCCTGTGGAATACATCCATTTCTTCATCAATCCATGTAAAATTCTGCAAGTGGTTCAGGGACTGATGCAATCAGCATCATGCTCAACTAACTTCATGAAGAGGGATAACCCCAATTGACTTATAAGATACTCAAAAGTGGTCTTAGGAAGAGGTTTGGTAAAGATATCTGCAAGATGCTCCTTGGTAGAAACATGCTCCAAGATAACATCTTTACTTTGAACTTTTTCCCGAAGTGATATTTCAATTCAATGTGCTTAGTCCTTGCATGCAAAATAGGATTTTTTGAAATGTTTATTGCACGTGTATTATCACACAAAATATTTATTGGTTCTGAGATTTCCATCTTAAAACCTTCCAAAATGTTCCTCATCCACATATCTTGTGTGCAATTCATATAAGCTACTACATACTCAACTTTAGCAGTAGATTGTGAAGTGCAACTCTTCTTTTTACTACTCCATGAGACTAGCCTTCTTCCTAGAAAGAATGCTCCACCGGTAGTACTCTTTCGGTCATCAATATTTCCAGCCCAATTAGCATCTGTGTATGCTTTCAAATCAAAATTTCCACCATATGGATACCATAACCCATAGTCAACAATACCTTTCAGATATCTAAAAATTCTCTTGGTTGCCATCAGATGTGCCTCCTTTGGATTCTTCTAAAATCTAGCAACAATACCAATTGCATGGGCAATAGCCGATCGACTGTGAACAACATAGTGTAATTTTCCAATCATTGACTTGTATTCCTTTTCATTTACAGACTTAGATGCATCTTCCTTGGACAATTTACAACCTGTAACCATTGGGGTTCCAACTGGTTTACTGTCACTCATACCAAAAGTCTTCAAAACCTCTTTCACATACTTGGATTGAGTAATGAAAATACCATTCTTCATCTGATGTATCTATAAGCCTATGAAATTTTTTATTTCCCCTACTAATGACATCTCAAATTCATTCTTCATTTCATCTGCAAAGCAATTACTCATGTCATCATTACCTCCAAATATAATGTCATCTACAAATACTTCACTAACTAGTATATCATCTCGTTCATACTTGAGATAAATGTTGTTGTCATCACTAGTTCTAGTAAAGCCTATCTTCATCAAATGAGTATGAAGCCATTCATACCATGCTCTGGGTGCCTGCTTTAATCCATACAAGGCTTTATGCAATTTGCATACCATGTCTTCCTTATCTGTAATGCATAACCATTAGGCTGCCCTATATAAACCTCTTCTTCCTGTATCCCATTCAAGAATGCACACTTGACATCCATCTGGTATACCTTAAACTTCTTATGAGCTACAAATGCAAGTAGTGTTCTGACACCTTCCAGTCTAGCTACTGGTGCAAAAGTTTCTCCATAATCCTCTCCTTCTTCTTGCACATATCCTTTGCATACTAATCTTGCCTTATTGTGAATTACAACACCATCTTCATTTAGTTTGTTTCTGAACACTCATTTAGTACCTATGACATTCTTGTTTATCGGTCGAGGTACTAGGGTCCAAGTGTTGTTCTTCTCAATTTGATCTAACTCCTCCTCCATAGCTTTCACCCAATGATCATCACCAAATGTCTCCTTAGCACTTCTAGGTTCAAAGGTGGAGATCATGCAAGAGTTCTCTCCTATTCTCCTTCTAGTTAGAACTCCAGCATCCTTGTCCCCAATTATCTATTCAGGACTGTGATTTAGTCTCACATACCTAGGAATAACATGATAATTCTCTTCAGGTTCAACTTCTTCATTATCACCTTCCTCTGAGTTTATTTGTTTCGGTTGAACAAGTACATCAAGATTTTCTTTACTGATTTCCGATTTAACAGTTTCAGGTTCCAAAAGCAAAATGCAAGGATCTTCATCCTTCTTCTTAGAACTGGTTCCTTCTGCAATTTTAGGACATTTATATACACAGACATCAACACTCTTAGCAATTTTCTGTGTCCGATTGTTGAAGCATTTATAGGCCTTACTCTTGGTGGAATAGCCAAGAAATATGCCTTCATCACTCTTAGCTTCAAACTTGCTTATGTAATCATCTCTTTTAATAAAAGATTTGCTTCCAAATATCTTAAAATAGCTAACATCAGGTGATCTTCCATACCAGCACTCATATGGGGTTTTGTCCTTACCTCTTTTCACTAGGACTTGGTTCATTGTGTACACAACTATACTTATAGCTTCTTTCCAATTTTTTTTGATACACCTCCTTGTATCAACATAGTTCTAGCCGCTTCAACCACTGATCGGTTGTTTCTGTCTACTATACCATTCTGTTGTGGTGTCCTTGGTGTAGAAAGTTGCCGCTTGATACCATTATCATCACAATATTTAGTAAACTCTGCAGAAGTGAATTCACTGCCTTGATCTGTTCTTAGACATTTTATCTTTTTTCCACTCTCTTTCTTAGTTAAGACTCTGAATACCTTGAATTTACCAAAAGCTTCATTCTTATCCCTCAAGAATGTGACCCACATCATCCTTGAACAATCATCAGTGAAGATCATGAATTATCTATCACCTTGAATGTTTCTTGTTCTTATTGGTCCACATAGATCTGTATGAACCAAATCTAACAAGTGCTCTGCTGAGAAGGACTTGCTCTTAAAAGTTGAAGAAGTCATCTTTCCTAGTTGATATTCTTTACAAAAAGCATTAACCGGTTTGTCTAGCTGAGGCAGACCTCTTACTGTCTTAGACTTTCTTACTTTAACAATATTGTCAAAATTTATATGACAAAATCTCCTATGCCAAAGCCAACTATAATCTATTTTTGCAATCAAACAGTTGCTAACTTTAGGATTGAGATGAAATAGATTACCTCTGGTCTATTTCCCGGTTGCAATCAATTCACCTTTGTTGTTAAAGATTTTGCACATTCCATTTCTAAACTCCAGTGGGTATCCTCTATCATTAAGTTGTGCCACACTTAACAAATTGTGCTTTAGGCCTTCAACCCAATAAACATCATCAGCACTACTCTTCCCATTAATAGAAATAATTGCCTTACCTTTAACCATACAGGGCAAGTCATTGCCAAATCTGACAACACCACCATCAAATTCTTTCAGTGAAATAAATTTTCTCTGATCACCGGTCATGTGATGTGAACAACCACTATCAATGATCCAATCATCAGAGTTATCCATTCTGGATACTAGTGCCTTCTGATCTGATATTTCTTCCTTAATAGATACAAACACAATATCTTCACTAGTATCATCATTAGATTCTTCATCAGTAATACCACTGCCAATAGCTACAAGACAATCTCTCTTGCCTTTACCCTTATATTTCTTAAATTTGTCTCTCTTGTATTCATTTTTACCATTAGGGAAATTTGCTGCTATATGACCAATCTTGTTGCATGCAAAACATTTAAAGGTAGCTTACCTCTATATTTACCAATGCCTCTAGGCAGTCATTTTGCCAACAATGCTTCAAGTTCCACTAAGTTGTCGTCATCTTCAATATCTCTGTTGGATCTAGATTCATAGTTATGACCGATATCTCTAATTTTTCTCACAGATGGGCTAGAGACAAAAGCTCTAAATGTAGATTGATTTCTGTACACTACCATCATAGCCATTTAGCTCAAAAGCAGTAAGTATGCCAATAATAGAGTCAAGAGTTACCTTTGTCTTGTCAATGGATTTCAGCTCCTGAATATCTGCAACTCGAATAGCATAGACCGGTAGCAGGGTTCTCAGTACCTTACGGATTACTATGGCATCTTCCAGTTTCCCTCCTACACTCTTTATCTCACCAACTATCTCTTTAATCCTTTGACCATGCTACTAGATATTCTCACCTTCAGACATTCTCATGTCATCAAACTTTCCTCTTAAACTCTCCTCTTTGGAAATCTTAACATGTTCATCACCGCTATAAATCTCTTCTAATTTCTTCCATACTTCATATGCACTTTCAAGACCATGAACATCTACATATTCAGCATCAGACAGGGAATAGATAATAGCTTCTAATGCCTAGTGATTTTCTTGTTGTTCTTTCTTTTGATCATCAGTCAAGGGTCCAGTAGGTGTAGTATACTTATTTTCCATATGATCCCAATACTGACTACCAAGACTCTTAATGTAAATCTTCATTTTGTCACTCCATATTCTATAGTTGTCTTTGTTGAACTTTGGACCTTCTTTCTTCATCATGATCTATAGGATCTTTTCCTCAAGTTATTAGGATTTTAGATTAAGAGGACCTACATTGCTCTGATACCAATTGATGGTGTGATGAAAGAATAAGTATCTAGTAGAATACTGAGAGGGGGGGGAGGGGGGTGAATCAGTATATTGAAAAATTGATACAAAGTTTCCAAACTCAAACTGAGTCAAACAAAGTAAACATATCTCAGTCAAGATCAATATTCATAAGAATACTTGACATCAACTGGTTTAACTGTTATGACAACTTTAACAGTAAACAAATTCAATCTTGTAAACATCAACAATGCTTAATCATAACTCAACATATTCATCTCTTAATGCTTCTAATTAACATGCCTTATCAGAAATTAACCAAATCAACAAATAAGATCACATCCACAAAAGAATTCACCATTTCACACAAATGTTTATACGTGGAAAACCCAAATAGGTAAAAACCACGGTGAGATGAGACTCACAAGGATAGCTATCTGAACTCTTTCGAAGTTTGCCCTGTTAGGAGCCAAGCCTATTAAAGTTTTACAATAAGTCCTGTTAAGAACTAATTCCTGTTAGGAATCACCCGATTAAGGGATTTACAAATATGCCTTGATTAAAAGCACAATACCCTATTAGGAGTAACCTTGCTAGAGGATTTAAGAATCCAAGCTAACGGACTACCTTGTTAGAGGATTTAATGAGTAACCAAGCTTGTTAGAGCTTACCTGGTTAAGGGATTTTACTTCTGCTATAATTGTTAGAAAACTATAGGTTTTCTTGATCTGTCTGAGTAGCACTACATTTGCTTGATCAGATACTTCTATGCTTCAATTTGCCTTCACTCAAAGTGCAGATCCATTCATTGGTTAGGCAACTACACACTCAATAGGTTTTCTACCAATCTTGCCAACAACCTTTACAACAACTTCATCGACCTTAAATAGAAATCAATTAGGTCGGTAACACAACAAAAACCTAATTCTCATCATCGAGATTACAAACAAGTCGGTACAATCTTTACCATTAGAAATCATGACAATCTCTTCACATTCTTTTAGAAAATTACAATCGCTCCATGATCACCACTTCATAGTACTTTGTAACTCATCACACGTTATGCTTTAAATGCAAGCCACTTTGCTCCTTCCCTAGACAAAAACAAACGCACCAAAACAATTTGAACATATCCTCATTCAATTATCACACGTGTCTTCATCATTACCACTCATCAGATAATAAACCAACAAACTTGATCGGTTAGGGTTTAACAATTGATAGGGTTTTACCGGTTACAATGCATAGAAAGGTTTAACCCTTTACACCGGTTCACCGATTTATCTCACAAACTTAACATACAGGTTTACAACATCTTCCACAAAGCTCTCTTTACCGGTTACTACCCAATATCAAAAACAATAATATCCATAATAACATAAATACCATCACCGGTTCAATTGACATCAATGACAACATATCATTAATGCAATCTCTATGCAAAATACCAACAAACTCAAAATACCAACAAAAATCACTTGCTCAAGGGACGGACACTCTTTTTTGGGAATCAGTTTTGGACTTCATTTTTGGACAATAGATTTTGGATTTTTCTCATGAGTGTTGCCATCAATGCCAAAGGGGGAGATTGTTGGCATTCTACACTCACATGAGAATGGTTGATGTTGTCATTGATGGCAACCAACTGGTAACAGGATTCTACAGGTTCACCAGCAACACAGACATCATCTACCAACACTGGCAAACACAACAAGTTCATTCATCGACATCTAGTTTACACCAGCAATAAAGCATACCAGCACTCAAGCCGACATGAGACAAAGTTTTGTTTATATGAATTGTATTATAATGTAATTAATTATCTGTAAGCCGACATGGTGTATTGTAAAGACTCATATATGTATGAGATCTTATAGGTCATTTTAAAAATAGAAAATATACAGAATAGAAGAGAGGTGATTATGTAACAGATCATAGAAGATAGGTTATGTGAGCGAATATCATTCGTCGGCAAGGTTTTTGGTTATGGTTTTTGACTGAGCTTAAACCAGTACTGAATCAAGCATTGCAGATGCTATTTTGAGCAGTACATTGTCTTGGATTTAATTATCCATTTTGTAGTCAGTGAGACTCTTTCATTGAGCAGTGAGCTCTAGGCTATTGGCCTTCCTGCATGTGCAGGCCCCTATTGTAAGTAATATTTATTCATATTGGCCAGTGAGTAAATATTGTGGGTCACAAATCCCACCGAGGTTTTTCCCTTACCGGGTTTCGTCGCCAAAATATCTTGTGTTATGGTGTGCATTTATGTTGTCTCTATTATTTCTCTTTGCTACATTATTACTTGTTTACCGGTACATTAATTTGGGTTGCAAAGTTATAAATAAGTTCAAATATTCCATAAACCGGTTGGACACTAATTCACCCCCCCGTCTCAGTGTATTTGGGACTGTCATTGCATCTAACACATACTAGACCCATTCAGGTTCATCAAACATTGGAAATTTGACATATTGTGCAAAACCCTTTTCCTCCAATACTTGGAATTCTAATTTCAGCATGGAATTTCCATTAGTCAACTACTTGTTGTAAAGATTCAACAAATGGGAGATTCCCAATTCCTCAGTGTTGCAGTACATGTAAACCCTAGAATCCTCGATGTGCAAAACACCGTGTGGAAATGATGAAAATGCACTCTTCAGATCATCTTTCATGGAGATAAATGGGTGTTTCCTGTAGTGTTCACCCTTGACTTGACTTGTTTTGATTAGAGTTGACTTTTATTCCATGCGTGATAGAATTATCTCGACTATCTATGATGATTATTCATGTATATTAGTTACGCATTGTGATGATAGACATTATTGGGCATATGCTATTTTGGATGATTTATACGATGTTGATACTATCATTATTGATCATGTGGTTTGGTGGATACTATATTCTTACTATGTGATAGATTATCAAAATATTATATTGATCACAATTTTGATGTTGATTATGATTACACTAACCCTATTTCATGATTATATTTGATGAGATGCTTATGAGATGTGTTTGACTATTGTTTGACTATCTTCGTGATAGAGATGATTCCACATCACTCATTGCGAGTGGTATGTGTCATCGCGACTCTCTATCACTTGCCTATTATGATATATATGTATATGTTGTGTTATCATTTTGTGGTTGCAGGACCTTGCAGGGACCAGACATTGACTCCACTTGGCTTCACAGGTCCGAGCATGTCTTTAATTCCAATGACTTATGTGGTTCGGAGATGACATGAGTCCCTTCACTTACTCTAGGTCTAAGATGTGCACCAAGTGTTATAGCGTCTTGGTGTAATTTGCCACGTCAGTTACCGAGTTTGATCTTTTTAGTATTGTGAGTATGTTTAGAGATGGTTGATTTATTTGATTATGTTTAGATTAATTATGTGATCCTTGATGTGTTATTTTATAATTAATAATGTTTATTTTAATGTATTTAATTTATTGGCTTTGAGTATTTAATTATTTAGTTATTTATTTATTCATTTAATGTTTACGGTTTAATCCTTTATTTGGTATTTAATGTTTGTTTATTTATTATTGATTTATTGCTTAGTTGGTATTTATTTATTATTTTATTGTTTAATAGTGCTTTTATATTTTAATGTTGATTAATATTTGTTGGTAAGCTTTATTGTTGTTTAATATTTATTTTATAATTGTGATTTGATTATTTAATTATTTATTTGATTTTCTATGGTTTAGTATTTATTTGATATTGAATATTTATTTGGGATTCCTTAATTTATTTTATTAGCTTTTGGTTTATTTAATTTTAATCCCCATTTGGATTATTTATTTATAGCTTATGTTTATTTAATAGTTTGACTTTCATTTCCTAGTGGGGTGTATGAACACATTAAATTTAAAATAATAATATAACATTTCCACTTGGTTGGATAAATATATTTACTATACCTACCCTTTACTCTCATTGGCTAAATTTGAAATGGGAGAATAAATTATAATATATAGTGGGTTGGCAAAATATATTCCAAAATGGAATATTTTGATTGGCCGAGATTGAGGCTAGGGTTTTGATTATTGTTTGCTTTTTATTTTCATTCCCGTGAAGTTTTTCGTTTTCCTGCAAGCATTTTTCCTTTGGCTTTTTTATTTTTGCACTTGGATTTTGGCTGTAGATTGGTTGGATTTTGGCTGGAGCTTGATTTGGATTTTGGCTTGTCTTTGTGGGGATCTCTTCTTTAGCTTCATTCCATCACTTCTGGTTGCACGTTGGAGCTTTGAGCCTTTGTATTATTTTTATTTTAATGGCTTCCCTGTATGCTTCGTATCTGCACATTGTTTTCGTAAGATGGGTTGAAAATAATAATTATTCTATGGTTTTAATATAGTTTTTGGAAATAAATATTTGGGGAGAAACTTTATATTATATGAGTTTTTATATAGTCTGTTGGAAAATATATTTTGTCTTCCTGTACATGCCGTCTCACGGCTTTGAGAAATTTTTGTGTGAATCTTTGGTTGCTGATCCATTTGATTGAATGGGAGTGTGAATAGTTTTTCCTTTGTGAGTTTTATAATCTGAAGGTGTTGGATTTGATTTTATTGGAGTTTTTGTATGTTTTGAAACAGTTATGTATGTTTTTTTTCACGAAGAAAATCTTATTAGAGCTTGGCTTATAGTTTGTAGCTATTTATTTCATTTATGCCCTCTTATTCCTTGTTTCTGGGCGACTCTTTCCATATGATTTTTGAGACCTTTTGTTAAAGACAATTTTATATTTTTGCTGAAAGTTTTCTGATTTTTCTATGTATTTGCGATGTTGTGTTAAAGTGCTAACCTGCTATGTAAAAACGCTAATCTGCTGTGTAAAAGCTCTAACCTGCTATGTAAAAGCGCTAACTTGTTGTGCATAAGCACTAACCTGCTGTGTAAATGTGCTAACCTATTGTGTGAATGAACGAACCTATTTGATTTAGGTGTTTTTCATAGTTTTTCTTATTTTGATTAACTTTTCTGATTGGATTTTTGTACCAGAGGCTTGTTTGAGGTCTGATGATGATTTTCATAATTGGTCTTGATCTGATTGGATACTTTTGTACAATTTTATGCTTATTTGTCTTCCTACATTATTGTGGTTGTATTTGCACTCTCTCCTTGTTGATAAGCCATGGATGATGAGATGATTATGTTGTTGTTTTGGACCAGCAAGTGGATTGGCCTTGTTGTGAGGTTATCTTCTTATTTGATGGCAAATTTGATGGCCTTGTTATGCCTTGTATTTATTGGCCAAGAGGGTCATTTTGTTATATTTGATTATGTTGCAGCCTTGTGTATTTTGCAATAGTATGAGTGGATGTTCTTGGCTACATATGAATGTTGTATTTTCATGTTTTATTATGGTTTAGAGCCTCTTGTGATTTATTGTTGGGCCATGTTAGGGGGAGTGGGATTCCTTGTGATGACCAAGGTCACAAGAGATAGGCTTGCATGAGATTCCTTGTAAGGATGCATGAAGTCTAGACCACCAAGCACATTGGAGTTTACCTTGATTTGTAAACAAGTGATAACCGAATAATTGATGGGTTGGGTAGCTAGATTCATTAATAAGTGTAGACACGTAAATTTGTCCACTTAATTAAATGAATATTTAGTATTTATTTGATTATATTAGCCATCAATAATCAGTTAATTAAATTAATATTTAATTAATTCATCTTCAACCTCTTCTCCTATTAATTAAATAAATTATTCAATTTATTTAAATTAATTCATTTAACCACACTCTAACAATTAATTAAATGAATAAAACATATTTGTTTAATTTAACCCCTTTCCTCATTTAAATAAATAAATATTTATTTAAATCTCTAAACTTCCCCCCGCTTGCATTCTCCTACACATGCAAGTTGCACAATTTTAGTTGAAATAAATGAATTTTATTTTAATTAAAATCCTATTTTCTTTCACCCACCAAACCCACTTGCATCCTAAACCCATTCTAGATTCCTCTAATCCATTCCAAATTAGCCTAATCCTATCCCCTAATTATTGTCACATTCCTAAGCAAAGAGAAGTCACTTCTCAAAGCCTCAAAGTCTTTGAAAAGCATTAAAGGCTTTATGTCTTCAATGAGTTAACCCCCAAAGTCTTCATAACCATTTATGGCTCTTACATAACCATTAATGGTTAAACTCAACTCAACCACATGGTTAGAGACTTTCCCTCTAACTCAACCTTCATTTAACCCATGGGTCTCTTCAAGAATTTATTGCTTTGACCATGGTTATCCCCACTAACTCTTGCACAAGAGTTTTTCCATTGGATAAAGGCATTATTCATTGGATAAAAGCTTTATTCACTAACTCAAGCCTAACCAAACCCTCCCAAGGTAACATTTATGTCATCTCAAGCATTTAATGCTTCTTTCCTCTCCTCTCAAGCCATCTCATGTTGAAATTTGTCATCATGGGATTGGGTTGAAAGCCCTCACATGGATCATAAACCCACCAATCCTGGCCCTTGTTGAGATTACTCAATCTCAACCATCCATTTCTTCATTTTTTCTATAAATAGAGCCCATTCCTTCTTCAAAAGGATCCAGAAAACTTGTATGTGTCAAACTTATAGTTATTTTGAGAGAGCATTTAGGAGCATTTGCTTTGTTATTTTTCTAAAATTAACATAGACTAATTAGGTGCTTTCTCATAGTGATTTATTTACACTTGCATAGGCATTTGTTATTAGTTTCATAATCTTGAATCTTCATAAGACATCCATAGTTAGTGCAAAAAGCTGAGGGCTACACTCATGTGGAACTTGGAGAGGAGAGGAACAAGGGAGGAGCGACTATGAGCATGTTGGAGAGCATCTTGGGGGGTTTTATTTCCTTCATTTTCGTATGCTTTTCATTGTCTTCTTTATATCTCTTGATATGCATGTTAAGGATTATAGGTTCGTTTGTCTTTTGCTTGAGTCACTAACATACTAATGTTTTGAACTTGTGTTCTCTTGTGTCATTTTTAGCGTGCATCAATAAGATAATAAATTGATTTGAGCCTCATGACTTAGTCATAGGGAGGATGTTTTAGGATAAGCATGAGAAGGCTGTGAAGACGATAAGCTAATATCCCTTAGTCTCTCATAGGTTGAGATGACTCCACATGTCCATCAGGGTAGTGCCTTATGTTATTATGTTTTGAGGATGGCATGTAATGACACTCCACTTGTACATGTGTCCCCCTTGATGATTTATGATTATGCCTTATTGGATGAATTTATTCCTTGTTGAGTTGTATTCCTCTGGGAGTTTAATCTTGTTGTATTGTGTTGGTTCATGCATGAGTGTCCTTGTCTGGTTAGTCTCTTTGGTTATAGGTTCCAGCTTAGGTTTAGAGTGTGCATTGGGACCTTGTGTTATCTCCTAGCACGGGGGGTGGTTCCACTGTATCTACATGGTCAGGTGGTTGGTGTGTTTTAGCCATTGGGATGTTCTCTTGGATTCTTCATGTGTGGATGTGGATTCTCCTTCTTGATGGATCATGGATGTACCTTGTAGTAGATTCATGTAATGAATATGATGGAATGCATGCATGTAGTATCTTGTATGTGGTGGATGGAATCATGTAAAAGGAAGAGTTATTCTCATGATGTATTGTTATGTAAATGTATTTGTAAGTAGTTCATAAATGGTAGTTAGGATATGTCATGATTCGTAAATGTGGCAATGAGATGTATGAATATGTTCTTGTTAAATGAAGTGAATGATTTCATGTACCCAAATCTGGTAATGGAGTTGCAATTGAAATAGATGTGATTTACGATATGATCTTGTTGTATTGGTTAGAAAGGAATTTTATGGTTATTATTTAGGTTGTGATTTAATATGTGAAAGAACCTTGAGAAATGGAGTAATCTTAAATGTAAGTATTGAGGATGTTAGATAATATGGATAAGGTTTAGATGATGATGTCTCTATGTGTGCGCATTGGAAATTAGGAAAAGTATGCATAGAATGCAAAAAGGATTATTGAAAGAAAATATTAAGAGTCTTGTGTTATGCATTGGGGTCATTGTCAAATGAAATGATCATGTTAGGAAAGTGGTTGCATAGTAATGGAATGTATATCATGCTAGATAGATAGTAAATGACTTGTATATGATGTTTACCATGTACTTGTATTGAAAGTAATAGATTTATATTGTTATATGTTTGTAAGTTAATAAATAAACTCTATGATTGAAGGATTAGAGTGACGTTGTGCTTTCTCATGCTTAAGTAAAAAAATAAGGGAATTATTTTATCATGTTGGTTAAAGAATGAATTATAGTTTATACATTATGAGTAGATAATCATAATAGATGGAATGAGATCATGTTAATATTAGATACAATTGATGTAAGTTTAATTGGATTAGTAAAGATGGATTATACTCATGCATTAGGATTGCATTATCATGGAAAAGGATAAGAGCATGTAGTGTTGAAATGTGGTGACTGATCAACAAAGTACTGTACACTTAGCACGTATCCAAGCGAGGGTTCGGGGGTGGGAGCCCTCGAGAAAAAAAAAATTTGGGTATTTTTTTTTTTGATGAAAACCGACATTGTAATAAAACCCTAAAAATGCCGACTTTGTTTTTGCCCTAAAAATGCATGTTATAATCGGTTGGGATGCTTAAGGCATTGTAACGTTGATGTACTATTTTTGCTAGATAATAAAAAAGATTGGACGGCTGTGTATGGTGGACGTAACCCATTCTGGGTGAACCACGTTAAATCTCTGTGTTATCTATGTCCTGTTTTATTCCTTTATCTTTTGTATTTAAATCTGCATATAATTGTTAGTTCATATTTGCTTCGGATCTGCTTGAAACCCTAACAATTGGTATCAGAGCAAGGTATTCTGTAAATTGGCAGGACTCTCAGATTTAAGTGGGAGCAATGGAGGATTCCAAATTCAAGGTTGAAAAGTTTAACGGCCAGAATTATCAGTTATGGAAAATGCAGATGGAGGATTACCTGTATCAAAAGGATTTGTGGTGGCCATTGGAAGGAAAGGCAAAGAAAGCGACCACAATGTCAAATGAAGAGTGGGACATTTTAGATAGAAAGGCACTAGGATCCATTCGATTGTGTCTTGCACCGTCTATAGCATTCAATATAACAGAAGCAAAAATGGCCATAGATTTGATGGCAACATTGGCTAAGTTGTATGAGAAACCCTCGGCTTCGAATAAGGTATTTCTTATGAAGCGTTTGTTTAATTTGAAAATGAGTGAGGGAGGATCTGTAACTGAGCACTTAAATGAATCTAATACAATTACTAGTCAATTGTCTTTGGTAAAAATTACCTTTGCAGAAGAGGTTAGGGCTCTCTTGATTTTATGTTCTTTGCCAGAAAGCTGGAATAGCTTGGTTATGGCTGTAAGTAACTCTATCTCTGGTAAAAATACTTTGGTATTTGATGATATTGTTGGTGTTATCCTAAGCGAGGAAATGCAAAGGAAAAGCACAGGTGAGACTCCAACATCATCAAGTAGTGTTTTAAATGTGGAGAACAGAGGAATATCAAAGGAAAGAGGAAAAGGCCCTTGGAATGAGAAGTCACGAGGGAAGTCAAAGAAAGGACGCTCTCAATCTAGAGGAAAGAAAGATTGCTGATACTGTGGAAAGCCTGGTCATCTAAAGAAAGATTATTGGTCTCGGAAAAACAAAGAAGGAGACAAAAATGAAAATGATAGTAAGGAAGCTAATATTGCAAGTAATACTTTACAAGATGCTTTAATCTTATGTTTGGATAATGTTAATGATTCCTGAGTAATAGATTCTGGGGCTTCATTTCATGCTGCACCCCATAGAAAATATTTTCTAGATTATGTTCAAGGTGATTTTGGACAGGTATATTTGGGTGATGATGAGCCCTGTCAAATTGTTGGAAAAGGAAATATAAAGATCAAGTTGCAGAATGGAAATGACTGGTTTCTGCAGGAGGTAAGAAATGTTCCTAACTTAAGAAGAAATTTAATTTCTGCAGGGCAACTAGGTAGTGAAGGTTGCATAGTTACCTTCTTAGAAAGTATCTGGAAGGTCAGTAAAGGATCATTAGTAGTAGCTAAAGGTGCGAAGGTAGGCACATTATATCTATGTACTGGTAACACTTACATTACCTTAGCTGCTGCATACAAAGTTATTGCAAGGATAGCAACAATAGATGTTGCAAGAACATATTCGATAATGTGGCACCATAGGCTTGGGCACATGAGTGAGAAAGGGATGAAAATCCTTCACTCCAAAAATCTATTGCTAGGACTAAAGAAGATTGATTTAGAGTTCTGTGAAAACTGTGTTTATGGCAAACAGAAAAGAGTCAGATTTCTTAAGGTTGGGAAAGAGAAGAAGAGTGAGAAGTTAGAGCTTGTGCATTCAGATGTATGGGGACTGACTCAGGTATCATCTCTTGGTGGCTCTTGTTATTATGTTATTTTTATTAATGACTCAGTCAGAAAAACATGGGTATATTTCCTAAAACAAAAATCAGATGTTTCTGAAACTTTTAAGAAATGAAAAGCTTTGGTTGAGAATGAGACAGGAAAAAAGTTGAAGTGTCTCAGATCGGATAATGGAGGTGAGTATTGCAGCAAAGCATTTGAAGATTACTGCTCCTTAAATGGGATTAGAAAGCGGAAGACAGTTCCAGGAACTCCACAGGAAAATGGTGTGTAAGAGAGAATGAATAGGACTATCATGGAACGCGCAAGGAGCATGAGATTGCATGCTGGATTGCCCTTACATTTTTGGGCAGATGTTGTACATACTACTATCTATTTGATAAATAGAGGACCTTCAACCCCTTTGGATGGTGGTATTCCAAAGGAGGCATGGACTGGTAAAAAGGTAAATTATTCTTTTTTGAAAACCTTTGGTTGTGAAGCTTTTGTCCATGTTGATAAAGAAAATAGAACCAAGCTTGATGCTAAATCTCAGAAATGTACCTTCATTGGATATGGGATAGATGAATATGGCTATTGGCTATCGGATTTTGAAAATAAGAAAATAACTAGAAGTAGAGATGTTATATTCAATGAGAAGGTTATGTATAAAAAACGAATGCAGGAAAAGAAGCATGAACAGGACAAGAAAGAATATGTGGTGTTGGATGAGATTCCTGAAAATGAAATGCCACAGGTACCTGATGCTCAGCAACAACAGAATGTCCCACAAACTCCTATAAGTGTTAGACGTTCTACGAGGTCAAGTAGACCCCCTGAAAGATTTTCTCCTTCTTTGTATTCTATATTATTAACTGATTCTGGTGAACTAGAAGAATATGAAGAAGTAATGCAGGTGGATGCTAAACAACAGTGGGAGCTAGGCATGAAAGAGGAGATGGACTCCTTGATGAAAAATAAGACTTGGGACTTAGTCCCTTTACCTGCAGAAAAAAGAGCTTTGCCTAACAAATGGGTTTATCGGCTGAAGGAGGAGGAAGGAGGTCAGAAAAGATATAAGGCCAGACTTGTGGTAAAAGGTTTTGCATAGAAAAAGGGTATAGATTATGATGAAATATTTTCTCCAGTTGTAAAAATGACTTCAATTAGAACTGTACTTCGTCTTGTGGCTGCAAATGATTTACATCTTGAACAATTAGATGTGAAAACGGCTTTTCTCCATGGAGATTTGGAGGAGGAAATTTACATGTTGCAACCACAGGGATATGAGGTCAAAGGTAAGGAGAACTTGGTGTGTAGGTTGAAGAAAATTTTGTATGGCCTAAAGCAAGCACCCCGACAATGGTATTTAAAATATGATAGTTTCATGACTAAACACGGTTATCATAGATGTCATTCTGATCATTGTGTATATTTTAAGAGATTGGATAATGGCAGTTATATTATCTTGTTGCTTTATGTTGATGACATGCTTGTTGCTGGGTCTAACATGGAACACATAAATGATCTTAAACAAAAATTAGCCAGATCATTTGCTATGAAGGATTTGGGTGCAGCTAAGCAAATTCTGGGTATGAGGATTACACGGAATATAAAACCTTGAATTTGTCCCAAAGTGAGTATATAAAGAAGGTGTTGAAAAGATTTAACATCCAGGATGCAAAAGCAGTTAGTACACCTTTGGCTAGTCATTTCAAACTGACTAAGGAGATGCACCCAAAGGCACGGGAAGAAGTAAAGAAAATGTCTAACATCCCATATTCATCAGCTATTGGCAATCTGATGTATGCAATGGTATGCACAAGGCCAGATATTGCACATGCAGTGGGAGTTGTGAGTAGGTTTATGAGTAATCCGGGTATGGAACATTGGAATGCTATGAAATGGATCCTTCGGTATTTGAAAGGAACCACTACGAAGGCATTATGTTTCAAAGGATCTAATGCTGCTCTGAGTGGATTTGTTGACTCTGATCTAGCAGGTGATATTGATTCATGGAGGAGCACTATAGGGTTTGTTTTTACTATAGGGGGAATTGTAGTCAGTTGGATTTCTAGGCTGCAAAAGGTTGTTGCACTTTCAACCACTGAAGCTGAGTATGTTGCTGCTACAGAAGCCAACAAGGAGATGATTTGGTTACAATGTTTTTTGGAGGAATTAGGTCAGACAAAGGAGGATCACCCATTGTATACTGATAGCCAGAGTGCCATTCATCTTGCGAAGAACTCTACTTTTCATTCAAGGACAAAGCACATTTAGCTCAGGTACCACTTCATCCGGACTGTTTTAGAGGAGGGTCAGTTACGACTTGAGAAGATTCACACAAGTGAGAATCCTGCCGATATGTTCACGAAGGCAGTTCCACAGGAGAAGCTGATTTCTTCATCAGTTTCTGTTGGTCTTCTTGATTGATAATTGTGGAATTTATACCAGTTGAGTCCTAATTTTTTATCTAGCAGATGTTGCATGTACAGTGGTGTCGTGTAGTATCAGTCTCCAAGTGGGAGATTGTTCGGTGTGGATCCTGATCTGTCTCCAAGTGGGAGATTGTTCGGTGTGGATCCTGATCTGTCTCCAAGTGGGAGATTGTTGAAATGTGGCGTCTGATCAGCAAAGTATTGTACACTCAACACGTATCCAAGCGGGGGTTTGGGGGTGAGAGCCCTAGAGAAAAAAAAAAATTGGGTATTTTTTTTTTGATGAAAACTGACATTTTAATAAAACTCTAAAAAGACCGACTTTGTTTTTGCCCTAAAAACGCATGTTATAAGCAGCTGGGATGCTTAAGACATTGTAATGTTGATGTACTATTTTTGCTAGATAATAAGAAAGATTGGACAACTGTGTATGGTGGACATAACCCATTCTGGGTGAACCATGTTAAATCTCTATGTTATCTGTGTCCTGTTTTATTCCTTTATCTTTTGTATTTAAATCTGCATATAATTGTTAGTTCATATTTGCTTCAGATTTGCTTGAAACCCTAACATGTAGATATGAAATGATGGGTTAAAACACATTTAGATTCGGTGCATAAAATGAATGTAGGAATATGGGGTTGTCTTGCATTTTTAAAGAAGGAATGTAACATGTTAACTTAAAATGGTAGAATGGCATGCATATCATGATGGATAGATAATTTGGTAGGTTGCATATCTCATGATTAGGAAATTAAATATGATGCATTAATTCAAGATGGAATATAGTTATCATGTGAGTACGATGTCATTATGGAAGTTAATTATGTAATGAAGTTGAAGTACCCTAGGGAAAGATTAATGATATTTTATTTTCGCTTGCGTTAATTAGTGAAATGTGTAATGATGCATGTTCATAATGGATAAATGGTAAATGAATGTAGTTAAATGGAGATTTTATGTGTTACATTAGTTGTTAATAGATGCTAATAGAAACTTTTTTTATCTCCGTTAGTGTGTTAGATGTTTAGTTTCTTTAGGGTATTTTGGCGAGCATTACATTTCTTGAAATCTGGTCAGGCTCTCTCAGTAATGTCTATGACTAGAGGGGTTGCAATTATAGAGGCAACCATTTTAGAAATTTAACTTCAAACTTGAAAAAGTTTCATCGAGAAATACCTTGACCATCGGATTAGGGTTTCTTGTTGAATCACCTTCTTGCTTTGACTTCACTGAAATATTCTCTCAGAGCTTGCTCAAACACCATCTCTTCGAATGAAAAGTGAGAAATGAAGTGATTAAATCACCTTTTATGCACTTTACCCTAATATTCTAGATACTCTATATCATAGACTATCTCTCAAGAATTCTTCTGTGGATCTTCAAATCTACTGATACTCTTTCGAAACCCCTTCCAAAGGATCTGTAATAATCAAGTACAACTTATGCAACCTGCCAAAATCAGACATATATCTCAAACATGGAGTTTACAAGATTTTCATGAAAAAAATCCCCCAAGGCCGGATGCCTTGGCTTAGTTACCGGATGTAGCTCCAGCACCGGAATTAGGTGTGGACCCGTTTCCTGCTTTTGAATCACTCTTCTTAACCCATGTCTTCTTCATCTAATCTCTGATCTCTTCAACTTTCTCTTTGCCTTTCTCATCTGCCTTCACATTCTTGTTCTTGTCTTTTGAACCATTCCTATTCATATTTCTACTTTTGCAATATCTTGCAATGTGACCGGATTTTTTGCAATTGTAGAAAACAATATTTCTCTGACTAGGCCTGAAGTTGCCTTGATTTTCTCTTGATCTGCACTGATTAGCAACATGTCCAAATCTACCACATACATAGCATCTAATATTTCTTCTATTTGGAAAGTTATTCATCATACTTCTGCATTCATTTGACTTATGACCATACTTATTGCATTTGAAACATTGATCAGAGAAAGATGGACCATTCTGATTCATTCTATTTCTGCATTGACTAGCCATATGACCAAATTTATTGCAAACAAAACAGTTACCGTTGAACCTATGAGAATTAGGTTGCCTTACCAGAGACCTTTTAGCTTTTTTCTTCTGATGATGAGACTTAGGACCAAATCCGGAGCTTTCACCTTTCTCAAATCCAAGTCCTCGCTTTTCATCTTCACTCTTTTGACTTTCAAGCATCTCATTAAGTTTGGCAGAACTTGATAATATGATGATACAATAAGGATCTGGTCAACTACTGAGATGGGGGGGTGAATCAGTAGATAGAAAATAAACTTAACTTTCACCAAACTTAATCACAACTCAAAAATAACTTGCTAACCTAACTAGTTTAGACACTGTGTCAAAAACTGCAACTGCCCTGTCAAACATTACCGGTTGACCAAAACATCAATGATACAATGCAACATATTTGAAACTCAAATACCTTTTAACCAAAACATTAAACCACTTTACTAACATTATTTAATAGCTCATTTTAGATCATTTCCGGTGATCTAAACATATCTAAGTGGCTTTACCAGTTAATCATATCAACCATATCAAAACACATCCACAAAATCATTCACCACTTGCCATAATGATTTTTCACGTGGAAACCCAAATGGGAAAACCATGGTGGGGATGAATACCCACAAGTATTTTGAAGTCTTCTGAATTTCACCATGTTAGGAGCCAAGCCTTGTTAGAAGCTTATACAATAATGTCCTATTAAGAATAGATCCGGTTAAGGACTACCCGGTTAAGGGATTGACTACAATACCTTGTTAAAGGTAGCCTCGGTAGAGGATTTCAAATCCAAGCTAATGGATCACCTGGTTAGAGGATTTAAACAACACCAAGTCTATTAAAGCTTACTCGATTAAGGGATTTAACTGTTGTAATGGTTAGAGAACAACAGGTTCTTTGCTGATCTGGAAATAACACTACCTTGCTTAATTAGATCCTTTTTTCTCCTATTTGCCTTCACAACATTCTGTAGACACTCCTGGTTTGGCAAAAATCACACTACCACTCTTAACTAAATTTTCCAACACAATTACAAACAACTCATCGACCTTAAATACAAATACAATAGGTCGGTAACACATCACAAAACCTACAAAACTCATAGAGATTACAAGCATATCGGTTAAATCATAACTGTTGGATTAGTAACAATCAACTACACATTGTTCTAGACAACTTCAACCGCTCCTGGATCATCGCACATTGTATCCTATAGCTCATCACGCATTTTTCACTTCATGCTATGCATTTTCTCATTCCCAAGATAAACGGTTATCTTCACGCACCAAATTCACTGTGAAACTCATCACGTGCATCATTCTTATGTGACATCTTCATCTTTGATCATCATTCGATCATAGATCATCACAACTGATTCACCAAGCTCCATCAGATAGGGTTACCGGTTGATCACTCTGCTTCAAATACCAATCACTCTGCTTCAAATACCAATACTGGTTGCCTACACTGCTTTACTAGTGGTTGCAATACAACTCCATTACAGATTTCTATTGACATCAATGATAACACTATACTTCATTAATGCAATCTTCATGCAATCCCAACATAACTGATCTTGAACTTCTCCTTGTACTCATTTGCAGCTTCAAGATCATATCTTAGAAGAAGGATTTTCTTTCCAAGCTCTTCCTTGGTTTCATGCAAACCAATCTCTAATTGACCATTCTCACTATAATACCCTAAAAATGGTCATCTAAACCATAGGCCCCCAATCTCGATTTCATCACCAAGATCCTAACCAAAGGCAAATTAAATCAATCATGAGCACCTAATTAATTAATTCTCAGTCATCAATGTCACATGGAAAATAAATCACTCAATATTAATTAAATAATCATTTAATTAATTAATCATTCCAATTAAATCATTTTAATGAATTATCTTACTTATTCAATTAAATATCCTAGCATATTTAAATCAATTTGCTATTAAAACATCAAAAAGCAATTAATTTGGAGAAAAAGGAATTAATTTGAAAAAGAATTTAGAATTGAGAAAAGAAATCAAAATGGAATTTAATTGAAAAAATCTTAGAAAAGCAATCAAACAAATTAAATCAATTAAATATCAAAATTGAATATCAAAATATGAAATATGAAATAAATCAAATTTTTTGATTTTATCTTTAAATTAGTTAGTTTTTCTTTAAAGCTGAGAAAAGCAACCAATCACATCAATTCACCTGGATTGTGTCCTCTTGGAGAATCTCTATCTCTCATTGTTGATTGATCTTGACCATTGGTCTCTCTCTGGATTTTCTATAAATTTAGGCCCTCATCTCTCATTAAAAAAACCCTAGAGATTATTGTTATTATGTTGTTTTTACTCTAGGCTTATTGAGATTTGTGCATTAAGATATTACATATTAGTTATTGCATATTTATTAAATCATCTAGCTTAATATTTCTTAAATCATGTTAGATTAATCATGCATATCTAGATTAATCTTGCATCCATTTAGCTCAATTTCATACTCATAGATTAAATCCTTCGTTTAGGTGTCATCTAGTCACTGGTGTTGCATATGGAAATCTGAGAGCAAAACTAAACTCACATCTACTTGAAGGTAATAGGTCGCTTTGTAATGGTTTATTGTTCATTGTAGATTATTGATTTACTAACCATGCATCTAATGAATTAATTGAAGTGTTGTGTATTCAAATGCAAATACAAATACAAATCCACTTTTCACACAAACATTTTATTTTTCAATTTTTCCGTCCGTACAACCTCTACAAAAGGTCGTACGAGTTTTTATTCATTACGGGACGAGTTCTGGGAATACTCATCAGCTCTGTGGGAATCATCATATGAGTTTCTGCTTTGTCGGCTACTTTTGGGGTTTACTCGTTCGGTCTGGTGAGAATACTCGTTCTGCACTGTGAGAATTGTATAAAATTATGAGTTTCTCATTCTATAAACAGTATCTTTTTAGGGTTTTCTTAAGACTTGGCTCTAAATTTCACTAACGCTAACCCTAAATTATCTTTTGTCGGCTTGAGATTTTCACAGCCTAACTCATTTTGTGCAGAACACTTGTCGAAGAATTTATCAAATCAAACTCACGCATGTCAAAGAATCGAAAACAACATGACTACTAATGCATTGGTTTTGCAGGTTGCCTAAGAAGAATCAACCAAATATTGTGAATTCTTTAAATTAATTTTTAGGCACTTAAATTGCTATTTGGTTAATGAACAAATCTGTCTTTTGTGTTTGAAGAAAAATCTAAGAGGTAGGAAAGTATGCTCTTGTCTGCACAGACAATCGGAAATCCAAACCCTTGAATCTTTTTCTAAGTTTGAGATTTGTGTACCTTTTAGCGGGCCTGTCATAGTGGGAAAAAGTAATCACCCTATGAGAACGACCCAAGTGAGTACAGCTAAACCCAAGCATTCCAACTCACTATAATAAATAGGCCTTTCGGGATTAAAGTCTTGGGGGACAGGATTATTTGAGTTTTCTCTTTTGAGATCTCAAATATCGGACATTTTGTAGGGCCTCACAGTCTCAATCATGCTTGCATGACTATAGCTTGTTTTGGTACCTTGTCAGGCTATAGGCCTCAATCATGCTTGTGCAACTTCAAGGGATAATTTCGAACGAAAATCCTTACTACAAACTTTAAAATAGTAGCTACCTGATTCACCTCCAAAAGGGGGATAATCTTTGTGCTAGAGAGATAGTAACTCTCCCAAGATACTTGCGATTTCGTGCCCCCATTAGCATTTGGAGTCAGCTAATACGGTGTTGAGAATCCATTGCATGACTCAGTGGTTGTATTCTGATTAGCTATTGGGTGTGTACCTGAGTCTGTAAGCAAAGTTTTTCTCTCTCAACCGATTTCCTTAGACTTAGCGTGATATGTTTGATGTCACTTTGGATCTCACGTGTTTGCTGCATTTTTTTTTGTTCGAAGCTAAAACTGAAAAATCTAAAAAACTCAAAAACACCAAAAAAAAATCAAAATTCAGTGGTTGAAAAACTCAGTCTCCTTGTCAAAAATTTGCCTCTGAGCACAATAGTCATACGGGCTTCCTAATTCATCATATGTGTTGAATACATTATCATCCGGGTCTTCTAGTTTGTCGTTTTGGCTTAAATTGTTGTTTAGGTCTCTGAGGATTGTCGTCCGAGCTAAATACTCTGTCATACGAGTCATTTTGGTATGTGACAAGTTGTCGTCTGGTAAGCATTAAACTGTCATTCGAGTATAGGTAGAAACTCGTACGAGAAACTTGTTAGAGTAATCGGGTCTTTACTTGATTAATTAAATGACATTTGATTAATTAATTAAGTTCCCCTTTATCTCTTTTACACTTAAGCTAACATTAGGTGCATAATAATTAATTCTTTTATTAATTATTATGTGCAAGCCTAGGGTTTTCCCTTTTAGGGTTTCTTGATCTATTAGAGGTTGATTCTTTTCTTTGTATCATTATTCTATTACACATTTTTGTGAATACAGAGCTCTTCTTTTTGAGCATTTCTTGTGTATTTGGTTTTTTCTCTATTGCTTCCTTGTTTCTCCTCGTAATAGGTTTATTTAGCTTGCAGAGATCATTTGGGCTCCTGTGGTGTTGCATTTCTCAACTCTCACATGGTATCAGAGCTTTAGATCTGCAGCTACCTATTCTTGTTTTGAGTGTTTTGCATTGGAAGTAGATCTGGGGTTTTTCAGAAGTTTTTTTGTGCACCTAGGGATAGGCCTTTTTTTCTGAGCACTTTGGGTCTAAACAGCCCTCACCATCATGCTCAAAAGACCCAAAAACCCCTATGGTCATCTAAAACTTGATCCCTTTTGACTCCTGAGCCTTTAGAGGTATTTTTTGTTTTGTACCAAGCCGTACGACTTTGGCACGCAGTTCAAGAATTTTTTTTTTTTTTTTAAATTGCCTTTTTACGGCATGCAGGCCGAAATTTGATTTTTTGAAAAAAATCAAAAAAATCAAACTTCAAAGTTTTTTGGCAAAAAGTTTTTCAAAACCAAAAAAATTAATTTTTAAGGGTTTACCCCACGGTATGCAGGGTACCATGGGCCCTTGGCTTGCAGCAGGCGCTATCGCCGCCGACAATAACACAGTGGGCTCTGCCCGCCGGCCTCCGGCTCCCGTTGGCCCCCGCCCGCCAACCCTTGCCCGCTGGCCTTCGGCTACTGTCGGCCTTTGCCCCTGTTGTCACTACTACGCCACCCACCCGCCACCACAGCCCCGTTGTCATTCAGTTCTGCCGCTCCACCATCAAAGCGCCACTCACGAGCCACCTCTGCCTGGCCCTACCCCTAGACAACCTCCCTCTTGCCTCTTTTAAGGGGGGGTTGTTGTTTTTGCCATATCTTGAGCATACGGAGTCTTTTTTCAAAAACAAATAGGTGTTAGAAAGCTGGTTCCGAGCCGGACCTCGTGGTGTTGGAACTTTTTTCCAATATTTTTGTTTGACTGTAATTTTTTCCAGTCAAAGTGGGGTCACTTTTCTACACTTTCGGGGTCGTAGAATGAGCATCTGAACTCTATTTTTCGTAAAATTTATATTGTTGGAAAGCTTGTTCTGTGTAATTTCTAGTCATATGAGTTTTCTTTCCAGATTCTACTCCAGGAATATTTTATTTAGTTTTTTGCTTTTCAGCATTCTGGTAAATATCTTGGATGTTTTAGGTCCTGGGATCTCTTTCTCTGAGTAGGATGTCTCGGTTTTAGTTGTTCTTTCTGTTTCCAGTCTTCTTATCATTGTAGTTTTTTATTTATGCAAATGCACTGAGATAAAGTGCCATCATGCATTGTTTACTTGGGATCTTGCACATCTTGTGCCTTATTGTACATGCACTACTTATAAAGTGCCATGGGGGGGTTGATGTTTGCCTTTGTTTGCCATCTACCTTTGTCATGTGAGTGTTCCTTCCCCAACATTCACCTCATGATGTGTGTCAAGTTAGTGTTCCTTCCACGACACTATGTACTTTCTCAGCACCTTTGATGTTCCTGGTTCTTCGTCATGTAGTTCTTGTTGGTCGTTCTTTTCAGTGTTCCTATCCCTCTCTCTTTTCAGCATTATGGGGAGGTTTGTCCTGTTGGTTCTAATGCTTCCATAGTTCAATTGATCAGCTCTTCAAGCTTTGGTTTCTCATGCCATCTATATCTTTGAGTTCAGTTGTTTGCCTTGTTTTCCATCTGAATCGAGTAGTGTCATTTGAGGGCACTCATGCAGATTACGGTCTTCTCTACCTGGTCATGTTCTATTTCAGTGGAGGTTCTTCAAATCAACAGTTACTCTTCAATAGTGTTTGCATCTATTTCATGCTTCAGTGGTGTTCTTTTATCTCTTTTTGGAGAGGAGTTTTTTCCCATTGGGTTTTCTCCTTTTTCTCTGTTTCATAGAGATTTCCTTGTATTTGGGTACCTGATTAGGCCTTGTTGCTGGGACCCATCTTTCTTGCTTTTAGTAGCTGGTCTAGGTTTTAGCTTCTCCCTAAGTCTAGCTTAAGGGGGGGTGTTAGAGTAATCGGGTCTTTACTTGATTAATTAAATGACATTTGTTTAATTAATTAAGTTCCCCTTTATCTCTTTTACACTTAAGCTAACATTAGATGCATAATAATCAATTCTTTTATTAATTATTATGTGCAAGCCTAGGGTTTTCCCTTTTAGGGTTTCCTGACCTATTAGAGGTTGATTCTTTTCTTTGTATCATTATTCTATTACACATTTTTGTGAATACAGAGCTCTCATCTTTTTGAGCATTTCCTGTGTATTTGGGTTTTTCTCTGTTGCTTCCTTGTTTCTCCTTGTAACAGGTTTAATCAGCTTGCAGAGATCATTTGGGCTTTTGTGGTGTTGTATTTCTCAAGTCTCACAAAACTATCTGGGTTGTTTGGAACCTATTAAATTGTTGTTTGAGTCAGTATCCTATGTCGTACAAATCTTTGATTTTGTCAGTCCTGAACTTGTCTGTTTGCGTACCTTTCTAGAACTGGCATACTTGCCTAATCAGTCCGTAGTGAGCGTAAATTTGGTCATCATAATCTTGAGCATAAACAACCTCGATAGTGAACCTCTGTTGTTGTGTTGCACGACTTTGTAGATTATCTCTCAACTAGTTCAAATCAATCAATTATCAAACTTATTAAATCTCTTATCAATCACTTATCAAACTCAATCAACCTAGGTTTGTTAGATTACATCTTATACAGGATAGATCGTTCCTGAAACCAGACTAAGTCTTAGTCACCTTTCTCAATCACTGCGTTAAAACGCATAAATAGCTTTGATTTAATCTTGACATCTGCATCACATCTAACTCTTGGTCCTATCGGTTGTAAATGCCTATTCAAACTGGGAGCTCTCCTAAAAATTCTGACGAAAGTATGAAGCCCATGACTATCTTGGCCAAACAAATTCAAGATCTCAAGAGAGAAATATATGACATTCAAGCCCAACAAAAATATTCAATGACTCCTCTTGAAATAAAATTTTATGATATCAAGAACACCAGATTTCAAGAAATGCTAAAACAATTATATAAAGTGGAACATAAAGTAATTAAAGATCCAAAGACAAATCTCATACAAGATCACAAGACATCTTCACCAAGACAAATAGACATATATCCCCTAGATAGACAATTTACACCTTTGGGGCAATCTATTGAGTCAACTTTGGAAGAGCTTCTTAAGCACAATCTTATCATGTTGCCTAACAAGACCACATGAGGATGTGAATATTTTTGCGAGACTTGAGAACTACAACACCACAAAAGCCCAATAAATTTATCCCTTGAAGTCTACTTTCCAGATCATTTTGAATATTTGAATTCGTTAAGAAATGAGGGAGATATCGTTGTTTTACTAAGACTGCATTTTTTCACAATTTTTGGGTGCCTGATTTTTAAGAAGTCTTCAAGTTCTCAATGTGAGTGAAGGAATTAATCATTACTTCAGTTGACAAAATCATTGTTGATAACCATGAAGAAGATTCTACAATAATGCAATTACATTGGAGTTCTTTAGTAACTTGAGTTATCTTTGTTGGAGAAAGATAACGTAGTGTAGAGTGCAATTACAGCTTACATTCAAAACAAATACTTTGCCCATTTTTTTAGGAATGACTGATGCTCCATTATTTTTCATGACTGTTGGAGTGTGATAGGAGTCTTAAAGAGCCTTCTCTATCTTCTCTTAATGTCTTCAAAGCCTTCTACAATGTCTAGAGTTGTCTAGAGTTAATGTGTGGAGATCTATATTGCTAGATTTTTTAAGCTTCTTCTTGTCATGAGCTATTTAATAACTCAATTAAATATATTGTAACATCTTGCACACTCATAGAGACATATTAGAAGCAATTTGGATCACATTTTTTACTAAAAATAAATCAAATATCTACTTTACATTTTACCTTAAACAAGCTAAATAACATCCAATTATTACTCAAATCCACTTTTACAACAATGCACTAAGAAGATATAGATGATTTTATTGGGTTAAATATTGGACAATTTATGGTCTCATCATTTGGATTAATTTTTTGAGGCCAGGTAGCATTGCCTTACTCCTTGAAATTTTCCACTGTTGTTGGTGTAATTATTTATTCATCTTGGATATAATTACACTTTACTTAAGTTTACTTAGGTACATGAATAACATTGTAGTTTGCATATGAGACACTTAGGGAGATGTGCATACATTGGGAGTGTGTATGTAGGAGAATTTCCACCTTTTTTGGTGTAATATTATTATTAATTTATCATATCTACTTATTGTGGGATGATAATTCCACCTTCAATGGGTGATCCACCTCATGTGGAATATTTTATTATTTCTCCTACCTGCCCCTACCTACCATTGCATCTCATTGAGCCACATGTCATTATTGTGTGCTCTCTTGTCTCTTAGCCTTGCCTTTATAAGGAAACTCATCTACATTGTATGTAATTATAATGATCCAGTTGATCTCATTTAGCTATTGATTAGAATACAGTTTATTCTTATCAAATATTTTATCTCTCTTTTGTGCTATTAAATGTGCTCTTGATCTTGGCTATTTTCAACAAATTCTTACAACTATTAAAAGCTAAAATTTTTCGTCATTGTTGACATTGCAAGGTTTGTCGAGTACAACTACTAAACTTATTTCCAGCACACAAAAAGATAGGGAAAGATGCTGGGAGTAGAGGTTTGCCTTAGGTCAAACCTTGGTTTTGGAATTAACCATGAAATTGAATTGATAAATGTAATGAAATACTTTCCTTTTTAGAGAAAGGCTGAAAATGCTTGAAACAACAATCTATACCTTGATGAAGTTTTGTTTGACCTTCACAAAGTTTTTAGGGTTTCATGTAGAGTGTCTTCATAAAATATTGATCATGGATACCATCTTCAATACTTGAACTTGATTTCACAGCTTCTCCAATGCTTGGTGAATGACTAATTTCTTGCTTGTTTGAATTAAATTAGGATCGTAAATTTGTCTCTTAAAATTTTTAGCTTTCAAATTAGAGGGGTGGACCTCCTTTTAGACTTATTGCTCAAAAAATAAAATGAATTTCCAAAACACGTCGACATGAGATCAAATTTCCTAGTGATTTGAGATGAGCATTGTGAGGCCCCAATTTAGGGCCTAGTTAGGAGGACTAGGGCGTGGGTCACCCTAGTCCTAAAAATTAGGACTTGAGAATAGGAAGGGAATAGGACAAATGATGAAAATGAAAGATTGGAATGGGGTGCAAGAAAAATTAGCATTAGAATCAGGCATCGAAAGCTTGATCACCAAAGCGAGGCCTAGGTGAGGATAAAATTATAAACAAGTACAATTTAGGATGCTACAGATCTGTCTAAGATGGATGTGTATCAAATTATTATGCAATTGAAGTATGATAGTTGTAAGTTCATATTATTCAAATTTCAGATGTTCAAGTATTGTACGATTGAAGACATGTTGATCTATGTTCTAGATAATGCAATGATAATAAGATGGTATAGAACGTTTTCTGATCCAATTTGTGGCAGAGTTGTGCCAGATGATTATACAGTTGTAGTATGGTCTTTGTGGATGTAAGATCTTATCACATTTAAACTTTCAGGTGCTCAAGTAGTCTATAGTTGAAGTTACTTATATATGAGTTCTATTTGTGCTGACATAGTGCAATAGTATGGAGGAATGTGTTGCATTCCTTGCTCCTCAATTGGATGGATTATTGCAAATCATAGTTTTGGTTTCTCAGACATTTCTTGTTACCTCTTTGGTCATCCACACGTATTGTTTATGGTCTATATTAGAGATTGATTTATTTGTGTTGGCGTAAGTTAACTGTTTCATCTTTTGGGCAAACTCATGTGTTTTCTGGTCCATGTGGTAGTGTGTGGTTGCATGGGAGTTGTTTTGGGAGTATCTAGAAGGTGTGACAACATGGTATGATCCTTCACATGTTTCATTTTAATTCTACATTTTCCTTGGAGAGGGGGTGAATCAACATACACTAAAAACTTGAGGTCCGAACTAATTCACCCCCCGTCTCAGGCTTGTGGTGGAGTGGATTGGAATGGATATTTTAGGTTCTGGTGGCTAAATTTATGTAATAAGAGAAAAAACATGGTGATATCTATCCCATAATATGAAAAATAGGATACAATATTTTATGCTCAATCTAAGGAAGCTCAATAGTTAATATTATATTTTTAAATAAATAAATGTATATAAGATATAATTTTAACTTTTTAATTTAAAATTATTATAATTTATCATTATAAGTATTTTAATCAATTAAACTATAAATTTAACTAAAATAAACTATTTTTTGATTTATAATTATTTAAATTTTTTAACTAAATAATTACTAGTTAAGATTATAATAATCAAACTAATTAGTTTTATTCTTAGTTTCTATAATAATTAAACTATAGTTATAATTTTAGTTATTATTAATTATTAGATTAGATAATAATATTTTTATTTTTTTTGATAAAAGTGGCAAAGCCACTGAATAATTTTATTAATATATATATATATATATATATATATATATATATATATATATATATATATATATATATATATATGTTTACAATATCTTAGTTCGGATGGGCATACCGACAGGAAAGAACCAGGCAAAGAAAACCTTCGGTTGTAGCCCTTGACCAAAAACCCATATGAAAAAACCAGTTGAATAATGCCCAATACATGATAGCAGACCCACAACCCAGCCCAATACAAACCCAAGAAACCCCCCCTCCCCCACATTGACCATCCCACAAAAATTATAGATAAGAGGAACCCATAAGAGGTTAACATCATGCCTCAAAAAAACCATGCACATGGGCTTTCCTCCAGAGGTGCAGAAGAAGGATCACATCATTAGCCGAGGAGAAACATAAATAGCCACCCGATTGTCCAAGATAGAGTAAATCCAGAGAACACATCGAGAACAACAACAAGATAAGGAGGAGGAACATGATCGCAAAACCATTCAAGTTGCAAAATTGTATCATCAAAGCAATCACCAAATAGTTCACACTTGACTACAAAAAATAACTCTCCAATCCATCTATTAGCAAGAAACTCATTAAAAGACATGAAACCACTGTAAGGGAGCAAGCCATAATCAAAACTATAAAAATACAGAGCATAATCCATATCAAGAGAAGAGTAGGATGCCAAGACCAAGAAGGAATCAACCAGAGCCCGAACCATATGAGTAGCCATATAATACATGCAAACAATAAGAAAAAGAGAAACCACTTCAGATATGTTAAAACCTGCATTCTCCACCAACTAAGATTTACCCACCACCTACCAAACCACATAAACAACATATGAAGAAACCATTAAAAATCCGCCCAAGTTTCTCATCTTCAAATGAATGAAAATCACAAACTTTAGATTGAAAAAGCAACAAAAGAAAGAAACGCAGAGAACACTAATGTCACAGAGCTCATATTCTTGAAACATATATAGGCCGAACCTCATATCAAGTGACATCATAACAAAATATTTCCTATTAGGGATGTTGGACCTCCCACACGAGTTGAGAGAATCGACTTGAGAAAAAAAAATGACCATCAAAATTTATAATTAAAAAAAAACTAATCTCAAGATATGACCAACCTAGATGAAGCCAAAACAAGACACCACAATATCAAGCAATGTTACAGAATAATTGCAATGGCACGACTTGGAGAAAGAATAACCTACTCATTATGACAATCATTCAATTGCAAATGTACAACCCAAAATAGCCAAGTACAACGAAACATAAAAGAGACCACCAATATAGATACCAACAATCCCAACCCAAATGAAGCAATTAAGAATCTGCATAGAGCAATCATAAAAGAATTAGGCCAAACAAAAGTAATTCATAACCATAGAAGGCACCACCCCCGAATGATAAGACACTCGAATACATAGCATCAGCGAAAATGCAACCACATAATCAATATGTGGATATCACCACCCCTAATGCAACACAAACAAGTAATCAACCTCGAAAGGAGTGCCAATATAGATACCAATAATCTCAACCCAAATGAAGCAATTAATAATCTACACGAAATAATCATAAAAGAATCAAGCCAAACAAAAGCAATTCATAACCATAGAAGGCACCACCCCCAAATGATAAGACACTCAAATGCATAGCATCACCGAAAATGCAACCACATAATGAATATGTGGACATCACCACCCCTAATGCAACACAAACAAGTGATCAACCTTGCGAGGAGTTCCTGTCAAATATTTTGAAATGAAACCAATCCTCAAGATGAGAGGAGAAAGATCTATCAGTGATGCCATGGAATAAAATGTTACCATGAAGCCAAATAATGCTATAGCACACAAAGCATTAAATTTTCCACAATAACATAAAGGAAACCAAATACATAGGAGGAAGATAGCAAGCACCCATATGAATGATGCACACATAAAGTGTACATCATCCAAAGGAGTACAAAGGCTATCAAGCCATACCATTACCTGCAATCATCATTATACTCAAAGCAGAAGGCCATCCTTGATTAACTATAAAGATCTTCCATTATTTTAAAGTAATCATAGGCCGCAGGTCATGACCTCATAACAAACACCAACCCACAACAAAATATTTACATGTTAGCCCTGAGATATAAAATCAAACAGTTCATATGGAAACACCTCCCTTCACCAAGGAGGAGGGAATGTCTAAAGTAGAAACATCCAAATTATTAGCTTGTTCATCAATTGCCTTATTAGCTAAAAAATTTGCAACTCTATTAACCTCTCTATAGCAATGAGAAATGGAATAAGAATCAAAGAACAAAATCTGCAACAAGATTCGATCTAACAGATACTGAAGATTCTTAGGAGTGACTTTTCTTATTAATAACAACCTGAAATGTAACCATGGAATCTCCCTTAACAGTGATATTTTTAATACCAAGGGAGATTGCCAAATCCAGGCCAAAAGACAAAGCTCGAACTCAGCATAATTATTAGTCCCAATACCAATATCATGATAGCCAGCTTTTATAATTTGAGAGTTAAGATCGAAAATGACCACTCCAATTCCTGCCCTACCTGGATTTCCCCTAGAAGTGCCATCATAATTTAATTTGAATATAGCATGAGGAGGAGGGAACCATTCGGCATTTTTCCTTTTAATAATTGAAGCAAAACCAGTAGCAACCAAACCATGAGAAGGAGGGGATTTGAGAGCTTGCCAATATCTGGTAATCCAACTATCCCATTGAGAGAAAGAATTAAGGTGATCAAGATTCTTATAAATATAAGAAAGGACAACTTCTGAAATTGAAACCTCAATTTTAGTCAACACTTCCTGCAATGAAGAAGACTTCTTCTTTAAAATTCTACTATTTCTTTCTAACCAAATGTTCCACACAATAATAGAAGGAGCCACCACCCATAGACATGAATAAAAGGAAGAAAGGAATAAGAGAGGCCACACCCTAAACTGAGTCAAGAGATCCGGACAAAGAGCGGAGGACCAACCAAGTTTATCAAAAAGCCAATACCAACATTCAGATGCAAATTGACAATGCAAAAATAAATGGGAGGAGGATTCCAAACAAGAGCCACATAAAACACAAGGAAAAATAGTTGTAACCCCAAGCCTATCTAATCTCATGCGAGTAAGAATTTTATCCTAGATCACAAGCCATGAAAAAGCCCTAGCCTTGGGAAGACAAACTATATGCCAAAAGAGTTTGGAAGGCCAAGAACGATCAGTTGAGGAAGGAATAAGAGACTTATAGCCCTCTCTAACCGAATATAAACCTGAAGTGTTCTTGGTCCACAACAATTCATCTTCAGCATTATGAAAGACCAGTGGCCTCTTCTGAAGTTCCTCCACATAAGCATTTTTTAAAGCTTGATCCACTGGAAGAAAGTCAATTGATTTCCACTGAGCCACCAGATATGGGCCCAAGGTATCAATGTAAAAATAATCAGCTACATACACACCCCATTCAGATGTTAACAAATTAATAATAGAAGACCAATCCCTCACATTTACCTAAGCAAAATGCCCATTCCACACCTCATCCCAAAACCTAGCTTTCCTACCATTATGAATGACCTAGGAGAGATAAGGAAGGATAACATATCTGCACTTAACCATAAAATTCCAAATGGAAGAACCCTTAGGAAGAGAAGACGCAGTAAATATGCTTTCCCTAGTACCCCTCGCCAAATACTTAGCAAATATAAGGGTGGCCCAAGAACTATTGGGTTCCTTATACAATTTCCAAACCAATTTTGCTCCTAGAGCTTGATTCTGTTTTTTAAGGTCTCGAATACCAAAACCACCCAAATACTTTGGGAGACAGTCCTTCTCCCATGCGAGTAGAGGAATTTTTTCTTTATTTCCCCTATTACCATTCCACAAAAAAGATCTTAGAATAGATTGAAGCTGAATAATTGAAGCTTTTGAAGTTTTCAAAACCAACATTAAGTAAATAGGATCTGCATTCAAAATAGATAAAGCAAGCCATTTATGATTCCAAGGCAAAATCCTAGAAGATACCAAAGAGATCACTCTATCCCAAAAATTTCAATTATCTGAGCCCACAAAAAAGGGAACACCAAGGTATTTGCAAGGGAAATTTCCTACTTCATAACCCCAAAATTGCCGCAACCTCTTCTGAACCAAGGGAGGAGTATTAAGAAAAAAAACTTTAGATTTGGCACTATTAACCTTCTGACTATACACACACACACACACACACACATATACATATATATACACATATATATACACATATATGTATATATATGTGTATATATACATACATATATACATATATGTGTGTGTGTATATGTATATATATGTGTATATATGTGTATATATATGTATATATATGTGTATATGTGTGTATATATCTGTATATATATGTGTGTATATATGTGTATATATGTGTATGTGTATGTGTGTGTGTGTGTGTGTGTGTGTGTGTGTGTGTGTGTGTGTGTGTGTGTGTGTGTGTGTGTGAATAAAAGGAGAATAGATATAGACCAATAGACTTATATTTATATATGAAAATGCATGTGTTTGGATTCAGATAAGTAAAATTCTGCTGGGCAGATGTGACTAAACAAGCAAGATCCCTATCCTATGCCTCAACTCTCAAACTCTCTACCATCAGCTCCCTCATTGGCTAGCTCATTTTCTCTTCTGTTACCTTCCCTATATACGTGGTTGATGATAACAGAACTAAAATAGGACAAGAGATCCGTAGAACTTTTAATTAAATTGTTAATTTTCCAATTGAAGGACTTTCCCGTTCTTAGGTAGTATAATAATCACAAAATCCCCTTTGATTTCCAGTTTTTGAATACCTAGCTTATGACAAAGCAACATGCCCTCTATTACTGCATTAGATTCTGCTACATTGTTAGTGGCTACCCCTAGAGGTTTAGCAAGTCCAGGCATCTCTGTCCCATCCCAAGAGTGAATAACACAACCTATACCTATTGTACCTGGGTTGCCCTAAGAGGCACCATCGAAGTTAAGTTTGTGCCAACCTGGTGGAGGAGGAGCCCAAACACACTCCTTCCTAACTGCCACATTGTGATTCTCCCCTAAACCAACAAAAGTGGGGAGAATAAGGCCCTCCCAGCATTTCCTAAAGGAGTCATCCCTAGGAGAAAATTTAGAAATCTTAATAGGGCAGTTTCTAATATAGTTATTGGCAACCTCTATAATGGAGGCTTCAATTTTAACAAGGAGAGCAGCGGAATTGAGGGATTTCTCTTTAAAAATTATTCGATTCCTTTCTTTCCAAACTTCCTAGAGGAGGATAGAGGGGGAAACAATCTAGATAAGCCCGCAATGACCATAATTTTGAGAGATGGGCTAACTCTATAAGAAAGATAGTAGGTCCTTTTGGAAAGCAACACTCAAGTTGAGTTTGCTAAAAAGCCACTGCCAATAGGAAACATTGAATTTGCAGTTGAGTAGTATTTGATCTACATCTTCCTCCATTTTCCAACATAACAGGCATCTAGAGGGGCCTTCATAACCCAATTTCCTAAACCAATCCATGGTGAGGGTTCTCTTTTGAAGGGTGGCCTAGAGGAAGGTCCCTGCTTTCGAAGAACAAGATTTATGCCAGTAGAGGGGCAAGAGAAGATTGGAGTATAGCCTGGACTCTAGCTTGTGAGCAACCCTATAGCCCCATTTGACAATGTATTCTCTATTGGGGGATCCTACTCAGATTAAGTTGTCTTGACTAGAATTAAAAGAAAGCCTCCTATTCTAAAGAATAGAAAAGAGAAGGAAGCAAGCCCTCTGGTTAGTAGAGGAGGCGGTTAAGGGTTTCAAATTCCAACCCAGAGAAGGATCAAAATTGGGGAAGATGACATAGTCTCTGACAAACTTCCCTATAGAGTGTTCCAATTCCAATTTTAAGGATTCATTACAGATAATACTATTGATAGGGGGAATCCACCCCAAGAGTCCTCCCAAAATAGGTCTTTATCCCCTTCCCCAATATTCCAGGAGAGTTGATCATCGATAACTCCTCTGCAGTTAACAAGGAAGTTCCAAATTCTAGATCCTTTAGGGAGGGAGGGAATTCTGAAAAATACTAACTAGGTCTAAGTTGCCAAGATATTTGTCCCTAATTATCTTAGCCCACTTCAGTTGTGGTTCTTTATAGATTCTCTAGACTAGTTTTGCTCCAAGGGCCCTTTTTTGACTCTCGAAATCTCTTATACCTACCCCTCCATTTATTTTTGGAAAACATAGTTTATCCCAGGAAATCAAAGAAAACTTCTTTTTATCCTCTTGGCCATGCCAAAAGAAGGTCCTCAAAATCCTATTGAGTCTATCCCTAATACCTCCCGTAAGTTGGAGGTAAGGCATATAATATTGTGGGATTGCAAAAAGGACTGATCAAATCATTACAATTCTACCAGCCAACGATAGTCATTTGCCTTTCCATGATTGTAACCTTAATTCCAATTTGGAAAGGACTCCATCCCAGAGTTTATTCGCTCTAACCCCTCTGTCCAAGGGGAGACCTAGATATTTACAAGGAAGAGTTCCAGATTGGAATCCTAAGAGATTTAAGGTCTCCTTTTCCCTTCTCTCGTTAGTATTAAGAAAAAAAACAATGGACTTGTTTTTGTTGACCTCCTGACTAGAGGCATTCACATACCAATCTAAAATCAGTTTGAAGCTCCTAGCTTCGTAGAGGGTGCTATTCCCTAGCAATAGCGTGTCATCCACGAATTGTTGGTGAGTAACTGGGTCGATATTGCTAGTGACTCTTATACCTTCTATGTTTCCTAACTCTTGAGACTTATGGATTGTTCTACCTAAGGCTTCTGCCATGATTATATAGAGAAATGGTGAAATAGGATCCCCTTACCTCAGATCTCGAGAGCTTGTTAAAAAACCTTGGGGGGGGGCATTCACCAATATTGAAAAGTGTGGAGTTGAGATTCATTCATATATCATATTAATCCATTTTTTATTAAAAGCAAAGGCTGCCATGCATTTTCAAAGGAATCTCCAGTCAACTCTACCATAGGCTTTCCTAATGTCTAATTTAATGAGCATTGAGGGGCGAGAATTAGATGGGGTGGAGTGGATAGCCTCATGGGTGATGTTTACCCCATCAAAAATAGATCTGCCAGGGATGTAACCGGTTTGTTCTTCCGAAATGATAATGGGGAGAAAAAATTTCATCCTGTTAGCTAATACTTTAGTGAGAATTTTATAAAGAGTATTGCAGAGAGCAATGGGTTTGAACTCTTCCAAACTCTCTGCAAAGGTTTTTTTTGGGATGAGGGCAATGAAGGTATGATTAATCTATCGAAGGATCCTTTCCAATTTTCTAGCACCTTTTAAAGTATCCACTAATTCATTTCCCAAAAAAGTGTCAGCACAAGTGAAAGAAGGTTGTCGGGAAGCCATCTAGCCTAGGTGCTTTCTCTGGGTGCAATTCTTTAACTGCGACCTCAATTTCTTCAGTCGAGAAACATCTATTCAACATCTAGTTTTTCTCTTGAGTTATTAATTTAGGGATATTCTACAAATGACTTTCTTGGGCTATGAGATTAAAGGAGTCAGAATTAAGCAAGAGTTGGAAAAAATTCACGGCTATTTTGGCTATGCCCTCAAAATCTTCTATTAGACTTCCATTACTATCTTTGATTCTGGTTATTTTATTAATACTCCTCCGAGCTTTGGTACTAGCATGGAAATTTTTTGTATTCCTATCCCCCTCAACAAGCCAAGTCTCTCTCGATTTTTGTTTCCAGAAGATTTCTTTTGTTGACAAAATGTCTTCACATTTCTTCATTAATGTTTTTTCTTGGATGTATCGATCCTAATCTATCCCATGTTTAATTACTAAGTCATTTAATTTGATTAGCTCTAGTTCAATTTGGGATTTAGAATCAAATATATTACCAAATTTTTCACGATTCCAAGTTAAAAGGGATTGTTTTAACATTTTTTATTTTGATACAAAACAAAATAGTTTGGATCCTGTGACCCTATATGAATGCCACCAGTTTTATATCATGTATATAAAATTTTCTTCCTTCAGCCACATAAGCTCGAATTTGAAGGGACAATTTAAAGGCTTATAATCTTCAACTATATGCAGTTGTATCGGGAAGTGGTCAGAACCTGATACTGGTAATATGGAGGCCTTAACTAGGTTGTTGTTAAGGTTGCCTAAGTTATCCTTAATGAAGAATCTGTCCATTCTTTCTGCTATCATACTAAAACTAGATCTTCTATTGGTCTAGGTGAAAACTCCATTGTCTGTATGTATGTCCCTTAAATTGTTTTGAAAGGACCAATTCCTAAAATCTACAAGGGATTGAGGTTCTCAGGAGCAAGCCCCTGATTTCTTAGTAAGGTCATTAATAGCATTAAAATCTCCACCTAGAATGTGATTCTTATTATATTTGCTTTAAAATGAAGAAATTTCCTCCCAAACTCTGTGTTTCAATTCATTAGGTGTAGGGTCATAAACATTGATTAATATAAAAGTTAGGTTGTTATTAACACACCAAAACTTCTGAACTCATCCAGAATCTGGTATTCTCTAGATTTACTAATGAGATGTGTCTGGGGTCCCAGATGATACCTAGGCCCCCAGATGCCCCTTCAGCAAGAGCTCTTGTCCAATTGAATCTACCTAATCATTTGCCAAAAGAATCTCCTCCAGCACTATCTAACTTAGTTTCCTGAATAATAGTTATCTCAACTTTAATATTGAAGATGCAACGCTTGAGAACAAGTTGCTTGTAAGGGGAATTAATACCCCTAACATTCCATGTTATTAACTTCATGGTGATGTGGGAGGGAACTCCCCCCCCTACATTAAAGGTGTATGTTATCTTTGTTTTGTCCAATGCTTCCCCATCCCTAAGTCGGAGTTTAGAGTTTGGTCTTCTCCCCCTTCTCTTCTAAGAAAACCCATAGTCCGACTTAAGCCTAACTACCAACTTGAGAGATATACCTAGCGGGCCTGCCTCTGCAGGCGGTACAAGGTAGGGGTCGGGAGAAGCCCTTCCATGCACCTCCATATTATCCAGCCCATTCAGAGAATCCAGTCTTAGAGGGAGCAGTTGAATATTTCGCTTCATATCCAAATTAGCCTCCTTATGAACTAGCTCCTATGAGCCTCCTAGGGATAAGACAAAATATTTATTCCCAAAATCATCTGCACCAGCCAAACTATGATCAACTATTTCTATTTGTTCCACGATGTCATCCTTCAAGGCATTGGTGAATTCAAGTAAATCATTAAGGGATTCTTTGTTTAGAGAAATAGATTGTTTATCCAAGCTTTTGCTAACTCGTACAGAGTTGGAAGAATGTTGATTAATTCTAGGTGGGGAGCTCAATTTGCACTTATCCCTAGAATTATGGGATGAGTCTGATTGGGTATAGTCTAAAGGGGGGTTGTGGTTTTCTAGATTCTTAGGGGCAGATACCGAGGGTTTACCCTTGTTTATTGTAGGCACTGGTGAATGACAAGATGAGGCAAAAGAGGGTGAACCAACCTTGATTTTCTGAGATAGAGGTGGGCTAGTTATGGGTGCAACTGATATAGGGTTGGGGCAAAACTCAGATACACTAGCTGACTGGTGGTTTTGAGTATTTTGGGTATGAATTGCAGAGCTATGTCTAATTATTGTTTCCTTGATAGCATTGCTCTTCTAGTAGATAAAAATATCTGAAGCATCGATAATACCTTCATAAATCAAAGGTTTAATGTCCCATTTCCCTGTCGAGGTGATTAATTCTATAGGATTCAGTTTGGGGCCATCGGTTTTAATATCAATAAGTAACTTAATATCTTTGGCATAATCTCGACCCTGAATGCCTTCAATAGCTAGGCATTTACCTAACCCTACCGCAATTAATTCTATTATTTTAGGAGCATGAAATTCAACAGGAAGGGGACTAATGTTTACCTAGTGCAAATTTCTATTGAATTCAAAAGATTTAGGGTTAAAATTAGGGACCCAATCAATACAGTGAAAAATACAGCCATTAAGCAATTTCGCCTTACTTCTAAGCATATCTTGTTTAAGACTTGACTCTATAAAAGTAATTAGAATGCAATGATATCCCAGATTATAGGTTCTTACCATATTGGCAAATTTAGTTTCCCACCAACCTTTCACATCTTCTAAGGAATGATGAGAACCTCTCCAATGAGCAATGAAGCCCTTGCTTTGGTAAAAACTGGTTGTTGTTGGAATAAAGTTGAATCCATCTTGATTTTGGTTTTAGGGTTTGTTGAAATCGATGGGGTAGGTCGAGGGAGCTCACTCTGCTTCACAATATCTGATTTAGCGAGATGAGTGGGAATTTCCTTTCTGAAGCTAGCCACCATAGAGGGACCCCTAGAAGTTTTCTTGAGCTTTGTGGATTTTACAGGATTTGTCGTAAGCCATCTCTGATTCAACACTTTCCTATATTCCCTGGCTTGGCCTACTGATTTATTGAAATGGCCTAAGGACTAGGGGGAGGATGGGGGAAAGAAGGCCTGTATTTGGTGCCACTAAGCAATGGACAATTTGTACTTGCTGAAAAATTTTGTGCCCTAAGAGGAATCAGATTAGGGCCAGTGAGAATTTGAGAGGCTTTCCTCCACCACTTAGCCCTTTTGCTCTCCACCAGCTGCCATACCTCATCCACTTTGCTCCTGGTAGGCATTGCTTTGGGAGGAGAGAATACCATGAGGTGCATGATAAAAGTCCCAAATGATACAATTCATATAAAAATTTATGGTTGAGAAAATAAAAAATTCGCGAATCACCGAAAATTTGTAGAGTAATGAGGCTTGATTAATATTGATATTTCACATAGTTCATTTTATTATTATTATCAGAATGATCAGCTACAGTGTGGTATAAAGAAGAAAATTGTGGAGCTTTTAAGAGAATTCTCTTGCTTGAAGATTCCTTTAGGCACTTTTGTTTTAGGGTTTTAGTTCATTTTATTATTATCACATTAGGAAGAATATCAAATTTATTTTTCTTTTTTTGTTTTTTTAAGGGAGGGGGGTGTTTTTTTTTGTCTAACTTATGGTAAGTTTGAATTTCTTTTGTTTTTTTAATCATTGATTTGGTTTGAATTTTTATTGTGTGAGATTATGAAATATGATAATTATGCGGTTGTGTCATGTGATATTAATAATCTATTTTTATTAATTTCATATGTTTTTGATTAGGTAAGCAAGGTTTTGAAAGGATCCAAAACCTTGTACAAAGAGAATCAAACAAGAAGAATTACTAGATTTGCAAGAGCAATCAAGAGACTATGAAAGACAAAACATAACTAAACCTTTCAAAACCAACCAACTCCACATTAGGGTGGTTTAAAAAGTTGGTTCCAAATATTTTTGCTTCATCATAATGCAAGAATCCTTCTCTCCAAATCTTTTTTTCTTGAGGGGCTATCCCACATTAATGGTTCCCACTTTCACCGATGAAGGAAATTGGTGAAAGTGGAAAATTTTGTTTGGGGGCAGTTCGAACGAAGTGGGGTGGTTCGAGCGAGCCCCCCCTCCGGGTTCGAGCGAACCCACCATCGGATGATGGTTTGCTCGAACCCTGGGTGGATTTTGGGTTCGTTCGAACCCCTTAAAAATTAATATTTTAAGGGGTTTGATCTAACCCCCCCTTCACTCGAACCCTATTTACAATTGGTTTTTTCAAACTTCTATAAATTCCGACTACGACAATTAAACTATCATTTTCCAACTTGTTTTTTTCTGTCCAGTGGGGGTTAGAGAAAACCCTTCATCAACATCAGGTCACCGTACCCTATCTGCAGCAGCCAGCGTGTCTCACATTTCATCTTTTGACCTACATTATTTCAGGTTCACAAAATAACCCTTTTTTTTGTTTAATAATGTCTTCTTTTATTAAATTTATTCAAAAATTAATAAATAATTTGTTTGTTAATTTATTTTTTTAATTAAATAATTGTATATTTATTGTTTTTCAACATTTTAGAAAAATGTTTGATAATTTATTATTTTTTAGCATTTTAGAAAAATGTTTGATAATTTAATGTTTTGATTGAAATTTCTCAGTTTGTTTTTAAAATTACATAACTATATATGTATTTTTTTTTAACATTTTAAAAAAATGTTATGAAAAACTTAGAAAACTAAGGTAGTAAATTAGAACTTAGAAAAACATTAGCAAAAAAAAAATTAGAAAAATGTTACAAATCTAAATATAATAAATTAAAATGTTAGAAAAATTAATAAATTTTAATTTAAAAAAACATTAGAAAATTTAGATAACAAATTTAAACAAATTAGACAAAATAAATCCTATACAATGTGACCCCTTTTCACATCCTATTACACACACAACATGACCCCTTACGACCCCTTAAGACCACATATGCCCCTAATGATACTATACGTTCCCTTAGGACCATAGAGGATCGCATAGTGGACCCTAAGGGGTCACACATGGTCCTAAGGGGTCAAACATGTGTTAACACATGCGTGACCCCTTAGGACCGCATGTGACCCCTTATAAAATTCTAGTGTGTACGACATACCCCTTAGTCCATTACATAGTGTCCTAAGAGGTCATATGTGGTCCTAAGGGGTCACACACATGTGTGACCCCTTAGGACCACATATGACCCCTTATAACATCCTAGTATACATATGACATTCCCCTTAGGATCACATAGTGTCCTAAGGGGTCATATGTAGCCCTAGGGGTCACACATGTGTTATAACACATGTGTGACCCCTTAGAACTGCATATGACCCCTTATAAAATCTTGGTGTGAATGACATACCCCTTAGTCCATCACATAGTGTCCTAAGGGGTCATATGTGGTCCTAAGGGGTCATGCATGCGTGACCCCTTAGGACCACATATGACCCCTTATAACATCCTATTGTACATACGACATTTCCCTTAGGATCACATATATGTGGTCCCAAGGGGTCAAACATGTGTTCTGACACATGCACGTGACCCCTTAGAATCGCATATGACCCCTTAGTCCATCTCATAGTGTCCTAAGGGGTCATATGTGGTCCTAAGGGGTCACACATGCGTTAGCACATGCGTGACCCCTTAGGACCACATATGACCCCTTATAACATCCTAGTGTACATATGACATTCCCCTTAGGATCACATAGTGTCCTAAGGGGTCATATGTGGTCCTAAGGGGTCACACATGTGTTATAACACATGTGTGACCCCTTAGAACCACATATGACCCCTTATTAAATCCTAGTGTGAATGACATACCCCTTAGTCCATCACATAGTGTCCTAAGGGGCCATATGTAGTCCTAAGGGGTCATGCATGCATTAACACATGCGTGACCCCTTAGGACTACATATGACCCCTTATAACATCCTAGTGTACATATGGAATTCCCCCTAGGGTCACATAGTGTCCTAAGGGGTCATATGTGGTCCTAAGGGGTCATGCATGTGTTCTAACACATGTGTGACCCCTTAGAATCGCATATGACCCCTTAGTCCATCACATAGTGTCCTAAGGGGTCATATGTGGTCCTAAGGGGTCACGCATGCGTTAACACATGCATGACCCATTAGGACCACATATGACCCCTTATAACATCCTAGTGTACACATATGACATTCCCCTTAGGATCACATAGTGTCCTAAGGGGTCATATAATGTCCCAAGGGGTCACACATGTGTTCTAACACATGCGTGACCCCTTAGAACCACATATGACCCCTTAGTCCAACACATACTGTCCTAAGGGGTCATATGTGGTCCTAAGGGTTCACGTGCATGCATTAACACACATGTGTGTGACCCCTTTGGACCACATATGACCCCTTATAACATCCTAGTGTACATATGACATTCCCACATGTGTGACCCCTTAGGACCACATATGACCCCTTAGTCCATCACATAGTGTCATTTCGATGATATCTACATAGTGCATAAAATGGCCTCAAAGATTTGAATTGTGCCGCACATCCATCAGACTAAACAAATTGTTTAACTGTTGTTATGCCTCTCTCTTTCAAATATTCAAAAAACTTCTTAAAGCAATGTTGTACAAAAAGTGTGTCATTCTCCTTATCATCACTGATATAGAAGTGGTACTCTTTCTTAATGACATGATTTCAAATGTACTATCAACACCATCCAAATCCATCTGTGCATGTCGATAACACACATGCACCAAAATAGTGATTTGCTTTGAAAAGTAATACTCTGATTGAATCTCTTTTTGATGTGCAAAAGAGTAATTTTCTGTGAAGTCCACTACGGATATAATAGTTCCAAGTGGGAAAGTGTCTCTTAATCTTTTAAATTGTTCTTCTTGCCACTTGGCAAAAAAACCATGGCATATGTATGGTTTTATCAACTTACAAAAAATTGCAATAAATGTTCCAATAGGTATTTCCTCTTCTACATAATCTAACCTTGTAGATTCCTTTCCAAATTTTGTTTCAAATTTTTTGTACTTGTAACTCTTGCAATTTACCATCTTCCTCATGTCAATATCTTCATCTCTCAAAGACAATTTAGCCAAGTCCCCACATGTTCCACAAATTCCTTTTATGCAATTTATTTGACCGGTTGCATTATCATCTGATTTATCACATAAGATGGATGCTATGAATTGACTTGTTCGTTTAGGAGGAGCATTTTCATAACCATCACTATCTTCTCTAATCTTTCGAAACACCTGATAGTACAGATCAAATTCGATGTGATAACGACAACAAGTTTCAAAAACTTTGTTTACCTTCACATAATATGGCCTTAACCGTTCAAACATGGTTTGTCTAATCCTTATAATATGAGGGTTTGTTTTTGTAAACAACACATACAGTTCATGTTTTGTTGTGTCTATCCAATTTTTTACATGGAGATCATAATGATTAGGACCAATCCTTTGCTTGATAACATCTCTACTATTTGATGAAGGATGAGTATTATCATTCCAAAAACTTGTCACAATGTTCCTAACAACATCTTCAATTCTATCAGAACGAGGAGCTCTACACATAATTGCCCAATTCCCTTCTGAGGTAGTATCATCCAAACTCTTTCTCCTTTTAACATATTTTGATATTGTCCTTCTACTAAAACCAAACTCAGATGACAGTGAAGAGATTTGTCTTTTTTGAGGCAATTTTTCATTTACTAAAGATGTCAACATCACTCCTTGAAATGGTCTTATCTACTGTTCGAGATTTTTTTACCAATGTTCACCAAACCTTTCTTAACATTATCAACAATAGATTTTTGTAGCTAAGAATTTTTCCTCTTTTGACTTGTTGTATCTATATACCCAACAATTTCAGTGGATCTATTAAGTCTTTACGAGTAAGTACAATTGATAACAATTGAGATTTTTCTAGTGTAGTATCAAGATTGCTGAAATGAGACATTATTTCTTTTGCACTTTTATTTATTGACCTCCTTTTAGTATGTCTAGGTTCTTCACTGAGACGTTTCAACTCATCCACATCCATTTCAAGTAAATGATCTAAATTTTTATAATAAATATTTCTCTTCACCTGTTTAGCTAGATCCACAATATGCCCATCCATACCAGTGGTAGGAGGTAAGGAGCCTGACCCCTTTCCTTCAACCTCCATTGGTTCAACTTGGACAAGCTCCTCCCTATGTTCATCAACTATATTGTGTTCTTCAACATGTTTGTTTGCCTCGACTCCTGCTTCAGAACTCCCTTCTTCTCGAGCTCGTTATGCACATAATTTAAGATGACAGAGAATATTTTTAATGCAACGAAATTCCAAGTTTAATTTGAAACCAAATTTTCGAGACATTTAGTAAGACATTTAAAAATTATGTCATAATAGGTGGACTATAATGTCATGTGTATTTAAGACATATTATTGCATAATAGACCTCCTAATATCACATGTAATACCTATCCTATTATGATCTGCATAATATACCTGTCTTAAGGGGACTCTTGAGTATAATGTGAAATGTTTTTGCATACGTGAAGTCATATAAATAGAACCTATTATGACATAATAGGTTCTAAATTTATGTCACATTTAAGACCTATAATCAATGTAATAAGTCCTAATATCACATAACAGGCCTTATTATTAATTAATATGACCACATATGCAAAAACATTTCACATTAATATACTTGACTCCCCTTAAGATGGATATATTATGTGGTATTAAAGGACCTATCACATGAAATTAAGTACATGTCTTAAATATGATATAAGTTAGAACCTAAATTATGACATAATAGGTCTTATTAATTTTATGACTTAATAGGTCTTATCTATTATAAATGGGCTTAATTATATAGGAGAAAAAGTCAATTACACAACAAGCAGGTTAATGGAATTTGAAATTTGCAAATACACATATTATTTCAAATTAATTATGCTTTCCAATTAAAACGAGATTATTTTTAATCCTACTATTTCCAATTAATTTAATAAAAATAACATCATTTAGAATTAATTAAGATAGAATTATTATATAAATTAAATTAATATTTTTTAAATTAATTTTCATTAAAAATATTAGATAAAAAATATTTAACTAATTAATACTAACAAATAAACACTATTTTTGGTACGTAATACATATAAAAATAAATAGAAATAAAAAAAAATACATACTTGCATCATTATATCTTTGTCTTGTTTGTTCTCGATATCTTTGTTCCGTTTCGGGAGAATAATTCCTTGAAGTCTTATTTTGCCTTCTCTTCTTGTTCCCCATGCTTTTAAAAAAACCTTCAAATATCTTCAAATTATTGCCCTCAAAATAATTTTCAAATGTCTTCTTTCATCAAAAAATGCGGATTGTTTTAATCATTTGTGTGTTAAAAAATGAAAAAAATTATGTATATTTATATGACTCTACTTAAATGTACAAAAAAAAAAAAAGAGTTGGTCAGGGTTTGAACGAACGCCGACAGTTAGAAAAGGTCGGGTTCGTTCAAACCTGGTTGTTATGAAAATGTGCACGTCATAATTTAGCATGTGGGTTCGAGTGAAGGGGTTCGAGCGGACCCCCCTTCGCACGAACCCACTTGTTAGAGGTTTCTCCCAAAAAAATTCAGAGTTTTGAGGAATTTTTGACTTCAGACCTCTGGTTCAAGGCACAAATGAAATAATCCTAATAATCCAAAAATATTAGATGGTAGTACTTGGAGAAAGCTTTCCAATGAGTATAATTTTATTACATTGTGAATTTATTATGTTCTTGTAGCGTCCTAAAATTGCGACACTTGCAATTTCGACTGCATTTTGGTCTTCACGATGGCGACGCAACACGCAACCTGAATGGAGACCCCAAAACTTGCTCATGACACCAAAAACTGCATTTTTCAAGCACCATTGGCCTGAACCTCCTTGCACCCCGCTGTCCCGGAGGTGGGACCAGAGCGCCCAGCGCCCTGGTCCCTCAGGACCAGGGCGCCCAGCGCCCTGGTTCCTAGGTCCTATTTTGGGCCCGGTTTCCTAAGTGATATCGGGTCTTTTTTATTGCAATTTGGAAATATACTTCCCTGGTCGGCCGAAGGTCGGGAAAATCAGTCTATCAGCCCTAATTGACAAGTATATAAACTACATTTTCCTCTCTCATTTGGATAGATGGAAAAAAGGCGAAAGCAAGATTCAAACATTCAAGCATTCAAGCATTTAAGCATTCAAGCATTCCTTCTAAGTCTCCATTCAAGGCTAAGTGTTGCATTCAAGACAAGGATTCAACCATTGAAGAGGAGATCACTTATTACATGCTACATACTACAACATACAACATCTAAACCTTTGCACATAAGGATACAAACATCCTTAGAACAAGGTATTAGTACTTGTTTTACATTACAGTCATTTACATTTACAGCTCTTGCTCATTTCTTGGTTAATTCCAAAACCGGGGTTTGACCTAAAGGCAAACCCCTAATCCCTAACCCCCCAATCGTCTTCGCTTTTCTGTGTGTAGGTTGCAGGTACGCGGCTGGGATTGAAGATCTGGAATCCTTGTGCAGAGACGAACCGATCCCCCTTCGTTTGACGGATTTTTCGGAGGACCGTGGCGCTGGGCGCCATCGTCCCGACAACTTTTGCTCAAATTTGCAGGACAGCGTCGTATCGACATTTTACTGCTAATTCCAAGTCCGCAGCTTCATCCTATAACCTAAACTCAGTTTATAAGCGAATCTTTATGACTTTCTATGTATTCTTGGCTTAATTTCCTTAACAACATTCTTTACAAAAGAGGGTAGCCTTGCTTTCCTAACCCTTGAAATTCATTTAGCATCCAATCTTACATTGTGTGGGATTGAATCTTATGAGTTTCAACCCCTCTTTTGAATGTAAAGTCTTCCCCTTAAGTGAAAACCCATCGAATCCTAGCGAACCTCCCTTCTCTCTCCTCGGAGTTGGAAGAGGGGAGAACAACTAGGGTTCGATCGCGATTTTCCGCTTTATAGTTCTTATATTTTTAATTTTACGGAATATTGGTTTTTCACCGAACATGAACTTCTTTGTTCAATGCATTGGGAAAAATAGGAAACTAATTCAAAAAAATTCTGAAAAATATCTATGCCCCAGGTATTGATGTCAGACTCTTTCTAACAGAAAAAAATAAAATTGGATTTCGATATATATAGAACAAGTTATGTGTTCAAACTTAAACCTATGTCTGAATTATGACTAGTCGGACTTCAAAACTTAATAAAATGAAAAATATTCAATATATCACTATCAAACCAACTGCAAGCCCTGGATATTGATGTTACAAACCAAAATTCGAAAGAATTGAGTTTTTATCATTTATAGAAAAAAAGTTATGCGTTTCGGGAGGCACATCACTCTTAAAAAATGTAGTTTGTTGTAAAAAACTACTTTTCGAGGGAGATGGAAAAATTTTAAAAAAATACTTCAAAAAATTTTGAAAAAAATATATATAGAATCTACAGACAAAATCCTACAAATCACTAATTTACATCATCTTCAAATTTTTAATAGTTTAAAAGTTATAGTTCTCAGAAGTTGAAGATTATTTTAAAAATGTTCATCTCAATGTCAAAAGTGGCAAAAAAGTGGGAACCATTATTGTGAGTTCACCCTGAGATAAATGAGATCGTTGACACATCTTTCTTCCAATCCCAAAACTTTAAAAGTGGTGTCCATCATTGAATTGTCGATTCCATATGTTACAAGGAGCAATCATACAAAAAATTTCATCAAAATGGTAAAACCTCTAACCATACACAATTATTAACGATTGATATTAGAAATGGCCACAATAGATATTGATGATATGAGAAGGGGACGTTTGAAATTTATTGTTATCTCCCAAATCAATTTCTTTGAATTGTTGAGAATATTGTCATTATTCTCATTTCAATGACACTAAAAAATGCAAGTTATGTTAACAATAATCATCACTACTCTCATTTGAATAGTTTAAGATTAAAAGTGCAAGTTATGTTAACAACAATACTCACTATTCTCATTTGAACGGTATTCTAAGATTAAAAATGCACATTATGATAATAACTACAAAATAAAGATCATTGATGGTAGCGCTTATCTCTAAGTTTACTCCATCCAATACATGTTCATTTTGAATATAATTGGTCGTGATAAAATTATATGATGTATATAAGTAATGTGTTAGTCTTGATACTTACAATTATAAAATCTCTTTCAATTAATACAAAGTAATAAAGTAATGTTCACACAACTAATTATAATATAATTGGTTAATATATGATCCTCTATAGGATAGAGTCAAAATATTCATGTTGTTATAATATATATTATGCTTATTTTTTGAATATCTGTCGATTTTTCTATATCAATTGTTTGCATTATATGTAGCACACTGCACTTGTATTTAAACCTATTGTGATAATAGAAGAACATTAAAAATTGAATTGTATTCTAGAAGTGATGATGCATCTAACAATATGTATTACACAAAAAGACAAGTATATGATTTTGTTTTAATCTCTAAAATTAATATACTTTTATGATCACAATGAATTAGGGTATGTTCTTTGATGCAACACCCTAATTTACAAATTGATTTTTTTCAAAGGTTGACAAAGAAAGGGGTTGACTTGGGAGCTTATATTAAAATTTGAAACTAAGAGCTTGAGGGTAAAATCTGCATAGCAAATTCCACCCAAGGAAGAGAAACGGTAAATTTATAAATCAAGTTTGAATTGCTGGAGTGTGTGAAGGTGGGTTTAGATGATTTTGTCAACTTTTGCATAGGAACATGGATTTAAGACAAAGGGCCAAAGTGAGTCCAAAAAAAGAGAAAAAAATGATATTTTACTCATGTTGGAGAAGTGTTGTGTAATTTTGTTAGATGTATACCTCTTAGACCTTGGATTTAGGTTAATGGAGGTGACAATTTATGCACCTGATGTCATAGTTGTAAAAATGGGTGAATTTGGAAAGATAAATATTCTTAGACCTTGACTCTAAGTCAAATGAAGCGATAATTTGTACAGCCCATGCTACAATTGTTAAATTAGATGAATTTGGTAGAATGGACACTCTTTAGACCTTAAAATAAGTGATAATTTATACAGTTGATGTCATGATTATAAAAATGGTTGAATTCAAGATAGAAGAAAAACCCTTTAAATTGGAAAGATTGATAATTGGCACACTAAGATGCTATATCAGTATTAACCATATAATGATTCGATGCAAACAAAAATTCATCTCCTAATAACCATTAGTTACAAAGAGGATCGAACCAAAATTTGTCCTGAGTACCTTTCTTAGCTGATTGCTGACCAACATCACATTTATGCTCCATGAATTCACATAGAGAGAAGAAGACGAAGTTATTTTGCTCACCAAATGTATGCCAAACTACTAATATTTTATAGAACCATGCACTTCCCTTCCATCCTTTAAATCTAACGAGTTAGATCATATAGGTGTACTCCTTGAAAGATAGGCACCTTTAATGAACATTATTTTGATAGTTCGCAGTATTCACCATGACAACTTAGGCTATGATGTGCTCAGCCAATAAATCATAGATTATTCTAAATTCGCCCCAACTCCTATACTCTACTTCTCAATTGATTTGTCTATAGATGCTTCATCGAGGACGACAAAGCATCCTGTAATGGCCAGACCAGAGACATCATGTTAATTTTTGAATTTGTTGAACTGCGTTTCTGGATTGCATTTAGATGTTTCTTATATCAAGATGGTAACAAAGTTAAAGTTAAAACTTGAATTCTTTTTAATTAGGTAGTCCTTTAATGAACTGAAAGAGACTTATGACCAATCTTTTGAAGCTCTTCCAGCAAAATTATTCCCTACGTCATACAATCCCAAGTCCTAATGATCGACTCATTATCTAACAAATATTCAAGAAAAAACCCACCGTGAATCTCAAAGATTCTAACCTCGGAATCAATTTTGGCTCTATGTTCACTTTCAGTCATTTTCTATGATGATCACTTGAGTGTGAAGAAATGTATAAATATGATTTACTTCATGAAGTTCTTGTCCTAAAAAAACTGTTTGAATCTTAAATGCTGCATATTACAACGTTATAATTCTGTGTGTGTTTTCTAGCTGTCTACTCTCTCAATGTAATTCTACTTTACTCAAGTCTTTACCCAAGTAATTGATTGATGTTCAAGTCGATGTTGGATTTTTAAAATAATATTCGTTTTATTTAATGTAATTTAGTCTTGTATCAAAAATGGTTGTTGTGTTTTGTCTTCATCAAGAGAGAAATTAGGAGATTTCAATCCTTGTCGTGCTGCAGATATTCAGTTTTACAGCACAAGTGCAAGGTTCCATGGTGTAGTGGTTAGCACTCTGGACTTTGAATCCAGCGACCTGGGTTCGAATCCCGGTGGGACCTTGAGATTTTCAACTTTGGCATTTTATTTTTTTCAGTATGGTTTTAGTGAACCTATTCTTTTTAAAGTGTGCCAAAAAGCCAGTTTGCTAATATATTGATCTATGTTTTAGCAAATTTATAAGAAACAATGTTGAGTCTCTTTGTAGTTATAAATATGTAATGTTGTTTACACTTCGAATAATAAGAAATGCCAGCAAGCTCTTCTGTTCTCTGTGCTTGTTCCTGTTCCATTCTCTGTTTTTCCCTGTTGTTTTATATCTGTTTTAATATCATAGCTAACTTTGAATGGTACGAGTGGTGTGTTGTGGGAGAGATTTTCAAAGGAGGCAATGAGTATGTGTCTATTTGAGAGTTTTTGAGCAAGGCTCGGTCAAGAGCTGCCACATTAAACATGAGGCTCGGTCAAGAGTTGTCATGTTTGAGCCGAATTGTGCTCAGACATTCCTGCAAGCCTTCTGTGACCGAAATTCCATTTTTGGGTGAGGTTTTTTCATCACTTGTAAATTTAAATATTTAATTAACGTAAACAAACAATGAAGATGGTTCTAATTATGTTAATTGGAAGTTCAAGATGCAAACTCTAAACCTAGTATACCTCAAGTTGCTGTTCAAGATTGAAAGAAAAGGGAATCCAAATTTAAGATTCTCTTGTGCATGTTTGTAAAGGACTTAGTCATTCCTCAGATACGAGATATCACTATGTAGACAACTTTGAAAGGTTTGTATGAGATTACAAACACATGGAATTTTGTTTTTTAAAGAGAAAATTACTCTCAAGGAAGCAAATGAAATTATTAGTGATTATTTATCTAGAGTTAAGGAATTAAAAGATAAATTAGCTAATATCGTCGAACAAGTCTCAAGTAGTGATCTAGTAATTATTACATGGAATTGGAATGGTGAGTGATTTGGTATACAAGTTTTGATTTCATTGTATGTGGATGACTTAATCATATTAACAGGAAGTGTTATAGATTTGATTGATGAAATCAAAAGTATGGAGACAAAATGGTGAGACTTTGATTACTCAAATTAAGTATGCAAATAAATTGATCTAAAGATTTAATATGGAAGATTGTAAAGCAGTATGTACTCCATTAGAACAGAATGTCAGGGCGTTGCGTTTGAACTACTTGACAACTACAAGGTCTGATATTGCATATTCATTCAGCATACTTAGCCAATTCATGGCTAAACCTCTTGAGTCTCATTGGAAAGCAACAAAGAGAGTCATTTCATAGATTATTCATAGTATAAGTCATAACCGAACTTGTGCATATAAATTGAAATTTTTTAACTCAATTCATTATCATTAATATTAAATTTATTTTCAAACACCTTCAATTCGCTATTCATTATCTCCAATTGCCTGTCAATTTTCAAACCATCTGTGATTGACGAGCTCTTAGAAAAAAGTGTAGACATCATTATCTCTTTGACTTCTTCCATGCTGCCTGCCTTGTACATGTCCATGACGCGTTGTTCCTCTGGAGATGGCCGAATATGGGGAATGCCCAGAGACAGTGTGCAATCTACATCAGAGTTGGAGCTGCTATCACTCTTCATTAGACACCTGATAAGGTCCTGCTCCTTCGATTTCCCCTCTGGATCATCACTTACAGAACTACTCTTATTGCTATTACCCAAACTCTCATAAATTCTACGTCCTTCTTAGTATAAATAATTCTACAATTTTATTTATTTATATATAATATTAAATCATTTTTCTTATAGGTGTTTATAATACTTTTTATTTCGTACCAATGAAAATTTGAGTTAGAATAAGGATATTATGAAGGGTAAAACTTGAATTCTACTTAAGGGTGAATGCAACTTGGAATGAGCAAAGATTGTTGAGGTAAAACATACAAATAATTGGTCTACTAAAAAACCTTGCAACTAACTTTCTAATATATGATCTAATTTTATAATAATAAAAATATTAATCTCTAAATAAAAAGATTTATAAAGCTAGAGGGAACAAATAAAGGACTCTTAAACTATAATAAAGATAATGTATCTTAAAAATTAACAATCAATCATTTAATAATTGGACAAGAAAAATGAATAATCGTTAGAAAAAATACTAGCCTATTGAGTAAGAATGTTTGGTTTCATAACAATGCTCATTTCTAATTTTATTTGATTGTAAAAATATTTTTTTTCTCTTTATCAAATTCTATAATAATGGTAAGGGTATCACCATCTTTCATTTGAATTTGAGATCTCTTAAGACTGGATACATATGCCTTTACTCATAAGCACCTTTTTCTCAACATTAATAATTAATAAGAAACAACTTTTGAATTTTTATTTTTATTATTTTTGTAAAGAATCTAGTTGTCATTATGTTAAGTCGATAAAAACTTAATGAAGGATGAATCCAATGTTTGCTATTTGTGGGTAAAAATGTGAGTGTTCTATAGTGTATAAATTTACAAGTATGATATGATTCAAATAAGTGCTAACATATAATGAACTATGATACCTTCAAGTTAGTCAACTACTAGTCGGAACCTTGAAATAATTCTTTACTAGTGAAACTTTGCAATTGAGAATGGACAAGTATTGGCAAGATACATTTTGTGTAAAAATATTTTTTATGTGTACAATGGATGTTAATATGTCATTATTGTAAAACATTTATATATGGTGTATATCTCATGAATTATGTTGTACACATTCAATATTTCGTTGGCTATATATATGTTTGATTGAGGGCTTGTTCATGGATGGGGTGACTACGTAATTTGTCAATTACTTGGTTCATATGGTCACTCTTATCCTAGCTAGTATATTTCATAGGAGTGAAGGATAAGAACAATGCCATGTTTCTCTATGTTTAAAAATTGTTACATGGAATTAGCAATTTGTTCTTCTTCTTCTTTCATAAATATCTATATCTCTTCCATAGATTGTTTTATTAATTGCTTTTTGATTTGGCATTTCAAGAGTACATGATTCCTAGTCTCGCTAGTGGTAAATTTTCTCTTTGAGTAGTTGGTTCTTATGATTAATCAAACTATCTCTTCTCTTAGATAAGTTGGTTACTATGATTTATCAAACTATCTCTTCTCTTAGATAATTTTTGTATCCTTAGAGGTATAATTTTTCATCTTTCAATCTAAACTTATAAACCTTTTCTCTTGTGTATAACTAGGCCATATGCATTAGTTCATCTTCCATATTTGTTCTTAATGTTGATAAATAAATTTGCTATTCTACTTTTTTACTAAAACCGAAAAAGGAAAGAATAAAGAAACACTAGATAGATCAAACATGAATAACTATCTAGGATTACTCAACACAAATTAAGAAGGAAAGAAAGAGAAAAGTGAAAGACTAGATAAAAAATGAATAGATAAGCAATTCATTTCCACATATATTGAATTCCACTTTAATAGAAAAGCAACAATAAAACCATTACATCATCTCACATTATGGTTAAAGTAGATGTATACACCTAAAAATGGCCTGAAGATAATTGATTAAATACACAGCCATTTAATTAATCCCCCTTCCCAATTAATTGAATTCACAAGTAATTTGATTAATTTCCCTATTCATCTACTTGCAAATAAATCTAAATGATTTATTTATATAGTTCATTTCATATCCCCCCGTTAATTAATCAATTAATTCCCTCCATTTAAATCAATTCTTCTAATCCCATAATTAAAATTAACAAATCCAAGTTTGTTGAGATTAATTATCCATTTTCCTAATTATTTGAATTTCTAAATTCAAATGAGCACATAGCTCCTACATTCTAACCACCTAGCCTAACCACCCCCTAACCTTACCCATTCTATCTAATCCTGGGTTTAACTAACCCTATCCTATCTTGAACATCCTAACCTCTTTTATTCTAAACTCTTGTGGGTTGGATATCCCCTCCTTGAGACACATGGCACTTTGGCCACATGTTCTCTCTCTTTGGACACTTGCCTTCTCATGAGCAAGGTTCCTTGACACTTGTCACCACAGAGATGACATGTGTCCCTCCATCCAACCTCTTCTCCAACTTCCTCAATTCTAGCCCTTGATATCTTCAGATCGAATCCAGAGCGTTGATTTCTGCCACCTCAGCTTTGGCCTTGGAAATCCTATAAATACCCCTCATTTTGGAGCAATAAAGGACCCTTGCATTCATAGTTTTTGCATACTTACTATAGGCATTTAGATTCTAATCATCTAGCATAATTAGCATTTAGATCAAATATTAGCATGTTTAGAATAGCTTTTATCATGTTAATCTAGTTTCAATTATCAAATCATGTTGGTTGTGTTTCACGTAGCCACCGTCTGGAATACTCTAACAAATGTAGCCTTCTCAATATCATTGGAGGTTAGGGTTAAGTATTGATCGAGATGATGATTGTAATTGACATCGATACTTTTAACCTCAATCACTAGATCTTTCAATTCCGATCATGACTGTAGGTGTATTGCCAAACCATAATTCATAAGGTCTCTTATCGGTTTCTCCTTTGATATGTACTATGTTGAATGTATAAACCGTTGTGCTCACTGCTTCTCTCCAGTAGATATGAGGTAGACCAACTTCCATCTCATTGCTTATCTCCAGTAGATATGAGGTAGACTAGCTTCCATCATTGTTCTAGCAACATCCAAGATAGTTATGTTCTTCCTTTCCACAACTCCATTCTGCTGAGGTGTCCGGGGAGTAGAAAATTGTCTTCTTATACCATGCTTCTCACAAAAGTTATTAAACTCACAGGATGTGAATTCTCCACCATGATCTGACCTCAAACATTTAATCTTAAATCTTGTCTCAATTTCCACTTTAGCCTTAAAGATTTTAAACTTTTCAAATGCTTCAGATTTTTCCTTTAGAAAAGTAACCCACATCATTCTAAAATAATCATCAATCATTAGCATGAAATATCTATCACCTTGAAATATTTTAACTCTAGCAGGGCCACACAAATCAATATGAATGAGATCAAGAACATCATTAGATTTATCTTGTATACTCCTAAAAGAGGTTCTGGCCTGTTTACCCATTTAAAATTATTTACATATCGGATTATAGGGCTTCATAATCTTAGGTATATCTCTAACTACCTTAGTTGAACTGATCTTCACAATGCAATCAAAATTCACATGACACGGCCTTTTTTTCCATAGCCAACTATCATCAATCTGTGTAATCAAACATGTCTTCTCACCAAAATTCAAATGAAATATATTACCTTTTGTCTATGTACCGGTTTCAATCTCCAAACCAGTTCTGTTAATGATTTTGCATTTTCCATCCTTGAACTGTAATTGAAATCCCTTATCCACCAATTGTCCTACACTCAAAAGATTATGCCTTAAACCTTCAACATAATAAACATTGTCAGTATTTTTATTACCATCCAATGATACAGTTCCTTTTCCTTTGATCATACATGCTTTGTCATCTCCAAATCTAACTAGACTGCCATCAAATTCTTGCAAAGATAGAAACTTTCCTTTGTCTCTTGTCATATGATGTGAACAACCACTGTCAATTACCCATTCATCCTTGTGTTCAATTTTAGCAACAAGTGTCTTCTCTTCTGGTACATTCTCTTCCAGTGCCGAAGTATCTTCCTTGTTATCTAGGAATACCCATTCCTTCCCATTGCCGGAACCACTAGCAAAGTCTTTTGTCAGTTCATCATCAGAATCAGTAATGCCTTCCTCATTCGCTATGTAGCATGACTTGTCTCTGTTTTTCTTGTACTTATACTTGTTATGATATCCAGGGTTAGGCTTAAAAGATCTTTTAACTCTTTCTTTAAATCTTGAATTCCTTTTAGACATCTAGATGCAAAATGACCAATTTTATTACATGCAAAACATTTAAAAGGTGCTTTTCCTTCATACTTACTTCCTACCGGTCCTTTAGGTACTCTTCTAGCAAATAGTGCTTCATGTTGCTCAAATTCTTCATCTTCTCTCTTCATATCTTCCAATTCCTTTGCATATAAAGCTTTCCAATCTTGCTTACCGGTTGTTGATGCAGATGCATGAAAAGAAGGTTCAGTCTTCACAGATCTAGAAGGTCCAAATTCTTCAAGCTCAAAAGAAAATAGTTTCCCAACATTGAAATCTCATAACAATCTCATTTACCCTTTCCATGAATGCAATAATCCTTTCATCTTCTTCCATCTTCGCGTTTTCATATCTCACCTGGTAACTATCAAGTTTAGCAATCTTCATTGTAGGGTCACCTTCATTAAGAGTCTCCAACTTATCCCATATAAACTTTCTAGATGATTTGTCGGTTAATCCCATTATTTGCTTATCAGAAAGTGCACACAAGAGGGCTTCTCTTGCTCTACAATCATTCTCAAGCTCCTTATCCAGGTTTGCCGGAGGAGGATTTCCAGATGCCGGATTATAAGGTGTGACACCATTCTGTGTGATTTCCCAAATCTCCTTGCCAAGACATCTCAGATGAGTCTCCATCTGAATCTTCCATACTGTTTAATTTGTTCCATCAAGCCTAGGAATATCTCTCTAAGAGATAGCTCCAGATGAACTGGATGAACTCAAACTGTTAGACGCCATACGATCTTCCTCAAGCAGTTAATCTTTCTACAAAGAGGACCAAAGCTCTGATACCAATTGTTAGACAGTTCAAATAACTGGAAGCCAACTAAGAGGGGGGGGGGGGGGTGAATCAGTTGTCATAGATTACCAAAACCTTAAGAAATTAAAAATTTAATACCGGAACCTAAAATATTAATACCGGAATGCTTAAACAAAATAACGAAATAGCAGTTAAACCAATTAAGCATAAACAACAATCACAAAAGAATTACCATCCACATGACACCAAGATTTATATGTGGAAAACCCAGTAAAGGGGAAAACCACGGTGGGAAGCCTACCCACAGTCAGATAATACTTCTGCAGTAAGTATGTGAATTACAATTGAGGGGCGTGTACTTGCAAGAAGGCCAACAGCCTAGAGCGCACTGCTCATCACAAAAGGAGTCTCACTGACTAGATACAAATCCAAACTACAATCTTGAAAAGTGTTGAACTACAAAAGATAGCATCTCCTATGCCCGAGTACAATTTCGGTTAAGCTCAATACCAGAGGACTATATCCTCTTACACAAACCCAATTCGATCTCCAATGATCGACCAAATCCTCTCCCTGAATGATATTACATTATTCTCACATTACATATCCATTTCCCATTCCTATATTTCTACCATGAACATGATGATCTACAATGAGATCTTACATCATATATACAAACCCTCGACCATAAACAATTAGGTCAGCCACCAGACAATAAACCAATTACATAATTATAAAACATGTCGGACAATATTCAACACATAAGACATCCCAGAAACGTATCAAGAAATCCAATCCACACACTTCATCAAACTGGTCCATAACCTAGACCAACCGGGACCCAATATAGGTCCATACGCTAAAGCAATGATCTCCATCCTCCAAGTCTCGAGCATGTTCACCAACAACATCTTGAAACCATACCAGAAGTTGTACCAACACCACTTATGCAATTCATCAAAGATCTTCATCAAATCTCTGTCGGAACCAGAAGCCAAGCTTCTAAGCAAACAAGATAGCATCCAATCACCAAACCAAAACCAACTTACTGAATATGAACACGAGTATCATGAATAAGCCAATTCCATAACCAAATCATATCGGATCATGTCGGATCCAAACCAACCAGAAACTACTCAACCTACTGGGACCAAAAGGGTGTCAGTAAAGCATCCAAACAGCTAGTGTTGGCATCAATGACGAAACATCAATGCAACACATAATCAGTTCCACCAAATGGCCAACAACTGCCATGTATTTTTCTGCAATGTGTGTTAGGAATGTGAAGCCCAATGGTCACATGACCATTCACATTCACTTGACTTTTGGTTGATAGCCAAATGCCTGTATAAATAACTAGGCATAGGCCATGTAATCGGATATGGTTAATATATGTTTTCCCTGCTTGAGAGTGGACGTAGGCAATTGCCGAACCACTGTAAATCATGTGTTGTCTCCTGTTATTTCTTTATTATATTTTGTTTTTGTTTCTCTGCTTGTTTTTAATCTTTACAATTGGTATCAGAGCCATGGTTGGCATGAGTAGAGATGGAGGAAGAAGGAGAAGGTAAAATTCATAACTTCTATGGTAGTTTTACATTCCATGTAAAACTGTGCTTCAAGTGTCGTGTACATTGGTGGGATGGCTAGAAGAAAGAGGGGAACTTAGTTGAAGAGGAGAATCCAATGAACGAGAAGGATGTTGGGATTCTTATTTGCTCCCCTCTCAAGCCAGCTTTGGCAGTTATTGGCCAAACTGTTAATGGTCGGAAAGTTATTGGCATTCGTGTGGTGAAGGTTGAACGTCGTGATGTCTTGGTTGGAGTGCGGGAGGAAGAGTGTATGCCATTAGAAATCCAAATTGAATCTACTCTTGATTTTGCCTCCCAGGGTGAGGAGGAGGGTGCAGATTGGAGTGAGATAGCAGAGAAAGGAAGCCTGGGAGAAATTGTGGCTTCGAAGGGCTCTGCAGATGGCATGGCCTTGGCAAAAATAAAGAGACACTCCCATGATAATGAGGACAACCTTTACTCAATTTATTTCTTAGATGACTACGAGCTTATGGATTTGGATGATGAAGTGCAACATAAAGGACCGTTTTCTGGTTTGAAGTAGATTCGGCCATTGACATGAGCGGAGGACAATGGACATCGCTCCAAACAGTTTCAGACATCGCACGGAGTGAAGGGAGATGTTATTGAATCTGTGAATGCTTATTTTGATGGAGAAGAAGATGTTTTGTCCCAATCAGAATGCATTGAGATTCGCCAATCTGATTGGATGGGCGTGAATAATGAGCAGCCTGAGGTTGAGGGCAGCTGCGTGAAGAAGGAATATTTCACTATAGTCTGTGATAACCAAGTTGAAATGACAAACGAGTCTAGGTGTTGCGATTTTCCTTTGGAGATTTTACATTGCCATGCTGGGGTTTACAATTCAGGCCCCTCGACGGTCGACGGATCATCGCTTGAGAAGTTGTTGTGGGACAAAATGTCGCTCGTTCCAGTCTCTGTAGAGGTCACAAGCAGACAACAATGGGCGCTTAAATCCCTTCCCTCTGTCAAGAAGAAGGGAATCTATGGCTATGTGGACGAATACCTAGACACTTATTACACGCTTTTGAGGGAAGAGTGCTTTGCATACCTGAGAAAGGGCCTTGCTGACCTTAAAGCGAACAAATTGGATCCTAGAGACATGAAAGTTTGCACTCATGGATAGGTCCTAGGAGTCCATTTTAGTAGAAGGAAACCAGACATTACTTTAGCAATAACAACTTAGAGACTTGGCGGTAAAGGACCTGCTCAACTTCCCATGCCAGGAACCCTTCTTTGTATATCTGACGAGGGAGGAAATTTTGAGTATTCGACTTGGGTGTAGTGGCTAAATGCGAGGAGGACAAGAAAGCCCGTGATATTTTTCGTGGAACCAGTGGACGGAAAAGGAGGCGCTGGAGGTTCATCGGCTGAATGTATGAGCGGACCATTGGGATCTTCCGGCCTTGTTTTTTCTGAAAATCCAACATTTTACAAGGTGTATGAGCTGATCTTGAGAGGCCTGCAATAGATGGATTGTCACAATTTTCCATTCCTTGAAGAATTTGTGCATGCTAGATGGACACACCAACCTACGAATTACCTGCTGATCGAAGAAGAGTTTATGGCAAACATGGAAGTAGAGACCGTTACTCCTCCGCATAAGGAATTAAGTGCACTCCTGTTTGCATACAGTGACCTCCAATTGGCCTTCAAACTGCTGTTACAGGAGGCACTCAATGTATTCATAATTACTTCTCAATTGGGCAGTTCTCTTAATTCGGTGCCTGCAGATTCCAAAAGATAGGTTGAAGAAGGATTTGGAAACAAGAATCGTGAGGCGGTTTTGGAGAGGGAAGTGAGGCATTGCGAGAATAATGGATACCGTTTGTGAGGCGATTTCTTGTCATTATTTGAAATTGTTGCATTTGCGGTGTCAGAAGAGTTGGTTGGTATATGCAAGACGACGAAAAGCAAGATGTCGGTGAGGGTGCGAATGAACAACGCAAAGGGGGCTAAGATTGTTACGGCCTTCAGGTATCTTCCTGGAGTTGAATTTGCTTGCGTGGACAGATTGAACTTGTTGAAGTTTGCACCAGAAGGACACTTGGGACATTTTATCATATGGACCAAGTCTGCATTTGAAAATCCTGATGTCGTCGATCAAGGCATCGTGATAGAGGAAGCTGAGCACACTATAAAGGAGGTTTTCGGTGTTTTTAATGAGATGATCTCATCGGATGGGCAATTAACCACTCCGGTTTCTTCAAAAGGTGAGGAGGAATCGAGGATGTTTCGAAAATGGTATATGTGGAGGTTGTGACCCTCCGCGGTGGATATTCCAAACGCACGTATGTAATTTTTCTTGCAAGGAGTGGAGATTATGTTAAAGGAATGGTTGGGCTCGTGAAGGAGCTGTGCAAAGTGGGCAACATTTATCCTTTGATTGTGGCGGTTCTGCCAGATGTCCCGACTGAGCACAGGAAAATACTAAGTGATCAGGGGTGTATTGTGAGAGAGATTGAGCTAGTTTATCCTCCGGAGAATCAAGTCTAGTTTGTCATGGCTTATTATGTCATCAATTATTCAAAGCTTCAGCTTTGGGAGTTTGACAAATACAGCAAGATGATCTACTTGGATGTCGATATTCAACTTTATGATAATATTGATCATCTTTTTGATCTTCCTGACATTCATTTTTATGCAGTTACAGAGGCGTCCACTGTTGGTGGGTACGATGTTCCGGCGGATGCATTGATCAATTTCACCGTTTGGGAAATGGGTAACAATCCCCAAGTGTGGGAAAATCCTGATGAATTTAGACCAGATCGGTTCCTGTATAATGGCAGCAATAATGATTCATTTTAGTTGTTTATGTTGGATGTCGTGGATGAGAGTCATTGTGTTCCAGATGTGGGTAGTGAGGCAACCATGAGAATTGGGAATTTGGGAGTGATGTGTCGAGGCTTTTCATGCCTGAATGAGATGTATTGGATGAAAGAGTTTCTAATTCTGACTTGACTTGGAGAAGTCGTATCCACAACGTATGTGAACAAGAGTTTGCAAGGTTAAAGTCTTGCGGGTTGGTTTTGTAAGGATCGAAATGGAGAGCAGGGGATGTCACAGTGCATGGATGTGCCGGTTGGCCTTCACGGGGGAGATTGTTAGGAATGTGAAGCCCAACAGTCACATGACCATTCACATTCACTTGACTTTTGGTTGATAGCTGAATGCCTGTATAAATAACTGGGCATAGGCCATGTAATTGGATATGGTTAATATATGTTTTCCCTGCTTGAGAATGGACATAGGCAATTGCCGAACCACTGTAAATCGTGTGTTGTCTCCTGTTATTTCTTTATTCTAGTTTGTTTTTGTTTCTCTGCTCGTTTTTAATCTTTCCAATGTGCACTTCCAGAATTCTCATATTGTGATTGCTCTCAAATATTTATTGTGTTTTACAGGTGGGTGCTGAACAAATTACTCTGCAGCTAAGGTCTTTTCAAGCATTCTAGCAATTGTGAAAAACGAGGTTAATAAGTCACCAAGATTCGTGATCTGGAAAACCCTCGACCTCTCGGAAGGTGATAACAAATCCATGACCGAAAGGAATTTTAAAAAAAGAACACTTTTTTTAATTCTCTACCTTGTCTTGTGAAAAGGGAGAGAATTCATGAAAGGTTGCAGCTTAGAAATATCATTTTAAGGCATGACCCCATCTAAGCGGTAATTTCTGTGCAACCAAAATTTGAAATCAGCTTCTGGAAACCTATTCCAATTCAATCTATAAAATTGGATTTCTTTTTGGTAAAAGACAAGGTCTGAAATTATATTAATATTGAATAAAGTATCAATTAAAGATTACAATATAATAGACACCTTACAGCAGAGTCCTGATGACCAAAATGTTGCAGAGAGCATTACAAAACCGGGAGAAAATCCCATGTAAAAGGTGGTAGAGAACAAAAGCCCCGAAAATAACCATACATATCGAGGGCAAATACAGAGATTGAAGCCACAACCCCAGTCTAAACAATCTGGGGATCAAAGCGAAGCCATAACAATCTGCCACTAAGAACAAAAAGCCCTGAAGATAGACATACATGTCGAGGGCAAATTGTCATAGGAGAAAACCGGACGAGGAGCAGTGTGGGTGAGCAAAAGATGCATAGCCCTGAAGGTATTGTGAATGTGTTCACATAGCCTCTTGATCAATTCATGCCTTCAAAAGTGGCATGCAGGAGTTTTATTTTTTTTGAAGGCTTAGGATATGGGGCTGCAGTCTTATTATTATGATCTTGAATAGAGTTGAAGCAGGATGCCATTGCAAACTGATTGTTGTTGTCTGCTGCTACAGCCATGGCAGATGCAGAACGCCTGTCTTCTTTCTTGTATCGAATGCCACATGCATTGCACAGAGACTGTTTATCAACCAACCAAAAAAACAAAGAGTTAATCTGCAAAGATCTGTATATGTCTAATTAGAAACAATATTAGAGTATTGTTTAAAACCCATATTATGAAACAGAAGGGTTGTAAGTAACTCAACTGGTTAGTATGATGGTCTATCACTCTATCAATACACAAATCTCCAAAGGTGGGTATAAAAGTGTACATTTACTTAGGGTTGTTCTAATCAGATATTTAAGAGAAAAGATCCTGATCTCTGTGTTACTTGATTGTATCTAAAAAAAAGTTGTGTAAAACTTTGTACCTTAGCACCCTTAGGACCGCTCCTCCACAAAGGTGTAGCAGTGGTGTGGCATGCAGAGCAACATCTGGCTGCTTCATCTGCAGTAATATTGTCATCGATATTACTGTTTTTCTTGGGCCTTGTTGCATAGTTTCCATGTGCCAGAATATCCTTTAACTTTGATCCAGAGTGGGCTGTTGGAAACCATGATATTGGAGTGGATGTGGTAGTAGTGTTAGTTGCAGTGCTCCAACAAGATGATGATTCACCAAGTGGGACACCTGAAGCTTCCAATTCCGGACTGGTTATCTGTTATAAAAACAAGAACGCCAAAACGATAAGAGACGACAAAAGAGCCCAATCTATTCAAGTGCCAACACTATTGAATGGTTAAATATACTCAATAATCACTTCAAATTTTGAAAAAAGGAATAGAGATAGATTGGCTGTGACCACTTTGCCAATACAAGGAGCAGAGAAATTCATTAATAGGATCTATGCGAGAGAAACGGTTTTGTATAAGAATCTGTTATCTTGCATTTTTTTCAAAGTAAAGAATCATTAAGGGTTTGAACTTTGTCTAATTAATTGCTGACCATTTTTCCAATGATAAAAAGTAACTCGACTGTTAATTTTTACTATAAAAAATATCAAACCATCTTTGTGATTGGTAAGCCCTTACAAAAAAACTTAAGTGCACCTGATAGTCAAACATAATATAGTAAATTAGCATAACATTCTTACTGTTTTCAATTTCAAACAGATTCAGCCTTGGTATTGCCAGAAATTCCTAAAAGCATTTTGTACCTGACTTGCAGTACTAACAAAGCAATAAAATGAGATTTGTACCTTGGACGAAACAAGTGCAGACATCATTATCTCTTTGACTTCTTCCATGCTGCTTGCCTTGTACATGTCCATGACGCGTTGTTCCTCTGGAGATGGCCGAATATGGGGCATGCCCAGAGACAGTGTGCAATCTACATCAGTGTTGAAACTAACTAAACTATTGTACTTAGAGTTAGAGCTGCTATAACTCTTCATGAGACACCTGATAAGGTTCTTCTCCTTCGATTTCCCCTCTGGATCATCACTTACAAAACTACTGTTATTGCTATTACCCAAACTCTCATAAATTCCAGAAACAGTCTCACTTGAACTCCCATTGAACAAATCCTGACTGCAACTGGATCTTCTTTTTCTCTTCACAGGTGAGTAGCAGAGCTTCAGTCCAAGCTCTATCTCTTCATTTTCCCAGAAATCCATATCCTTGAGATCCGCTAAACCCACTTCAGAAAAGCAATTAATCCTCAAATTCAAAACCCGACTCTGGAGGAAAATTGGCGTCAAGTTGAAATCATGAAATAAAAACACAAGACTTTCTTTAATAGCCCAATAAACCACATTGACTAAAGCTCTCCTACAACTCTAGCTTATGATTGAAACCCAACGCTCAACTGATCTTTTTAAAACCAAGAAGCAATATGAATTGAAGTATACATAAAAACAAATGCCCATGAGTATGAACACAAATTTTGGAAAGATTATACTTTCAAATAGGAGATGCACATATTGTAACTTGACTACCTGGTACACACAGATTTTGGGAACTGGGTTACATTTCATTCTCATACTCTTCTATTATATGTGTAGCAGACATAAAAACCAGGCCAAGACAGATTTGGCTAATCCAAGATCGGATTTTTATTGGCACAATCGATTTTAATTGACATAAAAACCTCATCTATAAATAGTTCTGTCGGGACTGTGTAGGTGCCAAGTGTTTCTCTATTGCCATTGACTGCTTTGTCATGGTCATATCTTACTCTTCCATGATAATTAACCTATTCATCTTTCTATTTTTCATGAATGTTATGATTGCGAAACGCAGGGGCAGAAGTGGCAGATGAATGCAGCGATTTTTCTTGCAGCACCTTCGAATCTGACGCAACTCTGAGTTTATACTTTAAGGAAGCTTCCTTCCACTTTGATTTGCCTCGTTTCACTGCTTGCCAGCTTCACTGAGTGTTAACACATGTTTGCATTTGGATGGCTGCTCACTGTATTTTGCAATACGTTTTTAGAGTGGTGATATTTTCAAAATTACCACTCAGGATTCGAAATTATCCAGTTCCTTATTATCTGTGAAAGCATAGAGGAATCAATTACAATGGAAGTCAGATGTTATAGAAATGCATACAGATTATGTAATTAATGCATGCACAGGGTACACGAAAATTTTATCGTTTTGTTGTGTTTAAATATGTAGTGAAGTAGATTTGTCTCTCTGCGAAGTTTGTGTTATAGTAATTTAAAATCAATTTGAAATTATTTTTGTAGACATTATGTAAATTGTAGATTTTTAACTGTTTTTTTAAATCTTGCAGTTTTCTTACTTTTTCTTAGTGTGTATTAATAATTATACGTTTCTACTTGTTTATATAATGTTTAAAAATTTTATTTATATATAAATATTAAATTGTTTTTCTTTGAGGTGTTTATAATATTTGTAGTCCATATCATAGAAAATTTGAGTTAGAATAAACATATTATAAAGGGTAAATTTGAATTCTACTTAAAGAGTGAATACAACTTGGAATAAGAAAAGATTGTTGAGGTAAAACATACAAATAATTGGTATACTAAAAAAACTTTGCAATTAACTTGCTAATATATGATCTAATTTTATAATAATAAAAATATTAAATTTAAAATAAACAGATTTATAAAGCTAGAGGGAACACGGTGCTTCTGGGGGTCTTGCGGTTTTCTGGGATCCAAATAAAGTGTTTGTGGAACAAATTACTTTTGGGAAATATTGGATGCTATCTTTAGTGGAGAACTGCTCGAATAGACTTTCTTTTTGGTTATTTAACATTTATGGCCCTACTTCTATCATTGACAAAAATAAACTTTGGACTCTTCTCGGTGACGTGTTAAGAATCCTACAAGGGGATTTGGTCATTTTAGGGGGGGACTTTAGTGTTGTTTTAAATAATGAGGAAAAATGTGGAGGAATTCTCCCTTCTCCTAAGGTGATGCTAGACTTCAATCAATTCATTCTTGACAATAATCTTATAGATGTATCCCCCGAGGTGGGAAAATTTACTTGGACAAACCGACGAGATGATCTTTGCAATATTGCAGAATGTTTGGATCGGTTTCTTATTTTTGATTCATGGTTTCAGTCTGAAATAGACTATCATTCTCTCATCCTACCTATCTCAGGCTCTGATCAGTACCTGATTTTGTTCCATTTGTTTGATTCCTCTTCCCATCAGAGAGGGACATTTAAGGTTGAACCAATGTGGTTTCGTGACCAAAACCGCATCCCATTGTTGAAACATTGGTGGCAGAATTCTCCCTATATGGAAGGGACTAGGATATACAGGCTAGTCAAAAAATTGCAGCTGCTCAAAATCAAGATCAAAGACTGGAACATCAATATCTTCAAGAATATCTTCCATGAGAAGACTAGGCTATAGTCAGAATTATCTATGATTAATGATTTTATCATCCAAAATGGCATGGATGCTCGGTCCTTTGCTCGGGAAAAGGAGCTTAGGAGTGCTTTAGAAGAAGTAATTCTTAGAGAAGAAATTTATTGGAAACAAAAATCTCGAGAAACATGGCTTGCAACTGGGGATCGGAACACCAAGTTATTTCATGCCTCCACTAAACTTAGACGCCTTAAGAACAATATAGTTCAAATTGACTCTGCGAATGGAAGGTTTGAGGATGAGAGTGAGATAGCCGCGGAAGGTATCTCTTTCTTCTCACATCTGTTAACTAAGCAGCAAGTCCAACATTCTCATATACTTCTGCAATCCATCCCTAATTGTGTATCTGAGGTAGATAATAATATGCTTATGGCTCCTTTCATTCTAAAGGAGCTCAAGGAGGTCATTTTTTCTATGGCCCCGGATAAAGCCACAGGGCCAGATGGGTTCACCATGCTATTCTTTCAAAAATATTGGGACTTCATGGGAAATGATATATTATAAAATCTAGAGGAAGCCAAAATACACAAATCCATGCTAAAAGAGCTTAATCATACCTGGATTGCCCTTATCCCGAAGAAAGATAATCCTGAAACTTTTGCGAATTTCTGCCCTATCTCGCTTTGTAAATCTCTCTACAAAATCTTTACCAAAGCAATATCTATCCGGCTAGTTAAGATTCTCCCTAAAATTATTTCAGAAGAGCAAGGGGGCTTTGTCCCTAGTAGAGAAACCCCGGAAGGTGCCATTTTGGCCCATGAAATCTCGCACTCTATCAGGTTACATAACAAATCTGCTATGGTTCTCAAATTAGATATGATGAAAGCTTATGATCGGATTGACTGGGATTTTCTCTCCATGGTCCTCATCAAATTTGGCTTTCATAAAAAATGGGTAAAATGGATCCAGGCTTGCATTTATTCTCCCTCATTTTTTATTATCATCAATGGATCTCCTACAGGCTTCTTTTCATCCTCTAGAGGCATTAGACAAGGGGATCCCTCTCTCCCCCTTTCTATTTATTTTAATGGCAGAGGGTCTCAGCAGATCAATAATTCATGCTAGACAGGTGGGAACTTGGAAAGGCATCTCCTTTAATGATGGAAATGATCCTTATATGCATAATCTTTTTGCAGATGACACTCTTCTTTTTGGGGAAGCCTCTATCATCGAAGCTCGGGTTACTAAGAAAATCATTGATGCCTATTCCACGGCTTCTGGACAATTAATTAATCCAACAAAATCTAAAATCTTCTTTTTAAATGTTTCTCCATTAGTCCAACATCATCTTCTTAGTTTTTGGGGCTTTTCGGTGGGGGAGTTCCCTTGTCGATATCTTGGAGTTCCCTTCTTCTCAGGGTCAGAGAAGCAGCATTTTTGGGACAAGATTATTTTTGCAATCTCCCAATGGATCCTATCATAGAAACATAGATGGTTATCCCTGTCTAGAAAGCTACTCATGATAAAATCAATCTTGAATGCCATCCCTATTTACCTGATGTCAGTGCTTAGTATGCTTAAGAGATCAATAGAGGAACTTCAGTCTATTTTGAGGGATTTTCTCTGGGAAGATAATGTCACTGAAAAGAAAAAATTGCCCCTTTTTGCTTGGAGTAAGGTTTGCACTCCTAAACCCATCCAGGGTGCAGGAATTAGAGATCTACCCTTGCAAAATAAAGCACTGGGTGCGAAACTTCTTTGGAAGTTATACCAAAATCCAAATTCAAAATGGGCTAGACTATTGAGGTCGAAATATCTTGATTTTGAGGACAGGGAAAGGATCTTCACAACCTTAGTTTTGCCTAAAGGGTTTGCCATGTTGAATTTCATGGTCTCTTATCGGGATCTCATTTTACCCTCCCTCTCGTGGTTAATCCACAATGGATCTAAAGCTCAATTTTGGGAGGATTCACGGAATGGGTATACATGTTTATCTTATATTCCAGATTGGCATCCCCTTGATAATTATCTTAAGCAAGCTTGGGGTGATCGAGTCTGCCATTACTTAGACATCCAGGATGACCTTGCAACGTGGAAGTATTTCTCTGGCATATGCGTTACCTCAGATTTGCTAACTAAATTACAAAAAGAACTTTCCTCTAGAACTATCATATTCTCTCCTCTTGAAGATGAGCTCATTTGGCTAGGCTCTCCTTCTAGCCAATATACGGTTAAGGCTGGCTATGAATCAAAATTTCTTCATCTATCTTCTGACTCATGGCCTACAAAACTATTATGGGGATCTGCATTCCTTCCTAAGGTAGGTGCCTTCGCTTGGTTGGCTATCCAGGATCAGGGTTTACTTTAGTGGCGAATATTCGCCAATGGCGAATATATTGCATCAATTGGGGGTGGCCATGTCGCCCAAACTTTATAAATATTCATCCAATGCATGGCCCAATCGCCCATTGTTTTATGTATTTAATTGTATCTCTATCAATATTTCGCCAATAGAATCTACATTTTCCACACGGTAAATTCAATATTTTCGCCTACACTTTCCGAGGTTGTCTTAATAGATGAACATAATTCGCCAATAGCCATATAAATATTTATTGGCTAGGAGGACCCAATTCGCCAGCTATTTTGCAGAAGCATATCTCTTAGTAAATCTTTGTCATAAATGCACGAGTGTGCAAAATTGGAAACAACCGCAAACCACTACCAATTACCAGATTGGAAGTCGTACGTGTCGTGTGGATCGCAGTTAGAGAATGTCAGTGAGTCAGTGACAAGACGTTAATAAATGTCAATACTTGATTAGGATAAGATTTGATTCATGCCTACTGTCTCCAATTCCATTCCGGGGACTTTTTGGAGAACTAAGTTCTCTTCAGAAATTTGGGCCGAAATAGAACTTCAGCCATTGATATGCGATCATTGAATGGTTTTAAATTGTTGATGGATTTTAGGTATGTGTGACGTGTTGATGAAGTCGCGCTTATCAATACATCGTGTAGACTATGGACTCAACGTGATGTTGCATTAATTAGATAACAAAAATGGTTATTAATAGATAACAAAAATCGCCTACACTTAAATAATTTTTCCTTCGGAGTATAATTTTTCGCCCATACACATATAATTTTTCCTTTAAATGAAAAACATTTGCCTCCTCCATTATATATATTTCCCCACACAATAATGAATTATTCGCCAGGATTTTATGGAATTTTCAAACCCTAAAAATAAAATCACCAATACAAATTAATTTTTTTTCCAAATTTGAAAAAAAATTTGCCATCAATTTGAAATTTTCGCCGCAAAAATAATGTCTGATTTGCCAGGATTTTACACTTTTGCTTGGGGGGTGGTTTCTTAAAGTTATCCCTGTCCAGCATAGGGTCCTCACGGGTGCTAGATTAGATAGGTTAGGGATCACTATTGTATTTCCTTGTACTTTATGTGGTTACTTCATGGAAACCTCTGATCATTTATTTCTGCAGTGTCCATTTGCCTTGGATTGTTGGTATTGGTTAATTCAGAGACTAGGCTGGTCAACAGTTGTTGGACCCAATCTTTGAGTTCATTTTAAAGATCGTCCTTTATTTCACAAATCTTCCATGTTTGCACCCCTTTGGGAAATCGGTCCTTCTTTAATCATTTGGAATATCTGGCTTGAAAGAAATGAGAGAGTTTTTAGGAACAAACCTACTCCATGGGCACAAGTTATAGATAAAAAAGAGAAATCAATATCTAAAGTTATACTCTCATATCATTTTAAATTATTGCATACCAAATGGAACTTTTTTATTTATGATAACTGGCCTCTTCTTCAGTCTCTCCCAGTTCATGGTTGTCAATCTTCTAGCCCATCTTCCTCGTCCTGACTATCTACCACCTGGCTACCTCCTCCACTTGGTTTTGCAAAATTAAATTATGATGGTGCCTCTAGGGGGAATCCGGGCATCTCTGGAGCTGGGGTGGTTATTAGGAATTCTGATGGCAATATAATTAGAGCAGCCTGTAAGAAGTTACCGCCTGATTCCAATAATACTGCAGAGATTGAATCCCTCCTTCATGGTCTCACCCTTGCCACTTTCATGAATATTCCTAACATTATTGTTGAAGGGGACTCAATGGTGGTTTTTAACATTGTCTCCTCAAGAAAGACTTCATCTTGGAAGCTAAGGTATAGATTAGATATGGTTTTGGATAAGCTCACATCTTTTCAATCCTTTGAAATCAAACACTGTTTTTGAGAAGCAAACATGTTAGTAGATTTTCTGGCAAATAAAGCTATTGTTGACCCTATTTTGCAACAGGAAGTAGATATGAGTCATCTCTTACATCTGATATAATTTTAATTTGTTGGGGAAGGACGATTTTATTTATCAAAGTATATAAGTATGGCTTTTATTCTCACTCTTTCCCCTCATAAGTTTTTAATGGAGGTCCCTCCTTTTCTGGGATATGGACTTCGGTATTGTCATTTAATTTTGTCAATTTCACATTAGACACTGGGACTACAATAGTACAGATCATCCTATTTAATTTGTGTTTGGTGACATTCTTGATTCCTCCTATCCTCTTATTCAGATGCTATGGATGTTTTATTTTTTGACGCTTCATATCACATTCATTTAAATATTGTTTGATTTGTGTGACTCTTGGGTGTGCACATCTGCTAACAATGATCTTAGTCAGAAGGTAAGCAGGGATTACTGGATCGGAATTGGATAGTAGTGCAGATTCTGCATTGCTTTCCATGGATGATGATGTGGTTATGATTTCTATTTCTACAATTGCGGTTAGTATCAGAGACCTGGACCATCCTTCCTCCTTAGTTGCAACCTATTGTGGTCTCTCTTCTTTATCCCCTTTCTCCCCTGGGTTTTCTTTGGATGTATAAGGGCTTTATTGGGTGGGATATAACTTGTTTCGATGTATTTTGTCAAAAAGATTGTGGATTATCATGGGTGAGGGTGGGGTATTTCTTTATGATAATTCATTCTTGTTACTCGAGCTACAACCAGGGGTTTTCTTCCTGGTTCTTTCCTGCTAGTATGCCCTCTTGAACCAGGCTCTGTAAATCTTCTTTCTTAATTAATAAATTTCATGGTCGTGCCACCTTTATTGAAAAAAAAAAAATTATTTGATTATAAAAAATATATTTTTTCTCTTTATCAAATTCTATAAATATTGGTGAAGGTATCACCATCTTTCATTTGAATTGAGATCTCGTAGTGGATACATATGCCTTTACTTATAAGCACCTTTTTCTTAACATTAATAACTACTAAGAAACAAATTTTGAATTTTTTTTATATAGAGAACCTAATTGTCATTATGTTAAGTCGATAAAAGCTTAATGAAGGATGGATCCAAAGGTTGTTGTTTTGTGGGTAAAAATGTGAGTGTTCTATGGTGTATAAATTTACAAGTATGATATGATTCAAATAAGTGCTAACATATAATGAACTATGATAATTTCACTTTAGTCAACTACTAGTTGGAACCTTGAAAGAATTCTTTACTAGTGAAACTTTGCAATTGAGAGTGGACAAGTATTGGCGAGATGCATTTTGTGTTTACATGCTTTTATGTGTACAATGGATGCTAATATGTCATTATTGTGATATATATATATATATATATATATATATATATAATAATGGTGTATATCTCATGAATTATGTTGTACGCATTCAATATTTTGTGGGCTATATATATGTTTGGTTTATGGATGGGGTGACTAGATAATGTGTCAATCACTGGGTTCATATGGTCACAGTTCTCCTAACTTGTATATTTCATAGGAGTGAAGGATAATAACAATGCCATGATTCTCTATGTTTAAAATATGTTACATAAAATTAGCAGTTTGTTCTTCTTCTTCTTTAATAACTATATATATCTCCTCCATAGATTGTTTTCTTAATTGCTTTTTGATTTGTCATTTCAGGAGTACATGATTCCTAGTCTTGCCCTGGTGCTAATTTTTTTCTGAGTGGTTGGTTATTATGATTAATCAAACACTCTCTTCTCTTTGATAAATTTTGTATCCTTAGAGGAATACTTTTTCATCTTTTAATGCAAATTTATAAACCTCTTCTCTCGTGTACAACTAGACCATATTCATTAGTTCTTCCATATTATTCTCAACGTTGATAAATAAATTTACTATTCTAATTTTTTTTAAATAAAAAATATAAGTAGAAAGAGACACTAGATAGATCAAACATGAATAACTATCTAGGATTACTCAACACAAATTAGAAAGGAAGGAAATGGAAAAGGGAAAGCCTATAAAAAATGAATAGATAATCAATTCATTTCCATATATGTTGAATTCCAATTTAATAGAAAAGCAACATTAAAACTATTACATCATCTCACATTATATGCAAAAGATAAACACAATCACATATCAACACATGGGAAGACTATATATGTGTGTGTGTGTGTGTGTGTGGAAACCCAAAAGGAAAAAAACTACGGTGAGAATAGTTGCTTGGATTTACTATCCAAATCTAGCCTCACAAAGATTATAGGGAACTTACAATATTTTATCGGTGTAATGGTGAAAAATATTAGGGTTTCACCCAATGATGAAGTAAAACCACTAATATTTTTCTCAATTACTACTACATTAAAGAGGGGTGAACCCAAGATATCTAGCCTTAAATCAACAAGGATAGGGCTAAGAAATTCTATTGGATTCACTGGATTGTAAATTGAATATATTTTTTTAAGTTGAATTGTGAAAATGCTGAAATTAGGGTAAATATGTTGGAATTGAAGTAAAAATGCATAAGCAGTGAGCTACAGTTGTCAGATCGAGTCACAAACCTGGACCTGAGTAATATGTGAGTGTTCGAATCTGTTCCCAAAAAGTGCTCTTGATTTGTTTTGACCAGAATGCCCTTTTCTCTGGTCTTCCATACTTTTCATCATCCAAAGAGGAATTTGTTCGTCTCTATGGATAATGATCCTGAGAATCGCAACTTCACACCTATTTCCTACACATAGAAAGAAGGGGGAAATTGTTAGGAATAGTTGTTTGCTTAAGTCAAACCCTAGTAAAGGAATTAACCTTGAATGAAATATTGCAAATACTAAAATAAATAATGGAAAGGTACACCTCATATTTGCAATTGTTGATAATGATGCTTTGCTTCTTGAATGTAATTACATATGTCGTATGAAATGGCATGAGCATGACAAAACCCTAATCACATACACATTCTTGCATATGAATGATGTAATTTTGCTCCACAATGGTTGAATGAAGGATATGCAGCCTTGAAGATCTCTGAAAATGCTTTATGATGAATGCTTCACGGATGCATAGATTCTTGATTACTTAGAGTCTTCGTTAGGATAAAATTAGGTTGATCAAATGTCTTTATATATGGGTATTTTAGAGGTCATTTACTAATTAGGCTTACCTCCAATGGTCATATAGAGCCACACATTTTATTTCTCGTTGGAGAGATAAGACCAATCCCCTACTTTAAAATAGGGCCCAATTAAGGGGGACCAAGGTGCTAGCCCCCTGGTCCTCTTCATTCAAGGACCATGGTTTAGCCTTAGGAGAAGGAAAACACTCCAGGAAATAAATTGGTGGGTGTACATGGCACCAAATTGGAGTTAAGGTACTGAACAAACCCTGACAAGAGATGAGGGGGAGACATGCTAAATTAGGAGCATAAATATGAGGTGTAAATTGGTCTGGTGATCATTTACGATGCTACATTTAGCCTCCACTTTAATAGGAGTATGAGATAAAGGAAATACTCATGATAAATTCAATGAAAGAGATGAAGGAGAGGAGCAATTAGGAGCATAATCACAGGGATTATAAGACATCACTAATTTCAAGGAACTAAGCCCCCAATCTTAGGATCTTAACTCACTCAATCGCATGCAAGGGCACACAAAACAAGACAAAAAACAACAAGGAAAACAAAGACAAACAAAGACAAAAAAGTCAAAGACAAAAGGCACATAACACAAAAGCTGGAAACCAAAAACAAGACCTCAAGTCAACTAGCCAAAGAGACCTTGATATCAAAATGTCCCAACCTCTAATATCATTCTTGAAAAATTTCATCTCAAGAACACAAGTGATCACATAAAAAAGCAAGAGCATGCATCATCCATGAAACTCAAATAGAAAAGCAATGAGCTCATGAGAAGAAAGGGAGAAACATGGATACACATTCTACATGTGTTTTTCTAGGTGATCCATAAGAAGAAGAATGAGATAAGAGATGGATACACAATCTAGATGTGTTTTTTCTAGGTGATCCATGTTGGGGAGGAGAGTAGGAATAATCTAGCTGTGTTTTGCTAGTTCCACTCATCTTCGTGTGTGTGTGCAAGTGATGTCTGGTTTCAAATATATAGTGTAGACACTTAAATTAATTATTTTAATTAATTAATTTAATTTCCTCGCATAATTAATTTATTAATTATGTCAATCCCAATAGTTTCTCAATATTAATTAAAAATAATTAATATTGTCACTATAGTCTAGTGATTGACTTATCCAATAAATCAATCTACCTTTTATTCTTCTAAAAACCTCTAAAATTAATTCTCTCCAAATCCCCCCTTGAATTAATTAATCTCAACTAATTAATTGATCTAGGTGATTCCTACAAATCGCCCTTTTCCTAATCCATCATTAACCCAATGAATTCTTCTAGAAGCCCCCTAATCTCACTTATCATTATTCTTCTTATTTTTAATTCCCTCCATTCATTCTCTCTCCTTGTCAAATCCTTCTACAAATCTCATTTGTCCTAATACCACCTAATCATTCTTCTAATCCCTCCCCTAATGAGTTGCTAGTGGCTAATTCCCATGATTAGTCACAAAGTCAACCCCTTGTCTCTTCCATCCAACCACCTTCCTTAAATGCTATTTTCCTAGGTGAATGTGAGATTTTCAAAATATCACATTCCTCTAGACATCCCTTCCTCCAAGGAATTTTTAATTCCTCCTTATTCCTCCAATCCCTATGACTATCTTTTTTGAGGAATTTTTAATTCCTCATCCCCATCTCTCAAGGAATATTTTATTCCTTTCTCTTCCCTAGGTACATTGGGAACCTTGAGGAGTGTGGAGACAAGAAAGGCATTTATGGCATATCTCTTGGTCTCCACACTTGTCTTGTCACTTCCTCTTGGGCCATGTGTGGGCTCACATGGAATCCTGACCCTGCATTTCTCCTCTTTTCTCCTATAAATTGAGGACTCCATCCCCTTATTTCACATCTCCAAGTTAGCCAAGTTTATGTTGTCTAATTGAGTCTAATAAATCATCCATAGCATCCAAACTCTACTCAAATTTTTATTTATCTATCACTTAGTCAAAATCCCTCATCCATTCCAACTAATCATCTTGTGCACAATCTTGGACAGCCATCCACATTCAATAAGGGAGCTCATCCAATCAAGTCAAGAAGGGGCACATCTTTGGCTTCATCAAAGGCTCAATCCAAAGGAGAAGGTATAGATTTGCAAGGTATAAACAGTTTGTTTTGTGTTTTTATATGGTTTGTTTGATGTTTTCATGTTTTTGTGTGTTTTAATGCTTTATTTGCATACTAACCATCTACTCTCACCTTGTTGGTTTTTCCCCTCTTCATTCTGGCACGCTCGGTGGGACCCACGTCCCTAAAATTTAACCTTTTTTGGAGTTTTTATGAGCTTTTTTATCACAAGTATCGGAATAGCGCAAGTGACTACAAATCAGTGCGAGTGCCATGGGTTCAACACAAGCAACATGAATTTTAGCGTGAGCGTTCAAAATTTAAACTTTTAACCCACCTTTTCTACAAGATTAGACAAACACTGAAACAGCGCGTCCGATGGCAGCATTTTCATTCTTCCTTTCAATTTAATGTTTTGGTGTATTTTCTATTTTTATTACCTAATTAGTAGCAAAAATAACTAGAAAAAAAAAGGAAAAATTCAAGAAAAAGAAAAAATTTGTTACTTAGTATAATTTTGCACTTTTTAATTTCAAATTTCTGGTTCAGTGCGGGCGCTTTAGTGGTTTGGTGCTCATTTTCAAAATTTCAAATTTCTAGGTTTCTATCTGTTGTTTTTGTTGCTAACCTATTTCAACATGTACGCTAGCGTTTTAGCGCCTCCGACTTTACATCAACGTGACCACGGGTATATTCTATTTTTTAAAAATTTTCATACAGTTCTTATTGTTTTGATTTTTTGCCCCCTTTAGCGCATACGTGGTGTTTCAGCGCTTGTGGAGACGCTTCAATGCAGGTGTCTGCAGAACAACGCGAGCGCTGTTTTTGCAGACCTTTGTCTACTAATCAAAATTTTGAAGTTTTTGCAGGTTTTTCGATCAGTCCAAGACATCATCCTAGACTACTAATAGTTATTTTGCAGCTCGCTTGCCAAAGAATGCATTTATTAAACTACTAATCATTTTGTTTTGTAGGTTGCCAAGGAAATACAAACAAATTTCGTGTCTTTATTTTTTTATCTTAGGAACCTATATTTAATTAGGAGGGTAAAAGAACTAAAGTGCTTTATTTTGTTTGGGAAAAGTGTGAAAGTAAGAGAGTATGCTCTTGTCTATCTAGACAATCAGAAATTTTGACCTTTGGCACTTTTCTAGTTTGTTGAGTGCTTTCCTTTAGCAAGCCTACCCTCCTTATTTTCTTAGGCATTGGTGAGAGGGGAACGATCCAAGGGAGTACGGTCGGACCTGAGCATTCTGACTCACTGTAATAAATAGGCCTTTTGAGATGAAATTTTTAGAGGATGAGGCTATTTGGGAGTTCACTCTCATATTGGGCATTTTGTAGGGCCTTTAGGTCTCAATCACGCTTGCGTGACTACATCTTGCTTGGTACTTTGTAGGGATATAGGTCTTAATCACGCTTGCGTGACTACAAGGAGTAGTCTTCAAACAAAAATCCATATTAAGAACTATAGGATTAAAGGCCAGCCAATTCACCTCCAAAAGGTGGATAATCTTTGTGCAAGGGAGATAGTAACTCCCCCAATCATCCTGAATCTTTCCTAAGGACTTAGCACATCAATTAATCGCAAATCAATCATCTTTAATCAAATCAATCCTCAATCATCAAATCAATCCTCAAATCCAACGTCCTTAATCAAATCATTCTTTAATCCAATTTAAACTCACATTAAGGTTTTAGGCCTGTGAAGTTTTATTTAGACCTCATCCTTAATCAATCAATCATTTGGATTTGTACTTGAAGAAGAATCCTCTCCAAGTACCTTTTCCCTATCCTTTGAGTCGATCAAGACTCTTATCTCACGTCTTTACTTTGCTTAGGATCATTAGTCAATCCTTAGTAGGAGAAAGACTTTGATCATCATCCTAAGGTATAAATTTTACCCAACTTGGTCATTACCTTACTTGTGGTTCCATCAACATCTCCCACCTGAAATCCTCATCCAAGGACTAAGATACAATCTTAATCAAACCCATGTCCTAATCCAAGGACTCTACCAATCAATCAAATCCAATTTCATCAAATCCAAATTAAATCCAAAATCCAAGATCTTTTCAATGTCCTTTCATCAAATCATTTTCGTCTAATCAATCTTTCTAAGGCTTTTTTTGTATGGTCACAACTCGATCTCAAAAGAAAAAGATGGTCGAACAATAATATGGCATGTTGGACATTAGTGTTAAAACCAAATCCCCCCTTGAAAGAGCCAAAAAAAGAGGTCTAGTGGCCAGTGGGTGCTTCTGTGGCCAGGGAGCGGTGCTCTGGTGGCGGTCGGGCAAAGCTTCGGTGGCAGGGCAGAGTGTCCCCGATGGCTGGGCAGAGCGGGCCGGGGTCGGGCGGCGCGGCGGCCGGGCGTGGGTAGCGGGCCGGGGAGCTGAGCGGCGGTCGGGAGCTGCAAGGCGACGGCCGAGAGCTGAGCGGCAGGGGCCAGGGTGGAGGCCGCATGGCAGCGGGATGCAGGCTGAGCGGGGAGCTCAGGCCGCAGACGGCGGCGGCGGAAGCTTCCGGCAGTGACGGTGTAGAAGGCAGCGGGCACAAGGAGTAGTGGCGACCGGGGAGGCGGGGGGGGCGGGAAGTGGCAGCCGAAGAGCGGCAGGGCAGCATGAGGGTGTCGGGCGGCGGGGAGAAGACGTCGGCGGCAGGGACCAGAAACCAGAGCCGCAGGGTGCCAGAAAAGGATGGAGGGGCTGCCGGCGAGGCCGCAGGGGCCGGACTGACAGGTCTGACAGGCTTGTCAGTCCGGTACCCTGTGGTACCCAAAAAACTTTTTCCCAAATTTTTTTTTTAAAAAACCTTTTTTTTTGCAATAAATTTTTTTAATTAAAAAAGCAAAAATTCAGCCTGCATGCCGTAAAAAGGAAAAAAAAAAAAAAAATTCAAATTTTTTTTCTCGATCTGCGTGCTAGGGCCGTACGACCTGGATCTGAGAAAAAAAATTCACCCAGAGGCTCAGGAACCAAAATAGGTTGAATTTTATATGACCATAGGGGTTTTCGGGCCTTCTGAGCACGATGGTGAGGTCCGTTTAGGCCCAAAGTGCTCAGAAAAAAAAGGTCAAACCCTAGGTGCATAAAAAACTTTCTGAAACCCCAGATCTGCTTCCAAAGCAAAAATTCTCAAAAACAAGAACAGGCAGCTGCAGATCTAAAGCTTTGATACCATATAGGAGTTGAGAAAATACAACACCACAGGAGCCCAAATAATCTCTGCAAGCTGAAAAACCTGTTACAAGGAGAAGCAATGAAGCAAATCACAGAAGGAAAGAATACACGGGAAAAATATGCTCCAAAAGATGAGAGCTCAATAATCTCCAAAAATGTATTGTCAATAATAATCCTTCTACATACAATGAAAAGAAAGAACTCAACCTTTAATAGGTCAAGAAACCCTAAAAGGGAAAACCTAGGTTTGCACACAATAATTAATTAGAATAATTAATTATATGCACCTAAAGTTAGCTTAAGTGTAAAAGAGATAAAGGGAACTTAAATAATTAACCAAATAATGTTTAATTAATCAAGTAAATACCCGAATACTCTAACACTATATGAAGACTCTACACAAGATATTACACAAAGTGTGCAACCCAACATCCAAAGTCAACCACAAGACCCTAATATGGTTGATCGAGATGAACTCTCTCCAGAAGTGTGAACATTCTCAGAAGACTCTTATAAACAAGAAATGTTGGATAAGTTTATCCGACATAATCCTAGTGCTCTTCTAAAGACTCTCCTTGAAAATGAAGCTCAACTCCACCCCAATTTTGATAGATCCATTCTTGATTAACAACCACAAGGAGACCTTGCTCCTACTCATATCGTCACACCCGTTCTTCAACCTCAATCAATTGCACCCTCACCCATCATTCAACCCCAATCAATAGCACCCGTGACATCTATCCCTGTGGCCTCCATTCCACCTACTTCCTTCTTAGCATATGTGCCAAAATCAAATCTGATCTCATATATTCTCCAACATCCTTCTATGCCATCTTCTTCTACCTGACCATACGTTTCTATTCCACAATCCTCCATTCCCCTCGACAATGACGCTAACTTCATTCGAGCTTCACTTCCTCCTGTCACAACAATTTGTGGCTCGCAACCAACTGTCACTCAAGTCCTCGTGACATCGGTCATCACGTCTCACATCCCTACTTCATCATCATATCAATAAATTAGTAGAGGTGGTTCACCTTCCATGACTCATCCAATTATAGGGGCAAACACAATTCATCATATCCAAAATCTACAACAAGACCTCATTAAAGAAATCCAGGACATGAAAAACATTATCAAAGACATGAAGGAAGGGAATAACAAGAGGAAACCTTACTTCTTTGAGGAAATTTGTCCTTGTCCTTATGACCTGTCTAAAGCAGTTGCACCATACCCACAAGGGTTTGAGATGCCTAAGTTCACGAAGTATGAGGGCAAAGGGGACTCCCGAGACCATGTTCATGAGTTTCACATCTTATGTCAAGAAGTCTCCTATAGTGACTTGTACCTTCAAAGGGTCTTCCCTAAGAGTCTCACAGGAGATGCTCTTGCATGGTTCTCATCCTTACCTCGAGGTTCTATCACCTCCTTCCCAGACTTAGCAAAAAAATTTGTGGCTCACTATGCCTACAACATTGCCAATGATGTTTCTATGATGGACCTTTGTAACATGAAACAAAGGCTTGGAGAGACTTTTGCTAACTTCTTGCAAAGATGGCGACATCTTATCAAGAAATTCTAGTGGGATATGCCAGAACAACACCAAATTGAATTATTTCAAAACAATCTAGTGCCCGAACTATCAAGACCTTTGACATCTCAATATATCAAATCTTTCCAAAAATTGACTGGCAAGGGCCTAGCTCTTGAACGTGTCTTGTTAGAGGAAGGAACCTTAAAAAATTACCAAAAATCAAGTCAAAATTCTTCCTCTTACCATAATGATAAACCAAAATTTTGGTCCAAAAACAAGAACGTAGTCAATGATGGTGTGACTGATGCAAAACGGGTCCAGACCGTGGCCACTCCTCCAAAGCACACCACCACCAATCGCCAATTCAACAATCAAAATAATCAAAATCAATCTCAAAGACCCCCTAACAATGTCTCAGTCCAGGTACGACCACCCCAATCCAATAACAAGACTCTAAGAGACTTCACTCCTCTTGTCGAGCCCATTGAAGTGGTGTTTCAAAAGCTTGTCCAAGTAGGCATAGTGGTCTTCCCGATAACTCGCCCGTTCGACCCCAATCAACCCAAACCTAGGTGGTATAATGAGAATTAGTATTGTGAGTATTATCGTATCACTGGGAATGATACATGAAAGTATATTAAGCTTAAAATCAACATACAAGATCTCATTGATAGAGGTGAGATTGAGGTAACAACTTCAAAACCTGGTAACAACAATGACAAACTCAAAATGTACCAGGAACCCTTCCCAAAACATGATAAAGGTAAAGGCTCATCCTCTAACACTATGACCTATGATTACAACAATTATATAACGGGCTTTGACTTTTTAGTGGGTCGCATTGAGCCTGCAGACAACCATGTCAATGTCATAACTATCCAAGGAGCTAACCCTCCCCCTTCCCAAAGAAGACCTAACCCTACTAAGATAGTCATTCAAGGCACTACACCTTCTGCTTCCCACTCTTAGAATGACTGCAATGTAGCCACCCGCCGAGGTAGAGTCACTATCCAAGGAGATCCTCTCCCACCAAACCCACCCACCATGTCTTCCACCTGCCAATATGACCTCCTTAACCATCTTGGGAAGACCCCCACGTAGATCTCCATCCTAGAACTTCTCAAGACTTCCCCTGTCCACAAGGAGATTTTGGAACAAGCCCTCCTTGAGTCTCGTGTTCCCGATACTATCAATGTTGCTCAATTTGAAGCTCTCATTAGAAACCTTTCCACCCAGCAACACCTTGTGTTCACTTCCAATGACGCTCCTGCGGATGAAAACCAAAATAAACCTTTGCACATCGAAGCCCTTGTCCAGAAGCACAAGGTTAAACGTATCTTGATAGATAATGGATCCAGACTCAATCTGTGTACATACAAGTTAATAAAACAATTGGGGCTTTCTGAGGACCTAGTAGATACATCAAGAAGAATCACAATAAAAGCATATGATGATGCAGAAAGAGTTTCTAAAGGCATGATCACCTTGCCTCTTCAAGTGGGCCCTATTACGATTGAGACCCCTTCCTAAGTCTTAGATCCTGATATCATCAATGCATCAAATTCCCCTTCAATGGAAGAGAGATTACTATCAAAGGTGATCCACAACCCTTTCAATATTACAAGCTCTTAGAGTGGAAGCATCCATATCATTTCCCACTAAATAGACCCTCTCCAACTCCTCCATCTGATGCATCAAACATCACCTCCACCTCATCCCAAGTAGAGCCCAAAATCAAGATCCTAGATAATGGTTGCGGAGAATACAAAATCAAGGATGTATTATTAATAGGCAATCTCCCCGTGTCTCCCAAGTCATTTAGCAAACCAAAAGAAATAAGAAAAGATCAAAAATTTGTTAGACATTTCAAAGATACCACCTTTCAGCAATGGGGTCCACTTGATAAGGAGAGCCTTGACACAGATGTCTCTTCATGGTTGTATCTGTTGGCATTTTTTATGATTATGTTGTGATTGTCATTGATGGACACACACTTGCATTGAGATCATTTTTGTATGAATAAGTTAAAGCTCAACCGGTACATGTTCCAACCGGTATGATGCATTATAGTCCTTAGACTATTGGTGTTTTGCAGAAAGTGATTACCGATCTGAAGCGGTATGTTGACCCCAAGCGGTTCCAGGATCTCAAGCAGTACGAAGGATCAAAGCGGCAGAACACATATTTCCCAGTCTTCATTTTGTCAAACCAGCAACTGGTATTCTGCTTGAACCGGTATTTTGTATGAACCGGTAATACTCTGTGATGAGTTACCAACTGGCATTTTGTGATGAGTTACCATCCACTAATTGTTTGACGGTGTTGACACTTTAATGGTTCTTTTTGTGTCGTGTTACAGAATATGTCTAGATGCATTGAACCTAGGAAATTATATTGTAATCCTATTGGACCGACATGAAATCAGATTCCTTTATAAGGACATCATGTCTAGGGTTTTAGGTTGTTGTTGCGATTGATGTTGTTGCTAGGGTTTAAGGTGGTTGAGGAGTTAGAGAGAGTATGAATGTGTAGAAGACTGAAGTAATGCTGGAATGCATTAGGAACGAGCTATCAAGGATCTAACCAAGCAATTTGTGCTATTTGCCAGATCACTCACTTGTTGATTACTCACATCTTCGACAAGTCTATAGCCCTTAATCGGGTAGGCCCAAAAGCCTCTTGTAAATCCTATAACAAGGTGGTTCACATCTGTGGATCTAAAATCCTCTAGCAAGGAAGTCTTTAATTAGACTTATCTCCTAATAGAGATTCAGATTCCTAACAGGATCTGTTCTAGTAAAGAACATTGTAAGACCTTAATCGGTCTGACCTTAACCGGTCTGGTTCCTATTCTACAGATAGTTACTTGTGAGTTCCATCTCACCATGGTTTTTCCCATTTGGGTTTCCACATCAAAATCTCTTGTGTTATGGTGTTTGTGCTTCTGTGGGTGAATGCATTATTTGCTATTTGGTTTGCATGTGTGCTGACCGATTTGTCTGCTAAACTGTTTTACTAGTTTACTGTTAGTCTAGCAAAGTGTTTAAGTGCAAAGATTTTTGGCATACTAATTCACCCCCCCCCTTCTTAGTATTCATCAATTGGTATCAGAGCCTACCTTTCTATAAGTTTAACCACTTGGAAAGAGATATGGGGAATACACATTGAGGGAACTTACTCATCGGCTCAATCAGTCTGAGCAAGCCTATGATGATCTTATGGTCAAATATAAGGCATCTCAAGCAAAGAGGAGAGAACATGCTGAAAAGCTGATGGAGCTATTCGAAAATAGTTCTTCTGATGAAGCGGACATGGAAGCCCTGATTCAAGGAGTAGAAAAGGTGAATGAATCCAATTCCAACCTGAGAAAAGAATTGGAAGGACTAACTATTCAAATGTGTCAAGAGCTTGAGAACCGAAGGAAAGCTGAAGATCTAGTCAAAGACAAAGATCATGAAAACTCCAAGCTGAAGCAAGAGATCAGTGCCCTAACTGCTCAACTCAATGCGAGCAAAGTGGAAAAGGAAGACATGCAAGGAGAACTGAACATTGCCATCTCTGAGATTGAAAACTTGATGAAAACAAATGCTGCTATTTCCAAAGAACTCTCTGAGTCAAAGGAAATACTTGCTAAGTTCAACAAGGGTACTGTCAAGCTAGAGCAAAACCTTGAATCTGCCAAACCTATCAAGAATACTGATGGACTTGGTTATTCCAGTCATGAGGAAGGTGAGACCTCTAGTACAAATGTTGGAGCATCAAAGAAACAACCGGCATCAAAGGATAAAGGTAAGCAAAAGTTTAAACCTATTTGCTTTAACTGTCTTAAAGAAGGACATACTGCCAATGTGTGTAGGAGTAAGGCTTACAATAATTTTCCTTATTTTCTAAATGATAAGCCTAGATCCTATAAAATCAATGGTAACTGTTATGCATGCAACAAGTTTGGGCATAGAGCATCTGAATGCAGGTCTGTTATGAATAACACTGGAAGATATCCTCAGAGGACCCAAGGAGTTGGTCCTGAACCTTTTGTGAACTGGAATCACAACTGGTTTAATGCCTTCAATCATCAGTCAAGAAATGGTGGCTATCAAGCGGCAACCGGATGGAGAGAAAACTATTTGATCTATCATAATCATGGTCACACTACTACAACATGCAGGAGGAAGAACGACAACATGAATAATGGACCTTGGAGAGCACCTGGAATGGTCTGCTATCACTGCAACAAACCAAGTCACATTGCCAGATTATGTAGATCAAGAAAGAACATATCGGATGATATACCGGTCACTCCGGAAGGAAAGATTGATATTGACACTGTTCAAGTGGATATGAACAAAACCTGGAAGAAGAAATGAGCAGTGTTACAAGGAGAACCGATTTCTGCACCTAGTGTGGAAATATCGGAACCAGCAAACTAAGCATCAGAAAAGCTTAGGGGGATCAAACGGCAAAATGTTTCGAACCCCCAGTTTACACCGGTAAAAGACCTTAACTGGTATACGATACCCATCATCTGGCGGAAGACCGGAAATGGTAAAAGGCAAATTAGGGTTTATGCCCTAATGGTGGAGCATTAATTGTGGTAGGTGAGGAATATGTTTAAAAGGAATTTTCAAATCATTTCACACTATCATTTTTCGAAGCGAAGAAGGTTTTCAAGTGCAAAGCGATGAGAAAGTGATTTGTGCTGTGACTCAGAGAAATTTTAGAAACCTTCAAGGAGATTCAAAAGCAAATTGCAAATGGTCAAGAGAAGAACTCAACCGGTGATTCAACAACCAACGAAGTGGAAGATGAAGTGGAAGTTGCAAAGCCCTAAATTCTCATTTTTCGAAAGGTATTTCTTGAGCTTTCTATTTTGTCATGGCTTCCGCATCGCATGATAGTTCTAGTGCAACTATCGATTCTATGGATTTCATTCAAAGAAAATCGAAATATAATGCTTTGTCACAAGTACCTACTGGGGTTATAGTAGAAGAAGGGATTTCAGATTATATAGACTGCAAAATCGAAGACCTAGGGTCTCTTGTGATCCATTCACAGCTAGGTCTATTATGTGGGAAGGATAAAAAGATCAAACAGGAGTATAGCATTTTGGAGAAGAAGAAACTTCACAATGCGGTTTACTTCCTAGAGGATTTCACAGAAGACCACATTAGAATCATTCTGAGCAGAGTTCATGGTGACAAGATGTACCTAAAGAGAACGTGTGATATCACTCCACAAGCTATTCATGTCATCACCGGTTTCTGCAATACAGGGGAAGTGCCAGCCCTAAGGAAGGTCAGCAAGACAGAAATGTCCAAGCTCACTGGTTCAGTGAGCGACTCACGAGGAATGACTGTTAATTCCATCAAGGATGACCTCGTGAAATTTGCGTGCATGGTGATTGGATACCGGACATTCTCAGCCAACAGAATTAACTATGTATCTGCTGCAGCGATAAATGCCGCTTACCAGATGATCAAGGAAGACGCATCATTCGACCTCTGCACCGGTGTGCAAAGGCAACTCCTGTTGAATCTGAAATCAATCAAACAGGATAATGCATTGAAGTTCAAGTTTGGTCAGCTACTGGTTAGATTATTCTTTTATTTCCAAGGTTACTTCCTAGGAGTGGGAGACATTCAGTGGTCTGCGGACCAACCGGTTACCAAGCAGATCAAAGAAAGTCTGCAAGTAGTCAAAACCAGATACCTTGATGTTCTGAACAAGTACTTTGATGAGTTTAGAAGCAAGATGAGCCTGAGGATGAGGATATCTAGTGACATTGTCAAGAAGTATGAAGATGATATATGCTTTATCATCAAAGTTGATCAATGCATAATGGAGGTCGTTGAGCCAAGACAGGAAGAAGTGGAGCCTATGGGCTACGAGGTGATGTATGATATGTTGGATGGGTATGCTTCTACCCTAATCGCCTCACCTCTTGATCCTAAGGAAAAGAGAACCAGCACCTATCTGGAAAGGGTTGCACTGGTTGAAGAACCTCCTAAAAAAAAAGGAAAGGCAGTACCTTCGGCATCGGCCTCGGTTACTGCAGCCAGTCCCAAAGTGACCAAGCGGTCACCTACAAAGAAGAAACCGGTAGTGGCACCTGCCAAAGTCTTCAAGAGAAAGAGGAAGACAAGGAATGCCTCACCGAACTCAGAAGAAATTGTGTCTGAGGAAAAACCTAAGAAGACAAGAGAAGCAAAGAAAAAGAAAAAGAATGAACCGGCATCATCGGCACCGGTAAATATTGACATCTCCTCCTACAAACCTTGGACACATTGTCAAAGAACTATCAAAAACATTAGGAGAAAAGTGATGAATGATTTGATTGATTTTTTTGATGATTTCAATGATGATGAAAAAGAAGCAGTTGAAAAAGAAATCATTAAGTATTTATGTGTTCATGACCGGTCGCCCTCAGAAATTAGATCTAAGACACTGGATTCTTTGTATAAGTCCCTAGATAATAAATGGCGCATTGCTATAGAGAAAGAATAGGAAATCAGGGAGAAAGTTTTTGCTCAATACTTTCCTAACCTGTCCAATTCAGAGTTATTTGATGTCATCAACCAAAATAAAGGACTCTTCTTCACCAGAAGAAGAAGACTCTGGTTGTTGGAAGGAAGAATTGATGATGTTGAAAAAGACACTCATCTGCATATGACAACAAGGGTTCATACGCATAAAGTGCTTCAAGCTAGCAAGAAGGTTGAACAAGAACCGGCAGTGATAGAACCAGATGAAGTGTTTGATGATGAAGGAAATCTGGTTGTTGAACCTATCGACACTATTGATGTTGATGCTCTGGATGGAGAGGATGTTGCTCAGGGTACACCATCGGAAGCAACAGGACAGGAGAAGCAGGCAGAACAGGTAGATAAGCAAAAGGAATCTGAGGACAAAAAGGAGGAAGCAAAGAAGCAAGTGGAGAAGAAGAAAGCAGAAGAGAAGAAGAAGAAGGATGAAGAGGAAAAGAAGAAGGATGAAGAGGAGAAGAAGAAGAAAGAAGAGGAGAAAAAGAAGAAGGAAGAGGAGAAGAAGAAGAAGGAAAAAGATGAGGAGAAACGGAAACAAGAAGAAAAGAGAAAAGAAGAAGAGAAGAAAAGAAAAGAAGAGGATGAAGAGAAAAAGAAACAAGAAGAAAGAGGAAGAGGATGAGAAGAAGAGAAAGGAAGAGGAGAAGCAAAAGGAAGTAGAAAAGAAGAAGGCAGAGGAGGATAAGGAAGAGGAAAAGAGAAAAGAAGTAGAGAAGAAGAAGGCAGAGGAGGACAAGGAAGCAGAAGTGGCAAAGAGCACACAGATGGAGACTCCAAAGGCAACCGGTAGTCAAGCCAAACCGGCTAACCTCACTAGTCCTATTGACCTCCAGTCTACAAGTGAAAGGGAGCTACTGCAGAGCATCAAGGTTTCTCAAGAATGCCTTGAAGTGATATAGAGGAAAAAGGAGCAAGATGTGATCCAAACGGCAGTGGACACTCTTACCGGTTTGTTACCTGGCACAAACCTCCCTAGCATTGACTCGTCATTGGCCCAATTAAAGCTCCTATGCACAGTAGTGGATGATCAAGTGCAGAGCTTAGAGGAGGTAGCAGAGGCAAATGCCAAGAAAGAGCATCAAAAGGCTTTCAACATTGCCCTGGTGAAGAAGCTTAATGAGCTCCGATCTAAACTGCAAAAAGCACAGAAGGATATAAGGAATTCTCTAGATGAGGGGAATCTTCTACTCAGCAAGATTTTCCAACCCCATATGTTCTATGACGATGTGCTTGCACAGAAGCAAAAGCTTCAATTTGATTTACAGTCATACATGAGCACCTTCAAGCCAACATATGACTCCTTTATAGCTTATGGGAAAACCGTTCACCGGTTTCATATCCAGTCTACTAAAATAGAGCATGAGATCAGCACCCGATCACAAGATTTGCAGGAGCTACAACTGGTTCTACTCCTACATCTGCAAATACTTCAGAATTGCTATCTTAATCTGGATGCCTTAACGACAACATAGGAGATGAGCACAATAGACACCATGGAAGAACAGGTCTCCCAGATGTAGACAGAGAAAGAAGTAGCCACCTCCCTACTTGAGTCCTGGTCTTTATCTATGAAACAATTCTTGTAGGACTTAAAATCTGTTTTTGACAAGTTTTATTCCTTATTGTCATAAACTCTTATTCTTTTAATACTAATGACACAGGTGTTAGTCTGTAATATTTTGTTGTCATTGTTGGCAAAGGGGGAGAAGTATATATTTTGAAAGTTTTGATGTATAATTTCATGTTATTTCTGTTAAGAAGTAGTATACATTGTATTTTTTGCAAAAGGGATAGTGTATATGCTTAGGGGGAGTAATTTTGATTCTGGCATATTTCTGTTGTAAAACACTTAGATGTCAAAATTTCCTAAGTGTTGCCATCAATGCCAAAGGGGGAGATTGTTGGCATTTTTTATGATTATGTTGTGATTGTCATTGATGGACACACACTTGCATTGAGATCATTTTTGTATGAATAAGTTAAAGCTCAACCGGTACATGTTCCAATCGGTATGATGCATTATAGTCCTTAGACTATTGGTGTTTTGCAGAAAGTGATTACCGATCTGAAGCGGTATGTTGACCCCAAGCGGTTAGAGGATCTCAAGTGGTCGAAGGATCAAAGAGGCAGAACACATATTTCCCAGTCTTCATTTTGTCAAACCGGCAACCGGTATTCTGCTTGACCCAGTATTTTGTATGAACCGGTAATAATCTATGATGAGTTACCAACCGGCATTTTGTGATGAGTTACCATCCACCAATTGTTTGACGGTGCCGACACTTTAATGGTGCTTTTTGTGTCGTGTTACAAAATATGTCTAGATGTATTGAACCTAGGAAATTGTATTGTAATCCTATTGGACTGACATGAAATTAGATTCCTTTATAAGGACATCATGTCTAGGGTTTTAGGTTGTTGTTGCGATTGATGTTGTTGCTAGGTTTTAAGGTGGTTGAGGAGTTAGAGAGAGTATGAATGTGTAGAAGATTGAAGTAATGCTGGAATGCATTAGGAACGAGCTATCAAGGATCTAACCAAGCAATCTTTGCTATTTGCTAGATCACTCACTTGTTGATTACTCACATCTTCGACAAGTCTGTAGCCCTTAACCGGGTAGGCCCAAAAGCCTCTTGTAAATCCTCTAACAAGGTGGTTCACATCTGTGGATCTAAAATCCTCTAGCAAGGTAGTCTTTAATCGGACTTATCTCCTAACAGAGATTGAGATTCCTAACAGGATCTGTTCTAGTAAAGAACATTGTAAGACCTTAACCGGTCTGATTCCTATTCTGCAGATAGTTACTTGTGAGTTCCATCTCACCGTGGTTTTTCCCATTTGGGTTTCCACGTCAAAATCTCTTGTGTTATGGTGTTTGTGCTTCTATGGGTGAATGCATTATTTGCTATTTGGTTTGCATGTGTGCTAACCGGTTTACTATTAGTCTAGCAAAGTGTTTAAGTGCAAAGATTTTTGGCATACTAATTCACCCCCCCCCCCTCCTAGTATTCATCAGTATTGGGAAGAAGATGAAGACCCATCAAAAATGCTCAAGAAAATGTATCCAAAAGCATCAGCTATAGTAGAAAAGATGGGTTACAAAGAACACAGCTTGGGACCATAGGAGAAGGAAGAAAAGAACCAATAAATCATATCTCATACAAGTATAACAGGGGCTTAGGGTATACTCTAGTGCCTTAGATCGCTATCACTAGTGCCCCTTCAAATCCTTCTTTGGATGTTGAAGACTTTGATGAAGAGGAGCTCCATGAAATGCCTTTTGAATATAAAGATGGCATATTCTTTGACACCCACATCAACACCATCACTCACATAACCCCTCCCATTCTGCATGAGCTACAACTTGTCCATCCTGAACTTATAGACCAGGGCCAACGAGACAAACCTGCTTTAAATGTCTTCGTCGATGATAACTCTCCTGACTATGCATAATTTGGAAGAATACAATAGAGTGCACGAGATTCAACTGCATGAAAAGGAATACTTTGGTAGTTAGGTTAATGTCCTTAGTCACAAAAAAGATAATAAAAAGAAAAACCATGATTCCCTAGGTGAAAACCTCTCCGAGGCACCTTTGGAAGAAGAAACATTCAAAACAAAAGGCGTATTCAAAAGTGAAAACCTAGAAAAAGCACTTGAGGATGAGGGACATGAAGAACTTGACCTCCCTTCCATTGGTCATCTTCCACAGGACAAGTCAAACTTGCTAATAGAGGAAACAAACAGTATCAATATGGGCACCAAAGGCATTCCAAAGAACATGCTCATTGCCAAGTCCCTCATGGATCAAGAGAAATTGGACTTAATCAGTTTCCTCACAGAAACAAAAATGAACTTTTCTTGGTCCTATGCTGACATGCCAGGCCTAGATCCAGACTTGGTAGTTCACAATCTTAGTGTTCGTCTAGATGCAAAACCCGTAAAGCACAAGTTACGCAAGATGCATCCACATATTGCACTCCTAGTCAGAGCAGAACTTCAAAAGATGTTGGATGCAAAATTCATCAAACCAATAGACTACCCTGAATGGGTATCCAACATTGTACCTGTCGGCAAACCCATTGGGAGAATCCGCATCTGTACTGATTTTCGAGATCTAAATAAGGCTTTCCCTAAGGATGAATTCCCACTCCCTAACATAGACATGATTGTAGATCTCATAGCGGGACATGAGATGCTATCACTTATGGATGGATTTTCCAGATATAATTAGATCAGGATCGCGGAGGAAGATCAACACAAAATTGTATTCACAACACCATGGGGCACCTTCTGTTACCGATTCATGCTTTTTGGTCTCAAAAATGTCGGAGCTACATATCAACATGCAATGACAATAATTTTTCATGATCTCTTGCTCAAAATCATGGAGGACCATGTGGACAATCTTCTAGGCAAATCAAAGACAAGACATGAGAACATCCCTATCTTAATCTTCAAAAGATTCAAAAAATATAAATTGCACCTCAATCCTAAGAAGTGTGCCTTTGGTGTCACATCAGGAAAATTGCTAGGTTTCATTATTTCCCATAGAGGTATCAAGGTTGATCCTGCAGAGGTGAAATCCATCATGGAAATTCCTCCCCCAAAGACCCTCAGATAGCTGCACAGCCTCCAAAGGAAACTCCAATCTATCAGGTGCTTCATCTCACAGCTTGCAGATAAATGTCATCCATTTGCACACCTATTACACAAAGACACAAAATTCAAATGGGACTACCTGTGTCAAAAGGCTTTTGAAAAACTCAAAGAATATTTAACATCACCTCCACTTCTTATGCCTCCTACTCCTAGAAAGCCTCTTCTTTTGTACATATTTGCTACTATAGTGGCATTGGGGGCATTATCGGCACAGCCAGATGATCAGAGAAAGGAGCATGCTATATACTATATTAGTCAAATGCTCGTAGGGTATGAGATCAATTATACCCCCATTGAGAGATCATGCTTAGCACTCATCTTTAGTACATAAAAACTCCTGCACTACATTCTCAACAACAAAATAAAACTGACTGCTAAGATTGACCCTCTCAAATATCTCTTGTCAAAAGCTTCCCTCACTGGTAGAACTACTAAATGGGTCATGTTGTTAAGCGAGTTTGACATTGAATATGTGGATAGAAAAGAAATCAAAGGATAGGTAATCATAGACCAACTGGCTGACACTCCACTTCCAGGTGACCATCGAATCCTTACAAAATTACAAGAGTAATTTATAATGATTGTTGCCACATCATCCACATGGTTGTAGTACTTTGATGGCTCTTGCACCCAAAACAGATTGGGAGCAGGAATACTGTTGATCACACCTCAAGGAAATTGCATCCCAAAATCATACAAGATAGCCTTTGCATGTACCAACAACATCGCAAAATATGAGGCACCGATTACTGGACTACGCTTGGCTATCCAATGGAAGATATTGGAATTACAAGTCTATGGTGATTCCCAACTTGTCATAAAACAAGTCAATGAGGAATATCAAACAAAAGATGACAAGCTTCTTCCCTATCATAGTATGGTTGGATATCTTAAGCAGCATTTCACAACAATCAAGTTTGATCAAATTCCACGAACAAATAATAGAGTTGAAGATGCAATGGCCACCATTGGCTCCCTCCTTCAGATGTTGACACATAGTCATAAGTGTGAGTTATTGGTGGAGCAATTATTCATACTGACATATGATTTACCAGAATCTAAAATGGTGTGTGTACTCATTGGTTCCGAATCCCCCTGGTATCACGAGATCTTTAATTTCTTAAGAGACAACACCATTCCCCCACACCTTACCAAAACCCAACAACAAACCTGTTAGATAGTTCAAATAACCAGAAGACAACTAAAAGGGGGGGGTTAATTAGTTGTCATAGATTACTAGAACATTTAGCAATTAAAACTTTAATATAGAAACCCAAAACATTAATATCAGAATGCTTAAACCAAATACTGGAATAGCAGTTAAACCAATTAAGCATAAACAATAATCACATAATAAATACCATCCACATGACACTAAGATTTATACATGGAAAACCCAGTAAAGGGAAAAACCATGGTGGGAATCCTACCCATAGTCAAATAATACTTCTACAGTAAGTATGTGATTACAATTGAGGGGCCTGCACTTGCAGGAAGGCCAGCAGCCTAGAGCGCACTGCTCATCACAAAAGGAGCCTCACTGACTACATAAAAATCCAGACAACAATCTACAAGAATGAATTAACTGCAATGATAGCATCTCCTATGCCTGAGTACAGTTCCGGTTAAGCTCAATACTGAAGGACTAAATCCTCTTACATAAACCCAATTTGATCTCCAATGATCGACCAAATCCTCTGCCTGAATGATATTACATTATTTGCACATCACATATCCATATCCCATTACTTGACCTTATGCCTATGATGATTTGCAATGAGATCTTACATCATATATATACAAACCCTCAACCATAAACAATCAGGTTGGCTACCAGAGAATAAACCAATCACATAATTACAAAACATGTTGACCTTAGACCAAACAAATAATATCCAACACATAAGTGTTAAGGAATATAAATCAGAGATAGAGAAACAATAGTCTGCTTACTATATCACTATATAATCTTTGATATGAATAAATTTTGTTCTTTTATCATTTAATATTATCAATTGCTTGCAGTTCATGAGATTTCCTTTGTTATTGATTTCGATTACCAGCAAGCAATGATGTCGAATATATATAGAAATGTGAGGAGTCATGTCTCTACATGAACATGACTCTACGTAAGAGTCATTATTAGTTATGCACTCACTGCTTTAGTAGTGTTTGGGTTTCAACTTCAACAGTTGCTACATGCACCTGCATTAACTTCAACAGCCCTTTGTTTAATACCGTTAGCAGTCGATTACTAATATAAAGTAATCAACGTGTTAATTATATATATGTGTGTGTGTTGTTTTCTTTAATTCGAATTAGGCTATATACTTAACACTCCCTCTTAGCAAAAGAGGATAAAATTAAGTTTAAGGAACAACACACACACACACACACACACACACACACACACACACACACACACACACATATATATATTCATTTGACATTCAATCAGTAATGTTTACTAGTGAAATTCTTCAAATTTTAGAGAGATATGAATTATCTGATATCCAGCACTCTGGGAAAACAACTGCATGAAGTCTTATCAGATAACATCTTTGATCCTAGTGACAACTGTAAAATTGTCATTATCATAGATGCAATAATTTTAGTATCATGATATCCGACACATTCCGGGACAATAATTAAAGTAGTCAATCATGATATGTTTGTTATTATAATTTCTGACACATTTCGGAACAACACTTAATGACAACAAATCACTAACTCAACATAACAATTTAGTATCAAGATTTCTGGAACATTCCAGGACAATAACTTAATGTAGTCAATCTTGATAATAGATTAATCCATTGTGAAGGTCGTCACCTTACAATAGTGATCTAGCACATAGATCTCATGAAATATCATCACCTTACATGACATAACACATACATGCAATATTGCATACAAGATATTCATGAATATATCAAATTACATATGATTACAACTCAATTTCAATTATAATTTAGTCATACCAAGTTTATCTCTAAGGTACTCCATTTCAACTTAGCAAGAGGTTTGGTAAATATGTCGGCACTTTTCTCTCTAGTGTTGATGTAGGTCAATTTGATAACATCTCTTTCTACCATATCTCGTATGTAATGGTAAGGGATTTCTATATGCTTGGATCAATTGTGAAAAAATGGATTTATAGAAAGTTTGATGCAGCTTTGATTATCACAGTGAATCACAGTGGGGTCCAGGGGCTTCCCAAATAGTCCAACTAGTAATTTCCTTAACCACACCGCTTCACGAGCTCCCATAGAGGCAGCCATATATTCAGCTTCAGTTGAACTCTGGGCTAATGCTGACTGTTTTCTGCTAAACTAGGATATCATAGCCGATCCAAGGCTAAAACAACACCCCGTTGTACTTTTACGATCAATGGAACTGCCTGCCTAGTCGGAATCAGAGTACCCTTGGAGTTGTATCTCAACATTTTTATACTTCAGGCCAAGTCCAATAGTACCACGCAAGTATCTCATAATATGCTTAGCAACCATTAGGTGAATCTTCTTGGGTTCGTACATGAATTGACTTAATACATTAGTAGCATAACAAATATCAAGGCGAGTGTTTACCAAGTACATAAGGGATCCAATAATTTGTTTGTAGTATGTAGGATATGTAGATTCTGAATCTACTGCTTCACTTTTGAGTTTATGAAGATTTGTTTCCATTGGAATAGATAGAGGTTTGCAATCTATCATACCAAATTTGGTCAAGATATCAGTGATGTATTTTCCTTGATTTAGGAAAATATAATTCTCTTTTTGCCATACTTCTAGACCCAAAAAATAGTGTAGTAGACCTAGATCCTTCATATCGAATTCATCCACAAGATCTTGTTTGCATTTTCCAATCAGATGATCTTCTCTTGTTATCAACAAGTCATCAACATAGAGAACAATTATTAACATGCCACCATTCGATATTTGAAGTATATGTTAGAATCTGCTTCATTTTTGGAATATCCTAGCTTGGAGAGATAACTATCTATCCTTTCATACATGCCCTAGGAGCTTGCTTAAGGCTGTAGAGAGATTTTCTTAGTCTGCACACATAGAGATTTCTATCGTGTGTAGCAAAGCCTTCAGGTTGTTCTATATATACTTCTTCCTCAATTACACAATTCAAAGATGCAGTTTTTACGTCCATTTGATGTACCTTCCACCCTTTAGATGTTGCAATGGCAATAATGGTTCTTGCAAAAGTATATCGAGCAGCTGGAGCAAATGTCTCTTCGTAGTCAATTCTAGCCTTTTGAGAAAACCCCCTTGGCAACGAATCTGGCTTTGTGTTTTTCAATTCTACCATCTGGTGCATATTTGATTTTGAATAACCACTTTGAAGAGACAACTGATTTGTCTTTTGGTCTAGATACAATGTCCCAGACATCATTCTTTAATATAGATTGGTATTCCTCAATCATTGCATCTTTCCAAGCTTGACATGATAAGGCTTCTTCAACATTTGATGGTTCATATTTTGTAAGTTCGGTCATGAGTACAACATAGCATGATTGACTTATAGATTTCTTATTCTCTTTGAAGATTTCATCAGGTTCCACATTGTTTTCTTCAATCATCTTTCTTGCCCATAGTGGTCTTTTCTTGTTGTTAGGATTTTCCGCATTCTCGAAATTAGGTGATTGAAGTTCATTATTTTCTATGCTATTCTCCCTTTGATTCTTAACTATAATATTTTCATCTCATTCTGTGGTTTGATCATCTTCTCCACTTGGAGAGAGTTTATAAGAAGCGTCTTCTTCAAATTTAACATCTCTACTAATTTCAATAGATCTTCGCCCTGGATTATAGACTCTATATCCTTTAGTGGTTTCACTATAGCCAACAAATATGCCTTTCTTCTCGGAGGGTTCTAGTTTGGTTCTCTTTTCTTTAGGAATGTGAATATACACGTGGCAACCAAAGATTCTTAGATGGCTTAAGTCTGGTTTATTTCCTGTAAAGGATTCTTCAAGTGTTATATTCTCTAGAATTGAATGAGAGAATTTGTTTTGAATATACACAGCTGTATTTGAGGCTTCAGCCCAAAATGAGATATGTAGATTTTGATCATGCATCATGGCTTTAGTGGATTTGATGATGATTTTATTTTTTCATTCTGCGACTCCATTCTGTTGAGGATTATAAGGTATAGTACACTCCCTCTTAACCCCAACATAAATGCAGAATTCTTTAAAATTTTCAAAGATGTATTCACCCCCATTATCTGATCTTAGAGTCTTTATTTTCTTCCCAGTTTGATTTTCCACTAGGGCTTTAAATTCTTTGAATTTTGATAACACTTCATTTGATTTCTTGAGTTTTATGAAATAGATCCAAGTTTTCCTAGAGTAGTCATCAACAAATATCACGTAATACAAGAAACCCCCTAGTGATGGTAATGACATTGGACCACACAAATCAGTGTGGACAAGTTCTAGTACAACTTTTGATTTGTGTTCACTTGAAGGAAAGGAGCCTTTTGAGTTCTTCCCTAGAGCACATCCTTTACAATTTCCAACATGATCATATTTTAGACTGGGTAATCCTATGGTAATCTTTCCTATAGAAGGTAGGGCACTGAATCAAAGATGTCCTAATCTTCTATGCCAAATTACATTAGAGTTTGATACTTCATGATTTAGAGCTTGTTTTTAATATTACATAATTTGTATAAACTGCCATCTCTAGATCCTATAGGAATAGCATTCTTTATATTAGAATTTTTAGGCTAGAGTAGAACTTTATCTTCATGGAAGGTGACACGATATCCTTGATCAGCTAGTCCTAAAATAGAGACCAAATCCCTTTTGATGCCTGGTACAAAAAGAACATCTTTCAATTATAGTGTAACTCTTGTTCTTAATTGAATTGAGCAGGTCCCAATTCCTTTCACTAGATAGGTAGAATTGTCTCCTATTGTAACTTCTTCAGTTGAGTGGCCTTCAAAGGTTTTGAATTTATCTCTAAATCTGGTTATGTGTCGAGACGCTCCACTGTCAATTATCCACTTTTTTTTTTTTGAGTTTAGTTCACTTGAAAGAGCTAAGAAAAATAGAGGATTTTCTACTTCCTTGACTTCAGCTATGGTTTCTTGAGCTTTCTTCCTTTCTGGATAGAATCTGTGAGTGTGTCCAAATTTATCACACTTGTAGCATTGAATCTTGGAGAAGTCTCTGTTTTTTAGGTTATTTCCTCTCTTCCGTTTGAACTTCCTTTTCTTCTCTTTTTTGCTTGTGTTAGCATGTAGTGCTTGAATTTCTCCCTCTTTGTTTGGACCCAATCCTCTTGTGATTAACCAAGATTCTTCTTGAGTGAAATCATTCTTGAGTTGATCAAATTTTGGTAGTGTTGGACGAGTACTAATGCCTTGAATAAAGGATTCCCAACTGGATGGTAATCCATTAATTGCTATTAGAGATAGCTCCACATCATCTACATTATTTTCAATAGTTGATAATTGGTCTTTCAACTCAGAAATCCTCATGAAGTAGGATGTAATTGATTCTCCTTTGTTCATGTAGATATGCATTAATTGCTACTTTAAGGTGAGCAATATGCTTGCATTATTTATTTCATATGAGTTTTGAATGGTCTTGAACATATCATAAGTTGTAGTAAGTTTTGAGATGGTTGGGAGAATATGATCTTTAACAGCATCAATTATGATTTTCTTAGCCTTGTTGTTGTGTCTTTTCAATATTGTTTTCTTTGGCTCGTCTTTAGGCATCTTAGTGTCTTTTTCTATGTATGCATCTAATTTGAGTTCTTGAAGAATTGTTGTCATTCGAATTCTCCATGAGACAAAGTTGGATGCGCCTTCGAGTCTATCGTCCACTCTAACACTATTCACCATGGTTGTTTGTTCTTCTTTTGATTCTGAATGCGAGTTGTATTTTAATTAAAAAATGTCACTATCTTTTATTTATTTCTCTACCAACTTGGCTCTGATACCATGTTAAGGAATATAAATCAGAGATAGAGAAACAATAGTCTTCTTACTGTATCATGTATAATCTTTGATATGAATAAATTTTGTTCTTTTATCATTTAATGTTATCGACTGCTTGCAGATCATGAGATTTCCTTTGTTATTGATTTCGATTACCAGCAAGCAATGATGTCGAGTATATATAGAAATGTGAGGAGTCATGTCCCCGTAGAGGCAGGACTTCTATGTGGCTTATGCCACGTAGAGTCATGTCTCTACGTGAACATGACTATGCGTAAGAGTCATTATTAGTTATGCACTCATAGCTTTAGTAGTGTTCGAGTTTCAACTTCAATAGTCGCTACATGCACCCACATTAACTTCGACAGCCCTTGGTTTAATACCATTAGCAGTCGATTACTAATATAAAGTAATCAACGTGGTAATTATATGTGTGTGTGTGTGTTGTTTTCTTTAATCCGAATGAGGCTATATACTTGACAATAAGACATCCTAGAAACACGTCGAGAGGTCCAATCCACACGTTACATTAAGTCGGTCCATAACCTAGATAAACCGGGACCCAATTTAGGTCCATACACGCTAAGGTAATGATCTCAATCAACGAAGTCTCAAACATGATCACCATCAGCATCTTGAAACTCCACCAGAAGTTGCACCAACACCACTTATGCATATCATCAAATATCTTCATCAAAAGCTCTACCGGTGAAACCCTTGCCGGAACCGCAAGCCAAGCTTCCAAGCAAAAAGGATAGCATCCGATCACTAGACCAAAACCAACTGACTGAATATGAACATGAGTATCATGAATAAGCCAATTTCATAACCAAATCATATTGGATCGTGTCGGATCCAAACCAACTAGAAACCATACATCCTACTAGGACCAGAAGGGTGTCAATAAAGCATCCAAAACAGATAGTGTTGACATCAATGGAAAAATATAAATGCAACACATTATCAATTCCTCCAAATGGCTAATAATCTCCCCCTTTTACATTGATGGCAACACTAGATGTGAAAAACATCTAAGTACCAAGAAATGTCAAACAAGTCTCCCCCAATGGAAGACAGCCAACAATCTCCCACTATGAAGTTCTGAAACAATGACCAAACTCTTCCTATAAATGATATCTCTGTAAAGATCTAAATTACACATATATCTCTCCCCCCTAATGTATACAATTCTCTTTTATCTTTTTTACATCAATATCTCTCCCCCTTTGACATCAATGCTAGAAATCTAACATAAATATCAAATCAAAAACATAAACCACTGAAACACAAAGCTAACTACTCCCCCTGAGCAGTAGCATCCCCACATCAGTGTCGGAATGAATGGTATCTCTGATAATACATATCGAACTGATGCTAAAAAGCATCAATCAGTTTTCTGTCAGAGGGGCATAAACCCCTAACCTATATCTCAAGTACTCAAATGGTTCTTTAGGAAAAGGTTTAGTGAAAATATCTACAATCTGCTCTTAGTGTTGACATAAACCAATCTGACTTCATTTTCTTCCACCTTCTCCTTCAAAAAATTATACTTGATAGATATGTGTTGTGTATTAGAGTGAAATATTGGATGCTTTGATATGTCAATAGCAACAAAGTTATCATAGTAAATAACTACCGGTCCAATGCAATGCACTTTGATATCCTTCAACATTTGCAACATCTATAAAACTTGTGTACAGTTAGTAGCAGCAACAACATACTCAACTTCAACATTAGATAAAGAAGTACATGATTATTTCTTGTTGATCCATGAAACCAACTTCTTTCCAAGAAACAAAGCTCCACCGGAAGTACTTTTCTGTTCATCAACATCTCCATCCCAATCAACATTTCTATATGCACATAAAGTAAAGTCATCATCCTTAGGGTACCACAAACCATATTTTGATGTACCTTGCAAGTATCTAAAAATACTTTTCACCACACTCTCATGATTTTCTCTAGGATCACTCTGAAATCTAGATGCAATACAAACAACATTCATTACGTCAGGCCTAGTCTGAGTCAAATAAAGCAGACCTGTAATCATAGATTTGTATCTTGTAGTATTTACCGGTGTAGAAACATCTTTCCTTGTCAATTTTTCACTTGTAACCATAGGAGTACTTACCAGTTTAGAAACTACCATACCAAATTTCTTCAACAATTCCCTAGAATACTTAGTTTGAAAGATGAAAATACCTTTGTCAGTCTAAGTAATCTGCAAACCTAAGAAAAAATTTATTTCCCCAATCATAGACATTTCAAATTCTTTCTCCATATTCTTAAAAAATTCCATGCACAACTTATCTTCACCTCCAAAAATAATGTCATCAACAAATACTTCAATAATCAGTATATCATCATCAATGATTTTATAATATAAATTACTGACAACATTACCCTTAGTAAAACCAAGCTTCAAAAGATATTTATCCAGCCTTGCATACCAAGCTCTAGGTGTGTGTTTCAATCCATATAAAGCTTTCCTTAACCTGCAAACCATGTTTGTATCATCTGATAGTGAAAACTCATCAAGTTGCGCAATATGAACTTCATCATCAAGATGTCCATTCATAAATGCACACTTAAAATCCATCCGGTAAACCTTGTAGTTTTTATGGGCAGCATAGGCAAGAAATAATCTTACAACTTCAATCCTAGCTATAGGTGCAAAAGTCTCTCCATAATCAATTCCTTCCTTCTGAGAATACCCTTTAGTTTTGTTCTTCCTTTCCACAACTCCATTCTGATGAGGTGTCCGGGGAGTAGAAAATTGTCTCCTTATAATATGCTTCTCACAAAAGTTATTAAACTCACCGAATGTGAATTCTCCACCATGATCTAACCTCAAACATTTAATCTTCAATTCTATCTCAGTTTCCACTTTAGCCTTAAAGATTTTAAACTTTTCAAAAGCCTCAGATTTCTCCCTTAGAAAAGTAACCCACATCATTCTAGAATAATCATCAATGATTAGCATAAAATATCTATCACCTTGAAAACTTTTAACTCTAGTAGTGCCACAAAAATCAGTATGAATAAGATCAAGAACATCATTAGATTTATCTTGTATACTCCTAAAAGATATTCTGACTTGTTTACCCATTTGACATTCTTTACATACCAGATTATAGGGTTTCATAATCTTAGGTATATCTCTAACTTCCTTAGTTGAACTGATCTTTACAATACAATCAAAATTCACATGACAAATCCTCTTATGCCATAGCCAACTCTCATCAATTTGCGCAATCAAACAAGTCTTCTCACCGGAATTCAAATGAAATATATTACCTTTTGTCTTTGTACCGGTTGCAATCTCCAAACCAAATCTGTTAATGATTTTGAATTTTCCATCCTTTAACTGTAATTAAAATCCCTTATCCACCAATTTTCCTACACTCAAAATATTATTCCTTAAACCTTCAACAAAATAAACATTATCAGTATTGTTCTTACCATCCAATGATATAGTTCATTATCCTTTGATCATACATGTTTTTTCATCTCCAAATCTAACCAGACTGCCATCAAATTCTTGCAAAGATAGAAAATTCCTTTTATCTATAGTCATATAATGTGAACAACCACTGTCAATTACCCATTCATCCTTGTCTTCAATTTTAGCAACAAGTGCCTTCTCTTCAGGTACATTCTCTTCCAGTGCCAGAATATCTTCCTTGATAGCCAGGAACACCCATTCCTTTCCATTTCCAGAACCACTGGTAGAATCTTATGCTGGTTAATCATCAGAATCAGCAATGCCTTCCTCATTTGCTATGTAGCATGATTTGCCTTTGTTTTTCCTATACTTATATTCATTCTGATATCCAGGGTTAGACTTAAATGATCTTCTAACTCTTTCTTCAAATCTTGAATTCCTTTCAGGACATCTAGATGCAAAATGACTAATCTTATTACATGTAAAATATTTAAAAGGTGGTTTTCCTTCATACTTACTTCTTGTCGGTCCTTTAGGTACTCTTCTAGAAAATAGTGCTTCAAGCTGCTCAAACTCATCATCTTCTCTCTTCATATCATCCAATTCTTTTGCATACAAACCTTTCCAATCTTGCTAGCCGGTTGATGATGTAGATGTATGAAAAGAAGGTTGAGACTTCACAGCTCCAGAAGGTCCAAATTCTTCAAGCTCAAAAGAAGATAATTTCCCAACCAAGGTATCTCGGTTAACAATAGTGTTAGCGATAGTTCTCAACTCATTAATTGTAGTAGGATTCATCTTATAAGCCAATGGTAATTTCTCAGAACTTTACAAACTATTTCATCTTCGCTCAGAGATCCACCACAATATTGAATTCCCATAACAATCTCATTAACTCTTTTCATAAAAGTAGTAATCCTTTCATCTTCTTTCATCTTCATATTCTCATAACTCGCCTGGTAACCATAAAGTTTTGCAATTTTAATAGTAGGATCACCTTCATTCAGAGTCTCCAATTTGTCCCATATAGCCTTTCCAGATGATTTGTCGGCTAATCCCATTATTTTTTGATTAGAAAGTGCACACAAGAGGGCTTCTCTTTCTCTACAATCATTCTCAAGCTCCTTATACAATTTTTCCAGAGGAGGATTTCCAGATGCTAGATTATGAGGTGTAACACCATTCTATGTGATCTCCCAAATCTCCTTACCAAGACATCTCAGATGAGTCTGCATCTGAATCATCCATATTGTGTAATTTATTCCATCAAGCCTAGGAATATCTCTCTGAAAGATAGCTCTAGATGAACTAGATGAACTTGAACTGTTAGTCACCATAGGATCTTCCTCAAGTGGTTAAGCTTTCTTTAGAGAGGACCAAAACTCTGATACCAATTCTTAGACAGTTCAAATAACCGAAAGAAAACTGAGAGGGGGGGTGAATCAGTTGTCACAAATTACCATAACATTTATCAATTAAAACTTTAATACCAGAACCCAAAATATTAATACCGGAATGCTTAAACCAAATACCAAAATAGGAGTTAAACCAATTAAGCATAAACAATAATCACATAATAAATACCATCCACATGACACCAAGATTTATATGTGGAAAACCTAGTAAAGGGAAAAACCAAGGTGGGAAGCCTACCCATAGCTAGATAATACTTATGCAGTAAGTATGTGATTACAATTGAGGGCCCTACACTTGCAGGAAGGTCAACAACCTAGGCCACACTACTCATCACAAAAGGAGCCTCACTGACTACATAAAAATCCAGACAACAATCCAAAAGAATCAATGAATTGCAATGATAGCATCTCCTATTCCTGAGTATAGTTCCAGTTAAGCTCAATACCAGAGGACTAAATCCTCTTACATAAACCCAATTTGATCTCCAATGATCGACCAAATCCTCTACCTGAATGGTATTACATTATTCTCATATCACATATCCATATCCTATTCCTTGACCTTATGCCTATGATGATTCACAATGAGATCTTACATCATATATAAACCAATTACATAATTACAAAACATGTTGGCCTTAGACCAAACAAATAATATCCAACACATTAGACATCCTAGAAACACATCGAGAGGTCCAATCCACATGTTACATTAAGTTAGTCCATAACCTAGATAAACCAGGACCCAATTTAGGTATACACGCTAAGGAAATGATCTCAATCAACCAAGTCTCGATCGTGATCACCATCAACATCTTGAAACTCCACCAAAAGTTGCACCAACACCACTTATGCATATCATCAAAGATCTTCATCAAAAGCTCTACCAGTGAAACCCTCACGAGAACTGCAAGCCAAGCTTCCAAGCAAATAGGATAGCATCCGATCTCAAAACCAAAACCAATTGACTAAATATGAACATGTGTATCATGAATAAGCCAATTTCATAACCAAATCATACCGAAGCATACCGGATCATGCCAGATCCAAACCAACCAGAAACCATACATCCTACCGGGACCAGAAGGGTGTCAGTCAAGCATCCAAAACAACTAGTGTTGACATCAATGACAAAACATCAATGCGACACAATCAATTTCTCCAAATGGCCAAAAAAACCTTCATCTGTTGATGTGCTTGTTACACTATCCTTGGAGACACCTTGTTCAGAAGGCATTTCGATGGATCCCTCCTAAGGTGTTTAGACAAACAAGAGGTTGAATGGGCACTACGTGAAGTGTATGAAGGCATTTGTGGGGCACACTCAAGTGGGCTCACTTTGGCTAAAAAGATTTTGATAACAAGATACTACTCGCCTACAATGGAAGTAGATGTTAGGATAACCAGTGAACAACTGAGAGGGGAGGTGAATCAGTTGTTAACAGATTATAACTTTTAATCCACAATATAACCTTAAATAGATCAAGTATTGGTAAAGCACAAACAGATGCCAGTAGAAATAGATACCGATAAACAATACAACTTAACAATTAACCAGATAATCAATGCAAAGCAACCATACCACATAACACCATGATTTATACGTGGAAAACCTGGAAAGGGAAAAAACACAGTGGGAAGCCTACCCACAGTCAGATGATACTTTTGCAGAAAGTATGTGTTACAATGAGGGGCCTGCACTTGCAAGAAGGCACACTGCCTAGAGCATACTGCTCATTACAAAAGAGTCTCATTGACTACAGAGAGGCTACAACCTTCTCAAGATAAATGGACAGCCATCCAATAGAATGAACTGTTAGAAATAGCATCTACTATACCTGATTATAGTCCCAGTTAAGCTCAATGTCAGAGGACTAAATCCTCTTCTGAAACCAATCCGATCACCAATGATCGATCAACTCCTCTACTTGAATGATATTACAATATTTGCACATTACATTCCTTGACCATGACTTTTCAATAACCATGATACTTTACAAAGAGTTTCTATCTCTTATTTATACAAACCCTAAGGCCTAAACCAATCAAGTCGACCACCTAAAGATATTACAATAAAATTATTACATAATTCCTTATTACAATGATATGCCATGTCGGCTTAAAACAATAATAACAAATCCATAAAACATCTCGAATCATCCAGGTAACATGTAGAGTACATGCTAACATGATACCGGTCCATAACCTAGATAGGTACCGGACCTATTCTGGGTCCACCACACCAAAGCAATGTCTTCAAGCAATTGAAACATTATCAACGAACATCTTCAGTATCCTAAAATCCTTGAAGAAGCTGCACCAACACCAATTGTGCATCCTGCCATGATTCCCCAATGAAAGTTTTGTCGGTAAAGCTTTAAACCAGTGTCGGTAAGGGTTTACTAGAGTGTATGATAACATCCAATTACCAAGCCAAAACCAACTGACCAAAACATGCTCATGGAGCTTATAATTCATAAAATCCAATATACTTCATTGATCCAAACATGCCAGAAGTGTCCAACAGATAATCTCTTATGTCGGTAACACTAGATCTTATACTGGTAACCTATCTACCAGTAACCATCCATATCAGCCAGTGTAAAATTGTCTGTCGGTAACAGCTAGTGTTGACATCAATGCCACACATAATCAATTCATCCATAATGCCAACAATCTCCCCCTTTGGCATTGATGGCAACACTAGATGTGAAAAACATCTAAGTACCAAGAAATGCCAAACAAGTCTCCCCCTGTGGATGACAACCAACAATCAATATCTCTCCCCTTGTGAATGATATCTTTGTAAGGCTCAGAATGATTTTTCACATTACTATCATTCCCCATTTGACATCAATGCCAGAAATCTAAAAAAAAATATCAAAGCAATGATATAAACCTCTGAATCTCAAAGCTGACTACTCCCTCTGAGTAGTAGCACCACTCATTAGTGGCAGAATGAATAATGTTTTTGATAATACATACCGGACTAGTGATAAACTTCATCAATCAAGTCTCTGTCGGAGGAGCTAAAACCCCTAACCTATCTCTCAAGTATTCAAATGATTCCTTAGACAGCGGTTTAGTGAATATGTCTACAATCTGTTCTTTAGTGTTCACATAAACCAATTTGACTTCCTTTTCTTCTACCTTGTCCTTCAAAGATTTATACTTTATTGAAATATGCTTAGTCTTAGAGTGAAATAGCATATTCTTGGACATGTCAATACCTGTAGAGTTATCATAGTAGATAACTACCTGTTCATCGTATTTTATCCTGATATCTTTCAACATTTGCTTCATCCACAAAACTTGAGTGCAATTAGTTGTCGCTGCAACATACTCAGCTTCTGCAGTAGATAAAGAAATTCATGATTTTTTTTTGCTTATCCATGAAACCAGTTTCTTTCCAAGAAAGAAAGATCCACCAGAAGTGCTCTTCCTGTCATCAGTGTCACCTGCCCAATCTGAGTCAGTATATGCACATAAAGTGAAATCATCATTTCTAGAATACCATAAACCATATTCTATTGTTCCTTGCAAATACCGAAATATCCTCTTTACTGCACTTTCTTGATTTTATTTAGGATTACGTTGATATCTTGAAACAATACTTACTACATTCATAATGTCAGGTCTAGTCTAAGTTAGATATAATAGACCACCAATCATAGATTTATACCTTGTCAGATTTACCGGTGAAGAAGCATCCTTGATAGATAATTTCTCATTTGTAGCCATAGGAGTACTTACCGATTTAGAGTTCTCCATACCAAAAAATTTCAACAATTCCCTCAGATACTTAGTTTGACAGATAAAAATGCCTTTGTCAGTTTGAGTAATCTACAAACCTAAGAATAATTTCATCTCACCAATGATGGACATTTCAAATTCATTTTTCATGTTGTTAGCAAATTCCATGCACAGTTTATATTCTCCTCCAAAAATGATATCATCAATAAAAACTTCAATAATCAGAATATCATTGTTAGTGATCTTATAATATAGATTACTATCAGCACTACCTTTAGTAAAATCAAGCTTCAAAAGATATTTATCCAACCTTGCATACCAAGCTCTAGGAGCCTATTTCAAACCATATAAAGCTTTCTTCAATTTGCAAACCATGTCTTTGTCATCTGTCAGTTAAAATCCATCAGGTTTCTCAATGTAAGCTTCTTCCTCAAGCTCACCATACAAAAATGCACATTTGACATCCATTTGATAAACCTTATAGTTTTTATAAGCTACATAGGCAAGAAATAGTCTAACAGCTTCAATTCTAGCTATAGCTGCAAATGTCTCACCATAATCAATTCCTTCCATTTGAGAATATCCTTTACAGGCCAATCTAGCCTTGTTCCTTATAACTTGACCATCCTCGTTCAGTTTATTTCTAAAAACCCATTTAGTTCCAATAATATTCTTATTTTTAGGCTGAGAAACTAAAGACCAAGTTTCATTCTTTTCTATTTGTTCTAATTCATCTTCCATAGCCTTTAACCAATGTTTATCCTTACAAGCTTCAATAACAATTTTTGGTTCAACTTGAGAAATAAGACATACCTCTTCATTTTCCATTTTTCTTCTTATCATTACTCCCTTGTTCCTATCTCCAATGATTTGATCTTCAGAATAATTTAATCTTACATACCTTGGGGTCTTTTGAACTTCAGGTTCACCACTCTGATAATCAGTCACAGTTGAATGTTCATACTATACCGGTGTAACTGTTTCAGCTTCCTGTACTCGTTGAGGCATTGTTGATTCAGTTATGATCATTTCCACTGTTGGTTCCCTGTCATATGATATAGAATGATTTATTTATTATTCATCCACTTTCATTAGCACTTTCCATAATTTTCTGCAATCTTTTGTTATAACATCTATATGCTTTGCTCTGAATTAAATAACCAAGAAATATCCCTTCATCACATCTAGGATCAAACTTTCCAATTGAATTATCTCTTTTGATATAGAATTTACTTCCAAAAATTCTAAAATACTTAACAGTAGGTGTATGTCCAAACCATAGTTCATAAGGGGTCTTACTGGTTTCACCTTTGATGTGAACTATGTTTAGTGTGTAGACTGTTTTACTCACTGCTTCTCTTCACTAGATATGAGGCAATTTGGCTTCCATCATCATAGATCTAGTTGCATCTAAAATAGTTATGTTCTTTTTTTCAACTACTCCATTTTGTTGAGGAGTCCTAGGTGCAGATAGTTGTCTCCCGATTCCATTTGTCTCACAATTACTATTAAATTCATGAGAAGTGAACTCACCGCCATGATCTGATCTTAGACATTTGATTTTTAATCCAGTTTCTATTTCAACCTTCACTTTAAAGATCTTGAATTTCTCAAAAGCTTCAAACTTCTCCCTCAGAAAAGTCACCCACATCATTCTAGAATACTCATCAATAATCAACATGAAATACCTATCACCTTGAAATCTTCTAGTCCTTGTTGGACCACATAAGTCGATGTGAATCAAATCAAGTACATCATTAGATTTATCATGTATGCTTTTAAAAGAACTTCTGACTTTCTTACCCAATTGGCATTCCTTACATATCGTATTATGAGGCTTCATAATCTTAGGTATATCTACGACTACCTTGGTTGAACTGATCTTAACAATACAATCAAAATTAACATGACACAACCTCTTATGTCATAGCCAACTCTCATCAATATGAGCAATCAAACATGTCTTATTACCAGTGTTCAGGTGAAAGATGTTACTTCCAGTCTGAATACCGGTTGCAATCTCCAAACCAATCTTGTTAATGATTTTGTATTCTCTATCCTTAAATTGAAGTTGAAAACCCTTATCAACTAATTTTCCAACACTCAAAATATTATGCCTTAAACCTTCTACATAATAGACATTATCAGTGCTATATTTTCCATCCAAAGAAATAATACCTCTACCTTTGATCATACATGCTTTGTCATCTCCAAATCTGACTTGACCGCCATTGTATTCTTGCAGGGACAAAAAATTCCCTTTATCTCCAGTCATATGATGTGAGCATCCACTATCAATTACCCATTCATCCTTATCTTCAACTTTTGCTGCTAGGGCCTTCTCTTCATTTTTGATAGTCGGTTTTGGTTCGTCTTCCTTCAAAGCATAGAACACCCATTCCTTTCCCTTTCCAGATCCACTACCAAAGTCTTTTGTCGGTTCATCTCCAGAGTCATCAGTTGCTCCTTCCTCATTTTTTATGTAGCAATGTTTATTTTTCTTGAATCTATATCTGTTTGGGTTAGGCTTGAAATTTTTCTTAACTCTTTCCTCAAACCTTGCATTCCTTTCAAGACATCTAGATGCAAAATGACCAATCTTATTACATGAAAAATATTTAAATGGTTTTTTTCCTTCATACTTAATTCCAGTTGGTCCTTTAGGTATTCTTCTAGCGAATAAGACTTCAAGTTGCTCAAGCTCTTCGTCTTCTTTCCTCATGTCTTCTAATTCTTTTTCATATAGGAATCTCCAATCACTTTTTCTGGTAGATGTTGATGATGATGAATGAAAAGAAGGTTCAGATTTTACAACTCTAGAAGATCCAAATTCTTTAAGCTCAAAAGCAGATAATTTCCCAATCAGAATGTCTTTGTTGACTGAAGTGTTTGTCATTGTTCTTTGCTCATTAATTGCAGTTGCCTTCATCTTGTAAGCTGGTGGAAGGGTTCTCAAGACTTTGGAAACTATTTCATCTTCACTTAGAAAACCTCCACAACATTGAATTCCCATAACAATATCATTTACTCTTTCCATAAACACAACAATTCTTTAATTTTCTTCCATTTTCAAGTTTTCATACCTTACCCGGTAACCATCAAGTTTAGCAATTTTGATAGTAGGGTCACCTTAATTTAGAGTTTACAATTTGTCCCATATAACCCTAGCTGATGATTTGTCAGTCAAACCCATAATCTATTGATCAGTAAGTGCACATAAGAAGGCTTCTCTAGCTCTACAATCTTTTTTAATATTCTTATCCAGGTCTGCAAAAGAAGGATTGTTGGATGTCGGATCATAAGGTGTGTATCCTTTCTCAGTGATCTCCCAAATATCCTTTCCAAGACAACTAAGATGAGTCTCCATTCAAATTTTTCATATCCCATAATTTGTTCCATCAAGTTTAGGGATTTCTCTTTTGAAAATAGTTATTGGTGAATTATAAGTGTTAGCTGTCATAGGATTTACCTCAAGCGGTTAAGCTTCTACAAAAGAGGACCAAAGCTTTGATACCAATTGTTAGGATACCCGGTGAACAACTGAGAGAGGGGGGTGAATCAATTGTTAATAGATTATAACTTTTAATCCACAATATAACCTTAAACAGATCAAGTATTGGTAAAGCACAAATAGATGCTAGTAGAAATAGATATCGATAAACAATACAACTTAAAAATTAACCAGATAATCAATGCAAAGCAACCATACCACATAACACCATGATTTTACGTGGAAAACCCAGAAAGGGAAAAACCATAGTGGGAAGCCTACCCACAGTCAGATGATACTTTTGCAGAAAGTATGTGTTACAATGAGGGGCATGTACTTGCAGGATGGCACGCTACCTAGAGCATACTTCTTATTACAAAAGAGCATACTGTAGGAAGGTACACTACTTATAACTCATAAAATCCAATAGACTCCATTGATCCAAACATGTCAGAAGTGTCCAACAGATAATCTCTTCTATTGGTAACACTAGATCTTATACCGGTAACCTGTCTGTCGGTAACCATCCATATCAGCTAGTGTAAAACTATCTGCCAGTAACAGCTAGTGTTGACATCAATGACAAAACATCAATGCCACACATAATCAATTCATCCATAATGCCAATAGTAGATGCATATAATTATGTGAATAAATGTATCCCTTGCCAAAAATATGGCAACAAGATCCATGTGCCATCACATGAATTGCATGTTAGGATTCCCACAAATACTGAGAGGGGGGGTGAATCAGTATCTAACCGGTTTAATGATTTTCTTAACTTAAAACATGTAGAACATATTAATATTGTATACCGGTAAACAAGAAATAATGCAATAAATAGAGATAACAGCAACCACATGAAAAACACACCTTAACACGGTAGTTTAACGAGAAAACCCGGTTTGGGAAAAACCTCGGTGGGATTTGTGACCCACAATATTCACTTACTGGCCAATAAGAGAATATTACTACTACAAGAGGGGCCTGCACATGCAGGAAGGCCAAGTTCCTAGAGCTCACTGCTCAATTACAAAATGGGAAGTCTCACTGACTTACAAAATGGATTATATAAATCCAATGTCTTGTACTACTTTAAAATAGCATCAACTATGCCAGATCCAGTACCGGTTTATAGCTCTGCTTCATACATAAACCCTTAACCTATAATTCGCATAATAGGTCTACCTTATTTTGCCTATATATTTTCTTCCTTCTGTTTCTGAAATGTTCTACAATGATCTCTTATATATATGAGTCATTTTACAACTTGCCAAGTCAGCTTACAATGATTTTACAATAATTAACAAAATATATTACAAACAAATTTTTTGTCGGCTTCTGTGTTGGTATGCTTCCTTTTACTGTCGGTGGTCTAGGTGTCGGTGTAAAGTTTGATCTTGCTAGTGCTGGTAAATTGTCTTGCCGATGTCATAGGATTGTAAGGTTTCCATCAATGAAAAAACCTTCAATCACCTACAATGTCTCATTGGAGTGTGCATTTGCCAACATTGCAACCATTCATTACACCCTGGCCCTTCTCACAGTGGGGGCTCGATCTTGCTGGGAAAATCCATCCTACATCCTCCAATGGTCATAAATTCATTATCACTACCACTGAATATTTCACCAAGTGGGTGGAGGCCATCCCTCTTACCTTCACCACTGGTAAGCAGATCTCCAAATTCATTCTGAACTACTTGATATGTTGATATGGAATCCCCAAATTTATCATTACAAATAACGACAGACAGTTAAAAAATCAGGACATTAAAGAGCTCTATCAAAAATTTGATATCCAACATCGCTTCTTCACCCCATATTACCCACAAGGTAATGGTCAAGTTGAGGCTTCTAACAAAACCCTAATCAAAATCCTCAAAAAGACAGTCAATGAAGTTGGTCGTGATTGAAACCTCCAACTCCACCCTGCTCTATGGGCTTACCGCACTTTCATCCTCACACCCATAGGTGCCACCCCATATTCCCTTTTCTTTGGCTCTGAAGCCATCCTCCCTCTTGAGATCGAGATCCCCTCTCTAAGGGTGTTGCTACATGATATCCTCCCAAACGAGGAATACAAAGTTGCCAGACTACAAGAGCTATAACTACTAGATGAAAGGTACCTCAAGGCCTTAAACCATCTCTAGGTATATCAAAATCGCCTATGCTTGAGTTACCACAAGAAGGTCAGAACCCGGGAATTTGAAATTGGTTATCTTGTCCTCACGGAAAATTAGAGAAACCTTCAAGAAAGAGAGAAGAAAGGCAAGTTTGAGCCTAATTGGCTTGGACCATATGTGATCACAACAGAATATGGATCAGGGGCATATCAGTTGGCTACTCCTGAAGGAGATCCTTTGGATGATCCAATAAATATCATGCACCTAAAGAGATTCTATGCCTAGTCATCAGAAGGTCGTCAATTGTCAAAAAATCAAAAAAATCAAAAAATCAAGAAAAATACAAAAAAATGAGAAAAAGATCCTGAAAAAAGATCGTCACTCTAGTGAAAACCTAGTAAATAAGCGCCTTGTAACAAAAATAAAATAAAATGAAAAATGAAAAAATGAAAAAAAGTAAAGAAAAATCAATTCGTCCATTAGTGAAAACTACTTTGTGGCACTATGGGCAAGTACCTTGGAGAAAAACCTTCATGCAGGCGCTAAGGTAAATAATCTAGATCCATCGTCTATCAGGTTAGCACTACATCATCTCATATCCATCATCCTCACTATCCAATTCACCCTCCATGATGTTCCTCCACTCCCACCTGAATAACCACTCATATGATGATGAGTCTTTGCCTAAATCGTGAATAAAGATTGTCCCATCAAATAGAGATTTTCTCTCCCGTTTCCTGAGCTTATGCCTTTGTGTGAGCTTCATGAAGTCTTGAGGTTAGTCCTGAGTCCACAAGTTAGTCTTCAAGGTCATCTGGTCAATTGCCTAGTCCAAATCCACCCACCCTATCCTTTGCCCTATGGATGAATCCTTCCCTTGCCTAGAAGTTTAATCCGCCATCCTAATCCTACTCTTGGCAAGAGACATCAGTTGGTCATGTATGGGTGACTTGTTTGATTTCTTGTATTTTCATTGTGACTTGCATCTTTTTTTGCACAACTGCATCTATCTATGACTGCCTAGATCTTCCACATCCGAGTATGTTTACAATAGGTGCATAATGGGGCATGTTTCCATAGCATGGTGTGTTTTGGATCTCTCTTGTATGAACCAATGACCTGGTACTAGTGTTTATCAACACTTACCTTCTCATGTACAAGAGGTATCAGTGAGTTTGAGGGTTTCCTTGCACGTACCCACAACTTTGTATCAGTGTTCCTCAACACTTGCATAGCTATGTGTAAGGAATTCCCTTTTGACTATGAGTCAGTCCACGCCTTGGGTTTCTCATGGCATCCTGGTTCCTATAATCAATGGTGTGGGTTACCTAGGGCAATATTAAACTAGGTTGGCTCTGCACATCTTTTGTGCACAACTCTCCCCATCATTCCATAAATTCGTAATTCTATCCATCTAATAACCCCGTGGAGTCTTCAATTTGCCCCCCTCCCCTATTCTTCTATTTCTATCTAAGATCATTGTACTATTGTCAGCATATTTACAAAAACATTTTGCATTTAGAATGCATCACTCATCGTATTATCCATTCATTTCATTATCCACTTAGGTGGCATCATTCATTTCATTATTTATATAGATTGCATTATCTATTCATTTAGGTTACATTATTCATTCATTGCATTACATTACTCACTTAGATTACATTATCCATTAATCATTTCCATAAGCATTGACCATGTAGATTGCACCATTCATATAGATTGTATTCCATTTATTATGTGTATTCATTCGTTTAAGTTACATCATTTTAGATTGCACTTTCCATATAGATTGCATTGCATTTGTCATTCATTTTCCATTTATCACTCATTTAGATTGCATTTATTACACATTGAACATCCTCATATACAACATATATGTGCATCAAAACATCTCAGAAACATGTGCACCCACATAATCACTCTTCCTGCATACACAACATATCATACACACATGCACATGCATCCATCCTGCATCCATGAACATGTCAGTAACTCATCATAAGCAGAGATATAGAAGCATCCATCATGCATCACAAATAGGTCAGCATAATACATCCATAATCATCATCCATTTATCACATCATAAAATAATAAATAGAGTCCATCGTAATAAGATACATGTATCACCGCCTCCAAAATCATATATATAAGCTCAAAAAAATGAATATGTCTGTCATAATACAATGATCACCCCGAAGGGTCAAAATATAACACATAAGCCAAAATGGAGCTAGCTCTCTCCACCTGTCTCCCCATCCCCCTCCGTAGGACCTCCTCCCTTGGATCCTCCTCCTCCCCCTACTCTAGGTGGCCTAAAACCCATCGATCCACCTGTTTGCTTGCTCTGTGTGGGCTACTAGATATTTGTCCTGTGAGATCACACAATCTCAGTGTACAAGGCTACTCATTGCTCTGCAGGTACCACTCCCTAGTATAGCCCCCTATAGTAGACCACCTCCCAACCTACCCAGTCTGCCCTCTCTCTTTGTTGCCTCATATCAGAATACAATTGCCCAAACCCTATAGGGACCAACATCTGACATGCCACATCCCTCTCCCCTCATAGTTGTGTGGCATCTACCTCTGCCCTTTGTACTCAACCCTACAACTCCTCTATCACATCATCCTATCGGTGGAGAACATCTTGTAAAGTGCCAATAGTGGTCCCTGACCATGACTCCTCTAACATCCGATTAGAATCCTCCCTGTCCCTCCTCAGAGCATCTACCGCAATCCTTGTTGTATGGAGGCTCTCTGTCATGTCTGATATCTCCCACCGCAACCACTCCACCTCTACCTCCTAGCTCTCTCTATCCGTAGCTCATCATTGAGCGAGTGTAGTCTCGCCCTGGTGGTGTCTCTCTACTGCTAGAGTCTATCAAAATCAACCTGTTACACTCCTCCCTAACCTTTGACCCTACACCCTGTACCTATGCCTCTAGAATGTCCATCGGTGTGGCCTCCTCTCCCCCACCATCCCCTCCCTCTACTGCCTCCCCTGCTCGTATTGCTCTTGCTTGTCCCTATCCTGCTTCAGGATCTCTCCTCCATACCACCCTAACCCTCCTCTGTTGTCTGGTAACACCCCTCCCTGCTGCAACCACAACCCTCTCACCAAGTCCATCATCCTCTCCACCAACTACCTCATCTACTGTCGGATGCAGCTCATCATCCTCCAAAAATCTAGAAATGGTAAGGCGCATTGGAATTTGTCCCTACCACCAGCTCTTGTATCCTCCAATGGTCTCTAGATCCTCTCCTTCCTCGAGCCGCTCATCCCAAACTGAATATGGTGCCATTTGGAAATTGGTCTTGCCCTGCAATGGACTCATTGTCGGGCCCCAAAACCTCTCCTCTCGTGTCATCTGATGATACAACAGTATGTCTTCCACTATGTCTTGGACCAGGTTGAACTATCTCACTATTCTATAAAAGGCGTAATACTCCATAATATATACAGACCTACTAAACAACCACATCTCCACTCCAGCCTAGTGCAATTGCCAGTCTACCCTCCATATCTCACTGTCCAAAAATGGTCGTCGTGTGAACTACAAAAGCTCGTCAAAAAAATGGCACCAAAACCATATTGATCATATCTGTGTATAATGTATCAGGCCCCTGTACCTATCTATATTTGGTCATCGAGCTTGCCTATCCTATACACCTAGTGGTCGTGTAATTGTAATATGCTCCCAAGCCCAGATATGAAGAAGTGTAACTCCTGCAGATAAGTTGGCATACTCCTCGTACACCACGAGATGCATATCATGGTACAACTAATCCAAAATCGCGGCTCCCCAAGCATATTCCGCACAATCATGAGCCATGTAATAAACGCACATGCTCCATCCAACCGGAAACCCATGTCCTCCAAGATCGGGTATAATCTGTCTGCTCAAAAATCCGCAAATCACAAGTACTAGACGAGGAATATGCTAGATACCCATCACCCTACCCAAATGGATCCTGCTCTTGTCTAGCATCAGCAAGGCCTCATACTCGCAAACCTCCCAGAGGTAAAAATATGCCACATCTAATTGGTTCTCTAGGATGACATGGCGAATGGGGAAGTTCAAGATCCTTGATACATCTAGTAGAGTCACCGTCACCTCGCTGGTAGGTAGGTGGAAGGTGTTATACCTACTATCGCACCTCTCCACTAAAGTTGTCATCATCGTAGTGTGGGCCCGATTCCTTGGCCACCTACCGATAAAATACAACCCCACAATAGCTAGGATCTCTAACTCATCCGACCACAACCGTTGATATAATCTCATGGTCGCCGACCAGTGCTCCCTCGACGCCAATGGTCCCAAATCTACCTACATCCAACAATCCAATTCATCATCTCATAACCTTAATCCATATCCTATCCCCCGATGCACCTATACCTTACCCCAAGCCAAAAGACTAAACCTATTTTCCCATCCCCTTCTTTACTTGCGCTCGCGCCAAACCCGTGGTGCTCGTTCCATTCTATAGGCGCATGCACTAACAGATCTCCACATAGGACCCTAGATCAAACTAGCATGAGCGCACACGCCATGCTACCTTTTTTTCCCTCCTTGACCTAATCCTAATCTACCCTACCATGAGCGCCCATGCTGTGATGCCCCTTTCCCCTCCCCGACCTAACCCTAACTTTCCCTAGCGCGACTTCCCTCGTCGTGCTACCCTTTCCCAATCCTAAACCTAACCCTAACTATCTCCCAGTGTGAGCGCCCGCACCAAATGTGAGTGCTTGCGCTAGACCCCCTGCTTTTCCCATTGACTCGCAAGCACTCACACTACCCTAGAGGTGCGCACGCTGAAATGGCAATCAGCATGATCGCCTCGCTAGATTTTTTTACCCTAATCTAAGCCCTAATTCTAGCCTAAATCTACCAAAATCACAAAGGAGGATAGTCATACATACTGGTGGTCCATAGTCCTCAGGTCTCTCATACCGTCAGATCATCTCGGCATGGTTCTCACATGTGGGAATGCGATCCATCTCTTCTTCTCTTCCTCTAGGCTCTAGGTTGCTCCAATGCTTGTGTATAACAATGACCCTTCATTGGGCCCTTTGTGGCTTATATGGACCCCCTTGTGGGCCCATTCCCTTTGTGGTCTCCCTCCTTCTATCTCCTCTTCTATTTTGCTCAATCTGCTCTATCTTTCTTTCTCATTCATTTCTCACCCCTTCTTCTTTCTTCTTCTTTTTGAGAATTTTTCGTCAATTTTTAAAAAAATTCCGAAAAAATTCTCGAGGGGGCATACACCACCTGCATTTTATGCTAGGGCATCTTTTTTCTTCTATCTTTTACCCATCGCCAAATTTGCCACTGCGTAAAAGAGGGGCTGAATGTAGACACTTAAATAAATTATTTTAATTAATTAATTTAATTTCCTCACATAATTAATTTATTAATTATGTCAATCCCTATAGTTTCTCAATATTAATTAAAAATAATTAATATTGTCACTATAGTCTAGTGATTGATTTATTCAATAAATCAACCTAGCTTTTATTCTTCTAAAAATCCCTAAAATTAATTCTCTCCAAATCCCCCCTTTAATTAATTAATCTCAATTAATTAATTGATGTAGGTGATTCCTACAAATCACCTTTTTCCTAATCCATCATTAACCTAATGAATTCTTCTACAAGCCCCCTAATCTCACTTATCATTATTCTTCTAATTTTTAATTCCCTCCACTCATTCTCTCTCCTAGTCAAATCCTCCTACAAATCCCATTTGTCTTAATCCCACCTAATCATTCTTCTAATCTCTCCCCTAATGAGTTGCGAGTGGCTAATCCCCATGATTAGCCACAAAATCAACTCCTCGTCTCTTCCATCCAACCACCTTCCTTAAATGCCATTTTCTTAGGAGAATGTGAGATTTTCAAAATCTCACATTCCTCTAGACATCCCTACCTCCAAGGAATTTTTAATTCCTCCTTATCCTCCAATCCCTATGACTATCCTTTTTAAGGAGTTTTTAATTCCTCATCCCCATCTCTCAAGGAATATTTTATTCCTTTCTCTTCCCTAGGTACATTGGGAAGTCTTCCCAATGAACCTTGAGGAGTGTGGAGACAAAAAAGGCCTTTATGGCATATCTCTTGGTCTCCACACTTGTCTTGCCACTTCCTCTTGGGTCATGTGTGGGTTCACATGGAATCTTGACCCTCCATTTTTCCTCCTCTTCTCCTATAAATTGAGGACTCCATCCCCTTATTTCACATCTCCAAGCTAGCTAAGTTTATGTTGTCCAATTGAGTCTAAGAATCATCCATATCTACTCAAATTTCTATTTATCCATCACTTAGTCAGAATCCCTCATCCATTCCATCTAATCATCTTTTGCACAATCTTGGAGAGCCATCCACATTCAACAAAGGAGCCAATCCAATCAAGTCAATGAGGGGCACATCTTTGGCTTCATCAAAGGCTTAATCCAAATGAAAAGGTATAGATTTGCAAGGTATAAACAGTTTGTTTTGTGTTTTTATATGGTTCATTTGATGTTTTCATGTTTTTGTGTGTTTGCATGCTTTATTTGCATACTAACCATCTATTCTCACCTTGTTGGTTTTTCCACTCTTCATATAGCATCTCATATAAGAGTTGTTTTTCTCTAATTTTGAGCATGCATCAACTTGTTTAAGACATGTAATGAAAATGCAAATGCCAAGGGTCAAGTTTGGTTTCAAGAAAATATCGTATAAGAGTTTGTTTGCTTTGGTTTCGAGAATGTGTAACCCCATTTAAGACAAATATATGTCTTGTTTTGAGGAAATCTCGTGTAAGAGTTTGTTTTCTCTGGTTTAGGGAATGTGCACCCCATATAAGACATATATGAATTCTGCATTTGGTTTCGAGCATGAAGCATCTCATGTAAGATTTTGTTTTTTCTAGTTTCGAGAATGAACACCCCATTTAAGACATGCAAAAATATAGTACAATATAGTACAAAGTAGGCAATATGTATGTGATGAACTTATAAGGCACTAAGAGGGGGGGTGAACCAGTGCTAGTAAAAATAATATAAATTTGATTATTAATTTCACCAACTTAAAACTTAATAGGCATGTAAGAAATAACACCAAGTATGCAATCACCACATAAAGCATAAACCACATGACACAAGACTTTATACGTGGAAAACCCAAATGGGAAAAACCATGGTTGGAATTAGTACCCACAAGGTCCATTATTTGCAATATAGAGATCTGACTGGTTAAGGTCTACAACACCTGGTTAGGGGCACACCCTATTAGAAGTGTCTATGCCCAGTTATGAGCTTTACAAAAAGACCTGTGAGGACCAGCCTTGTTAGGAGCTTCCCAAGTTTTAGGTATTTGCAAACACAAGTTAATGTGTCACCTGGTTAGAGGATTTAATGATCAGAACTGTTAGGATCTGACTACACCCTATTAGGAATGACCTTGTAAGAGGTTTTTCTTGTTGCATTTGTTAGGGAGACAACAAGTACAAATAATCTCAGTATAATACCTTCAATGTCTGATAAGATCCGCTTCAGAATATTACAACATCACATAGACTTCATCTCTCAACTCCTTTGATCATCGCACTCGCAGAAATACAAAATTCACTCATTATCTATCACACTATCAAGCTTATATATATATATATATATATATATATATATCCTTTCATACCTCATCACACATTTAAAATCAGCATAAGGTTGGCTAGAACTTTGTTACAATTCCCTAGGTTCAATGCATCTAGACAATCTTGCATTGAACGCTTTATTTATGTTGGCCACCAACATAAAAAATCCAATTTTGTGTCGTTTTACCAATCTGAGTGATTTTCATCACTACCAGTTAAGTCTCCATCAACTAATCTGTTAAGTCAAACAAATCTCATTGACCTGATCAATTCAGCACGTGCGGTCATGAACATATCTTCATCTAATAGTCTTCAATGTTGTTGCAAAACCACATCATCTCAATCTTCATGATTTTCACGTACCGGTTGTCAGATTGTAACTCTATCTACCATTTACCGGTTGAAGTCCTAATTACCGGTTCTGATGAAAATTGTCTCTACTTTACCGGTTAAGTCTTATACTTAAAGAAACATAGTTTCCATCAATAACAACGTACAAAATAGTCATCGTAGATAAATCTAATCTCTATGCACAACAGACATATACCAGTTGCATCAAGCAAACAAACATTACCGGTTTAGTTCAAATGATCAAATGCCAACAATCTCCCCCTTTGGCATTGATGAAAACACTTAGGAAAATTTTGTCAACCAAGTGTGAAAAACAAAAATTGACTTCATGACATACACTCCCCCTTAGTAATTACATGCCATTACAAAAATGAAATCATCACTCCCCTTTAACAGTACATACAAAATTTTGACTGGACTCTTAACTATTTCTACTCTCCCTTTGACAATAATGCCAAATAAAGAAGTAAAATACATACATTACATCAAAATTTGTCAGCAAAACTTCATGTATATATAGAAATAAAAGTGTTAAGGTCTTTACAATACAATTCTTAAGAAAACATCACTGTAATGAAACTTCAACTATTTAAGATCATTGTCCCATGTTTCCAATAGTGTCTCGGTAATCTTGACATGTGTCAAGATCTATGTTGCGAACTCCTCCAAAGCATCAACTCTACTCATCTCTGGAGTAGCCAAAATTGTCTCTGACTCCTTAAATGCTCTTTGAAGAATATCTACTTTCAGAAGTAGCTAAGTCTGGAGTTCTTTCGGTGATCTGACCCATTTCACTTGCTCATGTTTACAAAGTTCTAACTGGTGTTGTAGATAAACAACCTTTCTACCAAAAGTGATCACTGAATCTTGTACCAGTATGAATGTTTCACTTAAGTTTTTTAACTCCTTCTTAATATCATCTCTCTTCTTTCTCAAGTCAGCACAAAATAGGGAAAATTGGGAAATATTAGCCAAAATCTTTCATCCGATTTCCAATCCTATCTTCAACAAGTCTTTATTCACCGTTAGGGATACTTTGCCTTTATCTATCTCAGTCATTAACTATTCTCCCCTTTTATTCTTGTAATCCTTTTTAGTAGAAATGTATGTAAATTCTTCAAGGGTTTGAATTTGTTCACTGACACTAACAACTAACTATCCAAGTTTGGCAATAGGGGTAGCCAAATGTTCTGTATCAGTCTCTGGTAGGAGACTTGACAAAATATCAACAACGGTCCTTATAGTCTCTGCTTCTCTTTGTTGTTCCTTCAATATTTTCTTTTGTGCACAGGACTGCATTGTAGTAGCAATCTCCATTAACTCTGAAGAACTCAGATTGTCCATATTAATAGGACCTTTAATGCTCACAAAGTCATTATCATCATCATCAACTATTATTTTCTTCAGTTTGGATTCAGGAATTGGCTCTATTTCTTTTGTTCTCCTCTCCTATTCCTCCTTATCATTTTCTGTCTTCTCTTCATTATGGATGTCTTTTACGGGTTGTGGATTTTCAAGATCTGATCTTTCATCGGTGCTTCCTCTTCCTTATCATTACATTTGCATCTAAACTTACTTTGAATGGCGCAATCTGAGTCTCTGTTGACTATGCATTCACGGGTTGCTTAGTTGATCTTTTGTATGCTTCTTTCTCTTCTCCTTTGTTCTCAATTTTTTCCTAATGATGTTCAAAAATCCATACATCAACTTCTAAAACATCTACATTATCAGCAGTGTTAGCAACATGATCAGCATCACTGGTATCGTCATCTGTTATATCTACCGATTCAGTATCAACAGGGTCATCATACATATACTTGTTGTCCGGTTCAAAATCTATGATCTTTACACCTTCAAGAATTCCTTCTGACTTAGGATTTATGGGGATATTATCCTTAATTTCTTTATCTTTTTCCTCTTCTACATCGAGGATGAGACCTAAAGCCTTTTTCACCAAAATTTCAGTCTCCTTTTGAACTGATTCAGTCTCTCCAACAAGAATTCTTTTTAATGTCTTCTTTGATATGAACAATGCTTTTGCATTAAACTTTATCTGTTCAATTTCCTTTTCAGTTTCTTCTGGTTTCAAGTGTTTAAGCGTATAGTCAATAAATTCCTTATCTAGGCTAATTGCCCCTTGCCACCTTGCTTCAATCAAATTATATAAGGAATCTGGAATTTGCCCTTGTAATTCAATGAGGTCTCTGCTAAACTTGTTCATACTAAAGATGACTGCATCTTCAATCTCCCTTTTTTGACTTTCAAACAAGTGAGTAAATAATATTTTTAAACCTTTGTATATCCCATACTCCTTAATTATTCTTACCATTCTAGTGAAACAATCTTCAAGTGTCAATATTTTCTTAGTTGCCTTACCTTTTCTAGTAGTCTTCTACTTCTTAGCACTTGCCCTTAGTGTTGTCTTATCTTATTTTGACTTTGTCTCCTCTATATCTATCACTGGTTTATGATCTTTCTTCTTCTTTCTTTTTCCGGTTTGGGCAGGCACAACAGAAGGTTCAACAGGTTTACCTTTTCCTCTAAAATTGTATTTTAGAGAGTTTACCTCTTTGGGATTCAGCAGGCTTCACCTTAGGTTCTTCTTCCTTCTTCTTTTTAGCCACTTTGGCTACTTTGGTCTTACCGGTGGAAGTACCGGTTGGTACACTGGAAGTTCCACCTTGTTGGGCCTCATATTTGGCTCTTCCAGCAACTATCTATTTTTTTGTGAATCTGACTTGTTCAGCAAAGGCCTCTACCTATCTCCTTACTTTCTTTGCTATCACTAGTTGCTATAATTCAGAGTGCACTTTTAGTAGTTTCTCCTTGTAGATGATGGTATGATGAAAGAACAAGGATCTGGTCAACTACTGAGAGGGGGGGTGAATCAGTAGATAGAAAAAATGATAAACTTCACCAATCTCAAAATCAATCTCTCATAGTATACTTAGAACTATCAATGCAATATCACTGTCAAGTTAAACCGGTTGACTGTTACAACAGATTAACAGTAAACAACTTGAAACTCACAAACATCCAAATACTTTTATTGACATAAGTAAAAATTCATTTCATATTGTTGTCGGTTATCATGACTTATCAAAGTGGATTAAGTAGTTAAGCAAATCAACCATAGAAAACATAACCACAAAAACATTCACCACTTGACACAATATTTTTATCGTGGAAACCCAAATGGGAAAAACCACGGTGAGATGAGACTCACAAGATAACTATCTGAACTCTTCTAAAGTTCGCCCTGTTAGGAGCCAAGCTTGTTAAAGATTTTACAAAAAGTCATGTTAAGAACAGATCATGTTAGGGACCACCCGGTTAAGGGATTGACTATAATGCCTTGTTAGAAGCAATACCCTGTGAGGAGTAACCTTTTTAAAGGATTTAGAATCCAAGCTAATGGATCACCTTGTTAGAGGATTTGAATAGCACCAAGCCTGTTAGAGCTTACCCAGTTAGGGGATTTAACTGTTGTAATTGTTAGAAAACAACAGGAGTTTGTTGATTTGTTTGAATAACACTTCACTTGCTTGTTCAGATCCTTTTCATGATCCTATCTTCCTTTACTCAAACTGCAGATACATCATCTGGTTCAAAAACCACACACAACTAAAACTTTGCCAACTCTGAAACTAAACAACTCATCAACCTTATAAACAAATCAACTAGGTCAGTAACACAACAAAAATGTAATTCACATAGAGATTAAAAAAAGTCAGTTCAAGTATGACCTCTGGATTACATAAGAATCACTACACATTATTCAAGAAATCCTTGACCACTCCTTGATCACCGCTTCATCGAACTTAGTAACTCATCACGTGCTTTGCATTACATGCAATATACTTACTCATTCCCAAGACAAAAAATGTTACCTCAATGCGCCAAAAACACTTTGAAACTCTTTTCATACAATATGAATATGTGTCATAATCATTACTGCTCAACATCAGATCATAAACCAATATAACTAATTCACCAGACTTAATTAGTTAGGGTTTATCAAATCAATAGGTAGGGTTTACTGGTTTAACTCTTCAATACTTAGCAATATCGGTTCACTCCACAAACTTACCTACCGGTTACAGTTTCCTTTCACTATCTCTTCCTACCAGTTACAAAACAACATTAGAACAATATCATTACCAGTTAATTGACATCAATGACAACATAATATTTCATTAATGCAATCTTCATGCAAATGCCAACAGTAGGTTCCAAACCTCTCAGCAGTGGTGTCGATCGGTTGAGCTAACAAATGATCATCATAAGCAACAAGTAGATCTTTATCTACTTTATAACCCATGGGAATTACCCATGTGGTCTTGGGAATAACAACTTCCATCAAGCATGTATCTGTGTCTACCATAAAATAGATAGAATCCTTATACCTATTGACTACCTCTTCCGATATGCATTCCCTAGCATGCATTTTCTTCTAAAATTTCTTAAAATATCCCCATGAAATATCAAAAAAACTTGTCTTTTAGCATCCTAATGTTTTTCTTCATCTACAATAGGGCAGGTGTCCTGGTTATCCATTGTACATCACCAATACCAAGGAAAAAGTTTTGGAAATAAAAGAATAAGCCCATGATAAGTTGTCCAAACTTGAATCTAATCTTCTTGTCCTTCTTAACTGCTTCCAAATTTTCCACTAATTGACTCCTTAGAGCTTCAGTCAAGTCATAGTCCACATTTTCTTTAATCATCCGATATGCAGTGTGAATCGTTGTTGCTGGTATACTTTCATTCTGCTTGAATAGAAGATTCTATAGCCAATTACAATAGATGCAAATTTAACAGCGGCATCATTAATATCATTCACAGTCATGTCTCTTCTATCCCATCTAGATCTAGTCAAGTTCTCAACATCATTTTTAGGTACTAGCCTCAGCAATGGCACCTCACAGGTTGAGCAGAAATTAGTTATTGCATGAATTGCTTCCTTTGTTATCTTATGAGGTCTATCCAGCCACATGAACTGATCATGAATGCGGCTCAAAACAAATCTTATCAGCTCGTCATCAAAATCATCAATGAAATTGATCACATGATGAAAACCTTTATCGGGTACACTTCTAAACTGTTCTTTCAATCTTCCCTGTTCATTACACAGAGATTTGTATTGCTCATGAATAACTACAACTCTCAAGTCTCCAAGTTTGCAGTGATAAAAGGATCTTACATCTTCTACATGCAAAACACCATTCGGAACACTGGATAGGGCATCGAAAGGATCAGTTTCCTTTGACTTGTATGGATGTCATTTGAATTCTAGTCTTGCCCTCTCAGTTACATCGACAAGATGAGGTGTATCCATTTCAAATATGCAAATAACCAAGCAAAGAGTATAATTTCTTAGATAAATATCTCGTTTGCTTTGGTACTAGGGTTTCCAACCATCAAAAACTTTCAATACTCAAACACTGATTCTAACTTTACTTCGATCACCTCAGATTGTTGGTAAATGGTTTGAATGTTGCTAGCACAAACTTACCTCTACTCTGCTCACTCACCAAATGTTCTCAAGATCGCAAAGTGATAAATAAAATTCAAAAAGTTTTATTTATTCACCTTCTAACTACTGCAATAAATGTATTTATCGACAAAACCCTAAAACACCTTAAAATACTCTAAAACATATTACCAGTAGCAAAAACTCAATGATATTTAGCAGTTATGATCAAAAAACGCATCAAAACATCAAAATGCATGAGAATATGCAAATTTAACTTACAGTACATCATCCAAGGGTTCAACTCAAGATTTGACAATAAGCTCACCCCAAGTTGTAGAAACAACTTAGTTTGTCGGAGATGGATTATCCACAATAGGTGAAGAATCCCATTCCTTAGATGGACTCTTCTTCTTCTAGGTTCTTTTCATCTCAGCTCTGGTTTCTTTAATATAACTTTCTACTTTCCTTTTCGGTCTACAGGATGATTCACTAGTTGGTTCTTTTGTGTTCTACAAAACTTGGCAATGTGTCTCGGTTGGTTGCAATGATAACATGCCATTCTAGATGCTCTCCAAGGTCCTGTATTGCCTCTACATGTTCTTCTTCTACAGTTTATTGCCACATGTCCAAAATTATTGTAGATTGAACAAATCACATTGACTCTCTTTTCCATCTCATAAGGACTAGACCAATTAACATAGGGTCTTTGCCAATTTGTGTTCCTTCAGTCATTGAAATTCCTTCTCCAATCACCAATAGGTCCTGGGTTCATGTGTGGTGCTGGATTGTTTGCTCCATATCTACATTCAACTGATCTATGCCCATACATGTTGCATGTATAATAGTAGCCTTCAAATTTCCTAGGCACATATCTAACATTAGGTCTATAACCAGTATTAGTATCAGATCTGCTTCCGCAAACATTAGCAGTATATCCTAGTTTATGACAATTAAAACAAACAGGCTTGTAAGATTTCTTACCAGTAGGCTTCTAAGCCTTAGGAGCAGATTTACCTTCATGCATGTTGCTCTTGGTATTGGAAGGTTCACCTTTCTCAGATGTATTGTATCCTAACCCAGATGTATCACCTTTCATCCAATGAGATTGGATCTATTCATCCAACATAGAGGAACTCTTGTTGAATTTATTAAGCTTCTCATTGGCCTCAACAAGTTCTTTTGTAAGATCTTTATTTCTTTTCATGAGGGTCTCTCTAAGAGACATTTCAATTTCAAGATCTGACTGTATTGCTTCTTTTTTTCTTTCTCCTCATGCCAATGTAAATACAAAGTTGCATTCTCTTGCTTGATCTTAAAGATTTTATGCTCTTTATCGCGGATTTGATCTTCAACCTTTCTTCTAGCTTCAAGTTCCTCACTCATCCGGATTGTAAGTGCTTCTAGTTCTCTCCTTAGGTTAGTCTTGATGAATACTAAGAGGGGGGGTGAATTAGTATACCCAAAACTTTTACCAAACACTTTAGCAATTTTACTGTAGATCGGTATAGTCCTTTAGACAGTAAATTGGTTAATATGCAAACAAGCCAAATAGCAAATAAAGCATTCACCCACAATAACACAATCACCATAACACAAGATATTTTGATGTGGAAATCCAAATGGGAAAAACCACGATGAGTAAAACTCACAAGTCTACTATCTATAGAATAGCAACCAGACCGGCTAAGGTCGGACCAATTAAGGCCTTACAATGTTCATCACTAGAACAGATCCTGTTAGGAATCTTGATCTATGTTAGGAGATAATTCATGTTAAGGATTACCCTGTTAAAGGATTTTAGATCCACAACTATGAACCACCTTGTTAGAGGATTTGGATCAGGCTTAACTAAGCCTACCTGATTAAGGGTTTCTAACTTGTCAAAGAGATTAGTAATCAACAAGTAAGTGATCTACAAAGTAGCACAAAATGCTTAGTTAGATCCTTGATTGCTCTTTGTTAATGAATTATAGCATTACTTCAGTCTTTTGTCCTTTGCATGTTCAATTTATGTCGCTAGATACCTTCTTGCAAAGACCTAATCTTCTTACGCAACTTACAAAACCCTAGACATGATTTCCTCATATAGGAATCTGATTTCATGTCGGTCCAATGTGGTTAGACTATAATTTCCTAGGTACAGTGCATCTAGACACAATTTGTAACATGGCACAGAACCACCACATCGATGTCGGTGGATGATAACTCATCACACTTTACAAGTTTGTTGGTTAACATAACACAGTATACCGATTACCAGTTTACAAATAAAGACTGGTAAACAGGAACATAATGTTCCAATCTTAAAAAGATTGGTTGTCACTTGGGGTCCTCGTACCGCTTGAAGTCCTCATACCACTTGAGGTCCTCGGTCATGCTTTGACCAGTAAGCTCCTTCTACAAACAAAGATTATGCATACAATGGCATATAATACCGGTTTGAACAATACATCACATACTACCAATTGAGAATAACTCAAAAAGTGTGTGTCCATCAATGACAATCACAACTAAACATCATCAAAATGCCAACAATCTCCCCCTTTGGCATTGATGGAAACACTTAGGAAAATTTGACATCTAAGTGCTTACAAAACAAAAATGATGCCATAATCAAATTACTCCCCCTAAGCATATACACTACTCCCTTTGCCAAAATTACAAGCATGCACTACTTTCATTTGCATAAAATTTTCACAATACCACTCCCCCTTTGCCAACAATGACAAAGTAATGCAAACATGCCACAGAGATTTACCAAAAACATATTGCATAACATAAAAGCAGAGTATATGTTTATGACAATAATGAGTAAAACTTTTCAAAAATGAATTTAAAGTTTTTCAGACATTCCTTCATGTTTGTAGACCAAGTATCTAGGAATGAGGCAGCAATTTCACTCTGAGTCTTCATCTAGAATGCTAACTCCTCCATGGCATCAATAGTGCTCAATTCCTGAGTGACAATAATGGCATCCATGTTCAGAAAGCAAATCTGAAGAATCTGAAACTTAGGTAAAAAAAGCAACTGAAGCTTCTGTAGATCTTGAGTCCGCTTGCAGATCTCTAAATCAATTGTGGCAATCTATTAACTCTGATTGAAGTTGACCTTTCTTCTTCAAAGCATCATCACATAATAGATCGGGCTGGGAGATTTTTCTCCTTCAGCCATTGCCAGACTGATATCATCTCTCTGATGGATCAGCTTGGCTCTGTCTTCATTAAATTGCTTCACCAATGCAACCTTTAGTTCCTTTGCATTCTTTTTCTCTGCAGTAGCCTAGGCAGTATCTTCCAATGATTGCACTTGATCACCCACTACTATGCATAGAAGCTTCAACTAGGCCAGTGAAGAATCGGTACCGGAAAGATCAGTATCGAGGACTAAGGTTGAAAGAGTATCAACAACAAGTTGAATAACATCTTTTTATTTATTCCTTCTTAGTTCCTCCAATCTTTCTTGAGCAAGTTGAATACTTCTAAGTAGCTCATTTTCATCTACAGATTTGGTGAGACAGGCAAGAGTTGATTCATTATGACCGGTGGGATCAACCTGTTTGGCTTGAACTTGATCTCCAGTTGCCTTGGGAGTCTCAGTGTTACTACTTATCAATTTGCCATTAGTTTCATATCCAAAGTCATACTATATTCTAGTCGGTTAGTATTACCGAATCATGCAGTCGGTACACACAGAGAAGTCGATATGAACAATCTAGTCGGTTACTGAAGAAAGCAGTCACAGAACACAGTATTCACCGAGTTGTTTACCAAGTAAAGGTTCATGGCTACCGAGTGGTAAAGTTAACTCACCGAGTTGATATTCACCGAGTGAAACGTTTTACTAGATACATTGAACCTGGACATGCACATGAAAACGTGTTACAAGATCGAGGCATATCTAACCATTTTTGCATTGGAAATTGCACTATGAGATTGTGTATGATTACAAGGCCAATCTAACCTATGAGATATTTTGTTTAGTTATTCATTCGAAGAATATTTTTGTAAGATCGAAGCAATGAATCAGATCACCGCTGTAAGAGATCTATATATATACAACATGATTCTAGGGTTATATATATGACATGATATGATGTGATAAGAGATGCAATGAGATAGCAGTGTGTATGCATGAAGGAAGACTGTTACAGAGACAAAAAGAGGTCACCAAGAAGGTTATCAGTGAACAGTCGAAGAACAAAGTAAATAGAAGGGTTTACCGAGTTTCATTATGGGTTACCGAGGTATGCTACAAGCTAGGTAATCTTATTCAGAGCACATAGAATCTGCTTTAACATTTCAGATGTAAAGTTGCAGATATTTGTAATGATTATATTGTAATAATTTGAAGTTGTAAGAGAAACCTTTAACAGGGTAAAAGACTCTAACCAAGTCTATAAATTGTAAATCCTTTAACCAAGTGCTACACTTATATAGTGTTGTAAAAATCCTTTAGTAAGGTAGATCTAACTGATCTTAATACTCCTAACAGGGTAAGCTATCAGAAATAGCTAAATGTAGCTCTAACCGAGCATTCTTTATTATTGCAGTAGTGAAGTTGTGGGTACCATCCCCACCGCAGTTTTTCTCTCTAACCAAGAGTTTTTGCGTGACCAAAATATATGTGTTATGGAGTGAATCATGTATGATTGTTATCTGTTGATTATAGTTTTATTGTATGTTACTGCACTATTCTGTTTATGCATAACAGTAAAGTTATTCCAAAGGAAAATTTTTGGAGTACTGATTCACCCCTCCCCTCTCAGTACATTAGCTTTCTATATTGGGCCTAACAATTGGTATCAGAGCTTGAATCTTGGAAAAGGGTTTAACAGCCTAAAGAGAAAGATCTTAGCAATGGAAGGTGTAAAGCGGAAAAATCGAACCCTAGTTGTTCTCCCCTCCCCAACTCCAAGGAGAGAGAAGGGAGGTCACTAGGGTTGATGGTTTTCACTTAGGAGAGACTTTACATTCAAAAGAGGGGTTGAAACCCACAAGATCCAATCCCACACAATGCAGGATTGGATTCTAAATGAGTTTCAAGGGTTAAGACATCAAGGATACCCTCTTTTGTAAAGAATATAGATAGAATGATTGAACTAGGAATGTATGTAGAAGCAAGAAAGATTCACTTATAAACAGAGATAGGGATACGAGATGAATCTGCGGACCTGGAATTAGCAGTAAAATGTCGAGACGGTGTTGTTCTGCAAATTTGAGTGAAAGTTGATGGGACGATGGCACCCGGAGTGCACACGGTCCTTCGAAAAATCCGCGAAACGAAGGTGGATCTATTCGTCTCTGCACAAGGATTCCAGATCTTCAATTACAGCCGCGTACCAAAAACCTACACACAGAAAAGAGAGGACGATTGGGGGGTTAGGGATTAGGGGTTTGCCTTTAGGTCAAACCCCGGTTTTGGAATTAACCAAGAAATGAGAATGTTGTAAATGTAAATGTTTGTAATGTAAACAAGTACTGATACCTTGTTGTAAGAATGTTTGTATTCTTACATGCAAAGGTGTAATGTATGTTGTATGTTGTATGTTGTATGTGATCTCCTCTTCAATGGTTGAATCCTTGTCTTGAATGCAACTCCTAGCCTTGAACGGAGACTTAGAATGCTCAATTGCTTGAAGGAATACTTGAATGCTTGAATGTTTGAATGTTTGAATATCGCTTCCACGTCTTGCTCTTGCTTCTTTTTTTTCTCCTTTTCCCCTCCCTTTCTAGGAGAGGAAAAGTAGTTTATATACTTGTCAATTAGGGTTGAGAGACTGATTTTTCCGACCTTAGGCCGACCTAGAAACATTATTTTCCAATTTGCAAACTTCAAGACCCGATGCCCAAAAGGAGACCGGGAACAAAATAGGGCCAGGGACCAGGGCGCTGGGCGCCATGGTCCCACCTCACGGGACAACAGGGTGCAAGGAGGGATCATGCCAAGGTGCAGAAAAATGCAATTTTTGGTGTCACAAGCAGGTTTCGGGGTCTCCATTCAGGTTTAACGTTGCATCGCCATCGTGAAGACCCAAATGCAGTCAAAATTGCAACTATCACAATTTTAGGATGCTACATTTAGCCCCCACTTTAGTGGGAGTATAAGCGTACGCTCATACTTCCGGTAAAGTACAAGGAAACAACATTGAAAAAAAACTTTCACCACGTCAAGGAGGCAAGATACACCAAGCCCCCAGTGGACTAAGGATCTTACGACTTCGATTGACAAAGTAAAAGGGAAGATCACGAGGGAGAACCATGACTGTCAGTAGTAAGGTTCCCTCACTATGAGTCATGCAAGAAAGATATCAAAAATTTTCAAGGCCAAGCTAAATTTGTCAAGAAATTTTCAAGTATCTTGAAAAGATATGAACGGGATGTATGCCCCCCTACGTTAAAGCGATCGCACACGCCTCACCGGGGGTGATTGCTTTAAGGTAGTGATACATATAAGAAATGAGAAGGGAAAAGAGCACGTTATCACAAGGATTTAGCCCCCAAGTGTGAGATAAGCCCAAGGATAATAGACACAAAACACAAAGCACAAGGTGACTTTGCTGTCCTCGAGGTCAGTATGCTATATGATAATTCATTTATATCATATGTATGTATGCATAATTGTTCTTCATTCCCCAATCAAGGAAGGTCACCTAGAAGAAGGGAACACATGTGTCTTTTGAGTCAACATGAGAGAGACCAAAAGAGATCTCAATGTTTTGCATCGTCCTCAAGTAGACAACACTAAGGACAACAAATAGAAGAATAAGAATAACACATAGAAGAAGTAACAAAAGAGATCAAGAGAGGAGGAGAGAGTCTGCTATGCTAATGAAACTAGTCTAGCACGTCATCCACCCCCCGATCTTGCTGATCAATATTTTGGGGAGGTAGGAAACATGCTAGAGGAGGAACATCCAACACAGCAGATGGAGCTATCACAAGATCCAAACAAGGGCTATGTTCATGTTCCAAGCCACGTTGTTCTTGTCTAGGAGCTAGGATAAGTGCTTTAGAAAATTCGTTAGATAAATGGTTATCAACATCAACATATTCATATTCACTATCAGAATGAACAGGAGTAACATTTTCATCATGCATAACATTTTCATCATGAATAACATTTTCATCTATATCATCATCAAGTTTTATAAAAATAGGATCTTTAACTCGCATAGGATCAAGACCATCATGCATCTTATGTTTAGGATATTTTGGCTCAATTTTCGGCTGAGGAGAAAATAGAATAATACTAGCTTAAGGTGTTTTTGGGGATTGCAAAGTTTGAGAAGCAGCTGCCTGAGCTCTAAGACGATGCTTTCGTCGGCGTTCACGTGCAAAATGATTTCGTCTAGTCTTAGTAGAAAGTTGAGGAGATTGAGGAGGAGGAATTTTCTCATCCTTATCACTTGGGTGTTTAGGTTGTGGTCTCTTAGGTTGAATAATAGGAGAAGAAGAAGGTCTCTTCTCTCTATAAGAGGAAGGAGGAGGAACTGCTCCATATAAAGGAGGAATATTTGGTTTAGGAAGGAGACCAAGTCCATCATGACGAGGAGGTATAGGTCTACCTTTAGAAAGTTTATTAGACATAGGAATAGTCACATTCATAGGGATGGGTTGGGAATCTTCTTGAGGAAAGACATTAGTTTTATCTTTCAAAGGAAGAACTTCTTTCTCAAGAACGATAGGAATATCAAGTTTGGGTGTTCTAGGTTCACCTAGAGATAGGATCATATCTTTTTTCCACTTTTGGTAAGATTTGAAAAGATGATCACTTCGTGGTGGAAGAGATTGGAATTGTTTAGGCCAAAAATAATCAATCGGAACGCTAGAAGTTCTTTCAGCTGGTTTAAAGAGACTATGATTGACGGTAACAACTTCACCATTATGGGGAAATTTCAAACACTTGTGAATAGGAGAAGCAATAGCTTTCATGGAAGATAGCCAAGGATAGCCTAGCTTCACACGAAATTGTTCAGATGATGGAATAATAGCAAAGTCCACATCAAGGGGTTTGTTATGGACCTCAATAGGTAATGTAATAGAACCAATTGCAGGAGAAGAAAATGCATCAAATAGTTTCACAACCATATTTGTTTCGTCATAGATCACTTGATTCAATTCCAAAGTAAAAAAGAAATTCTTCAGTAATAACATTAACCATGCAAGAAGGATCAATAAGCACTCCACAGCAAGGTGTATTCTTAACTTTTGCAACTATATATAAAGGACCATCAGGTGCCCTGATAGTTTCACTGGAATCAAATGTGATGGAAAGTTCTTTAGGGATTTTCTGTTGCTCTATAAAGTTAATCACATTCGGAGTCATAGACACAAGATCATCAGGTGAGACAGAGGAATCATTAGTATCAATCACATTAGAGGTATGAGAAGGTAATGGATCGTTAAAAATCTTAAGATTTTGGTTAGGAGGAGCTACAGATGTGTTGCCTTTATCATTCACACCAGAAACAGAGATAGTATTATTATCAATCAAATCTTGAATTTTACCCTTTAAAGAAAAACATTTTTCAGTATCATGCCCAGGTTGACGATGAAATTGACAAAAAGATTTGTTATCAAAATAGGGTGAATTAATCTTTGCAGGATCTATTTGCCTTATAGGAGGGAGAGTAAGCACATTTTGTTCCAATAACTTATTCATAATACTATGCAATGATTCATTCAAAGGAATAAACTTTCTTTCTTTCTTGAAAAACTTGGAAATAGGAGGCACACCTGATGCTGCATTCACATTGTTGTTGATGATGTTTTCATTGAACTTAATGACCTCTTTGTTTGGTTTAAACTTCCCAAATGGTTGTTGACTACTATCACCCTTATCACTCGGATCCATAGGATTTGCTTGTTCCATTTGACTCACAGTCAGTTGATAATTGTGAAGAGTTGCGCACAACTGTTGGAAAGAAGTAAACTCAGAAAACAGAAGTTTTTCTCTAATATCTTTTTTGTAAATTAGAAATAAAGATTCTTTGAATATCATTGTCAGGTACTGGAAAAGAAATCTGAGCATACAAATGCTTATATCTACCAATGAAATCAGTCACTTTTTCTTTAACACCTTGTTTACAATGCATTAAATCAATCAAATTAACTTTAGGGCTTATATTGTTTTGAAATTGTTGAATAAAAGCATTTGCAAGTTGTTCGAAAGAAGAAATAGAATAAGAACGCAACGAGCAATACCATTGTAGGGCTTTATCTCTTAATGTTCTAGTAAACAGTTTTGCAAGCAACCTTTGGTCATAAGCAAAATCGGTACATATTGTTTGAAATGTCTAAACATGTGTTAGAGGATCACCCTTACCATTATAAAGCTCCAAATGCGGAATTTCAACATGTTTAGGGGGGATAGCTCGAACAATGTCAAGAGAAAGTGAGCTCGCAACATCAAATGTGGGCACACTAAACTTAGATTGATTCATAGAGGCAATTTGTTGCTGTAAAGAAGAGACAGTTTGTGCAAGATTGTTAATGGTCGCTTCAGTCGAAGAGTTCATATTAGACGTGTTAGATTGTGATGGAGGTATTATGTTATTGAAAGAGGGTATTGATTGAGAGTAAGGTGGTGGGACACTATGATAGTTAGTCATAGGAGATGATTGGAAAGGAGGAACACTACAAGGAGGAATGGAATGGTTAAATGAATTGCCCCCTTGCGTCATGTTCATTTGTGGAGATATAACAGGAACACTCATTGAAGGAATGAGTGAAGAAGTTGGATTGAATGAAGGAAGAGGGTTAATTGAAGAAGAGAGATTGCCCCCATGACTAGTGATCATAGGAGGAATGTCTTGTATTGAAGTAGTCATTATGTTTGATGTAAAAGTAGGTATACTAGCAATAGGAGTTGTCAAAGGAATAGAATGATTAACTTGAGTAGGAGATTGTGTATAACCCAATGTTTCAGCACAACTCTTCATAGGCATCACATTTGAATCCACAATGTGTACAATACCACGCAAAATATCAATTCCATTCTTATCACTTTGAACCATACATTTTAGACCCTCTATTAATGAAAGAGCTTGACTATCAGGGTATTCTTGAGACATCCATTGTCGAAAATCATCAAATTGGTTATCCAATTTTGAAAGTTGTTCTACAGAAACCTCATGGAGAGCTTCTTCATCATTAAGAGGATTAGAGGAATTACCCATGTCCTCGCTAAAAAGGCCATTCAAATTAGGTTCCATCTCCTCAGTAATTACACCTTGGAAGGACTTAATTCTAAGGCTTCGTCTAACAGGAATAGTGTATGTAGGGCTTATTGTTGTAAAACTCATGCACTAAAGAGAGAGAGAAGATTTTGAATTTTAGAGGTAGCAAATTTCAATAAAATCAGCCAATCTCCTAGAGTTAAGCTGTTAAATGCAATCAGGGTAATCTCCCGAAATTTCAGAAAAAATGTCAGGGACCATGGCGAACGGAGTGGACACGGTCCTTGCAACTTTTTTCAAAAATTTTAGGGATGAAAGTTCTGATGATTTTAAAGCTACTCTAAAAAAATTGAGTGATTTTACGATCTGTAGATAGGCAAAAATAAAGTTGCAATCTCAAAATTGAACCCTACCAAGATTGTTGAAAAAAATGCAAAATTTGAATTTTGAAAAAGGGAGGGAAACTGAAATTTTAAATTTTATGATTTTAGAGGGAATACTGAAAGCAATACAGGCTTTGAAATTTAAAATCTGACTCAATTTCATGCAAAATTCAAATTTGAAAGCGGAAATCAAAGTTGCCGCAATTAAACACTTAATTTCAAAAGTCACAAATTGTAAAAATTTGAATAAAGCACTGAAATTTTGAATGAATGCCAACACACTTTTCAGATTTAGGACAATAAGAAACACAATTTTGATATGAATTTTAATTTCAACAATTTTTGAATGATTATAAGCCTTTATCCAAGCAATCACTAGACCAACTTTGACTTTAATTTTGAAAGTGTTAGAATTGATAAAATCAGCCAAAATTCTGGATTTTAGCAGAAAAACACAGTAAGATCTAGCTCCTAAAATTTTGAAAAAAATGTCGGGGATGATGGCGCTCGGGGTGCACACGGTCCTCGCAACTTTTTTCCAAATTTTCAGAGATGAAAGATATTGTGATTTTGTTGCGGAATCCAAAGTTACAGCCGATTTGGAGGTTTTTTTATCAGTGAAATTATCAGTCAAAGGTTCAATCAAGAGGGTTAAAAAATTAGGGTTTTGACACTTAACCACTTAATTTTCAGAATTAAAGCACAAATATGAATTGACAATTTGTAATAGAAGGATAGATCTGAAACAAGCATTAACAATTAAACATTTCACAAGCTCAATTACTAAAAAGAAAATTTTAGGGTTTTTTATGCAATCAACCTCTAAAATTTGCAAAAGATCAAACATGGAAATGTAATTAAGGAAGCAAATTTTTTAGATCTAACCATGAATAATCAGAATGAGGATGTTCACGTTGGGTTCACCAAAATGTAAAGCGGAAAAATCGAACCCTAGTTGTTCTCCCCTCCCCAACTCCAAGGAGAGAGAAGGGAGGTCACTAGGGTTGATGGTTTTCACTTAGGAGAGACTTTACATTCAAAAGAGGGGTTGAAACCCACAAGATCCAATCCCACACAATGCAGGATTGGATTCTAAATGAGTTTCAAGGGTTAAGACATCAAGGATACCCTCTTTTGTAAAGAATATAGATAGAATGATTGAACTAGGAATGTATGTAGAAGCAAGAAAGATTCACTTATAAACAGAGATAGGGATACGAGATGAAGCTGCGGACCTGGAATTAGCAGTAAAATGTCGAGACGGTGTTGTTCTGCAAATTTGAGTGAAAGTTGATGAGACGATGGCACCCGGAGTGCACACGGTCCTTCGAAAAATCCGCGAAACGAAGGTGGATCTATTCGTCTCTGCACAAGGATTCCAGATCTTCAATTACAGCCGCGTACCAAAAACCTACACACAAAAAAGAGAGGACGATTGGGGGGTTAGGGATTAGGGGTTTTCCTTTAGGTCAAACCCCGGTTTTGGAATTAACCAAGAAATGAGAATGCTGTAAATGTAAATGTTTGTAATGTAAACAAGTACTGATACCTTGTTGTAAGAATGTTTGTATTCTTACATGCGAAGGTGTAATGTATGTTGTATGTTGTATGTTGTATGTGATCTCCTCTTCAATGGTTGAATCCTTGTCTTGAATGCAACACCTAGCCTTGAACGGAGACTTAGAATGCTCAATTGCTTGAAGGAATACTTGAATGCTTGAATGTTTGAATGTTTGAATATCGCTTCCACATCTTGCTCTTGCTTCTTTTTTTTCTCCTTTTCTCCTCCCTTTCTAGGAGAGGAAAAGTAGTTTATATACTTGTCAATTAGGGTTGAGAGACTGATTTTTCCGACCTTAGGCCGACCTAGAAACATTATTTTCCAATTTGCAAACTTCAAGACCTGATGCCCAAAAGGAGACCGGGCCCAAAATAGGGCCATGGACCAGGGCGCTGGGCGCCATGGTCCCACCTCCCGGGACAATAGGGTGCAAGGAGGGATCATGCCAAGGTGCAGAAAAATGCAGTTTTTGGTGTCACAAGTAGGTTTCGGGGTCTCCATTCAAGTTTAACGTTGCATCGCCATCGTGAAGACCCAAATGCAGTCGAAATTGCAAGTGTCGCAATTTTAGGATGCTACAGAAGGCTACAAACAATCTCGGAGGATTGTGCATCTTCAAGAAGATCTAGATAATGCCAATCAAGTGATTGCAGACATGCAGAGGCAAATGCAAAAATCTTTGAAAGTAAGGAGAAGATTATCTGATGACTTGCAGGATTCTCAAGAGCTAGTGGAACAAATCGAGACATCATCTGAGAATAGTATATCTGAAGAAACTGAAGAAATGATTGGAATGTTGAAAGAAAAGAACAAAGCATTGGCTGATCAACTAAAAGCAATGAAAAGAGAACATGAACATTTCAGTACACAAATGACTGAAAATCTAGATGCATTAAGGAGAGCTGAGGATAAAGCAAGAGATCTACAAAGAGAGAAACAACAACTTGAAGCTCTTGTATCTGATAAGGATGATGAAATCATAAGGTTAACTTGTATTCAACAAAATATGACAGATCAACTAGGTTATGCTCATCATGAAGCAATGCTAAAGAATGATGAAAATCAATCATTGAAACTTGAAGTATCAAGGTTGACTGGTGAACTTGAAACAGAAAAGAAATCCAAAGAATCATTGGAGAAAAGTTATGAAGCATCAAAGATGTTGGATGAGCAACTGAATACAAGAAGACTCTACAAAGATGGAGGACTCGGTTAAAAAGGAAAAGACTCTACCGAGAAAGGAATTAATACTACCGAGAGAGGAGAATCATCAAAACAAGCTGAAAAAAAAGAAATAACATCAAAGGAAGAAGCCTATTTGCTACTACTGTGGAAATCAAGGTCATACTACCAACATATGCCAGATCAGAAAAGGTAAGCAACCAAATATCTCTAAGTCCAATGGATATTGTTATAATTGCAAAAAATATGGTCACATACCTAATCAATGTAGGACAAAGTCTATTAACAACCATCAGAAGGCAAAATTCAAAGGGTTTTGTAAAAACTGCAATAGATATGGACATAGTACCGAGAGATGCTAGTTAAGAAAAAGAACTACATGAAGTATCCACACCGAGCAAACACTGGAGGTTACCGAACTCACACAGATTCTTACCGACAATATGCAATAGTACCATGGGATTACAATACAAGGATATGGTGCGAATGTTGTGGAAGATATGGACATATAAGTGCCAACTGTTTTATAAGGTTTGGAATGAACAACCGGAGATCATGGAGAAATCCTGGTATGGCATGTTTTCATTGTCACAAAGCTAGACATTTAGCTAGAGATTGCAGAGATCAACCGAGAAGAGACACTGAGGAGATAAAAGAAAAATTCAAGATGATTTGGAAAAAGAAAGAAATTATGTCTGATGAAGAAAGCACCTTACCTACCAAGTTAGGTGCACCTATTTCAAATTAATTAAGAAAAGGTATGAAGGGACTGCATTCTTTAAAAGTTAAATCATAACAGTTCCTATTATGAACAGAATTCAAAATCTGCATAGTTAAGATGCAATTAGAAAAGTTTGCATACTATACAGGAAACCTGTCAAGTCGGTTAACAAAGCAAAGTTGGATACTCAGTGAAAATAGAAAATGAAGTAAATCGGTAAAAGGTGAACCGAGTGCATTTAATATCATGACTTAACTTGCACGGAGCCCGATAAGGTATTTTTGAGTACCTAAAAGTGTTTTCGCGGTCATTTTCATTCACCCAAGTTTTCGAGAAGCAGAGCAGAGTGAATCAAAGTGACCAAACTTCATTCAGAGTGAATTTTCAAGGTATTTACATCAATCTATTCACACTGTTTAGCTGGTTTCTGATCTAGTCAAATTGCTAGTGTCTACCGAGTGTGAAGATTAAGCTACTTGTAAACCCTAAGGATAACCTGTCAAATTTTTACTCGAGATCTACCGTGGTGCCCAAGATCCAAGACCCTATAGTTGTCCAAAATGTGGATAAGCCATCTTTGAAGTATTCCCTAACTCCTAAAGTCGCCTCAAAACCGGATGATAAAACTGCATTTTCACTCATCCCAGATCGAATCTTATTGGTAGAAGATGTCAGATTCTTTACCAAGTGTCGTGTTGAGGAACTCGGTCATGTAGAGATTAGTGACACATGTGATGAATTGTGCACTGACGGCAAACTGGATGGTAAATTTGAACATATCAGAATCAAGGGATTAACTGAAGCCCTAGTCTATCCTCGTGTGTTCAAACCCCAATGGGTTAAGTTTGTATTGAGCAGAGTACATGACGATTTCATGTGGCTACAAGAGCAACTGTTCAAGATCACGAAGGAAGTCATTCACCTAATCACCGAATATCCCATCTACGATCATGCTCGTGCATAGAAAATGATATCACAAAAGGAGCTAATCAATCTAACCGGAGTAGAATCTAATTACCGAGGACTGAAATGGAATAATGTCACTGATGTTGAACTGAAATTTGCAATCAGAGTCATTGGTTACTGTTTCTTCCAATTTGCAAAGGAAAACAGTGTACCATGTGCTGCAGTGGACCTGGCCTACAAAATAGTAAAGAAGGGACTGAAATTAGACTTGTGTGAAGTACTACTAAAGAACTTATTTGAGAACCTGAACACAATAAGGAAGCCGAAGAAGAACAACTTGACAAACACACTCAAGTTCGGTTCACTACTTGTCTGTATGTTTTTCTATTTTGAAAAGTTCTTTCCCTCAATCGGTAAAGTAGTATGGGAGCTACACCGACCTATCACCCATCAGATCAATGATTACATCAAGAAGTTAGGAGATAACTTTAATGATGTCATGGATGATTACTTTAGCAAATTCCAAGAGAAAATGTACAACAGGTACAGGATCCCACCACAGCTGGTTGAAAAATACAAGGACAATATTTGTTTTGAAGTCAACACTGATTACTACTATGTAAATGTTGTTGAACCGAGGATTCAGTCATTGCAACCAATTGATGCCTACCTATCATTTCCAAGGCATGCAACTAAACTAAGGTATGGAACCTATGAAGAGGTAAAGGAGAAAGTAAAAATGAGCATTGTAGTTCCTAAGGCTACAAGGAAAGCTACAAAGATGATAAAAGCTTTATCTGAGAAATTCAGAGAAGAATCCTCATCTACACCTGTCAAAGGCAATCTTGCCATTACCGAGGAAGAATCAAAAGCACAGGAGGCTGCAATAACATTGAGCACAGAGTTGCCAAAGGGAAAAAGTTCTAAAAAGAAAGAAACAGGACATCACAAAGGCCCTGCCGACTCCACCAACAAAGAGACCCAACACCAAAGCATCAGCTGCATCACCGAGTAAGAAACAAAAGATTGTTGCCACTCCTAAGGTAACAAAGACTTAAAAGAAATCTACTCGGAGACTCATCTTGGCAAAAGAGTCGAGTGATACAGAGTTTGATGATGCTAACAAATTCCAGATTGTGAAGAGCAAAAAGGCAAAGATTCACAGTGTTGAAAACTTTTGTGCCAATCTTAAGGAATATGGTGGATTTGCAGGGTTCAGATATGTTAAGTATGAGTCTAGGAACAATGATGAGAAACAACAAATTGAAGAAGCTATCATATGTACACTTCTGAAGTTTCGATTAGCACCATTGGAACTAGCAAAGTCACTTCCAAGTGAACTCTACTCACATATTGATAACAGATGGAAATATGCAATGGATTCAAAGAGACAAATAATAGAAAGAAGTCTTGTCCACTTATTTCCTGACATGTCCGTAGCTAAAATCAAGGAGCATTTGTCCACATACAATTCAAAATTTCTTGTGAAACAGAGAGCCTTAAAATTGATGAATGGGCTATATATTGATGTGGAGAATGAGACTAAGGCCAAGTGGCAAGAGATCTTCAAACAAAAGGATGTCGGTGAACAATCTCAAATTGAAATTGTTGAAGTCACCGAGCAAGATCCAGATGTCACCGAGCAAGGTCCAAACCCAGTTGACACAATACAAATTGATGAAGATGCAATGGATGAAGCCGCACCGGAGCAAGAAATGATTGAAGGCACCACTTATGCAAAACTTGTGTCTAGCGAATCAGTCTTAGAATAAGTTCAGCCTTATCTGCCGGTGAAGCCAACAGTACCAACCAAAGCCCCCAAGGACACTGAACAAGTTACCGAAGGTAACAAATCTGAAGCTGTAGAAGATATAGGTAACAAGTCTCAAGCTGCAGCAGACACAACAAAAGATCAATCGTCTCAGGGACAGGCTATTATCACTGTTTTAAAATTGGGTTCTTCTTTCCCCATAATTGGCTGTGGTACCTTGAAAATTTTCGAATAGGGTGTAGTCCCAAGTGCTTCAGCTTTATTCTAAACCTAGAGGGTTTAAGGGTTTTTTAAGTTTTAGACCTTATCTTTTTATTTTAAACCCTCTGGTTTCTATTTTGCCGTTACTTTATTTCACCTAGGTCATGGGTCGTGGGGTCGTAGGAAGTGTCCCCCCTTGTTATTAACCTAGGCGGTTACGTTGATTATTTGAAAAAATTTCGCCTTGTATTATTTCGTTCTAAAGTGTCGGGCCCAGTAAACGTCAATCAACTTGAGAAAGGATCCAACGGTTGGCGCTATTTCGCAAGGGTAAAATGCTTCCCCTTTAAGGCCACGAAATAGCGAGAATGAATGTCAGCCGTCCATGTGTCATGACGGAGGAAGTAAAGGATGAGGCTATCAAAGAAAGTGGGGCCCCCGTGGTTTTCTTCTGGCGTATTAAAAGGTAGCACGCGGCGCAAGTCACCACAGTTAGCGGGTCAGGATTAAAGGTTCAAAAGTGGGCCCCAAAGATGAGTCGGGTCGCAGGTGGAGATGACCTGGCAGGGACAGCTCTTAACAATTTATTGAGACCCTGTGGCTCCTTCCAGCAAATGACAGAATGACAGGTCAGATCCGAAAGTGACAAGGCGCCAGGTGTCCATTACGTGTCCGCGGGTCCACCTCTTCTGAAAACCTTTAAAAGGGTTTAAATGCTGATCAATTTGAAATATGATCTAACGGCCCGCGCTATTTCGCAAAGGTAAAGTGATCACTTCTTAAGGCCGCGAAATAACGAAAATGAACAAGGACCGTCCACGTGTCTTGATGACACGCGGTCTAAAAGGAAACTGTGGGTCCCTATGGTTCCTGCTTGACAAATGAGAAATTGACAAGTCAGCTCTGAAAGTCACAAGACGCCATATGTCCGTGACGTGTCCGTGGGCCCACCATTTCTGAGAGCCTTTTCCAAGGGTTAAATACCGATCGACTGCAGAGATGATCTGACGGTCGGCGCTATTTCGCAAGGGTAAAGTGCTCACCCTTTAAGCCCGCGAAATAGCGAGAATGAGTGTCAACTGTCCACGTGTCTTGATGATGATGTGGGAGATAAACCTGTTGAAACGAAATTGGGGCCCCCATGGTTTTTCTTCTGGCAAGTGACAGAGTGACAAATCAGCGCAGCAGGTGACTAGGTGCCAGGTGTTAGTGACGACTCAGCGGGCCCACCATTCCTGAGAACCTTTTCAAAGGATTAATTAGTGATCAACTTGAAGGATGATCCAATGGCCCGCACTATTTCGCAAGGGTAAAATGCTTCCCCTTTAAGCCCGTGAAATAGCGAGAGTTAACGAGGGCCGTCCACGTGTCATGATGATGACATGGCCAAAAGGAAAAAATGTGGGCCCGTCACAGTATAAAGGGAGGCATTCGACCAGTATCAAAATGGAATGCGAAGGGATTTTCTAAGCCAATGGTCGGATGCCGCGTGGTATTATGTAGCCAATAGAATAACGGGACCCAGACTAAAGACAAAGCCGTCAAAATGAAATTAACAATGAGACACTTGCAGGAATGTTGCGACCCGTTGGAGCTAAAATATGAATTCTCGTATGAATTTGATTTTGAAGGGACGGCCGAAGCATGTGGAATCAATGTTATAGTTAAGGCCCAGAGTACAAGTATTTGATTTCCTAACAACCAAGTAAGGATATCTTTTAAAATATTTTTGCAGAAGAGCAGACGTAGAGTTATCCTTTTCCGAAACAAAGCAAGCGGTTCAGTTGCAGAGCAATTTCCTTCAAGCAAGCATCAGGTTCTCTCATGTTTTGAAGCAATTCTTGTGTGGCTTTTAGATAAAATCATTCTCGTATTGCAGGATTGTTTAAGAGTGTATTCATTTTCTTGTCTTTTCCAATGGCTCCTAAAAGGGAATTTTCTGGCAAGGTTGATTATCTAGAAAGAAGTGTATGTGATGATTTTTTAGAGTAGTTGACGTCGTCAACTAACCAGGCATCAAAGGCCAAAGAGTTAGTGCCCAGGGCTCCCCGTCTGAAGATAGGAGAAGGATTATATGACAAAGGTAATTGGTTAAGAGACCCACAGGTTGGACTGTCTGGGTTGGGGCTGTTCAGAGTCGGATTTGGGATGAGGAATTCTCCTGCTCCTCAAAATAGCATTTGGGAACTAGATGTCAGGAAATTGGTAGTCCCAGGGGTGTTCATGGATACAGACTTGTTAACCCAAATGGCATTGAACTATGATTCAGTCACGAGATGCATTCGGGATGTTAATGGAAAAACCCTTGTGGAAATCAATGCAGAGGAATTGAGAACAGTGTTTGGGCTCAATGAGTTCACAAACTTCCTGGAACCCATAAATTTCACACAATTAGCCCAAGTGTATAGTTCACAGAGGAGTCATCTTAGGAATGGGCCTCTTAAAGAACTTTTCCTAAAAATAGGAGGGTTAGCAGTTGTAGGGCCCAACACACAAGAGCCTTTTTCATTGAGTATGTTTACCTTAAGGGCTAAAGGCATGTATTGGGCACTTTGCCAAGTTCTAGGAGAGGATGCTGAAGCAAATATGCCAAATCATTACTTGTTAATGATTGTTCAGATTTTGAATCCTTCTCTTGCTATCACATTTGATTATGCTTCTTATATTGCTGACGCTATCAATGGAGGGTTGATAGGAATAAAAAATGGGAAGGTGGATAGGCCATTCGGATGGTACTCACTCTTGATGCACCTTTTCCTCTTCAAAGGTGGTGATTATTTCGCCAGTGGAATGGACCTGGTAAAAGATAAGGAAGGAGAGAAGATGCCAGTACAACTATGGAGCACTGTGTTGTCATGGGACAGAGAGGATGCTAGTTTCCTAAAGTTTGATAAATATTTTGCATCCAAAATAAGGACTCTCCTTTGCTCTGATAACCCAAGAGTCCCCAAGGTTCTTCTAGAATTCCTAAGGCCAAAAGAATTCGCAGAGAACATCAAAATTGTTCATAACTGGGGTGACATGTACCTATATCCAGTCTCCACGGTTTTCAGAGTTTTTGGTTTCAGAGGCACCCCATTTTTGTTACCATACCAGGTCCCTCTCAAAGTGGGAATAGCTGAGATCCTTAGACAAATTGGTGGCCTACAAGAGGCAGAGCTAACAGGCAGAGGTAAAGGGACTATTTTCCCTACAGCTACAATAGCCCACCAATTTGTAATTACAAAGGGAGGCTGGAATTGTTTTGAGGATTTCCTCAAACCCTACCATTTATCTACTGCAGTGTCCAGATGTGCTGATCCAGAGGACTTCTACAATGGTGTGTTCAGGAAGAAGGTAGCATGCAGAGGTAGGCCTCATCAATTCCACTTTCCTGAAGACCTCATCAGGAATGAATTTGATTTAGATGAACAGGAATTGAGGAAAGAAAAATGGGTGGCTTACAAGAAAGCCTTGGATTTTGTGCATCAATTTGATGCTAGCTATGACCCATTGTCTAGCTTCTTCCCATTGGAAGAAAAAATAAAAATTTTGATTGTTTGCTTCGAAGATGTGATGCAAACACTAAAGGAAAAGAGGGAAGTTGTAATTAAGAGCAACCCTAAAAAGGCTAGAATGATTTTGGGCAAGTCAGCTTCCACTAAAGCAATCCCTCCTGGTGACTACACCTTGCATAAGAAATCAGGTTACAGTGTGCTGGTGCCTACAACAGGGGAGCCCTCTTCATCCAAAGGAAAGAGGAAGGTGCAAGATGTCATTGACATCCAGGACAGTCCAAAGAAGCAAAGGGTGGGGAAGGAAGTGCAATCAGATACACCCTTGTATTCCCCATCCCAATCCCCTATCCACATAGGAGATGAACAAGCAGCAACTGAATACCTCTCGCAGTTGGGCAGCTTGGGGGAAATTGCATACACTTATGATGAAGTGGAAGAAGGGATGCCAGAAGAGCCCACTGAAGCACAAATGGACATCACCTCAACTGAACTTAAGGGCCAGGAGTGGGATCCTGAGATAAAGAAGGCCAGTAGTGCCTTTTTAGCTGATGATAACTTTGTCACATCTGAAGCATTCATGAAATTTGTCTAGAAGCAGCATATAGATACATATAATGCTAGATGTGAAACAAGAAAGGCAAAGCAGCCTAACAAAGATCCAGCCTTAGTGGAAGAAGAAATAAAACAGGAGATGATGGAAGAATTCAAAACCATCACTCCTGAACAGGGAAGGGATCTAGTAGCACAAGCTGGAGTGCTCATTTTACCAGAATGGAATATTGCTGATGCTCTGGTGCTAGATGCAATAAGAAAAGAGACTAAACCCATGGAAGGGGTTACATTCAGTAAGGACAATGTTGCACTAGTTATGTGGTCCCTCAAAAGAAATGAGGACAAGAAAGGTAAAGACACTTCAGGGTCAAGTCACCTTGGTGGATTGATGGTTAAAAGAGTAGAGAGTACAGGGGTAGTAGAGGCTGCTAGCACTGTGCTAGAAACTGCAAAATTTAGTGTTGCAGTGGCTGAGAAGGAAGCCAAAGAAAAGGAGGCCCTCCAGATTAAATTGGAAACAGTTTTGAAGGCCTATGACAGTGCCAAGGAGGAGGTAAGAGGCAAAGATAGCATCATTGCCAAATTGCAGAGCCAGCTGATGGGACAACACCAACAAGGTGAGTCTTCAACATTGATGATTGCCTCTTCTCCTGCAAGACCTCCACCTACTAGCCCCATTATTGAGCTCCCACCATCTCCTGTGCCTTCCAGCTCCCAAATGATTGAGATAACTCCCCAAGAACTGGAGAACCTAAAGCAAGCTCAGGCCTTTTATGCAGCGAAGTATGAGGAGAAAATAAAAGCCACAATCTCTAGTTTTGCAGATACTATAAATGCCTCACTGCTTCACAATAGTGTGGGAAAGGTCATGGAGATATGGAATGAATTAAGGAGAGATAAGGCCATTTTGACACCCATTTTTGACAGATGGAGGCCTAGGGAGCAAGATTTAGAGTTCATGTGTGTTTCCTGTGATGAAGCAAGGGCCAATCCCATTATAAAATCTACCTCTGATGTTGCTAAAGTTTTAATGCAATTGGCTGCAGATGTAGACAATGTGGATAGGAAGGTCAATTTATGTAAGAAGGAATACACTGATCATGTTTTTGAGTTGCTCCCAGGAATTTTTGTCAATCCAGATCAGCTGAAAGATAAGCAAATATGGCTCAATGAGATAAAAGCCAAGTTGTCAGCAAGGGTCAAGGGAATCATTGATCTTGATGATACCTCTTTCATTGTTATAACCATACAGGAAATAGAAAGAATTAAATCACATTATAGTTTTCTTAACTCAGAAGTCAACAAACTGAGAAATTCTTGGAAAAGGTTGACTAAAGTTAAAAATGATGTGATTAGTTTTTCATGGCCGACACAAGAGACATATAATGAGTGGGGAGTTAAATATTCCACCCATGATCCGGAGTAGTTGGAGAGCGCCCCTGAAAAGCCAGAAGAGGTTGCAACTGAACAACCTGTTGAACAGACTGCAGAGGCTAAAAAGAGCGCATAACTATTTCACGTAAAAATTGTAACCTCATCAATTTTGGAAATAATTGTAACAAACTCTCCTCGAGAAGTCCGAAGCTTTGTGCATCCATGTTGTTATAAATGGATACCAGGACTAGAGGGAAAGGGATCACAAAATTTTGTAAGAAAATGCTGCAGAAAATTATCTGAGCTTTTCAAAGTTTAATGGAGAAATAGAACTTTTGTAAAACCTCTTCAAATGAATATCAATATACAGGCCATCGGTTTTGAGTAAAACTCTGTGTTGTCTTCAAGTTTGTTCACAATTTGATTTACTGATTTCATTCTGAACAATCCAGGATTTTTCTGTTTGGTTGAAATTGCAAAGCAATCTCAGTATGAGTGTTTTTTAGCTTTTCTTTTTAGGAAGGAAATTAAATATGCAGGATCACTCACACCAATGAATTCTTTGGAATGAAATTTGAATTTTGAGGACCATAGTTTAGTTTGAAGTGATTGAATTCTTGTAAGTGTTAGGCATATGCAAGGATTAGCGGAAACCAAGCTGATGGGAGGCATAAAGATATTCTGTTTCAGGAGTTTTATTTGAGTTTAAATGACTCTGTAGCCTTGGATAAAGCACTGGTATTAATCGAAGCTGTTTGTTGCATGCTTTGTTGATCAAGAATGTTGAAGTTCAGTATTGTTCCATTCTTTGTTTTCAGTTGATTTCAAGGTGAATAAATTCACTGGTTTTTTGGATTGGTTTGCTGTGGATTTATTGTTTAAATGGTGAAGTTACTTCACGAAGGTATACTCGCCTGGGCTCCAAGGATGCCTGAAGTGTAGAAGGTTTAATCAAACCTTGTCATATGTTGTCTCTGAGATTTCCTTATCTTTTGATGTCTCTTCTGCACCCAGTTTAAATCATAATACTCTAAAGACATTGAAGGGAATCAGATTTTGAGGACAACACAGACAAGCACAGCAAATATTACAGCAGAGACCCCTAGCACCGAGCCATCCAAAGACACTGCAACTGCTACAGGAACAGTGCAAAGTGTTGCATCTACTGAGCAACCTACCGAGGGACAGCAAGCCTCACAAGCACTTGTCTTAGTGCCCCAGACAAAAGGAAAGGAGAAAAAGGTGAGAAAGCATGGTTTTAAATCTGACTTATCTAAACTGATCGTGTTGCCCAATGTCGACATCTCCAAATTAAAAGGGCAAGCACTCACTGAATTTAGTGAACTATGCAAAGCCAAGGCCGAACAGGAGAAACAACTGGCAATATAGAAAAAGAACAAGGTACTTCAAAAGGTTAGGACACTGCTCACTGAAATGCTACCATCAGCAACAGTGTCAACTGATGCAGCCATCCATATTCAGTTGGATGAACTCCTTAATCAGATTGAAACATCTAGAGTTGATGCATCTGAATACCTAAGAAAGCTCAAGGATAAAGAGCTCATAGCAAAAATGATAGAGGAAGTCCAAAAATCAATTGTTGTTGGCAAGATAAAACTTGTCAAATTCATTGTTGAGTTGACCCCTCAACTCAAGCACATTCTTTATATATTCCAGGAATTGTGTACATTTTCTTTATTTATTAAAGACATCAAAAATAAAACTGATGCAATTGAGAAAGAGATCACCGATCTCTCATCGAAGTTGACCACTGAGCCTAATTCAGTTCAGAATTTTTACAAAAAGCTACAATAGCTCATGCAGTTAGAACTGAGGAATGAAGAGCATAAAATTAGGATGGATATAATGACCCTTCAAACATTATTCCTTCCTCATCTCTCATCAGTCCAAGAGCACCTTAACCGAGCTACAAGCTTATCAACTACCCAAGAGGGAAGCACTCTTGATGGCTTGATATCACTCTTATCTGATATTCAAGCACAGAACTCATTAATGGAAAGTCTCAAGGACTCACTCTCAGTCGCTCTCACTGACGCCCGGACCAAGTATAAGACTATTTTTGATCAGTTACCACCTCCGGATGCAAATTAAGTTTTTAATGTTTGTCAAAAGGGGGGAGTAATATTATGTTACTACACAGGGGAGGAAAGCCCAGCAAAGGGGGAGTAATTCTACACTTGGAGAGTAGTACAGTTTTGATAACACAATTTTGAGTATTGTATACAAGGGGAGTATACCGAGCAGAATATACAGAGCATTCAGAGCACACAAGTACAGTACAGAACCGAACCGAACATGCAAAATTCAGAGTTATGTACAGAATAATGATAAGGGGAGTATATCTGCATATACTATTGACTATTGTACATATTGTCAAGTATAGTCATTTTGTCAAGTATATAGTTTTTTGAGTTATGACTTTGTAAGTAGTTTTTGTCAAACATCTCAACTAATGTCAAAAGGGGAGATTGTTACTACTTATCAAATTGCCATTAGTTTCATATCCAAAGTCATACTATATTCTAGTCGGTTAGTATTACCAAATCATGCAGTCAGTACACACAGAGAAGTCGGTATGAACAGTCTAGTCGGTTACTGAAGAAAGAAGTCATAGAACACAGTATTCACCGAGCTGTTTATCGAGTAAAGGTTCATGGCTACCGAGTGGTAAAGTTAACTCACCGAGTTGATATTCACTGAGTGAAATGTTTTACTAGATACATTGAACCTGGACATGCACATGAAAACGTGTTACAAGATCGAGGCACATCTAACCGTTTTTGCATTGGAAATTGCACTATGAGATTGTGTATGATTACAAGGCCAATCTAACCTATGAGATATTTTGTTTAGTTATTCATTCGAAGAATCTTTTTGTAAGATCGAAGAAATGAATCAGATCACCGCTGTAAGAGATCTATATATATACAACATGATTCTAGGGTTATATATATGACATGATATAATGTGATAAGAGATGCAATGAGATAGTAGTGTGTATGCATGAAGGAAGACTGTTACAGAGACACAGAGAGGTCACTGAGAAGCTTATCAGTGAACAGTCAAAGAACAGAGTAAAGAGAAGGGTTTACTGAGTTTCATTATGGGTTACCAAGGTATGCTACAAGCTAGGTAATCTTATTCAGAGCACATAGAATCTGCTTTAACATTTCAGATGTAAAGTTGCAGATATTTGTAATGATTATATTGTAATAATTTGAAGTTGTAAGAGAAACCTTTAACAGGGTAAAAGACTCTAACCAAGTCTATAAATTGTAAATCCTTTAACCAGGTGCTACACTTATATAGTGTTGTAAAAATCCTTTAGTAAGGTAGATCTAATTGATCTTAATACTCCTAACAGGGTAAGCTATCAGAAATAGCTAAATGTAGCTCTAACCGAGCATTCTTTATTATTGTAGTAGTGAAGTTGTGGGTGCCATCCCCACCGCAATTTTCCTCTCTAACCAAGAGTTTCTGCGTGACCAAAATATATGTGTTATGGAGTGAATCATGTATGATTGTTATCTGTTGATTATAGTTTTATTGTATGTTACTGCACTATTCTGTTTATGCATAACAGTAAAGTTATTCCAAAGGAAAAGTTTTGGAGTACTGATTCACCCCTCCCCTCTCAGTACATTAGCTTTCTATATTGGGCCTAACATCTCAGAAGTCTATCCACCTTCCTTTGCTATGATCTCCTCTTATCTCTTCTTCTCATGCTCTTCTTTCTCCTTAACCTCCTTGTCGACCTTCTCTTTTTCCTCTTTCTCCTTCTCCAGTTTCTCCTTCTCTTCCTTCTCCTTCTCCACTTTCTCCTTCTCCGCTTTCTCTTTCTCTACTTTTTCCTTCTCCACTTTCTCCTTCTCTGCTTTCTCCTTCTCCTCTTTTTCCTTCTCCATTTTCTCCTTCTCCGCTTTTTCCTTCTCCTCTTTCTCCTTCTCCATTTTCTCCTTCTTCACTTTCTCTTTTTTCGCTCTCTTTCTCTGCTTTCTCTTTCTCCTCTTTTTATTTCTCATCTTTCTCTTTTTCCACTTTCTCTTTCTCTACTTTCTCCTTATCTGCTTTCTCCTTCTCAGCTACCTCTGGTTTAGTACCTTCAGCATCTAATGCATCCACATTGATAGGGTCATTTTGCTTAGTTACTCTTTCTCCCTGATCATTGAAGATTTCATCCAGTTTTGATTTTGATAGGTCAAGCTCTTGCTCAGCCTGTCGATTTGCTTCGGATACCTTCTGCATCTTGACAGCTTCTTGAGCCTGCAGATGAGTGTATTTTTCTATAGAGATTTTACCTCCAAGTAACTAAAGTCTTCTCTTTCTCATGAAAAAGATGCCTTTGTACCAATCAAGAAGCTCAAATAATTCAGAATTGTAAGCATCTGGGAAATATTGAGCAAAAATTTTCTCTCTAATTTTTTGCTCCTTTTCAATGAGAATGTGCCATTTATTATCCAAATAATCATACAAATAATTAGAAACTATATGCTTAATGTCGATTGGAGACCAATCATTATCATATAAATACTTAATGAATTCTTGCTCTACCTCCTGCTTTTCAGTATCGTTAAGATCATCAAAATAATCTTTTAGATCATCAAGAATTTTTCTTCTAATATTCTTTATAATCTTTTGATAATGTGTCATAGGCTTGTAAGAAGCAACGTGTATATTTACCAGTGCAGAGGTTGCAGGTACATTACCGGTTAGCTTGGTCTTCTTTCCCAATGTAACCAATGTTGATGTCAATGGCACAACTTTCCTCTTCTTCTACTTTGGTACTTTAGTAGGATTAACCCTCTCAGAGTAGGTAACGGTCCCTTTCTTCTTTGGATCAAGTGGTGAAGCAAGTAGGGTAAAGGCATACCTAGTGAGTATATCGTTCACCACTTCATAGCCCATAGGCTCAACTTCATCTTTTCTTGGTTCAACCGCTTCCATTATGCAATGATCCACTTTGATGGTGAAGCAAATATCATCTTCATACTTCTTAACCAGGTCACCTGATATCCTTGTTCTTTGGTTCATCTTTAATCTGAACTCATCAAAATACCTATTCAGAGTCTCCGGATAAGTAGATCCCACTGCTTGCAGACTCTCCTTGATTTGTCTTGTAACCGGTAGGTCACTTGACCATTGAACATCACCGACTCTCAGAAAATACCCTTGAAAGTAGAAAAACAACCCAACAAGTAGTTGACTGAATTTGAACCTTAGTGTCTTGTCCTCTTTGATGGATTTCAAATTCTCCATGAGTTATTTTTGCATACAGGTACACAAGTCATATTTTTCATCATCCTTGATCATCCAATAAGCGGCATTTACCACGGCGATAGGAACAGAGTTCATTCTGCTAGCATAGAATACTCTATACCCGATCACCATGTACGCATACTTCACCAAGTCATCTCTTATGGTGTTGACATTCATTTTCCTCTTGTTGCTCACAGAACCGGTGAGCTCTATCACTTTGGCTTTTGTGATCTTACGAAGAACAGGGACTTCTCCAATATTGCAGAAACCGGTCACAGCGTGGATTGTCTCCGGTGTGATATCATGGGTTCGCTCAAGATACATCTTGTCACCATGAACCCTACTAAGAATAATTCTTATATGATCTTTTGTGAATTCCTTGAGAAAATATACTGCATTGTGGAATTTCTTCTTCTCGATCATGTTGTACTCTCGTTTAATCTTCTTATCTTTTCCACAGAACAAACTCATCTAGGAGTGAATCACTAGAGACCCTAGGTCTTCCAATTTGCAATCAATGTAACCAGAAACATCCCCTTCGACAATGACTCCAGTGGGAGTTTGAGATAGGGCATTGTATTTCAATTTCTTCCTAAGAGATTCGGATGACTCCTCAGATGCAAAAGAACTAGAAGAGACTTTGGATGTAGAAGCCATGTCTAAATAATTCTAAATGATAAGAGTGATTTGACAAAAAATACCTTTCACTTTGAACTAGGGTTCGCCAATGTCAAGCACAGCACACTTCTCCAAAAGCTTTCTTTACCACTCTGACCTCCACTCAGGATAGCTTGAAATGACTGTTGGGTCTTGCACAAGATTTCTTTCTGGATTTCTTCGAATGCAAGATTGATCGCTTTTGTTGCTCTGCTTAAGTTAAAAAAATGCTACTTCAAAAATAGGTAAGTAAAAATGACTACAAGAATCACCTTAATACATGCTCCTACCTACCATAATAAATTCATCATCGTTAGGGTACAAACCCTAATTTTACCTTTTACCACTTTATTTCTTTTTTTAGTCGACAGGTAACCAATACCGATAAAAGCACTTTACCGATATACTTTGGGGGTTCAAAACATTGTTACCGATATGTTCCCCCTTAAGTTTTTCAAAGCTCAATTTAATGATTCAGGGGTCTCCACACTGGGTGCGGAAACTGGTACATCTTGTGGCTTCTCTTCATATTTCTTTTTCCAAATTTTATCCATATCGGCCTAAACAGTTTCAACATCGACCTTCCCTTTACCTTTTGGGTCGACCAGTTTGTCTTTTGATGGATTATGTCTCAGTCTGCATGCTCTGACAAGATGTCCTAGTTTGTGACAATGATAGCATACCATACCACATTCTCTCCATGGTTCGGTGTTCACCTTTCCATTCTTTCTCCTACATGTTGTAGTAGTGTGACCGCTACCACGATAGATCACACAGGTTGCTCTCCAACCATTTGTCACTTCATAACCATTTGACCTGTGGTCATAGTTTCTATACCGGTTTGGGTTCTGGTTCATAAGAGGTTCTTGGACAACTCCTTTTGATCTCGGTGCAAAACCTCCAAAGTTGTTCATAACTGATCTGTACTCAAAGCATCTATCCCCAAACTTGTTGCATGCATAACAATTACCAATTTCTTGTTTCAACTTAAAGATCTTGTGCTCCTTGTCCTTCACTATATCCTCAGCTTTTCTTCGGTTTTCCAGTTCCTAACTCATCCTAATGGTCATTCCTTCCAGCTCCCTCCTCAGGTTAGTTTTGGACACATTCAATTTCTCCACTTCTTTGACTAGGGCATCCATGTCTGTTTCATCAAAAGAGCTATTTTAAGTGATCTCCAGCATTTTCTCAGCAAGTTCTCTTCTTTTGGCTAAAGAGGCTTTATACTTGACCTTAAGTTCATTATAGGCTCTCTCAGATTCAGCCAAACAGTGAGTGATTTCCCTCATGCTATATTCCCCCATATCTCCTTTCAAGTGGTTAGACTTAAAGAAAGGTTGGCTCTAATAGCAATTGATGAATACTAAGAGGGGGGGTGAATTACTATACCCAAAAATTTTACCAAACACTTAAGCAATTTTCCTGCAGATCGATATAGTCCTTTCCACAGCAAACTGGTTAATATGCAAACAAGCCAAATAGCAAATAAAGCATTCACCCACAATAACACAATCACCATAACACAAGATATTTTGACTTGGAAACCCAAATGAGAAAAACTACGGTGTGTAAAACTCACAAGTCTACTATCTATAGAATAGCAACCAAACCGGTTAAGGCCTTACAATTTTCTTCACTAGAACAGATCTTGTTAGGAATCTTGATCTCTGTTAGGAGATAAGTCATGTTAAAGACTACCCTATTAAAGGATTTCAGATCCACAACTATGAACCACCTTGTTAGAGGATTTGGAACAGGCTTAACTAATCCTACCCAGTTAAGGGTTTCTGACTTGTCGAAGAGATTAGTAATCAACAAGTAAGTGATCTACAAAGTAGCACAAAATGCTTAGTCAGATCCTTGATTGCTCTCTGTTAATGCATTACAGCATTACTTTAGTCTTTTGTCCTTCGCACGTTCAATTTATGTCGCAAGATACCTTCTTCCAAAGACCTAATCTTCTTACACAACTTACAAAACCCTAGACATGATATCCTTTGTTGGCAATATTACATTATAACAGACAATGAAAGATTGTTGACATTTCAATAAGGATATTGAGAAGGTTGTTGACGATTATGGACATAACTGATTAAAGATGTTTTACTATCTTGATATTATTATTTTCTCATTGATGTCAAGAAATTGATTTTCTAATTCAGTATGATGTTGCCATATCTTGAGAAGTATGATATGAAGATTATAAAGAAGTCGGTAAAGACATGGGAAAGAATATGATGAATAAGGGGATAAGTTATTCAATGGGAAACTCTACCGAGTCAGACAATGATGAGATCTTGATGTTTTAGATTGTTTTAACATCATACATATGTTGTAAAATGTAAAGGTTAATACTATACTATGATATTAGGCAAAGAACCTAGTCGGTAAACCTTAAGGAACCTAGTCGGTAAACCCTAAGGTTATCGCTATCGGTTAATGAAGGCAGAATGTCTACCGAGTGAAGTTTAGTATTCACCAATTTGTAACCAAGCTATAACAAAATGCATTAAATGTTTACATGTGATATTTAATGAATGATGTTGATGAGATGGAGCGGATCAATGATTCGTAAGCCGTGGAAGTAGTTTGTTAACGAATCTAAGGCAATAGAAAGTTGGCATGAAGATCTACAGCTCAGATTGAACCGCATTACCCTAACACAAGTTCCAAGGTGAATGTGCAAGTTCCAAGGCGGGGTAAAACATTTTCAGATCAAAAGATACAATGACCCTGGACAAGATTGAAGATCTGATGGCTATGATTGATCATGGGAAATGTGATCAAGGATATTAAGTGGTTAGAAGATTGTTTATAAATAGGAAACTGTTGATAAACAATGTATGCAGGCAAGTGTATGCACAGGGATGCTACATAGTGATTACCGAGCACAAAAGCTTGAAGACCTGTTATAATAACGGAGTATTGATGCCCAGCAGATAGACAAGATTAGTTCTATGTCTAGATTGTATTGAACAAATAGGAATCTGCTTTAGCATATTAGATGTGAAGTTGCAGACAGATTTTATTACTGTTATTTTGTGAAAGTGACAGAAAATCTCTTAACCGAGTGGACTTAACAGTCTTATATGTAAATCCTCTAGCAAGGTGACATTCTGATTAAGTGTTTGAAATCCTTTGACAAGGTCACTTCTAACAAAGTGAAGATCCTAACAGATCTGAGGGAAATCCCTTAACCGGGTCACATCTAGCAATGTGTTTGTAATCTTTAACAGGATTTTCTTTTAACCGAGCATACTCTATAAGAGTATATTTCTTAGTGGGTCCAAAATCCCATAGTGGTTTTTCCCTATTAGGGTTTCCCTGTTAAATCTGGGGTTATGAGGTTTATATTGTTCATATGCTTTTGAGTTTGCATGTTTGACAGTTTTTGGTTATATGACTGATATATATGTTACCGAGGTTGAATCTGATGTTTTTATGGATGATTAAGTTTGTATGATTCACCCCCCCCCTCTCATCTTGTTTGCTATTGGATCTATACTTATATTAAGTATCAGAACTATCAATTGGTATCAGAGCTTTGGACTCCGAAAGGAAATTTTAAAGGCACTTGAGTTAAAGATCCAAAGATGTATAAGAGGGATGCACCGAAGCTGAACAAGTCAAGTTTCCCTACATGGCAGAAAAGGATGAAGCTACATCTATCAGGAGTTGGAGAATATGTTGTCTACTATCTGGAAAATGATTTTGTTGCACTAAGCACCTATCCATTGACTATGGAAGAGATAAAGGCGAAGCAAGAACATATTCAAGCAATGATTGAAATTACATCTGCATTGACCGACTCAGAGTTCAATGATCTAGAAGGCTGCAATGATGCAAAGGCAATGTGGGATAAGCTCATATCTGTATATGGAGGAGATGAACATGTTCAAAGAGAAAAAGTTGATAGTTTAAGAGGACAACTTGAATATATGAGGATGAATGAAGGTGAGAACATAACCCAGTACAGTACAAGACTAAAGGAGATTGTAAATCAAATCAAAGGAGCAGGAGGAACTATTGAAGAAACGGATGTAACAAGTAAGTTGTTAAGAACCCTTCTACCTGCTTATGCAATCCAAGTCTCTGCAATCAATGAATTGAGGTCTATACCTAATATGCCAGTTTCCTTGGATGCTACTATTGGTAAGCTACATGCTTTTGAGTTAAGTAATTTTGATAACAGTGGGTCATCGGTAAATAAAGTTGAATCTGCATTTAGTTCTTTTCATCTGAATGAATCTAATGATTACAATGAAACAAAGTATAAGTACTCTGAAGGAGATCACAGTGGAGCAAGTGAAATATTTTGGAAGAACATGGAGGAGGTACATGTTAGTGAACAGATTTGTCTTTCAAAAATGAATATGCAAATTAACTCCCAATGACTAGAATGAAAAACAAAAAGCACTAACAGTTGGATCGATTATCATGAGATTGATAATCTTCCTCTGAATTGAGAGGTACAGCTCCCTCTTAGAAAATTTACAAGGAATGTGCTTAACTATTTATTTCTGGATAGAAGCTTTTAACCCGAAAGCGTGTAAGGCCGCCTACTTCATTCTTGGATGAGAGGTCGATATCTGACACATGTTTCACAAAGAAGAAAGCAATTTTTCCTATGTTTTCAATATATGAGATGACAGCAACTGAAACAAAGTTTAGTATACTATTTCCACAGGTTTAATAAAGAATGAACAGATTTAATAAACTAAATTTGTCTCCGAACATGAATCTTCTTTAGAAGTAAACAAACATTCAAAGGAGAGAATGTCAGAAGAATAATAATTTTCTGTAATGGAAAGATCATTACTGTTATTTGATCAGATAAACATATGCAAAGACATGTATCTATTCAGATTCAAAATACACAGATTTTCCTTCTCCCAAAAACAATATGATCAGATTTCATATATATATATCCTTATGCGACAAAGACACAAAAATACATCTACCAATCTTCTTCCATTCCAGGTTTTAACAGTCTGATTCTCAATTTGATAAAATAGAAAATACCAAAAACGGAGCGAAAAACTCCCAGAATTAGTCACTAAAAATCCCCCCTTTACCCTTTCTTTTGCATATTTATCCTTATTTTCCTCTCGGTGAGACACTTTCAGTTCAAAAAACTGAATCCTGGCATATCATATGCTAACAGCTGGATACAAATAACTGTCTTCATTCTTTCAATACTTTATTGGCTTCAATGTAATCTTTTATCATGATGTTTTAATGTGAAAACATTATAACTTAAAATACATAAGCTTTATGAATTAGTTATGGGCTCCATCGTTGCAAATATAAGTCATGCAATTTGTTAAAAAAATTAAAAACAACAAACTCGGTTGCTGTTAGTCACTTTGGACAGACCTGCACTCAATCAACCACATCTTTTGAAGAAGACTTAGTTAAGTTAATCGCTCTAGTGAAAACGTGCACAACTTGTCTATGCACAACATATCAAAAAATGAGAAAAATCCAACGGTGGAATCAAAAGATATGCCCCCCGCAACATGATGGTTTTTTTGTCACAAAAATCAGAACATGTTCTTTGTTCTACACTTGTATTCTGTCAAGTGTATCTTGCAGACCAGATTGAATTTCCATAATTCCTTTAGTGAGAATTTATAAAAATAGGTTTCATAAAACATATCCAAAATCTAGCTTGATCCAATGATTTAAGTGAGAGATATACTCCCTACACAGAGACTGATTTTGCTATCTCAGAAAATTTGTATTTACAGGCTGCATTGAAATTTATAAACATTCTTTGTGCTAATTCTTTCACAATCCTCTAGGAAAAATAATCAATCGCTGCCTAAGTAAATGGTGAATCAAATTCCTCTTCCAAAATTTTGTTGGTTGACCAAATTTTTCCACTGATTGCTTTGTCTCTCCATTTTGGTTTTGCATTGAACCTTTGAACTTCATTGAACATGTTGAACATCCTTGAACTGTTTGAACTTAATGAACCTGCTTGAACTGAATGAACTGTTTAAACTGAATGAAGTTGATTGAACTGAATGAACTTGCTTGAACTGAATGAACCTGATTGAACTGAATGAGCCTGATTCAAGATGGTTCAATGTGTTCACGAAGTTCAACCAATTACTAAAACTCGACATTTTTTTTTATTTAAAGACAATTTACAAACGGGCTAAGGGCTCAAACCGAGGCATTGCAAGAAAGACAAGGACTCCGAATAAAATTTTAAAGGGGAATTTACTCTTATTATGAAGGAAGAATGATGTGGTAATAGTACACAAACTGTATGAAGAAATCAGAAAGCAAGAAGAGTTCAAAGCACTATTGGCCAAAAGGTTACCGAGAGGCAAAGGTAAGTATAAAGGAAAACTACCTTTGAAATGTTTCAATTGTGATAAGATTGGACATATGGCTTCTAACTGTCCTGACAAAGATTTCACTGAAAAGAGAGATTACTGAGATAATAGACAAAAAGATAACCATTACAGAGGACACCGAGACTTCAGAAGAAGAGATAAAAAGACATGCTTAATAGTTGATGAGGAATCTAACGATGATAAATACAATGAGACTGATACAGAAGAAGTAATTTATGTGGATATCAAGGATTGATCAGATGAAGAAAGGTATGAAGAAAAAGCCCTAATATCTCACATAAACACTAATGATTCTTGGATTATAGATAGTGGATGCTCACATCATATGACAGGAGATAAACACAAGTTTGTTATGTTAGAAGATTATGATCGAGGCTATGTTAGATTTGGTAATGATGCACCATGTCCGGTAAGAGGTAAAGGATCCATAACACTTCTTGATAATGCAAGATGGAATGATGTTTATTGGGTTGAAGGTTTGAAATACAATTTGTTGAGTGTAGCACAACTAAACAACATAGGTTACCGAATAGAATTTCAGAAAGGAATTGTCAAAGTTCATGACAAGAATTGAAAGTTAGCTGCTATTGGGACACAAACAAAAGGTAATACATTTCACCTTGACTCAATTCACAATAAGTGTTTGCATGCAAAGATTGATGATACCTGGTTATGGCATAAAAGGTTTTGTCATGTTCATTTTGATAATCTGATCAAAATAAGTAAGAAGCACCGAGTAAGAGGTCTAATGAGTCTTGAAAAACCTGAGAATGCTATGTGCCGAGGATGCCAGATGGGTAAGATGACAAGATAAAGCTTTACAAGTAAGTCCTACACTTCTAAGGGAATTTTAGATCTTTTGCACACTGATCTTTGTGGTCCTATGAAAGTTCAAAGTTATTATGGTGATAAGTATTTCATATTATTTGTGGATGACTATTCAAGGATGACGTCAATAATGTTTTTAAAAGAAAAATTAGAAGCTTTTAAAATGTTTAAATGGTACAAGGCTAGAGTTGAAAATGAAATAGGAAGACAACTGAAATGTCTTAGATCAAATAGAGGAGGAGAGTTCACATCTGATGAGTTCAACCTATTTTGCAATGACCATGGTATTAAAAGACAAGTCTCTACACTGAGAACACCACAGCAAAATGGAATAGCTGAAAGAAGAAACAGATCTATTGTGGATTGTGCTAGAACACTGATGATTGAGAAGAAGGTTCCACAAAAATTTTGGAGAGAAGGAATAAGCATAGCTATTTACACCTTGAACCGAGTTCAATTGAAGAAAGGTACTTTTAAGACGCCTTATGAAATCTGGTATGGCAAGAAACCTAATGTAAGTTATTTTAAAATCTTTGGAAGTAAATGCTATGTTCATAAAGATGATAGAAATGGCAAGTTTGATCAGAAAAGTGAAGAAGAACATTTCTAGGATATTCTTCTAGAAGCAAAGCATTTAAATGTCTGATCAAATCATCTAACAAAATAGTAGAAAGTGCAAATGTGAAAATTGATGAATTTTCAAAAAGAAATGATGAAGGAAATTCCAAAGAACTAGAAGACTATGATGAATTTGTCTATGTGCAACCGAGAAGTCCTACCAAGATAACTGTTGAAGAAAATGTAGAAGATATCCAGTTACCGAGTGATGAAGAAGATCATACAGAGCCTACCGAGCCTGTATTAGCCAAGTATGTCAGAAGACACCATGTACCAAGTCAAATTATAGGAGATAAGGATGATCCATTGATGACAAGGAACAAACTGAGATAGAACACATGTTTGATATCTGAATTTGAACCGAGAATAGTGAAAGAGGCATTTAACAGTGAAGATTGGATAAATGCTATGACAGAAGAGATTGATCAAATCAAGAAGAATGACACATGAACACTGGTCCCAAGACCAAAGGACAAAAATGTAATCGGTACAAAGTGGATCTTCAGAAACAAGCTAAATGAAAAGGGTGAGGTCATTCGGAATAAAGCAAGACTAGTTTGCAAAGGTTATGCCCAAGAAGAAGGAATTGATTATGGTGAGACTTTTGCACCTGTTGCTAGACTTGAAGGAGTAAGAACATTGTTGGCATATGCTGCTTTCAAGAGCTTCAAGGTATATCAAATGGATGTCAAATCTGCATTTCTGAATGGAATATTAGAAGAAGAAGTTTTCATTGAACAACCTGAAGGATTTGTTGAAGATAATAATAAAGATCAGCTATGTAAATTGAACAAAGCTTTATATGGTTTGAAACAAGCACCTAGAGCATGGTATGAAAGATTGCACTCTTATTTGATTAAGATTGGTTTTATAAGGACAAGTGAGAATAGCAACATGTACATGAAGAATGATGAGAATGGAATACTAATCTTAGCCATATTTGTTGATGATATTATATTTTATGGAAATGACTCTTTATGCAAGAACTTTGGAAATGAAATGAGCAAAGAATTTGAGATGTCATTAATCAGTGAGATAAAGTATTTTATAGGTTTATAGATACTGCAAATGAAAAATGATATTTTCATTACTCAATCCAAGTACATAAAGGAAATCTTGAAGAAATTTGGAATGGAGGATTCAAAACCAGTAAGTACTCCTATGACTACCAACTGTAAACTATCAAAGAATGATGAATCTGCATCTATTGATGAGACACTCTACCGATCCATGATTGGAAAACTACAATATGTTGTTCACAGCAGGCTAGATATAGCACATGCAGTAGGAATTGTTGCAAGATTCTCTACAGATCCTAAGGAAATACACATGACGGCAATCAAAAGAATTTTTAAATACTTGAAAGGCACTGAAGATTATGGCTTAGTATATCAGAAAGGAAATAATTTTGATTTGAATGTTTATACTGATGCTGATTGGGTAGGCAACATTGATGACAGGAAAAGCACAAGTGGAGGAGCTTTCTTTTTTGGAGAAAGACTAGTGAGTTGGCTTAGCAAGAAACAAGGATGTGTTTCACAGTCAACAGCCGAAGCTGAATATGTTGCTGCAGCACTAAATTGTACCAACATTGCATGGATCAAACAATTGTTGGAAGGTATAAATGAGAAAGTAACCGAGCCAGTAACTATATTTTGTGACAATACTAGTGCCATTAATATTTCAAAGAATCCTGTTATGCACTCTAAGACAAAGCACATATCTATCAAATATCATTATCTTAGAGAAGAAGCTCAAGAGAAGAAAGTGGTGTTGGAATATGTTAGCACAAAGGAGCAAATAGCAGATATCTTCACCAAGCCACTACCAAAGGACACTTTTGAATATCTCAAAAGTAAGTTAGGGGTCCTACCCCTATCTTCTACTGACTGACCGAGTTTGGTGAAAGCATCACTTCGATGACTCTATTGAATATCTTTTGGGGAGTTGATGTTGGAGTGATACACTTTAGAATGTTTTTTCTGAAAGTATACTGGAAGTAATACTGGAATAATATAGAGAATGATACAGGGAATAGGAATTGAAGACAAATGCTCTGACCGAGACTCACTTGATACACAAACAGTAGGAAATAACTTCTTACAGAAAGAAATTATGTTTTAGTTCTTTACTTTTTGGCATTGTTGTCAAAGCGGGAGAAGACCTACCAATGGGGGAGAAGACCTACCAATGAGGGAGAAGACCTAAGGGAGAGAAGACTGAGAATATATGGGAGAAGACTGAGAGAAGACTACAGATTGAAATAAAGACTGAAAACAGAAGAGAAGTCTAAAGTATGGGGGAGAGCATTTCAAGCATTTTAGAATCACAGCAATCCGAATCTTTTACAGGTCAAATCAATTAGTTTTGCCATCAATGCCAAAGGGGGAGATTGTTGGCAATATTACATTATAATATACAATGAAAGATTTTTGACATTTCAATAAGGATATTGAGAAGGTTGTTGATGATTATGGACATAACTGATTAAAGATATTTTACTATCTTGATATTATTATTTTGTCATTGATGTCAAGAAATTGATTTTCTAATTCAGTATGATGTTGCCATATCTTGAGAAGTATGATATGAAGATTATAAAGAAGTCGGTAAAGACACGGGAAAGAATATGATGAATAAGGGGATAAGTTATTCAATGGGAAACTCTACCGAGTCAGACAATGATGAGATCTTGATGTTTTAGATTGTTTTAACATCATACATATGTTGTAAAATGTAAAGGTTAATACTACACTATGATATCAAGCAAAGAACTTAGTCAGTAAACCCTAAGGAACCTAGTGGGTAAACCCTAAGGTTATCATTGTCGGCTAATGAAGGCAGAATGTCTATCGAGAGAAGTTTAGTATTCACCGAGTTGTAAACGAGCTATAACAGAATGCATTAAATGTTTACATGTGATATTTAATGAATGATGCTGATGAGCTGGAGCGGATCAATGATTGGTAAGTCGTGGAAGTAGTTTGTTAACGAATCTAAGGCAATGGAAAGTCAGCATGAAGATCTACAGCTCAGATTGAACCGCATTACCCTAACACAAGTTCCAAGGTGAATGTGCAAGTTCCAAGGTGGGGTAAAACATTTTCAGATCGAAAGATATAATGAACCTGGACAAGATTGAAGATCTGATGGCTATGATTGATCATGGGAAATATGATCAAGGAGATTAAGCGGTTAGAAGATTGTTTATAAATAGGAAACTGTTGATAAACAATGTATGTGGGCAAGTGTATGCATAGGGATGCTACATAGTGATTACTGAGCATAGAAGCTTGAAGACCTGTCAGTATAATAGAGTATTGATGCCCAGCAGATAGACAAGATTAGTTCCATGTCTAGATTGTATTGAACAAATAGGAATCTGCTTTAGCATATTAGATGTGAAGTTGCAAACAAATTTTATTACTATTATTTTGTGAAAGTGACAAAAAATCTCTTAACCAAGTGGACTTAACAGTCTTATATGTAAATCCTCTAGCAAGGTGACATTCTGATTGAGTGTTTGAAATCCTTTGACAAGGTCACTTCTAACAAAGTGAAGATCCTAACAAATCTGAGGGAAATCCCTTAACCGGGTCACATCTAGCAATGTATTTGTAATCTTTAACAAGATTTGCTTTTAACCGAGCATACTCTAGAAGAGTATATTTCTTAGTGGGTCCAAAATCCCACAGTGGTTTTTCCCTATTTGGGTTTCCATGTTAAATCTGGTGTTAAGAGGTTTATATTGTTCATATGCTTTTGAGTTTGCATGTTTGACAGTTTTTGGTTATATGACTGATATATATGTTACCGAGGTTGAATCTGATGTTTTTATGGATGATTAAGTTTGTATGATTCACCCCCCCCCCTCTCATCTTGTTGGCTATTGGATCTGTACTTATATTAAGTATCAGAACTATCAATCCTCATATAGGAATTTGATTTCATGTCAGTCCAATGAGATTAGACTACAATTTCCTAGGTACAGTGCATCTAGACACAATGTGTAACACAGCACAGAATCACCACATCGGTGTCGGTGGATGATAACTCATCACACTTTACAAGTTTGTCGGTTAACAAAACACAATATACCAATTAGCGGTTTATAAACAAAGATCGGTAAATAGGAACATAGTGTTTCAATCTTAAAAAGATTGGCTACATCTTGGGGTCCTCATACCGCTTGAATTCCTCGTACCGCTTGAAGTCCTCGTACCGCTTGAGATCCTCAGTCATGCTTTGACCGTTAAGCTCCTTCTGCAAACACCGCTAGTCTTCAACAAACAAAGAGTATGCATACAATGGTATATAATACCGGTTTGAACAATACATCACATATTACTGGTTGAGAATAACTCAAAAAGTGTGTGTCCATCAATGACAATCATAACTAAACATCATCAAACTGCCAACAAGTCTTTTCACCATTCAAATTCTCTACTTATTCAACCAGTGCATCAATGCTTGCCTCATCTAAAGAGATATTCTCAGAGATCTCCAACAATTATTCGGTCAATTTCTTCCTTTTAGCTAGTGATGTTTTATACTGGCTGCTTAGGGTTTCTAGCTCATCCTTGGTTTCAGCAAGTTCTCTAGTCATCTCTCTATAGTTGATTCCTTCCCCCATATTTTCCTTAGGATTAGAGATCTCTTCCAAGCAGTTAATCCTTAAGGAAGTTAGGCTCTGATACTAATTGATGAACTTATAAGGCACTGAGAGGGGGGGTGAATCAGTGCTAGTAAAAACAATACAAATCTTATTATTAATTTCACCAACTTAAAACTCAATAGGCATGTAAGAAATAACACCAAGTATGCAGTCACCACATAAAGAATAAACCATATGACAAGAGAGTTTATACGTGGAAAACCCAAATGGGAAAAAACCACGATGGGAGTTAGTACCAACAAGATCCACTATCTGCAGTATAGAGATCTAATTGGTTAATGTCTACAACACCTGGCTAGGGGTACACCCTGTTAGAAGTGTCTAAGCCTGATTAAGAGCTTTACAAAAAGGCCTGTGAGGACCAGCCCTACTAGGATCTACCCAAGTTAATGTGTCACCTAGTTAGAGGATTTAATGATCAGAACTATTAGGATCTTACTACACCCTATTAGGAGTGACCTTGTAAGAGGTTTTTCTTACTGCAACTATTAGGGAGACAACAAGTATAAATGATCTCAGTATAACACCTTCAGTGTCTAATAAGATCTACTTCAAAATATTACAACATCATCACAAGGTCGGCTAGAACCTTGTTACAATTCCCTAAGTTCAATGCATCTAGACAATCTTGCATTGAACACTTTAGTTATATCGGCCACCGACATAAAAAATCCAATTCTATGTTCTTTTACTGATCTGAGTGATTTTCATCACTACAGGTTAAGTCTCCATCAACTAATTTGTTCTATCAAATAAATCTCGTTCACCTGATCAATTCAGCATGTGCGGTCATGAACATATCTTCATCTAATAGTCTTCAATGCTTCTGCAAAACCACATCATCTCAATCTTCATGATTTTGACATACTGGTTGTTTGATTGTAACCCTGTCTGCCATTTACCGGTTGAAATCCTAATTACCGGTTCTGATGAAAATTGTCTCTACTTTACCAGTTAAGTCTTACCGGTTGCACTGTAGGGCTTATATGACTTAAGGAAATGTAGTTGACATTAATGACAACATACAAAATAGTCATCATACATAAATCTAATCTTTATGCATAACAAACATATACCGGTTGCATCAAGCAAACAAACATTACCGATTTAGTTCAAATGATCAAATGCCAACAGTATGCCCTCCCTTAAGATGTCAACACAGCTCTATTTTGATTTCTTAAGGAAGCTAGAAACAAGGATACCCACCTTCAACAACAAGGAGATATCGTTTAGGCAACAATATTCATAAATCTAAGCTAAAGAGGGAATACTCTTACAAGAAAGGATAAGATAGTTGAAAAAGAGATATTTTGCAACAAGTGTAAGGAGGATCCTTGGAGGAGAAGAGATATTTTCTCAAATACATCCACCTCCAAGAGGAGTTCTTGAACAAACATAACATCTACTAAAATAAGGGAAGGGGAACAAGAATTCATGCTTTTCTCCTATTGCTAGGTGAAAGGGATTCTTGATGAAGGACAGCACACTTTTGACTCAATGTGAGAGGTAGGTTTATAATAGATATACATTGCTAGGTGTAAAAGGGGTTGTAGCCAAGGACACAAACCTCTTTCATAAGAGAGAATCCTTGAGCAAACAACAACTTCACACAAGGAATGAATATCAAATCATAAACGAACACCACTCAACATTGGAAAAATGGATCGTTAGAAAGGATAAAAAAGATCAATAAAGTCCCCCCAAGTTTAGGTACAACGAGAATAATTACAACCTCTAAGGAGAGATTAGACATAAGAAAATGTTTAATGTACTCATATGAAGGAATATTCAACGCAAGAAAAAACATTAATATATGTAAAATGCAACTCTAAAGAAGAGGTAATCTTCAAAGAGAAAGAGATAATTAGATGAAAGATTACATACTCTCCTAAGGAGAGATTAGTCATATGAGATGTACCATTCTATGCAGGAAAGGACATCAAAGTATGAAAAATGCAACCCCTAAAGGAAATAGTGAAACCTTAGCTAGAGAGAAAAGATAGGATAGAGGAAAGAATGAATTGTATTGGTGCCCCAAGATAACTGTAAATGAAATAACATCACTTCTTATGATAAAGAGCCCCTAATTTTGTTTCATAGGGTGAGGAGTAAAATGGAGGGTGAATGGAGTGATAAGGCGCTACCTCTTCACCAAGGAAGAGAGAAAGATTGGTTGTAAGAGTTATGCATGCCCTATCATGTTGTTCTTGAACAAGTGCTTTAAATTAATTACACTTTCCAAGAGAATGAGAATAACTATAATGAAAAAGACAATGTGTGTCACCTTTCTTATGCTTATAATTGTAATTAAGTCTAATGAAATGAAAAACAACATTCTTATCATACTTCAATCTCCAAAAGATTCTAGTGGTTAATTTCTCCTGATCATCAATAGGATTAGGTCTTGTCTTTTGAGATGTAAGACAAGGGTTGTTATAAGAAGGATTGTCATCTATGATTTTAACAATTCCATTACCAACTAGTTCTTGCATATTTTTTTGAAAATTTGGACAATCATTAGTATGATGGTCACGAGTTTGATGTGTTGGCAAGAGACACTACATGTATGTTGAGATATTGTCATTGATGCAAACTCATATCAGAATTAGAATCCGCAGTTCAAGTTTTCATCATTCCAGAAGATTGATTGGAGATTGATCAAGTATTTGTTAAGTCCGATGATAACAATGTATCTGACAGAGTTTACAGTGTTTTGGTTGGCAAATTATTTTGGTTGAGTATTTTACTTTTTGGATCTGGGAGATATATTATGCATATGCAATTTACCTTATTCCAAGTTTGTGGCCTCTGGTGATAAGTTTTGTGTAAGTTAGAAGATCTGGCAATCATGTTTTTTGCTAGAACAGTGGTTATATATGGTAACGTGTGGTAATTCAGTATGCAGATCTTGCGGATTGATTTTTGCAGTTATTTGTGTGTTCTAGGTTGGTAAGACAACCTGTGTGAAGTGTGTGGACATTTTGTTTTGGACCGCTTAGTTGTTTTTGGATGGAATTGAGCCTTGTGTACATGTTTTATCTTTTGTGATGTGTTCTTGAAGCCGACTTGGTGGTGACCTAAATTGGTGATGGGGATATATAAGATAGGTTTATTTGATCATTTTGATGATTGATGATTGTGTGGATATGTGTATGAGCGATTATGCATAGTTTCATGTGCGCAAGGTGAAGATTAGTTCTCCAGTATGTTGCAGAATATAAGAACAAAGCAGTATTGTAAAGCAAAGTAAGAATATATTTTGTTCTTAATCAGAACTATATACAGGCATTTGTAGATGCTACTTCATAGTTCAAACTACATTGTAATCTCTTTCAAACATTTGTAAGGAGTGAGCCATCCAGGTTGTAGCCCTTATTATAAACATTGAGTAGTGAGCTCTAGGCAGTGTGCTTGAATGCATGTGCATTCCCCCTATGTAATATTTTTGTACTTTTGACAGGGTATACTAATATTGTGGGTTTGAAACCCACCGTAGTTTTTCCCTTAACTGGGTCTCCACGTAAAAAATCTTGGTGTTATGGTGTTGTTTATCTTTGCTTTGTGTTTATGCACTTAAATCTCCTTCATATGTATTAAGTCATTTCAAGGACAGATTGATAAAATTAAAAATTGCAGAACATTGATTCACCCCCCCCCCTCTTAGTGTTCCTTGATTCCAAAAATTGGTATCATAGCCTAGTTCCTCAGAAGAAGCCTAACAACTTGAGCTTGATTCAAGAAGGTGAATCAATGGATTCTGGTAGTCTTAGAAAGTAGTTGGTTGTTACTCTTGAATATCTTGGTCATGTACAAGATGAGAACAGGAAAGTGAAAGAAAATCTCAAAGATGCTAAAGATGCATTGAAACATTGAAGGATCAGTTGAACAAATCAAGGGAAAAGAGAAAAGAACTTGTTGATCAACTTAAGCAGAAGAAAAGTCAGAGCATTGAAGAAGAATCCTTGAGGTAAAAGAAAAAACAATGTGATAGACTAGCTAGAGAGAATACAGTTCAGAAGAATGAAATGGAAGCTATTGTGATGAGATTGACAAAAGAGATTGAAGAAAGGAAGAGAAATGAAGAAAAGCTTGCTCAATACCTGAAAGACAAATTTGAAGAATGTTGTAGACTTGAGGGTGAGAATGGACAACTGAAGATTGATCTAAAAGATGCTAGACAACATAAGGAATATCTTGAAAGATAGATCATTCTTATTAGATATGATCTTGATGTTGCAAATGAATATAAGGAGAAGTTCCAGATTAGTTCAGCTAAGCTTGATGAAATGCTTGCAAGTTAGAAGAATCCTAATGACACTCAAGGTCTTGGATATGAGAAAGGAGAAAGCTTTGGGTCTGGTCAAAGCAATCCTAAGACTCAACAGTAGAATAATAACTCAAGAAGGCCTCCGGTAAGACAGCCTAATGCTCATAAATTCAATGGCAATTGTTTTGTTTGCAATAAATTTGGTCATATGGCTAGTCAATGCAAAAATAGGATGATCAATAATGGTCCATCTTTTTCCGATCAATGTTTTAAATGCAATAAGTATGGTCATAAGGAAAATATATGCAGGAGTATGATGAATAACCTTCAAGATAAGAGAAATGTCAGATGTTATGCATGTGGTATGTTTGGACATGCTTCTAATCAATGTAGATCAAGAAGAAATTAGATGAATTTTAGACCTATTCAAGCAAATGTTGTTTGCTATGCTTGCAACAAATCTGGTCGCATTGCTAAGTATTGCAAAAGAAGAAATGTGAATAGGAGAGGTTTGAAAGACAAGAACAAGAATGAGAAGCGAGATGAGAAGGGAAAAACAAAAGTTGAGGAGATGAAAGATTAGATGAAGAAGACATGGGTTAAGAAGATTGATTCAAAGGCAGGAAGTGGATCAACACCTGATTTTGGTGCTAGAACTACATCCAGTGCCTGAACATAGGCATCTGACCTCGAGGGAGTTATAATGCAAATCTTTCAAACCCCTTGTTTGAAGATCTGTGCCTATTTCTGATAGGTTGCAGAAGTATTTATGTTTATAGATGTTTGTGGTAGATTTACAAAATATTTGAACCTATTTGAAGAATCTAGTGAAGAATTTTTGACAGATATAGAGCATCGAGAAGAATTAGGGTAGAGTGCATTTATTGCAGTGAAAATTTAGGTCTGTAGTGAATAAAAGGTAACTTTTCCTCTTCATTTCTCACTTTGAGATTGAAGAGAAGAAGTATAGAGAGCTCCGCGAAAAAAGTAATCAAGCAAAATTTGGTGCTATCAATTTCTGAAGAGATTTGGCGAGTAAACCTAATCCGGAATCAAAGGTATTTATTTGTGAAAACCCCTTTTTTGGTTGATCTTTAAACTTCAAAATGGCCACATCTGGTATTGCAACCCCTCTGGTAGTCAATATCACCAAGCGTGCTCGTCCCAACTTTAAAAATCATCCATTTATTTTGATGGAGGACGATTTGAAGAGTGCATTTTTGTCTGTACCCCACGGAGTTTTACACAATGAAGATATAAGGGCTTACACACAATGTCTGATTGAAGAATTGGGAAGCTCCCAATTGCTGAATGTTTTGAATAACCGGCTATCTAACCAAAGTTTCATGTTGAAACCTGAATTTCAGGAATTGGAAAACAAGGGTTTTTCTCAATTTGTGAAGTTTTTGAAGGCGTACGAACATGAGTGGATCTAGTATATTCTGAGTCACATTCATGATAAATTCATGTGGTTGGATAAGCCGCATAAGATCACTAAAGATGTGATTCAGGCAATAATAGAGTTGTGTGCATTCGTTCCATTGCCATCTCTAAAAACAGTAAAGAATGACATTGTAACCAACACAATTGGGTCAAAGTTTGAAAGAGCAATGACTATTGATGATATCTTGGAGGATGAAATTTGGTTTGCATCCATGGTGATAGGATATAAGATTTCTTTCTCTAGCCTAATGAACTTTATATTCGGTATTGTAGTGTATGTTGTATATGAGATGTTAAGGGAGAATAAGAAATATCATCTTTATGAGTTGCTCTGAAGTGAGCTCATCAAGAATCTAAAGAAGATCAAAGAAAACAAGAAGCACCTCTTCAAATACAATACTCTACTTTTGTGCATATTCTTCTATTTCAACAATGATATTTCAGGCTCGTTGGTCTGGTACAGTGGGCATTTGATAGGCTAGTGGGAATGCAGATTCGGGAGTATCTCTATAACTCTAGTGACTCCAAAGCCTAAAACAAGAATCTATGGGGATATTTCAAGAACTTTTAGGAGGAAATGCATGAGAGGGAGAGAATTTCAAAGTGTATCATGGAAAAATATGTTGACACCATATGTTTCATGATTGACACCAATCAGTGCTTGATGGAAGCAGTGGAGCCCCGAACTTCATGGATTCTACCAATGGGCTATGAGGTTGATGAACAAATTTTGGAAGTATATGTGCAAAATGTGTTGAGACAACCAGTGGACTCCAATGAAGAAAGGTTCAAAACATACAAGGAGAAGAGCCTAAAACTTCATCAGTAGTTTAAGAGATCAATAATTCAGAAGAAGGTCCAGAAAGAGGTTAAAGCTTTTGCAGAAAGCATGGGGATATCAAAAGGGGTTGTTCGGAAAGCTAGAGAGAGAGAAATTGCCTTTGAATGGCAATTAGTAAGAGTGAAAAAGGAACCGGTAGTAGTCCCTAAGCCTAAAGCCATAACCAGAAGTACTACTCCCATTTCTTAACCTCCCAAGCCTAAATCGTCAGTTAAGTCATCTGATGGAGTGCAAAAGAAGAAATCAGTCAGATTTATGGTGGTTGATGAAGAAGTAACTAAATCAGATGAGGTAGTAAGAGAATTAAAGGGAAACGCTCCTAAGGCTGGCAAGGTTTCTAAGGAGAATACATTCTATAGAACTAGATCTAGCAAGAAACCAAAATCTAAGCTTGATGAGGCATTGAAGTCGGGCAAACTTCAAGATAATTACACTATTGTGCCCCCTATTACATTAGAACATATTGTTAATTCAATTGTCAAAGATGGTAATTTGAAACCACTATCTAAGTGGTATGAAAATTTTAATGAAAGTGGGAAGAGGTCATTAGAAGAAGTTGTAGTTGAATATATGAATGTATACAGTAAAGCCTTGATAGAGTTATCATCTATAATTCTGAAGAGTTTGTATGATATTTTGGATGCTCGGAGACTAACAACAAATAAAGAAGATGAGAAATTGAAGGAATATATATTAGTCAATTTATTTTTCAGTTATTTATGAGGAGATAGTTAGATTACTCTAGTTAGCCAAGGATAAGTTTCAAAGTAAGCATAGAGTAAATAAGATCATGTTCAGTAAAATTGATGAAGTTTCTAAGGAAACAAAGAAAATTTGGACAAATTTTTTGCAAGAAAATAAATATGAAGTTAATCCGACAAAGGAACAACATGACACTCATCTGGAAATTGAGCAGACCAAGGTGGATTGGTGTAGGAGCACTTGAGGTTTCTTAGTAAACTTGCAATTTTTGGTGTGACTGATCCTCATTGGGTCAATGGTTGAATAAAGGACTATTGAAGAGTCCAAAAGTGTGCTTTGATTTTGTTTTATAGTTTTCTTTGTCATTAAACTTAGCTTATTTTACTCTGTTTTAGGCCAATGTGCTTTTGTAAGCCTTAAATCGCATCACATGGTAAATTTTATAAAAGTCCTTGTAAGGCCTCATAAGGATTTTGAAGATGTTTATTTGATGTTAGGAAATCATCCTAGGTGGTCAATATTGTGAAGATTTGACATGTTTGTTAAAATGCATTGTAGAGTAAAAAGTTGTCATGGTGGCTTGACAACATTTTGTCAAAAATGTGAGCAATTTTGGAAAATTGCTTAAAATGCTAGTTAGTGGTCCGATTGGTGGTTGTATTTGATTGTGTGGGAATATATAAGGCCTCTAAAAATATTCTAAAAGAGTTAGAACCTCTAAGATTGAATTTTCAAATAGCAACTTGAAGCAATTTCCTAGTTTTCATTGAAATTTGTCAAGTTATTTATTGCAGTCCGTACCAAATGGATTAGTTTAAGTATTGTACATTCATGGAGGCTTAGAACTTTTTTATTTGGTGCTTAAAAAGTATTTGTATCCTTTCATCTTGCAGGTTTAATAGGTGCATTAAAATTCTTTCTTGTTTTCATTGTTCTCGGTCTATGCAAAGGGGTTGAGGCCCTAAAAATGGTTCCATCTTGAATTCCCATTGTGGTTTCCAAAATAACTTTGGGATTAAAGTTATGGAGTTTGTGTATAGTGTAAATACAAAATTTTATGACCTGGAAGTTGCATTTGATCATTTTAAAATCATACCCTAGGCGAGATCTACCATAGCCCGGCTAGAGAATATGATTGCTCTTTACCTTATTTCTTGCAGGGGTGGCCAAATTTGATAGTGCCAAGTGATTGGTATTGAGGATGGATGTTGGTAAAATCCTCACTATAAGTGTGGAGGCTTGATAGGGTGTGGAAACCTACAAACCCCATTGATGAAAGTATATAAGTCTAAAACCCTTTAAAAGAGCCATTTTTAGGACAGTACATGTACGGACGTAACAGACCACCTGGTGTAGGATACCTATCACTCCAAGAAAGAAATTTTGGTTTTGTTTTGATTTTTTGTGTTGTCTTTTAGGTTGTAATAATGGACCAACCATTTGGGACTCCAGGAAGTCATGGTTGAGTTGTTCAAGCTTTTGTCAAGCTTTTGTTGTATTCAGGATGCTGATATCCTAGAAGATGTCATGTTGATGATGGTCATAGGTGTACCACCCTAGAACAGAGTGATGATATAATAGGGTGAAATATATTTTTTTTAAGTCTCCTATAATGCATTGAGGGCCTTTTTGAGCCTTGGAATGCACTTGAGTGCAAAGTTGCATTATCAGGATGAAAAGATGTAACAGTTATTGAGCAACATTTTGCAACATTTTGCAAAAGTTGCATTTTTGGGATGTTGGCATTGAAAATTTCATTCAACCAATTGAATCATGGGCATATAAGCCAAAAACAACTTCATTGTATGGGTTGGAGGATCTGGAATGCGAAAGCCAGTTTTTGTGTTTCAAAGAAATCTTGTCTTTTCACTGTTTTGACAGTTTTTCCTTGTTTTTGCTTCATTGTATGGTCCAGTATGGACTTATTAGTAGGATTTCATTGTAGGGCATGAGATTTGGTTGAATAATCTTTCTAGCAAGGTATATTATCAATACTAAGTGTGTTTGGTTGTAGAGATCTAATTCATTCTCCGTGACTAAGTGTAAAACCCTTGCAAAGTAGGGTTTAAGGGCAAAATGGCTCTAACCAGAGCATCCATTGATGGAACCAGTTGTAATAATGTGGAATGCTAGGTTAGGTTTTGTACATATGTTTAGATTAGGTGTTTTGGTTTTTCAGGCCTTTGTGTTGATTGTGCAATGATGCCCTAGACTCACAACTAGGAGTTGGTGAGTTAGAACAACAAAAGATGTGTGGTTTCAAAGCACAAGTGGATTGGTAGAAAAAAAAATAACACATGGTTGGAAATCCCTCTGAGTGCCTTTGAATAATCCATGATTATCTTTGGCAAATGTTTTGACTGGTGAACCTTTTCAAGCACAAATTTGTGAGTCACCCAGTAGGCCTAAACCCTTGAAAATAGGACAGTTTTGGTTCCCATATGTGTACAGAAAAGCCAGATGCAAATCTTCATTATTATGTGTAAATCTGAAAAAGTTACTCAAATCTGAAATTTATTTGTGGCCTTGTGTAGGTAAATTTCAAACTAAGTCTTGAAAACCGGAATAGGAGGGCTAATTGAATTAGACCTATTTGGAGCCGGTAGAGATAAAGAAAGGTTAGGAAACCTTGGCGATGGGTTTGAAGGTGCTCAAACCCCTTAATGAAATCAAAGAAATTATGTAAATGCATTTTTAACACAAAGAACCAATTAGTGTATTGTGATCCTTTGCAGAGGTGATTGGAGCCTTAGGAGTGGAGTTGGAGATTGAGGTGGAATCCTCAATAGGCAGTTAGTTGTCAAAGCTCAATGGCTATACCTTGGAGGAAAGCCAATGTGGATCAAACCTTGAAGGTCTAAATAGAAAAATCCCTACCAAGTGCCATTGGATGGGCTTGAGGAGCTAGAGGGTTGAGTAAGACACGTAAACCAAGAAGGTAAATATAATTAGCTCCAAGACTCTCTGTATCACCACCTAACCTTAAAAATCTTGAAGGGTGTGTTGGAACCTTAAATTATGGAAAATTTAGGGTCCCATGAGTAGAATGATTCTGTGAACACTTCTAAAATACATCCACAAATCCTGATTGAATAAATTTGCAGTCCATCAAGCACCTCAAATATTATGGTCTATATGCCTTCTGCATCTTTGATTCAATTCCTATGAAATTTGCTGAGTAGCTCATAAACTTATGTATTCAAGAAAGAAATCATATCTTGCAAAGAAAGTGAAAGTTGACTTATTAACATAAGTTACCTCGATAAGATCGCCTGAAGAGAAAAGGGGTGCATGTTGATCGGTACAACTTATACCGATGAATCCGATGGCGGTTTCTCAGGGTGCAAACAGCAAGAAAGGGCTCGATGAGTTACACCGATGAGGATGGTCCAGCTGGGCTCAAGGAAGGAAATTCGAGCGGATTATGTTACCCCAAGGAACGCAAAATAGTGAGCAAGAGAAAAGAGAAGCCTGCAGGATTCAAGCATAAGGTGTTATCCCACATTGGTTGTGGGGAGAGAATATTTTGCATTTAAGTGCAAAGCAACACACAATGATAGTGTTAAAAGATAAATAGATTTTGGCATGAAGGAATCTTGGCAATCCAATGGACCCCATGCACACACACACATCCCAAGGAAAATGAAGTTTTACAAGCTGGCAAGGATGAGAGCTAAAGGTCGACCAAGTTGGGCAGATTGGATGGTGATCGTGGATAATCCAATGGTGGTCGCTATGGCGCAAGGAGAAATAGCTTGCCAGATACCATCGTGACTTGGCGACAAGGGGGAGGGCCAGGTCCAGTGGCAAATCCATGTGGCAAATAGGTGGATCTACGAGTCAAGCACAAGGTGACACGTGGCAGGGCATTGAAGAAAAATGAGAGATTTCCATCGATAACTTGTTATCGATCAAACATAAGAGATCGAAGGAAGGTTTTCTTCTTTCACCAAAAGGGGAAATTTCATCAATACCGGTACAAGGGCCGAATAGTGAAACTATTTTGATAGAATTCTAACATCGACAAAACAATGGAGAGACTTGGCGAGGAAAGGATTTCATCGAAAGCAAGATTCTGATGAAATATTACATCGACGCGGACACCTGAAGTAAATCTTCGGCAAAGATGAAGATATCAATGAGACCGAGAGATACGTTGGTGATGATGTCAGTTTCACCGAAGTAAAGAATGACTATCGATGGAATATGATGTTTCGGGGAGACATAAATTGAGTCATTTTGATGCCCGAGGAAACATAAATTGAGTCATTCTGATGCCCGATGGAATGAGTGGGGAGACCCACGCCGATAAAGTAAAAAGGACTTCGGATTGAAATATTCAAAGGGATGAAACCCAAAGGCATTGCACTAATGATAAACATGTTGGGAGTAATTAAATTCCTCCAGTGGTTAATAAAATATAATCAAACATCTCAAAGGATGTACCTCTTCCGGAAGGCATCTTTTGGTCTCATATATATAAGAACTTTTGTAAGAAGAGGGGATTAGAATAAGATTTTCAGAATAATAACTTTTGAGACATTTTGTACTTATAGAAACTCGTATCAATATAATTAGTTACATTTCTTTCTATAGTGTTACAGATTAATGCTTTCATGTAGGCAATTCTTTTGTGGTATTATCTCAGAGAGATAAGGTTACTTTAAAATCTTCATAGTGAAGTTTATTTCCTTGTTGTTATCAATTTGAATAAAGAAGTGCTTGTGAAATATAATTGTTCCCTGCATTTCTTCCCTGAATGGTCTCCTAGGATAGGGGTTAAACTCATTTAGGCAAACTATAGCAAAAGTTGATTAAAACAGATCTATTGGAGGAAGGATAATTGACAGATTCATATGGAGGGTGGGTTTAAACATTGACCCATAACAGTTACACATTAAGTCCTGGTGGAAATTCAGACTTTGTAGCCCAACAAGAGGTAAGGCACTGATCATTTGAGAGCGACAACCTTTTCAGATCAATTACACTTTTACTGTCAAGCATAGAATAGTTTCCATTAGCATATCAGGTAGGAATAGGAGTAGCATAGACATTTAGATTTATAGAATAGATAACAAAGACCGAATAGCTTCCATTAAACGACAATCTTGAACGCAACTGCTATATCTCTATCCCATAACCCAATGCCATTCTGAAGTAGGAGTCAAGCTTGAGTAAAATCACATAATCTGCTATAAATAGTACTAAGTGAACAACTAGTGAATAGGTACACCCGCCTAGGTCTTGCAGAGCCTAAAGTGAGAGAGTTACTAACTCTATAGTTGACCAAGTCAGTTGGGGAATTTAAAGATAGAATTTGGCATATTCTTAAAATCCTCCAATCTGCTGATTTGAGATCCAACAGATTGGTGACTCTATTGGGGAACACATTCATTTAAGAAAGACTCTGCAGTGGGAAAGAACTCATATATAAAATACAATTTCCTTTCAAGAAGAAAGGTGGCGACTCTGAAATAATAAATTTTATGTACGGAAGGAGGTCAATAACACAAGGCCATCCAATAGTATAATTAAACTTTGATCAGAAAAGAAATATGAAGAATCCAAAGAAAAAATTAATAGACAATCCAATGGAACACAGAAATGACTTCATGAATGAAAAGTATAATCAGTATTACTCTGAAAATCATTCACATCTAGCTCTGAATAAATAGAACCAAAGAGTTCCTACATACCCAAGAAATAACAACTTGACAGTTGTAGATAAAGCACAAAAAGGAAAATTCCCTCCTGGTTTTGAAAATCACCGCCCGAATTCAAGGACAGGTACATCAAGTTCCTCAGGTTCAAGCAAGATGGATGCACCAGATCGTATGGCAGATTTGATGAAACAAATGTTAGAAGTATCTACTAAAATGAAAGATACTGGACGGATACGGGAATGTGTAGAATTATGTGCTAAGTTGGTCATGAATGTAAATGAAGATGACATTGATCATAACCTGAATAAGTACAAGGCGAGGTGTGAACATGCAACCCAAGGATCAAACAAGGGGGGAAGCAATAAAGATGAAATCAACATGAAGAACAATACCTATAAGACATCTGAAAACCCCTTATATGATCATAGATGCAACAACTTTACATACACCAATATACCTCCTGAACACCAGCACAATCATTTCAACAATTTTACATACATCAATATACCTCCTGAATATTAGCACAATCATTTTAACAACTTTGCATATCAAAAGCATTTCCAACCTCAAAATTAATTTCCCCCTTGTAATAATAATGTGGGTCAGAACCATGGGAATTTCTTCCAGGGAGGATATGAATTGATGAATACAGAGCGCATCAAACAATTTGATTTTTCAATAATGATGGTGTATCCTCATCCCATTCCAAATGAAATTAGAACTGTAATACCAAAATTCACTAGGAGTAATGCTATCATAGGAGAAGCACATTGAAAAGCTTTTGATACAGTCATGGAAGATTTTTGCCTCCCATACGAAGATGTTAAAATGAAATTATTCATGCAGTCTTTAACAAAAGATGCACGAGATTGGTTTAGAATATTACCTGATTTTTCAATAGGTAGCCTTGTAGAGTTTAAAAGACTTTTTCTCGAACAGTATGGAGATCAGAACAGCCACGAGTTTGCATTGCATGAGATCATAAGTATCAAGAAAGAGCAAAATGAAATAGTGGTTGAGTTTAACAAAATATTTAATAAAGTTATGAGCAGAATACCCAATAGGATGAAGCCAGTTCCTGAAGTAAGTATTCTTTATTACATCAATGTTTTTGATAGTGAAATGAATTATGAGCTCAAGACAAAAAATCCCACAACCCTTCAAGGGGTAATGAAGCCTACTATTACCATAGAGAATAATAGGAAGGCCGCTGGAAGGATTGGGAAAAGAGACGATACAAGATTGTTCAATCCTACAGCTCCCAAGCAAGTTAAAGATGAAGACAAATTTGATAAAGTATTGAATCCCTTAAAATATTTGTCCATGAAGGTGAACAAGACAGACAAGCATCAATTTTTCTGCCATGATAGACCCAGACTGCATGATATGCCTTACAATACAACCTGGAAGGACGAAAATCCTGTGGAAAAAGGCCAAAGGGATAACATCCAAACCCCAGATCCTTTGAAGAGACAAACTAATAACATGGTAGATGATGGTATGTGGTGTTTTGCCTATGACATGCCACATTCTCCTTCCCATTACATAATAGAAAAAATGTTGCAAGAAGAAGAAGAAGAGAACTATGAGGGGTACACTAACGATCAGACTATAAACATGCTATCATTTGGAGAATATGACTCATCCGAAGAGGAAGGAGATTATGATACAAAATCCAAGCAGATTGGTCAACAGTGTTACGTATAGCAAGTGTTTTCAGAAGAAGAGGATGAAGTCAGTCTTAGAATTCCTACTGAGGAAGAAAGGGAGAAAATCATAGCAGCTGCAATCGAACAGGCTAAAAGAACTTATAATTTGAGGAATAGAACCATAAATTCTGAGCAGGGGAAGTCGTCTGGCAGGTTCATGAAAGAAACTAATAGAGTATCTAAACCAGTAAGTAAGCCAAATGATATCCAAGACAAGGATTCAGGAAAGACAAAATAAAAAGATGTCTGGATAACAAAACCACAAAAAGGAGAAAAAGAGGAAATAGTAAAACTTTCCCTAGTTCTCACTAGCACATTGTTTGATATTGTTAGCGCCTTGACACAAATGAGGGTTATTGTCCCTTTGCTAGAAATGATGAAATTTCCTGAGTATAGGGAGAAAACTCTGAAAATGATCACTGATGTCCCAGAAAAAACAAAGGATTGCAAGCAGGATGGTCGAAACAAAAATAATGGAGTTGATTCAGTCATGGCCATATATTTGGGGTCAACAATAACAAAAAGCCCCTCTCAAGTAGACCCTTTTTATCTAACTCTCATGATCAATAATAAAATGATAAAGAACTGCATGATTGATTTGGGTGCAACAATAAGTGTTATGCCTATGGGAGTTATGAGAGAACTCGGAATGGGAGTGGATACAGTATTTGGCAAATTCTATGCTATTGATAATCGATTTGTGCTAGTGGTAGGCATCATGAAAGATGTGGAATTCAAGTTGGAAGCATGCCCTAAAGCATCTTATAAAATAGATATCACAATGGTGGACGTTCCTCCTAATTATGGGATGCTATTGTCTAGACAGTGGTCAAATCTGATAGGTGGACACATCCAATTAGACTTATCATATGCTACCATACCAATAAATGGACATGAAGTAGGGATTGATAGAGAGCCTCGTTCTTTGTACATTATTGAGGAGGTGGAATCTTCTGAGCTAGTATGTTTCATTCAGTCGGATATGGATAACTTTAAAGTACAACTAACGAAGCCAAAAACAGAAGAGTTATCTCCAATCAAATCTTGCATCCAAGAAACTGAGGATCAATTGTGGCACATGTATTTTGATGGATCGTGTAGTAAAGAAGGAAGTGAAGCTGGGATTTTGTTTATTTCACCAAATGGGGAAACATTCAAGTATTGTTTTGGACAAATGTTTGAATGTACAAACAATATTGTTGGATATGAAGCCTTTCTCATTGGATTGAATCTAGAAGTTAAGTATGGAATCAAAATGCTTAGTGTGTTTGGAGATTCAGAGTTGATCGTATCTCATATTAGAGATAAATATGCTTCTAAACATCTCAGGTTAAAGAAATATAGAAATTCAGTATGGGATACGATAGAACTATTTGATGCTTTCCAAATCAGTTGAATTGATAGATCAAGGAATATAATGGTGGATTTCCTAGTGAATATTGCATTAAAGGAAAATGATGTAACATTGAATGGAGTATCAGAGGTAGAAATAAAAGTCAGACCCTTATACTTGACAATTTGTATAATTGGTAGATTTTCCAAGATGGTGCTGATTTACTAAACTTCTTGCAATGTGTGGATCACTACCAAGCACAGGCCGTTAACTTTAACAACTTCGTGGAAAGGAATGATGGGAAAGAAACTTTGTTTGGACAAGAAATTATATAGTTAAAATCCAACAAATTGCCAAGAGGCTTGGTTGTGTTAGAGAGGACTTTTAACGCACAGGATGAAATAGAAACAAAAAGTGACTCCAACTAAGGGAAGCGATGTTGAGCAAGTTAATCTCGGGAATGAAGAATCCCCGAGGCACGTGTACATTGGGAAGAGGTTAACCCCTAAGATGAAGCAAGAGTTGGTGATATTGCTCAGGAAGTACAGACATGTGTTCACTTGGTCGTATGATGAGCTTAAAGCCTACAGGGAGGACTTATTCCAGCATGAAATACCACTCAAACTAGATGCTAAGTCATTCAGGCAGAGACAAAGGCCCATTAATCCTAAATTGTTACCCAAAATGAGAGAAGAAATAATTAAAATGAAGGATGCAGGAATAATTAAACCCTGCAGGTATTCTACTTGGGTATCAAATTTGGTGCCTGTAAGAAAAAAGAATGGGGATATCAGATTATGTGTGGATTTCAAAAACCTAAATATATCATCATTGAAAGATAATTATCCTTTACCCAATATGGACACGATGTTGAAGAAAGTAACTGGATGTGAGCTGTTATCCATGATGGATGGATTTTCAGGTTATAATCAAGTAAAAGTTAAAGAAGTTGAACAGTACAAAACAACTTTTACAACGTCGTGGGGTACCTATGTATATGATAGAATGCCCTTCAGGTTGACTAATGCAGGAGCCACTTTCCAAAGGGAAATGGATGTAGCATTTGCATAACTTATCAATGTAATTATGGTGATATATCAAGATGATATGACTGCCTATTGCACTCACTTGGAGAAAATTTTCAAAAGGGCCTTGGAGTATGGGATATCACTCAACCCAAAGAAATCGCATTTTGGTGTTGAGGAAGGTAAGCTCTTGGGACACATTGTATCCAAAGAAGGGGTAAGAATTGATCCAGAAAGAGTGGCAACAATCAATGAGACCCCTATTCCAAAAACCATCAAGGTCGTCCAATCATTCCTGGGACAAATAAACTTTGTCAGAAGATTTATTTTGAACTTTGCAGATATTGTAAAACCCATAGTTCATATGCTGAAGAAAGGAGCTACAATAGATTGGATAGCTAATGCAGTGGATGTGTTTGTTGCCATTAAAAGGGCAATCACTAAGGCACCTGTCCTGATATCACCAGACTTTGCTAAACCCTTCTTGATTTTTTCTTTTGCTTCTCTTCACACTGTGGCAGCCATGTTGCTACTAAAGAATGCAGATGATCACAAGAAGCATATTGCTTACTATAGAAAGTCTTTGTCACCCACGAAGGTAAAGTATGAGATAAATGAAAAACAAGCCTACGCATTGGTGAAAGTGGTCAAACAGTTTTGACCTTATCTAGTTGGTGCTGAGGTAATTACCTACATCCCTAATGCAGTGGTCAAAGACATTCTCAGACAAACTGAAGTGACAGGGAGAAGGTGTAGATGGATTAACCAAATTCAACAATTCAGTATTGATATTAAGATAACACAAGTTGTAAAGGGACAGGGAGTGGCCAAGTTCATAGCCAAAGCAGACATGGAAGACGCTCAGGTAAATGGAGTAGGGTTGGAACCTCCGTATTGAAAATACATCTTGGTATGCAAACATAGTATATTACTTAAAGCATATGAAATATCCCGATGGTATGAATGAAACCCAGAAGAGGACTCTGAAGCTACAGCCAGCCAAAAATGTGATAGTCAATGGAGATTTGTATTGGAAGAATAGGGACGAAATCTTGTTACTTTGCTTGGATGGGTCTTAGGCTGAAAAGGTATTGAAGGAAGTGCATAATGGACTATGTGGAGGAAACTTCTCTGCCTGAACCACTGCTCACAAGATACTAAGGGTAGGGTACTACTGGCCACATGTTTTTAATGATTCTTATAAATATGTCAAGAAGTGTGAGGCATGCCAGAATTTTTCAGGGAAAATGAAATACCAAGGGGGATTGCCTCTAAGACCTATGCAGGTGGAAGAACCTTTCCAGCAATGGGGCCAGGATTTCATTGGAGAGATAACAGATCGTTCGAGTGGAGGGCACAGGTGGATATTGGTGGCCACTGACTACCTTACTAAATGGGTAGAGGCCCCTATTGTAAATCGTAATATTCCCTTAGTGGCCAGTAAGCGAATATTATGGGTCACAAATCCCACCGATGTTTTTCCCACATCGGGTTTCCTAGTTAAAAATATTGTGTTATGGTGTGTCTTTCATGTTGTGCTTATTGTTCTTATTTGCTACACTAATTTTAGCTTACCGGTACACAGTTTTGAATTGCTTTTCATATAATAAGTTCAGAAAATTCATATACCAGTCATATACTGATTCACCCCCCTCTCTCAGTATCTTTGGGAATCCTAACAATTGGTATCAGAGCTTGGTCCTCTATTTTCAAAAGCCTAACAGCTTGAGGAAGATTCTGACACAGGTAGAGATGGAAAACTTGAGAAAGCAATTGGAAATAGCTCTTTCAGAATATGATGCAGAAAAATTGAAGAATATCAAATTTGAAGATGATCTGAAGGATGCACAAGATATTATTCAAGGACTTCAAGAAAATCTCACTATTGCAAGGAATGAGAGAAGAGAACTTTGTGACAAGATGCAGAATAATGATGATGAAAAGGGAACTCTTAATGATCTAGTAAACAAACTGAGATATGAAAACAGTACAATGAAGAATGAGATGCAAGACATAACTATGAGATTTTGTAAAGAAATTGAAGATAGAAAGAAGAATGAAGATGACTTGGTTAGAAGACTAAATGATGTTGGAAATGAAAACACAAGACTCAGTCATGAAACTGATATGTTAAAAAAAGACTTGATGCATACACAAAATGACACAAATGAACTCATGAGACAGAAAGGAATCTTGGAGAGTGAACTGGCTGCTACAAATCAACACAAGGAGAAATTCAAGAAAAGTTCAGAAGAACTTGATGACATGCTAAAGAATCAGAACCCTAATGGTGCTACTAATGGCCTTGGCTTTGAAGTTGGTGAAAGCTCTAGTACTGCAAACAATCATGATCATAGAAAACCGGTAAGACAACCTAATGCTTACAAATTTAATGGGAAATTCTTTAACTATAACAAGTATGGTCATAGAGAAAATCAGTGTAGATCTAGAAATTATCATAACACTAATGCACCCACCGGTCAATGCTCTAAATGCAACAAAGTTGGTCATAATTCAGAAAATTGCAGAATGAATGTAAGATGTTATGTTTGTGGAAGATTTGGACACTTATCTAATCAATGCATAACACATACTGGCATAGGATATGGAAAATCTATTCAGAAAAACAATGTGACTTGTTATGCTTGTAACAAGATTGGACATATTGCAAAATTTTGTAGAATTAAGACATCATCGGCAAACAACAAAGGACCCAGCTTGAAAGGTAAAGAAAAGGTTGAAGAGGTAAAGTAATAATTCTCAAATTAATTGTTCAGAAATTCAGATCAAAATGTTGATGGGAATAATCCTCCACCGGCAGGAGATTCTTCATCTAACTAAAGGAAAATCCTTTGGGGGTTTGGCAACTAATTGAAAAACATGCTAATATACCCTCGATTGATGGTTAGAAGTTGAATTACTTTGTTACCAGCAAGATGTGTTAAGTTTTACTTAACCGGCAAGCATTAAATGTGGTAGTTGGATGAAATAACATTATAAAGTAAGTGCTTTGGCTCCTTTTTATTCACCGAGCATTCAAATCTTCGAGAGCACGAAAAATCCCGAACGAAGGCATCCTTAGCAAAAAAGTAAAGCAATTCATCCAAGCACTCATCCTTAAGGCAGATTGATGTATTTATAACTATGGCTTCTTCATCTGCACTTGAATTTATTGCAAAGCCTACTGTGATTAAGGTTATCAAGCGCCCTAGACTCGTATTCAAACATTCCCGAAATTGCGAAAAAGGATGATACCCTAGGAGCATTTTCGAAAATACCTAAGGGAGTAGTTTATGCAGAGGATCCTAAAATATACATACATTGTCATATTGAGGAATTAGGAGATGATGAAATCAAGAACATGTATAGGACTGTGATTAGTGATGTAAATGGTAATATTAAACCGGAACACAAGGTAGTGGAAACCCTAGGTTTTGTGGATATTCTTAGCATTCCTAAATTTCCTGAAGATGTGATAAGAATAGTCCTAAGAAGAGTCCATGGAAAATTCTTTTGGTTGGATTCCATCCATAAGATCACCAAAGAAGCAATTAGGGCAGTAACAGGGTTACCTTCCATCGGTAGCAGGCCTGACTGAACTAAGAAAGTTCCAAATGACATTGTGATGACCTTAACCGGAACAACATTTGACAAAAGATACCTAAGAGTCAATGATGTGAAGGAAATCAATGTCATATTTTTCAATATGATTCTTGGCTATAAGGGTACACATGCAAATAGGTTAAACTCAGTATCTAGCCTATGTATTAAAAGTGCATATCACATGGTGAATGATAATAAAAGAATAGATGTGTGTGAATGGCTTAAAGATGAATTGATAGACAACCTGAAGAAATCAAAGGTGATAAGAAGGGAACATTCAGATTTGGAAATCTACTTGTAAGTCTAATGCTATACATTACCAAGGAAGTACTCGGTATTGGTAAGAAAAACTTTGGCTTTGATATACCGGTAGGAAAGCAACTGTTGGATATATTAAACAACATGGGAGAAGACAGAGAGAAACATATCAATGAACATTTTCAAGCACTGAAGGCTTGAATGAAGACAAGAGTAAGGTTGTCTCAGGCAATTGTGGATAAATATCAAAAGGAAATATGTTTTTTAATTAAGAAAGATGAAATCTGGATGGAGGTAGTTGTCCCTAGAACTCTTTAGGTAACTGAAATGGGATATGAAATAGATGATAGCATAATTGAGACTTATGAAAAAGCCCTCCTTGAAGCACAAAAGGAACCATCTAAGAAAGTTTTTGGCAATGCGGAAACAATTGAGAGTGGTATTCAGTCTCAAAAAAGAGTCAAGAAGACTGAACAAATAGTGAGGAAAGGTACAAGACAAGCTAAAGCGATTAAGGAAGATGTATTAAACAAAACTGGTATTAAGGAAAGTGAGTTGGAAGGACTTCAACCGGAAGCTCATCTTTCACCGGTTGTAACTTCTTCTGAAAGTGATATATCGGTTGAGTTCAAAGGGTAGTAAGGAAAAGAAAACCCTCACCGGCACCCTCACCTACACCTAGAAAGATAAGACAAAAGCAACAGGCAGTTAGGCCTCCAACTAAGAAGTTAACTCCAAAGAAAAAGAAGGTAAAACAAGATATTGCTCCACTAGACAAACTTCTAAATGAAATAACAAAGGATGGTAAACTGAAAAATATTAGCAAGTTGTATAACACACTTTCCATTGATGATAAAGAGAGCATAGAGAGTAGTGTAATTTTACACTTAGACATTTACAAGAAATTTTTGATGGAGATTGTTGATGAAATACCCACTGATTTATACAGACGACTAGAAGCTAGAAGGGTAGTTGTTGTTGAGCTAGATAAAAAGATAAAAATAGAAAAATTACTTGTAGTTCACCCAGTGAACTCCACTGAAGAGATAGATCAATTAATCAGTGAGGCCAACCGGACAGTATTTTCAACTGGTCACCGGCATGTAGCACTAATGGTAGGTAGGTAGTGAATGAAATCACTGAAGAAACTATAGATCAATGGGATATATTCTTTGTTGAAAAGGAGAAACAAGAAGAACTTAAAAGACCTAAGACTATCAGATTCAACCAAAAGGACAAGGATAAGGGAAAAGGTAAGGTAGGGGGACCTCCAAGCCTAAAAATAACTGATAATTTGCCCCCACCTCCTTCTGATACTCCACCGGTAGAAACTATTGACACACAACCGGCAACAGAGAGTATGGAGATTCCTAATGAGGATAAAAATCCCGAGTCTAAAATTTTGTACACTATGAACACAGACACCCAAGAGGTAAATATTGTTGTTGATAAAGAGACCACTGAAGACAAGAAGAAAGATGTGGCTACTGAGCCACCGACAGCAGACATTGAGATTAGGGTTGAGACACAAACTGAATAATCAGTTGATCCCCTGTCTATTGGAATGGTGACTAATACAAAACCCGTTGAGCTAGAGCAAAAGACTGACAAACCAGTTGAGACATCGGCAGTGGACAGTGCAGAGGTGCATACTAAGAAACCGACAGTGAATACTGAAACTTCATCAGAGAAACTGGCAGTAGAGAGCACAGTGAAACCCACTAAGGCACAGGTTGAAAAACAGGAATAGAAACAGGTTGAGGTACAGGTTCATGCAAAAAAAGTGTCACCGACAATAGTTGAGAAACCCAAGCCTTTGCTAATAGAAATGCAAACACAAAATGACCTACCAGAGGTCAATACAAGCAAAGAGGTTACTCACATCGGCGAAATGCAGATTGTTGGTTCTTCCATGATAGAATTCAGACCAACAAATGTGACAGGGGTATTATTGGACTCAATTAAGAAAATCATAGAGTGTAGTGCACAAGCATATAAGGCTATTGATGATACAATTCCTATTCAAAAATTGATAGCACCCAAGTGCAATGTGGAAAATAAAGATTCTTTAAATCAACTAGACACATTGTCTAAGTATATCACCGATAACATTGTGACAGTTGATCAGATAAATGAGGAGACATTCAAAGAGAAAATGGAGAAATAAAAATAGAAATTCTTTAATGAGAAAATAAAGAAGTGCATGGGACAAATTGATACCCTTTTACCAGCACTAAGCAAAACAATAAAGGAGTTTAAGGAGTTGTATAGAGACACATGTAAAACTAATATTTTGACAGTAGATATAGACAAGAAGATCAGTAAGGTATAGAAAGAAATAAATGATACAGCTAACAATTTCATTGATTCATCTGAACCATTACCAATTATAGAGCAGAAAATACCAGGTTTTGAGGAGAAACTTGAAATATTGGAAAAAGAGAAGGAAAGAATAAAAGGAAAGGCAAAAGATCTTAAATGCAGACTCAGTCCCAAATTGGACTACTTCATCTCTTTGAGAAAAGAGATCTCAAAGGCACTTGTTCAAGGACTGAAGACACCGGAAGAGAAAATGCATCACCTCACCGGTATAATTCAAAGAACAGAGGCAGCTTTGAAGGACAGCGAAAGGTTCACTGAGAGCCTGAATCTTGTATTGGTAGACCTTTTTCAGATTGTAACCAATCGGTTACAAAGATCAAGCTAAAACCTCACTTAGTTGACACTTTGACAACCTTTGTCATTGATGTTAAAGGGGGAGTAGTGGAACTGAGAAAAATGATAAGAAGAAAGACACCATCAGCTCAGGGGGGGCATTTTTGATAACACAATTTTGGTAAGACAATTTTGGCAAAACATTTTTGGATATACAATTTTGAATTTTTCTCATGAGTGTTGCCATCAATGCCAAAGGGGGAGATTGTTGGCAAATGCACACTCCAATGAGAAATTGTAGGTGATTGAAGGTATTATCATTGATGGCAACCTTACAATCATATGATACCGACAAGCACCGGCACCACCAGACTCAACAATGGCATGCAATTCATCGGCACCAAAAAGAAAGATTAACAGCACCATGGCCGACAGAAATTTTGTATAAATGTATTTTGTATTTAATTGTAAAAACCTTTTGTAAGACGACTTGGCGGATTGTAATATGACTCATATAAGTATGAGATCATTGTAGATCATTTAGAAGTAGTGAATATGGAAGGATTATTGCATACCTAATATGCGAATAATAAGGCAGATTTTGAATAAGGGTTTATGAATATTGCAGAGCTTAAACCAATACTGAACTTGGCATAGTAGATGTTGATCTGAAGCAGTACATGACATTGGATTTGTATAATCCATTTTTGTAAGTCAGTGTGACTTCTTTTGTAACTGAGCAGTGAGCTCTAGGCACTTGGCCTTCCTGCATGTGCAGGCCCCTATTGTAAACCATAATATTCCCTTATTGGCTAGTAAGCGAATATTGTGGGTCACAAATCCCACCGAGGTTTTTCCCACACCGGGTTTCCTCATTAAAAATATTGTGTTATGGTGCGTCTTTCATGTTGTGCTTATTGTTCTTATTTGCTGCACTAATTTTATCTTACCGATACACAATTTTGAATTGCTTTTCATATAATAAGTTCAGAAAATTCATATACCGATCAAATACTGATTCACACCCCCCCCCCCCCTCTCAATATCTTTGGGAATCCTAACAAAAACAAGCCAGAATTCCTCTTGACAATCTACTGCCAGTCCATAAATTCATGATTCAGGAAGGAATTGATAATGTTGATCCTCTACAGGAGAGGTTTGAACAATTGGTTGAGTTAGATGAGGTAAGAACTGAAGCTCAGGAGTGAAATAACAAGGCCCAAAGGCAAATGAAGAGGTTATATGACAAAAAGGCCCGAGAACAAAAATTTGAGGAAGGAGATTTGGTTTTAATGTAGGATGCCAGAAATCAGGACAAGGGAAAGCATGGGAAGTTTGAAGCCTTATGGTTCGGACCATACATAATTATGGGAAAAGAAGGAGAGGATTCCTATTTTTACAGAGTGCTACAGGAGAAATTTAGGAATTGCCAGTACATGGATAGTTCCTAAAAAATTATTTTCTTGAATAACAAGATATTTTCCATGTAAAGTAGATTAGGACCCATTTTTTTGTATATACCGTGGCATTTTCATTTGTATGTTTTCCTTAAACCAAAGATGCTGGATTCTTGAAGGTACCTGTAGCATACCCCCATCCCCACACAGAGCCACTGTTGGAACCTTAAATTTTGGAAAATTTAGGGTCCCATGAGTAGAATGATTCTGTGAACACTTCTAAAATACATCCACAAATCCTGATTGAATAAATTTGTAGTCCATCAAGAACCTCAAATATTATGGTCTATATGCCTTCTGCACCTTTGATTCAGTTCCTATGAAATCTGCTGAGTAGCTCATAAACTTATGTATTCAAGAAAGAAATCATATCCTGCAAAAAAAATGAAAGTTGACTTATCGGCATAAGTTACCCTGATAAGATCGCCTGAAGAGAAAAGGGGTGCATGTTGATCGGTACAACTTATACCGATGAATTCGATGGCGGTTTCCCAAGGTGCAAATGGTAGGAAAAGGCTTGATGAGTTACATCGATGAGAATGGTCTAGCTGGGCTCAAGGAAGTAAATTCAAGCGGATTATGTTACCCCAAGGAATGCAAAATAGTGAGCAAGAGAAAAGAGAAGCCTACAGGATTCAAGTATAAGGTATTATCCCACATTGGTTGTGGGGAGAGAATATTTTGCATTTAAGTGCAAAGCCACACACAACAATAGTGTCGAAAGATAAATAGATTTTGGTGTGAAGTAAGCTTCGTGATCCAATGGACCCCACGTGTGCGCACACATCCCGAGGAAACCAAAGTTTTACAGACTAGTAAGGATGAGAGCTAAAGGTTGAGTGAGCTGGGCAGATCGGATGGTGATCGCGGATAATCCAACAGTGGTCGCTATGGTGCAAGGAGAAACAGCTCACCAGATACTGTCGCGACTTGGCGACAAGGGGGGGTCAGGTCCAGTGGCAGATCCAGGTGGCGAACAGGTGGATCTACGAGTCAAGCACAAGGTGACACGTGGCAGGGCATCGAAGAAACATGAAAGATTTCAATCAATAACTTGTTATCGATCGAACATAAGAGATCGAAGGAAGGTTTTCTTCTTTCACCAAAAGGGGGAATCGATACTGGTACAAGGGCTGGATAATGAAACCGTTTCGATGGAATTCTAACATCGAAAAAATAATGGAGAGACTTGGCGAGGAAAGGATTTCATCAAAAGCAAGATTTTGATGAAATATTACATCGACGTGGTCACCTGAAGTAAAACTTCGGCAAAGATGAAGATATCGATGAGACCGAGAGATACGTCGGTGATGATGTCAATTTGACCGAAGTAAATAATGAATATCGATGGAATATGATGTTTCAGAGAAACATAAATTGATCCATTTTGATGCCCGATGGAATGATTGGGAAGACCTACGCCGATAAAGTAAAAAGGACTTTGAATTTAAATATTCAAGGGGACGAAACCCGAAGGCGTTTCACTAATGATAAACATGTTGGGATTAATTAAATGCCTCCAGTGGTTAATAAAATACAATCAAACATCCCAAAGGATGTACCTCTTCGGGAAGGCATCTTTTGGTCTCATATATATATATAAGAACTTTTGTAAGAAGAGGAGATTAGAATAAGATTTTCAGATTAATAACTTTTGAGACATTTTGTACTTACAAAAAATCGTATCAATATAATCAATTGCATTTCTTTCTATAGTGTTATAGATTAATGCTTTCATGTAGGCAGTTCTTTTGTGGTATTATCTCAGAGAGATAAGGTTACTTTAAAATCTTCATAGTGAAGTTTATTTCCTTGTTGTTATTAGTTTGAATAAAGAAGTGCCTGTGAAATATAATTGTTCCCTGCATTTCTTCCCTGAATGGTCTCTTAGGATAGGGGTTAAACTTATTTAGGTAAACTATTGCAAAAGTTGATTAAAACAGATCTATTGGAGGAAGGATAACTAATAGATTCATCCGGAGGGTGTGTTTAAACATTGTCCCATAAGAGTTACACATTAAGTCCTGGTGGAAATTCAGACTCTGTATCCCAACAAGAGGTAAGGCATTGATCATTTGAGAGCAACAACCTTTTCAGATCAATTACACTTTCACTCTCAAGCATAGAATAGTTTCCATTAGGATATTAGGTAGGAATAGGAGTAGCATAGACATTTAGATTTATAGAATAGATAACAAAGACTGAATAACTTCCATTAAATGAAAATCTTCAACTCATCTGCTATATCTCCATCCCAAAACCCAATGCCATTCTGAGGTAGTAGTCAAGCTTGAGTAAAATCACACAATCAGCTATAAACAGCACTAAGTGAACAACTAGTGAATAGGTACACCCACCTAGGTCTTGTAGAGCCTAAAGTGAGAGAGTTAATAACTCTATAGTTGACCAAGTCAGTTGGGGAATTTAAAGATAGAATTTGGCATATTCTTAGAATCCTTGAATCTGCTGATTTGAGATCCAACAAGGTGTCCAAATGGGTGTTCATATCAGCAAAGCTTCTGAGGGGTCCTTTGGCAATTTTTAGAGCCAAAGAGCAAAAACCATAAAAGGAGGTCTAAAAGGGGCTCATAGGGCTACAAGGCCTTAATAATAGGAAACTATGAAAATGATAGGGAAATGGAAGGGGGGAAACATCAAAACCACATGGAGGGAATTGATAAACCATCTAAGAACCTTCCTAATCCCCTACAAGTGAAGAGGATTGAGTAGGTATGTTGGAGGTTGAACTTACTCATGTGAGTTCTAACCTTGGATTTGAGTAATTGGAGTAACTTAATTGGTAGAGAGTTCCCCAAAGGATTTTGGTTTTGGGATTGACTAACACAAGGAGAGTAGAGCATAAAACAAACAAGGAAGCCTACAATAACACCTTTTCCTATTGTATAAACTAAATTGCAACTCTTTTGAGAGAGTCTCTCTATCAAAGTGGTATGAGAGCTCAATAAGACTTGGGAAGGAACTAGTTTATATCAAAGATTGAATTAGTGGGTGAAAATAGTTTCAGTATGGTGACTAATGTAGAGTTGACAAAAAGGGTAGAGGACCACGAGGAGGAGAATAGACTCCTCAGGGAAAAGTTGGAACGATTGGAGAAAAAACTAGGTGAAGTAGAAGACAAAACCGAGAAGGTGACTATCAAAGTCAATGAAGAAAAGGGTAAACAAGTGGTAGAGGAGGATGGCACACCTGAACCAATTCCTATTTTTCAAGAAGAACCTTTCCTAAGAGCCATCAAATCCTTAGGGGGTAAGTCCCTATAAGGAGTGTCACTTTTTTGTCGAAAAATGGAACCAGAAGTGGCTATGGAGTGGATTGAAGGATTAGAGAATCACTTTGAGTGTGATGGAGTTAGTGAAGCCCAAAAGGTGAAGGTAGCCAAATCTAGATTGAGATGAGCAGCCTTGACTTGGTGGAAGTTCATCCAAGAGGAGAGACAAAAGGAGGGTAAGAACCCAATTGCCACTTGGAAAGGAATGATAGCCAAGGTGAGAGAAGCCTATATCCCTGAAGACTATGAGATCCAACTACACAAAAGGAGGTAGAATTTGAGACAAAGAGAACTAGATGTGAGCAGCTACACTGAAGAATTTTAGAAGTTGTGTTTGAGATCCAAGGTGGTAGAAAATGAAAGCATCAAGGTTGCCAAATACTTGAATCGTTTAAGATGGAATATCCAAAAAGAGCTAAGCTTGTTGTGTCCTAGTACTATTCACAAGTGCTATCAATTGGCACTCAAGGTGGAAGAGAAGAATAAAAAGAAACAAGAGAAAAGTAATAGAGGCGGAGGTAGGGGAAGAGATGGCAGAGGTCATAGAGGTAGCTATGGTGGAAGAGGTGTAGACCAAAGATCCCAAGGGGAATCCAGGTTGGTAGAGAAAAGTGGGGATTCCAATAGAAAGAGAATCTATAGAGGAAGGTCTAGTGGACCAGGAAGAGGGTCATATTTCTCCATAATGAAGTGCTACAACTGTCATCAACTTGGGCACCCTGCCTATAGATTCCCTGAGAAATCTTCTTTATCCCAAGGAGGTGAAAGGAGAGTGAGTTATATCCAAGAGGATGCAACAAGTGTGAAGTCACCAGAGGTGAGCTTAGATTCTGAGGTTGGAGAGAACCTCATGATAAGAAGAGTTTTGATCAAAGAACCAGTAAACGAGGAACCTAGTCAAAGAAGATCCTTGTTTAGGATAAAGTGCAAGTTCATGGGTATGGTGTGTAGAGTGGTGGTGGATTCAGAATCCACTGACAACATATTGTCAGAAGAAGCAGTAAGAAAACTCAAACTACAAATAATCCCACATAGTGATCCTTATAGGGTTACTTGGCTCAACAAGGGGCAACATGTTTCGGTGAATGAGAAAACTTGGGTGGATTTTACCATAGGAGGATACAAAGACAAGATTTTGTGTGACATCTTGCCAATGGATGAATGCCACCTACTCCTAGGTAGGCCTTGGCAATTTGATAGAAAAGCAAAACACCATGGAGAAAATAACTCCTAGACCTTTCATAAAGATGGAGTTACTTACAAAATCTAGTCCATAAGAGATGGAGAAGACGGCAAATCTAAAGGTTCAAATGTGCTACTAGTTGGTGAAAAGGAGTTCATGAACACTCTCAAAGAAGGAGGAATGGGGTTTGCACTTGTTGTGAAACCAAAAGAGGAAAAGAAGGACAAGAAAGTTTGTATACCTGATGAAGTGCGGCAAATACTCAATCAGTTTAAAGAGATTATAAGTGATGGGACACCTACTAATTTGCCTCTTCAATGAGCCATAAACCATCAAATTGACTTTATAACCAGAGCCTCATTGCCTTATAAGGCAGCGTACTAGATGACATTGGAGCAGAACATAGAAGTAGCTAAGCAAATCGAATAAATTTTGGATAATGGTCTTATAAGAAAGAGAATCAACCCATGTGCAGTTCCCACCATTTTGGCACCTAAGAAGGCAGGTACTTGGAGACTTTGTACTGATTCAAGAGCCATCAACTAAATTACAATCAGATATAGATTTCATATTCCAAGAATTGAAGATTCGATGGATTATTTAGGGGTGCTAAGTATTTCACCAAGATAGATCTCAAGAGTGGCTACCACCAAATCAGAATGAAGGAGGGAGATGAGTGGAAGACAACATTCAAAACCACTGAAGGTCTTTATGAATGGCTTGTTATGCCATTTGGACTCACAAATGCCCCTAGCACATTCATTGGGCTCATGAATGAAGTTCTCAAAGATTACATTGGTAAATTTGTTGTTGTTTATCTAGATGACATCTTGATTTTTAGTAAATCTAAAGAAGAACATCTTAGGCATATAGAGATTGTATTGAAAAAATTATGTGATGAACAACTAACTATCAATTTAGAGAAATGTGAGTTCATGAAATAGGAGTTGGTGTATCTAGGTTTTGTAATCTCAAGTGGTGATTTGAAGATGGATACCTCAAAGGTAGAAGTGATAATCAATTGGCCTACACCCAAAATAGCAACTGAAGTGAGGAGTTTTCATGGTTTGGCTCAGTTTTACAAGATGTTCATTAAAGGGTTTAGTGAGATATGTGCACCTATGCTTGATACAATCAAAGGAGGTGTAAAGACTGAGTTTCAATGGACAAATGAGGCACATAAAGGATTTGAACTCTTGAAGACAAAGGTGGCTACTCAACCTGTCCTTGTTCTTCCAAGCTTTAACAAACTCTTCACCATTGAATGTGATGCAAGTAACATAGCAATTGGAGCAGTCCTAAGCCAAGACAATAGACCGGTGGCATTCTTTAGTGAAAATATCAATGAAGCCAAGAAAAGGTATTCTTCATATGATTTGGAATTATATGTGTGTGCGGGAAAAGCGGGTCAATGAAACTTAAAAAGTGAAAATGTGGTCTCAAAGAGGCTTGTTCACACACCCACGAGACTTCTTGGTGCAAGTTATGGAGTCATGAAGAATGACACAACTTCCCAAGGTTGGTTCCATGGTTCTCTATCTCACAAGGTCCCTCAAGCCAATTCCTTTGCTCTCAGATCACTGAGCAAAGTGGCTTAGGGATGACGAATGCAAGAACAAGGATGCTTATGATTGATTTAAATTATGAAATGCATCTTATCCATACATGATCCTACAAATGCAATAAACTAGAATATAAGATGACAAGATTAGTAGCAATACTATCCTAACGTTGATATACTAGTTGTGTGAAAATTTCATCCTCAGAATGTTACCTGTAATAAGCTAGTCTCATAAAATACAATGGAAATACATACAGGAAATCCAAAATCCACCAATGAAACTACATGAAATATATACTAAAATAAAATATTATCTTACCTTCATGGCTTATGTCTCATTCTGTCCTAACTCCATTGTTCCTAGTTGCAGATGGTGTGCTCTCAAACAATGCACTGTTGGCTTCCAAGATGGCATATGAAGAATGGACTGATAACTTGTAGTTAACTGACACTATGATATGCACATACTACATGATTATACTAAAATGATTATGCTAAATGATATTATATGATAATTGCTATTTGCTTCAAAACTAAAACTCATGGATGCATATGATTAGCTTGCAAAATGCGCTTGAAGTCTCTTGAAGTCTAACTTGAAGATTCTTGAAGATTAACTCTCTCAACTAAAGCTCTTGATTTTATAGACTTTGAGAGGATAAGATTATGTGGCTCAAATCAACAGTCCTGATCAAATCTGCAGATTTGAATGGCTATGAGCAAAGGTGAAGGTTGAGAGAAATGGGGAAGGAGAAGACAAGTGTCATTCATCTCACCTTGACTGGGTTGGTGACTAAGAGAATCTAGGGATAGTTGGAGGAAATTTAGGCATGAGAGGACAAGTGGACTCAAGTCCTTCTTAAGATGTTAATTAAACTACATGAAATACATACTAAAATAAAACATTATTTTACATTCATGGCTTATGTCTCATTGTGTCTTAACTCCACTGTTCCTGGTTGCAGATGGTGTGCTTGATAGTTCTGATACTTAAATATAAGTACAGATGCCAAGCTAATAAGATGAGAGGGGGGGTGAATCATACAAACTTAATCTTCCATAAAAACATCAGATTCAACCTCGGTAACATATACTTCAATAATATAACCAAAACTAGTAAACATACAAACTCAAAAGCATATAAACATCATAACACTCATAACACCAGATTTAACGTGGAAACCCAAATAGGGAAAAAACTACTGTGGGATTTCGGACCCACTAAGAAATATACTCTTCTAGAGTATGCTCAGTTAAAAGAAAATCCTGTTAAAGATTACAAACACATTGCTAGATGTGACCCGATTAAGGGATTTCCCTCAGATCTGTTAGGATCTTCACCTTGTTAGAAGTGACCTTGTTAAAGGATTTCAAACACTCAATCAGAATGTCACCTTGCCAGAGGGTTTTACAAATAAGACTGTTAAGTCCACTCGGTTAAGAGATTTTTTGTCACTTCACAAAACAACAATAATAAAAATCTATTTGCAACTTCACATCTAAAATGCTAAAGCAGATTCTTATTTGCTCAATACAATTTAGGACTTATCTTGTCCATCTACTAGGTTCTATACTCTATTATTCAAATAGGTCTTCAAGCTTCTGTGCTCGGTAATCACTATGTAGCATCCTTGTGCATACACTTGCCCGCATACATTGTTTATCAATAGTTCCTTATTTATAAACAATTTGCCAACCGCTTAATCTCCTTGATAACATTTCCCATGATCAATCATAGCCATCAGATCTTCAAACTTGACTAGGATCAATGTATCCTTCGATCTGAAAAATGTTTTACCCCGCCTTGGAACTTGTGCTAGGGTAATGTGGTTCAATCTGAGCTGTAGATCTTCCTGCCGATTTTCCTTTGCCATAGATTCTTTAACAAACTTCATTCATGACATACCAATCATTTAATCATATCCATCTCATCAGCTTCCTTCATTAAATAATGCATGTAATCATTTAATGCATTCTATTATTACTCAGTTGCAACTCAGTAAATACTAAACTTCACTCGGTAGACATTCTGCCTTCATTAACCGATAGCAATAACCTTAGGGTTTACCGACTAGGTTCTTTGCTCAATAACATAGTATAGTATTAACCTTACAATCAATAACATATGTATGATATCAAAACAATCTAAACATCATGATCTCATCATTGTCTAACTCGGTAATAGTTGCCCATTGAATAACATATTCATCCCCTTATTCATCATATTCTTTTTGTGTCTTTTACCGACATCTTTATACTCATCAAATCATACTTCTTAAGATATGGCAACATCATACTGAATTAGAAAATCAATTTATTGACATCAATGACAAAATAATAATATTAAGATAGTAAAACATCCTTAATCAGTTATATCCATAATCATCAACAACCTTCTCAATATCCTTATTGAAATGCCAACAATCTCCCTTGTCTGTTATAATGCCAACAATCTCCCCCTTTGGCATTGATGGAAAAACCAATTGATTTGACATAAATGATTTGGATTCAGATTGTTGTGATTCTGAAATGCTGAAATGCTCTCTTCCCTGTCATCAGTCTTCTCCCCCATACATTAATCTTCTCCTCTTTCCTTCAGTCTTTCTTTTCTACTTTTCTCCAGTCTTCTTCAATCTTCTCCCCCTTTGACAACAATTCAAAAAAGTAAAGAACTAAAACATAATTTCTTCCTGTATGAAGTGAATTCCTACAGTTATGTATCAACTTAGTCTCGGTCAGAGCATTTATGACTTCAATTCCTGTTCCATGTATTGTTTCCTGCACACCTTTAGAAAACCTCCTAAAGTGTGTAAATCAACATCAACTCCTAAAAGTTATTCTGTAGAGTCATTGAATTGATGCCTTCACCGAACTCGGTCAGTGAGTAGAAGATAGGGGTAGGACCCCTAACTTACTTCTGAGATACTCAAAAGTGTCCCTTGGCAGTGGCTTGGTGAAGATATATGTTATTTGTTCCTTTGTGCTAACATACTCCAACACCACTTTCTTCTCTTGAGCTTCTTCTCTAAGATAATGATATTTGATAGAGATGTGCTTTGTCTTAGAGTGCATAACAGGATTCTTTGAAATGTTAATGGCACTAGTATTGTCATAGAATATAGTTACTGGCTCGGTAACTTTCTCATTTATACCATCCAACAGTTGTTTGATCCATGCTATGTTGGTACAATTCAATGCTGCAACAACATATTCAACTTCTGTCGTTGACTGTGAAACACATCCTTGTTTCTTGCTAAGCCAACTCACTAGACTTTCTCCTAAAAAGACAGCTCCTCCACTTGTGCTTTTCCTATCATCAATGTTGCTTGCCCAATTAGCATCAGTATAAACTTTTAAATCAAAGTCATTTCCTTTCTAATATACTAAGCCATAATCCTCAGTGCCTTTCAAGTATCTAAAAATTCTTTTGATTGCTGTCATGTGTGTTTCCTTGGGATCTGTAGAGAATCTTGCAACAATACCTACTGCATGTGCTATATCTGGCCTGTTGTGAACAACATATTGTAGTTTTCGAATCATGGATCGGTAGAGTGTCTCATCGACAGATGCAAATTCATCATTCTTTGATAGTTTGCAGTTGGTAGTCATAGGAGTACTACTAGTTTTGAATCCTCCATTCCAAATTTCTTCAAGATTTCCTTTATGTATTTGGATTGAGTAATGAAAATCTCATTTTTCATTTGCAGTATCTGTAAGCCTATAAAATACTTTATCTCACCGATTAATGACATCTCAAATTCTTTGCTCATTTCATTTCCAAAGTTCTTGCATAAAGAGTCATTTCCACAAAATATAATATCATCAACAAATATGGCTGAGATTAGTATTCCATTTTCATCATTCTTCATGTACATGTTGTTGTTCTCACTTGTCCTTATAAAACCAATCTTAATCAAATAAGAGTGCAATCTTTCATACCATGCTCTAGGTGCTTGTTTCAGACCATATAAAGCTTTGTTCAATTTACATACCTGATCTTTACTCTTGTCTTCCACAAATCCTTCAGGTTGTTCAATAAAAACTTCTTCTAATATACCATTCAAAAATGCAGATTTGACATGCATTTGATATACCTTGAAATTTTTGAAAGCAACATATGTCAACAATGTTCTTACTCCTTCAAGTCTAGCCACAGGTGCAAAAGTTTCACCATAATCAATTCCTTCTTCTTGAGCATAACCTTTGCAAACTAGTCTTGCTTTATTTCGAATGACCTCACCTTTTTCATTCAAATTGTTTCTGAAAATCCACTTTGTACTGATTACATTTTTGTCCTTCGATCTTGGGATTAGAGTCCATGTGTCATTCTTCTTGATTTGATCAATCTCTTCTGTCATAGCATTTATCCAATCTTCACTATTAAATGCCTCTTTCACTATCATTGGCTCAAATTCAGATATTAGACATGTGTTATGATTCAGTTTGTTCCTTGTCATCACTAGATCATCCTTATCTCCTATAATCTGACTTGATGCATTATGTCTTCTGACATACTTGGCTAACATAGGCTCGGTAGGCTCTGTATGATCTTCTTCATCACTCAGTAACTGGATATTCTCTTAATTTCCTTCAACAGTTTTCTCGGTAAGACTTGTCGGTTGAACATAGACAAATTCATCATAGTCTTCTGGTTCCTTGGAATTTCCTTCATCATTTCTTTCTGCAAATTCATCAATTTTCACATTTGCACTTTCTACTATTTTGTTAGATGATTTGATCAGACATTTAAATGCTTTACTTCTAAAAGAATAACCAAGAAATGTTCCTTCTTCACTTTTCTAATCAAAATTGCCATTTCTATCATCTTTGTGTACATAGCATCTACTTCCAAAGATTTTAAAATAACTTACATTAGGTTTCTTGTCATACCAGATTTCATATGGTGTCTTCAAAGTTCCTTTCTTCAGTTGTACTCGGTTCAGGGTGTAAACTGTTGTGCTTATTGCTTCTCTCCAAAATGTTTGTGGCACTTTCTTTTCAATCATCAGGGTTCTGGAACAATCCACAATAGATCTGTTTCTTCTCTCAGCAATTCCATTTTGTTGTGGAGTTCTTGGTGCAGAGACTTGTCTTTTAATACCATGATCATTGCAGAATAAGTTGAACTCATCAGATGTGAACTCTCCTCCTCTATCTGATCTAAGACATTTCAGTTGTCTTCCTATTTCATTTTCAACTCTTGCCTTGTACCATTTAAACATTTGAAAAGCTTCTGATTTTTCTTTTAAAAACATTACTCACATCATCCTTGAATAGTCATCCACAAATAATATGAAATATTTATCACCATAATAACTTTAAACTTTCATAGGACCACAAAGATCAGTGTGCACAATATCTAAAATTCCCTTTGAAGTGTAAGACTTACTTGTAAATCTTGATCTTGTCATTTTACCCATCTAGCATCCTCGATACATGGCATTCTTAGACTTTTCAAGACTCGGTAGACCTCTTACTCGGTGCTTCTTGCTTATTTTGATCAAATTATCAAAATTTACATGACAAAACCTTTTATGCCATAACCAGATATCATCTATCTTTTCATATAGACACTTATTCCGAGTTGAGTCAAGGTGAAATGTATTACCTTTTGTTTGTGTCCTGGTGGCAGCTAACTTTCAATTCTTGTTATGAACTTTGACAATTCCTTTCTGAAATTATATTCGGTAACTTGTGTTGTTTAGTTATGCTACACTCAACAAATTGTATTTCAAACCTTCAACCCAATAAACATCATTACATTTAGCATTGTCAAGAAGTGTTATAGATCCTTTACCTTTCACCGGACATGGTGCATCATTACCAAATCTTACATAACCTCCATCATAATCTTCTAACATAACAAATTTGTGTTTATCACCTATCATGTGATGTGAGCATCCACTATATATGAACCAAGAATCATTAGTATTTATGTGAGATATTAGGGCTTTTTCTTCATACCTTTCTTCATCTAATCCATCTTTGATAGCCACATAAACTACTTCCTCTATATCAGTTTCATTTGATTTATCATCATTGGATTCCTCATCAGCTATTAAGCATGTCTTTCTATCTCTTCTTCTGAAGTCTCGGTGTCCTCTGTAATGATTATCTTTCTGTTTGTCATCTCGTTAATCTCTCTTTTTAGTAGATTCTTTGTCAGGACAGTTAGAAGCCATATGTCCTATCTTATCACAATTGAAACATTTCAAAGGTAGTTTTCCTTTATACTTACCTTTGCCTCTCGGTAACCTTCTGGCTAATAGTGCTTCAAACTCTTCCTGCTTTCTGATTTCCTCATACAGTTTGTGTACTTCTTCCATGTTCTTACGAAATCTTTCACTTGCTCCACTGTGATCTCCTTCAGAGTACTTATACTTTCTTTCATTGTAATCATTAGATTCATCAAGATGAAAAGAACTAAATGCAGATTCAACTTTATTTACCAAAGACCCACTGTTATCAAAATTACTTAACTCAAATGCATATAGCTTACCAATAGTAGCATCTAAAGAAACTGGCATATTAGGTATAGACCTTAATTCATTGATTGTAGAGACTCGGATTGCATAAGCTGGTAGAAGGGTTCTTAATAACTTACTTGTTATGTCCTTTTCTTCAATGGTTCCACTTGCTCCTTTGATTTGATTGAGAATCTCCTTTAGTCTTGTACTATATTGGGTTATGTTCTCACCTTCATTCATCGTCATAGATTCAAGTTGCCCTCTTAGACTGTCTACTTTTTCTCTTTGAACATGTTCATCTCCTCCATACACTGATATGAGCTTGTCCCACATAGCCTTTGCATCATTGCAACCTTCTAGATCATTAAACTCTGAATTGGTCAATGCAGATGTTATTTTAATCATTGCTTGGATATGTTCTAGCTTTGCCTTTATCTCTTCCATTGTCAATGGATAGGTGCTCGGTGTAATGAAATCATTCTCCAGATAATATACAGCATATTCTCCAACTCCTGATAGGTGCAGCTTCATCCTTTTCTGCCATGTAGAGAAACTTGACTTGTTTAGCTTCGGTGCATCCCTCTTATACATTTTTGGATCTTTGCGTCAAGTACCTTTAAACTTTTCTTCCGAAGTTCAAAGCTCTGATACCAATTGATAGTTCTGATACTTAAAGATAAGTACAGATGCCAAGCTAATAAGATGAGAGGGGGGGGTGAATCATACAAACTTAATCTTCCATAAAAACATCAGATTCAACCTCGGTAACATATACTTCAGTAATATAACCAAAATTGGTAAACATGCAAACTCAAAAGCATATAAACATCATAACACCAGATTTAACATGGAAACCCAAATAGGGAAAAACCACTGTGGGATTTCGGACCCACTAAGAAATATACTCTTCTAGAGTATGCTCGGTTAAAAACAAATCCTGTTAAAAATTACAAACACATTGCTAGATGTGACCTGGTTAAGGGATTTCCCTCAGATCTGTTAGGATCTTCACCTTGTTAGAAGTGACCTTGTTAAAGGATTTCAAACACTCAATCAAAATGTCACCTTGCTAGAGGGTTTTACAAATAAGACTGTTAAGTCCACTCGGTTAAGAGATTTTCTATCACTTCACAAAACAACAATAATAAAAATCTATCTGCAACTTCACATCTAAAATGCTAAAGCAGATTCTTATTTGTTCAATACAATTTAGGACTTATCTTGTCCATCTGCTGGGCTCTATACTCTGTTATTCAAACAGGTCTTCAAGCTTCTACGCTCGGTAATCACTATGTAGCATCCCTGTGCATACACTTGCCCGCATACATTGTTTATCAACAGTTCCTTATTTATAAACAATTTGCCAACCGCTTAATCTCCTTGATCACATTTCCCATGATCAATCATAGCCATCAGATCTTCAAACTTGACCAGGTTCAATGTATCCTTCGATCTGAAAAATGTTTTACCCCGCCTTGGAACTTGCATACATTTCTTGGAACTTGTGCTAGGGTAATGCGGTTCAATCTGAGTTGTAGATCTTCTTGCCGATTTTCCTTTGCCATAGATTCTTTAACAAACTTCATTCACGGCATACCAATCATTTAATCATAACCATCTCATCAGCTTCCTTCATTAAATAATGCATGTAATCATTTAATGCATTCTGTTATTACTCGGTTGCAACTCGGTAAATACTAAAATTCACTCGGTAGACATTCTGCCTTCATTAACCGATAGCGATAACCTTAAGGTTTACCGACTAGGTTCCTTAGGGTTTACTGACTAGGTTCTTTGCTTGATAACATAGTATAGTATTAACCTTACAATCAATAACATATGTATGATATCAAAACAATCTAAACATCATGATCTCATCATTGTCTAACTCGGTAATAGTTGCCCATTGAATAACATATTCATCCCCTTATTCATCATATTCTTTTTGTGTCTTTTACTGACATCTTTATACTCATCAAATCATACTTTTTAAGATATGGCAACATCATACTGAATTAGAAAATCAATTTATTGACAACAATGACAAAATAATAATATTAAGACAGTAAAACATCCTTAATCAGTTATATCCATAATCATCAACAACCTTCTCAATATCCTTATTGAAATGCCAACAATCTCCCTTGTCTGTTATAATGCCAACAGTGCTCTCAGACAATGCATTGTTGGCTTCCAAGATGGCATATGAAGAATGGACTGATAACTTGTAGTTAACTGACACTATGATATGCAAATACTACATGATTATACTAAAATGATTATGCTAAATGATATTATATGATAATTGCTATTTGCTTCAAAACTAAAACTCACGGATGCATATGATTAGCTTGCAAAATGCACTTGAAGTCTCTTGAAGTCTAACTTGAAGATTTTTGAAGATTAACTCTCTCAACTGAAGCTCTTGATTTTATAGACTTTGAGAGGATAAGATGATGTGGCTCAAATCAACGGTCCTAATCAGATCTGCAAATTTGAATGGCAATGAGCAAAGGTGAAGGTTGAGAGAAAGGGGGAAGGGGAAGACAAGTGTCACTCATCTTACCTTGACTGGGTTGCTGACTGAGAGAATCTAGGGATAGTTGGAGGAAATTTAGGCATGAGAGGACAAGTGGACTCAAGTCCATCCTAAGATGTAGAGGGTGTTGGAGAGAATATAGGAAATGGTTATGAAATATGTGTACGTACACAATATTCATTGAATTTGGAAGTTGAAGATAAATGATGAATTACTATTTAAGAAATATTAATTTCCTTAGCCACATGTTTGATGAGTTGGCAAAGGGAAGATGAAGTGGAGATGGAGGGTGAGTTGGAAAAGGGATTAAATAATCTAGAAATTATTTTATATTTGAGACTATAGGATAGGAGAATAACTATTAAATATTGGATATTTAATTGTTTGGAGGAAATAATTAAATATTAGATATTTAATTAACTTTGTTAGAGGAATATTTAAATATTAGATATTTAATTAATTAGAAGAATAGGATAATTAAATATTAGATATTTAATTAATTAGAGGAATAAAATAGATGAATTAATTAATAAAATATTAATTAATAGAAAGACATGAAAATGAATTAAATAAATTAATCTTTTCAAATTAACTATTTAATAGAAGAATAATTATTAAATAAATATAAAATATTTATTTAATTGCTCATAGCCAATTTTTATGTGTATACACTAGTTAATTATTTAAGCTAATGATAAAGGAAATAGTCTAAAATGCTTATTAGATTAATTCCTATTACAAAGAGAAGCTAGATGTATTGATAAATTTGAGCATAAATGAGACACTAAAAGCTTGCATGGATCCTTAAAATGGAGGAATGAGAGCTCTATTTATAGTGAAAATAGGGAAATGGATGGTCAAGATTGAAGGAGTTAATCAAGGGTCAGGATTGAAAGTTATCAATCCATGTTTACAATTTTCACCAATGAAATGGTGATGATTGTCAACATAAGACTGGTTGAGAGGAGATGAAATAAGCATTAAATGCTTGAGAAGACCTTATGGTTACCTTAGGAGGTAAGGGTTAAGGTTAGGTTAGGTTTATCCAATGGATAAAGCTTTTATCAAAGGGGTAAACTCTTGTACAAAGGTTAAAGGGATAACCATGGTCAAAGAAATGAATGCTTGATGAGACCCCTGGGTTAGATGGAGGTTAAGTTAGTCAAAAAGTCTCTAACCATACCACTAAGGGTTAGTTAACCATTAATGGTTTGAAGACTTTGGGGACAAATTTGTAAGAGTCCTTCCAAATTTCGGGGTATTCAACAAGTTAGCTTGTTGAATGGATAAAGGCTTTAATGCCTTTTGAAGATTTTACTCCAAATTTGAGAAGTGACCTCCTCAAATTTAGGGAAAGGGGATAATGAATGGGTTTGGGCTAATTGATTAGGATTAGATGGATTCTAGAAGAAATTAGGAATAGGGTTTAGGATGCAAGTGGGAGATGTAGAAAAATGCAAGTGGGTGAGGGAAAATAGATTTAATTAAAATAAATTGCTTTATTTTAATTTGGTTGCAATTTGGGAATTTGAATAAATTAGATTTATTCAATTTGGGATAAACTATTGATTAAATGTAAATTTAATTAAAAGTAAGAAGAAGGGATTTAATTAAATAAAATGATTTATTTAATTAAATGATGCAAAGGGCTTTAGTGAATTTAAATTAATTGAAGAATTTATTTAATTGAATAGCCGAATGTGGGTGATTTAGTTAAATTAAATTTAACTAAATAGAGGAATGGGAATAAAATGAACATTAAATATTCATTTAGGAATACGGTCATTTTTATATGTCTACAATATGCACTTGTTCAAGCACTTAGGAAATGGAGGCATTACTCATTGCCTAAAGAATTTGTGGTTTATACTGATAATCAAGCTCTTAGTTTCCTCAACTCCCAGGAAAAGTTGAATCATAGGCATATCAAATGGTTAGAGTACTTGCAATCTTATACTTTTACCATTAATCATAAGAAAGGTAAATGTAATAAGGTTGTTGGTGCATTAAGTAGAAGGTTACTAACAGTTCAAGAAGTGCAGCTCAAGAGCATTGGAGTTTATAGTTTCCAAGGGCTATATAAAGATGATGAAGATTTTGCTGACATCTACAAGGTTTTCCAAGAGTTTAGGAATCATTTTCATAGTGAATATGCGGAATTTACTTTATAAGATGGTATTTTGTTTAAAGGATGTCCACTTTGTGTGCCAAGAGGGTCCATGAGAGAGAACTTGATGCAAGAGAAGCACAATGTGTTACTACTTATCAGATTGCCATTAGTTTTATGTCAAAGTTATTCTATATACTCTAGTCGGTTATCTCTACTGAGATATTTAGTCGGTATGCACAGTCTAGTCGATTATTGAAGAAAGTAGTCTCAGAACGTAGTATACACCGAGTTGTCTACCGAGTAGCAAATATGACACATCGAGTTGATATACACTGAGTGAAATGTGTTACCAGATTCATTGAACCTAGACATACATATGAAAACGTGTTACAAGATCGAGGAACATCTAACCATTATCACATTGGAAATTGCACTTAAAGATTGTGTATGATTTTGATGTTATCTAACCAATGAAATAATTTGCATGGTTATTCATTCAATAAAACATGTTTGTAAGATCAAAGCAATGAATGGATCACCATCATAAGAGATCTATTTATACAGCATGAGTTAAGAATTAAAGAGGTGTGTGCATGAGTGTAAGAAGACTGTTACAGAGACACAGAGGTCACTGAGAAGGTTTTCAGAGAACAATTAAAGAACAGAGTAAACAGAAGGGTTTACCGAGTTACTATATGGGTTACCGAGGTATACAATAAGCAAGGTAATATTATTCTGAGCACATAGAATCTGCTATAACATTCCAGATGTAAAGTTGCAGATATTTGTCATAATTTTATTGTAATATTTTGAAGTTGTAAGAGAAACCTTTAACAGGGTAAAAGACTCTAATCAAGTCTATAAATTGTAAAGCCTCTAACCAAGTGCAACGTTTAGAAGAAGTGTTGTAAATCCTTTAGCAAGGTAGATCTAACAGATCTTATTACTCCTAACAGGGTAAGCTATCAGAAATAGCTAAACATGTAGCTCTAACCGAGCACTCTTTATTATTGTAGTAGTGAAGTTGTGGGTGCCATCCCCACCGCAGTTTTTCTCTCTAACCAAGATTTTCTGCGTAACCAAAATATATGTGTTATGGAGTGAATCATGTATGATTTTTATCTATTTGTTTTATCTTTATATTATGTTACTGCACTATTCGGTTTATGCATAACAGTAAAGTTATTATTGAAGAAAAGTTTTGGAGTACTGATTCACCCCTCCCCTCTCAGTACATTAGCTTTCCATATTGGGCCTAACAATTGGTATCAGAGCTTGAATCTTGGAAAAGGGTTTAACTACCTAAAGAGAAAGATCTTATCAATGGAAGGCTATAAACAATCTCGGAGGATTGTGTATCTGCAAGAAGAGTTGGATCATGCTAATCAAGTGATTGCAGACATGCAAAGGCAAATGCAAAAATCTCTGAAAGTGAGAAGAAGATTATCTGATGATTTGCAGGACTCTCAAGAGTTAGTGGAACAAATTGAGACATCATCTGAGAATAGTATATCTGAAGAAACTGAAGAAATGATTGGAGTATTGAAAGAAAAGAACAAAGCACTGGCTCATCAACTGAAAGAAATGAAAAGAGAACATGAACATTTTAGCACACAGATGACTGAAAATCTTGATGCATTGAGGACAACTGAGGATAAAGTAAGAGATCTAGAAAGAGAGAAACAACAACTTGAAGTCTTAGTATCTGATAAGAATGATGAAATCACAAGGTTGACCGGAATTCAGCAAAATCTGCCAAATCAACTAGGTTATGCACATCATGAAGCAATTCTGAAGGATGATGAGAATCAAGCATTGAAACTTGAAGTATCAAGGTTAACCGATGAACTTGAAATAGAGAAGAAATCCAAAGAAACATTGAAGAAGAGTTATGAAGCATCAAAGATGTTGGATGAGCAACTGAATACAAGATGACCCAACAAAGATGCAGGACTCAGTTACAAAGGAAAAGTCTTTACCGAGAAGGGAATTCATACTATCGAGAGAGGAGAATCATCAAAGCAAGCTGGAATCAAGAAGAACATCAAAAGAAAGAAGCCTATTTGCAACTACTGTGGAAATCAAGGTCACACTACCAACATATGCCAAATCAGAAAAGGTAAGCAATCAAATATCACTAAGTCCAATGGTTATTGTTACAACTGCAATAAATATGGTCACACATCTAATCAATGTAGGACAAAGTCTATTAACAATTATCAGAAGGCAAAATTCAAAGGGTTTTGTAAAAACTGCAATAGATATGGACATAGTACAGAGAAGTGTTGGTTTAATCAAAAGAACTATATGTGGTATGCACACCGAGCAAATGCTGGAGGTTACCGAACTCACACAGATCCTTACTGACAGTATTCTGCAGTACCATGGGATTACAATACAAGGATATGTTGTGAATGTTGTGGGAGATATGGACATATAAGTGCCAACTATTTTATAAGGTTTGGGATGAACAATCGAAGATCATGGAGAAATCCTGGTATGGCATGGTTTCATTGTCACAAAGTTGGACACTTAGCTGGAGATTGCAGAGATCAATCTTGAAAAGACACTGAAGAAATAAAAGAAAAATTAAAGATGATTTGGAAAAAGAAGGAAATTGTGTCAAATGAAGAAAGCACCTTACCTACCGAGTTAGGTGCACCTATTCCAATTTAATCGGTAAAGGTATGAAGGGACTCCATTCTCTCAAGGTTAAATCTTAACAGTTCCTATTTTATTATGTACTTAATTCAAAATCTGCATAATTAAGATGTATTAGTAAGTTTGAAATTCTATCAAAGTCTTTTGTAGCACTTAACAGGAAACTTGTCAAGTCGGTGAATACAGGAAGCCTGTCAAGTCGGTAAATGAAGGAAGTTTGGTTACTCGATTAAAATGGAAAAAGGAGAGTAAATTAGTTAAAGAGGAACCGAGTGCATTTAATGTTTTTGACCTAACCTGCATGGAGCCCGATAAGGCATATTGTGTACTTAAAAGCATTTTCGCGGTCATTTACACTTACCAAGTTTTCGAGACAGCAAAGAAAAGCAAATTCAAGGTATTTACATCAACCTCAACGCATTGTTAAGCTGATTTACCGATCGTATCTAGTTGCCATTACTTGCTAAGTACAAAGCGTCAGTCATTTGAAAATCCTAAAACCCTAAGGATCTTTTTTTAGCTTTTATCTGAAATCTACAATGGCGCCCAAGATCCAAGATCCCATAGTTGTCAAGAATGTAGACAAGCCCTCACTAAAATACTCTTTGACTCCCAAAGTTGCATCTGAACCGGATGACAAAACCGCTTTCTCACTCATCCCGGATAGAGTGTTATTAGTCAAGGATGTGAGATTCTTCACCAAATGTCGTGTTGAAGAACTCGATCATGTTGAAATCAAGGACACCTATGATGAGCTGTGTACCGATGGTAAATTGAACAACAAGTATGAGCACATCAAGATCAAGGGATTAATTGAAGCCCTAACCTATCCCTGTGTGTTCAAACCCCAGTGGGTCAAGTTTGTTCTGAGTAGAGTTCACGATGATTTCATGTGGCTAGAAGAGCAACCATTTAAGATTACCAAGGAAATCATTCATCTAATTACCGGTTACCCCATTTATGATCATGCCCGAGCCCAGAAGATGATATCACAGAAGGAATAGATCAGTTTAACCGGAGTGGAATCTGATTGCAGAGGATTAAAATTGAACAATGTCACTGATGAAGAATTAAAATTTTCCATTAGAGTAATGGGCTATTGTTTCTTCCAATCGGCAAGGGAAAACAGTGTACCCTGTGCAACAGTAGACCTGGCTTACAGAATTGTGAAAAAGGGAATGAAAATTGACCTATGTGAGGTGTTGCTAAAGAACCTATTTAAAAATCTGAACACCATCAGGAAGCCGAAGAAGAACAACTCGGCTAATACTCTAAAGTTTGGATCATTACTAGTATGCATGTTTTTCTATTTTGAAAAATTCTTTCCATCAGTCGGTAAAGTTGTTTGGGAACTACACCAACCAATCACCCATCAGATCAATGACTTCATTAAGAAGTTAGGTGATAATTTCAATGATATCATGGATGATTACTTCAGTAAATTTCAAGAGAAAATGCATAACAGATATAGGATTCCACCCCAGCTAGTAGAGAAATACAAAAATGATATATGTTTTGAAGTTGACATCGATTACTGTTATGTGAATGTTGTGGAAGCAAGGACTCAATCTTTGTCACCGATGGGTTACGAGATTGATTTTGACATCACACAACAGCAAATTGATGCATTTGTTACATTGTCGAGACATGCTACCGAGCTGAGGTATGGTACCTATGAGGAAGTGAAGGAAAAGGTAAAGATGAGCATTGTAGTACCCAAAGCTACAAGAAAGGAAACAAAGATGATAAAGGCATTGTCAGAGAAATTCAGAGAAGACTCTTCCTCTACACCTGTCAAAGGGACCATTGCCATTACCGAAGAGGAATCTGAAGCCCAAGAGGTAGCTATAACACTGAACACTAAATTGCCTAAGGGTAAAGTGTTGAAGAGAAAGAAACAAGACACATCAAAGGCCTCACCGACTGCACCTCCAAAGCGACCTAACACTAGAGCATCTGTAGCCTCACCGAGTAAGAAAACAAAAAGTGTTACTGCTCCCAAGGTAACAAAGACATACAAGAAATCTACTTGGAGACTCATTTTGGCAAAAGAGTCTAGTGATACCGAATCAGAGGATGCAAGCAAATTCCAGATTGTCAAGAGCAAGAAGGTAAATATACATAGTGTTGAAAACTTTTGTGCTAATCTGAAAGAATATGGTGGATTTGGAGGATTTAGATATGTCAAGTATGAAACCAAGAATAATGATGAGAAGAGACAAATTGAAGAAGTTGTCATCTGCACACTTCTAAAATTCTGATTAGCTCCATTGGAACTAGCTAAGTCACTTCCAAATGAACTGTATCTACATATTGATAATAGGTGGAAGTATGCAATGGCCTTGGAGAAACAAATCAAAGAAAGAAGTCTGGTCCATCTCTTTCTTGACATGTCAGTACCTGAAATTAAAAAACATCTGACAACCTACAACTCAAAGTTTCTTGTCAAACAGAGAGCCTTAAAACTGATGAATGGGCTGTATATTGAAGTGGAAAATGAGACAAAAGCAAAGTGGCAGGAAATCTTCAAAATCAAGGATGCCAGTGAGCAAGCTACAGTTGAAATCATTGATGTCACCGAGCAAGATCCTGATGTCACCGAGCAAGGTCTTGATGTTACCAAATGAGACCCTGCTGACACCATTCAAATAGATGAAGATGTCATGGATTCAGAGGCATCGGAACAAGAAATGATAGAAGGAAATGCATATGCAAAACTTGTATCTAGTGAATCAGTCTTGGAACAAGTTCAGCCTTATCCACCAGTCAAGCAACCTGTCTCAACCGAAACGCCTCAAGATACGGATCAAGGCATTGAAGGTCACAAGTCTATAGTAGGAGAAGGTACTACTCAAGAACAGACATCTCAAGCACCTTCTAACACTGAGACTGTTGCAACTGAGACACCAAGTACTGAGACATCGAAGGACTCTACAGAGGCTAAAGGAACCGATCAAAGTGTTGCCTCTACCGAGCAACCTATCAAGGGTCATCAAGCCTCACAAGCCATTGTCTTAGTTCCATCGGTGAAAGGTAAAGAAAAGAAGATGAAAAAGCATAGTTTTAAAGTTGATTTGTCAAAACCAATAGTGTTGCCCAATGTTGATATATCAAAATTAAAGGGGCAAGCACTCATTGATTTTGGTGAACTGTGCAAAGCAAAGGCTGAACAAGAGAAGCAAATGGTCATTCAAAAGAAAAATAAGGTACTTCAGAAGGTGAAAGAACTCTTAATAGATATGCTACCTGAAGCTACAGTGTCAACTGATGCAGCCATCCACATTCAACTGGATGAACTCCTCACAAAGATAGAGACATCTGGAGTAGATGCATTGGAGTATTTGAGCAAGCTAAAAGACAAAGAGCTCACTGCAAAAATGATAGAAGAGGTACAGAAAGCTATAGCTATTGGCAAAGTTAAACTTGTCAAATTTATTGCTAAGTTGACTCCTCAACTCAAGCACATTCATTATTTATTTTAGAAACTTTGCACATTTTCTTTATTCATTAAAGACATTAATAATAAAATAGAGGCAATTGAGAAAGAGATCACCGATCTCTCAAGCAAGTTGACCACAGAGCCAAATTCAGTTCAGAATTTTTACACAAAGCTACAACAACTCATGGCTCAACAATTGGACCTAAGAAATGATGAACACAAGATCAGGATGGACATAATGACACTTCAGACATTATTCCTTCCTCATCTTTCATCCGTCCAAGAACAGATCAACTGAGCCACATCCTTATCTGCTACACAAGAGGGAAGCACTCTAGATGGCTTAATATCATTATTGGCTGATATTCAAGCACGGAATTCTTTAATGGACAGTGTAAAGGATGCACTCTCTGTTGCTCTCACCGACGCCTGGACCAAGTACAAATCCATTTTTGACGAGTTACCACCCCCGAATGGTAATTAAGTTTTGATGTTTGTCAAAAAGGGGGAGTGATATGATATAGTATTAGAGGAGTGATACAGTATTGCAGGAGTGTAGCATTCAAAGCATCAAAGTATAAAATCAAACAAAAGGAGAATAGTATACAGGGGGAGTATACCAAGCAGAGCAAGCAGAGTATCCAAGAGCAGTGAACTGAGCAATGTACAGAACAGTAAGCTAAGATCAAGGATAGATTACCGAGCATGCAAAATTAGAGTTTTGTATAGTATATCGATAAGGGGAGTATATCTGGATATATTATATTATTGACTATTGTATATACTGTCAGTATAGTCAATTTTGCAAGTATATAGAATATTAAGTTATAACTTTGATAGTAGTTTTTGTCAGACATCTCAACTAATGTCAAAAGGGGAGATTGTTACTACTTATCAGATTGCCATTAGTTTTATGTCAAAGTTATTCTATATACTCTAGTCAGTTATCTCTACCAAGATATTCAGTCGGTATGCACAATCCAATCAGTTATTGAAGAAAGTAGTCTCAGAACGTAGTATACACCAAGCTATCTACCGAGTATCATTTCATGTCTACCGAGCAGCAAAGATGACACACCGAGTTGATATACACTGAGTGAAACGTGTTACCAGATTCATTGAACCTGGACATACATATGAAAACGTGTTACAAGATCAAGGAGCATCTAACCGTTATCACATTGGAAATTGCACTTAAAGATTGTGTATGATTTTGATGTTATCTAACCAATGAAATAATTTGCATGGTTATTCATTCGATAAAACATGTTTGTAAGATCGAAGCAATGAATGGATCACCATCATAAGAGATCTATTTATATAGCATGAGTTAAGAATTAAAGAGGTGTGTGCATGAGTGTAAGAAGACTATTACAGAGACATAGAGGTCACCGAGAAGGTTTTTTAGAGAACAGTTAAAGAACAGAGTAAACAGAAGGGTTTACCGAGTTACTATATGGGTTACTAAGGTATGCTATAAGCAAGGTAATCTTATTCTGAGCACATAGAATATGCTATAACATTCCAGATGTAAAGTTGCAGATATTTGTCATAATTTTATTGTAATATTTTGAAGTTGTAAGAGAAACCTTTAACAGGGTAAAAGACTCTAATCAAGTCTATAAATTGTAAAGCCTCTAACCAGGTGCAACATTTAGTTTAAGTGTTGTAAAATCCTTTAGCAAGGTAGATCTAACAAATCTTGATACTCCTAACAAGGTAAGCTATCAGAAATAGCTAAACATGTAGCTCTAATCGAGCACTCTTTATTATTGCAGTAGTGAAGTTGTGGGTGCCATCCCCACCACAGTTTTTCTCTCTAACCAAGAGTTTCTACGTAACCAAAATATATGTGTTATGGAGTGAATCATGTATGATTGTTATCTATTTGTTTTAGCTTTATATTATGTTATTGCACTATTCAGTTTATGCATAACAGTAAAGTTATTATTGAAGAAAAGTTTTGGAGTACTGATTCACCCCTCCCCTCTCAGTACATTATCTTTCCATATTGGGCCTAACACAATGGTTTCTTAAGTGGTCATTTTGGGTTGAATAAAACCTTGGAACTTGTTCAAAGATTCTACTATTGGCCAAAGATGCAAAGGGATATTAGAAAGTATGTTGAACAATGTGTTGTTTGTCAAAAGGCAAAGGGAACCTCTTCCAATGTTGGACTCTATCAGCCATTACCTATCCCAAACCGGCTATGGGAGTGTGTAAGTATGGATTTTGTTGTTGGTTTACCCAAGACCAAAACTGGATTTGATAGCATCTATGTTGTAGTAGATAGATTCAGTAAAATGGCCCATTTTATTCCATGTAAGGTGACTCATGATGCTAGCCATATTGCTCATTTATTTTTCAAAGAGGTCATTAGGATTCATGGTTTTCCAATCAACATAGTGTCAGATAGAGATACCAAGTTCATTGGTCATTTTTGGAAACCTTTATGGCAGAGATTGGGTACTAACCTATCTTTTGCCTCAGCATACCATCCCCAAATGGATGGCCAAACAGAGGTGGTAAATATAACACTAGGGAACCTTCTCAGATGTTTGACAAAAGAGTATGGACAAGCTTGGGATTAGATCATCCATCAAGCTGAATTTGCTTATAATGACAATGTGAATAGATCAACCGGCAAGAGTCCTTTTGAAGTAGTTTATGGGATTCATCCAAGAGGTGTGTGTTAGAAACTGAGAAGGACAACTGAGAGGGGGGGGTGAATCAATTGTGAACCAGTTGTCAATAAATTATAACCCAAAATAAATTATTCCAACTTAAAACTCAGTGCCCGTAAAACAAACTTCAATGTCGATTAAATAGATTAACTGTTATAGCAGTACCAGTACAACTTAATGCATGAGAAAGAAAGAAAAACAACATCCACAACACATGACACGGAGATTTTGATGTGGAAACCCTATAAGGGGAAAATCACGGTGGGAAACCTTACCCACAATCATATGATACTACTGTAGATAGTAAGTGTATACAAATAGGGTCTTCACATGCAGAAAGCCCAATCACCTAGAGCTCACTGCTCAATCACAAAATAGGAGTCACACTTACTACAGTTGGATGTTTAAATCCAATGACAATGTATTGCTTCAATATAGTATCTGCAATGTTGGATTCAGTACCGGTTTAAGCTCTAAACATGAGTGTCAAACACCTTCATAGCCTTCCTTCAACCTTCAAATAATATCTCTGTGATTCGCAAAAGGATCTGCTTATTTTCACTCTTCAATATCCGCACACACTCATCTGTTACATCTCTTAAATGAGATCTTATATTTATTTATACAAAACCTCAGACCTTAACATTAGGTCGGCTCCCTAAAAATATTACATTTAAATCAATTACAAATAAGTCTTGATACGATACAATATGTCGGCCTCCATATATTTACACAATATCCAATCAATAAACCTTATCCAAAACGTGATGTGCTAATCTGGGACATGATATCTTGTAGCGGTCCATAACCTAGACCTATCTGTCGGTAAAGGCAAATATGTCAACCTGATTAGACCAATAAGAAAAACACCAAATCCAAACATCCAACCCATGTCTTCGACATAACAAAAATGATCTCCATATGATAACAAGTCATCATTAACTTCTTGAGCTACCAGTGAAACATATACCGGTGACTGTGCATAAGCCACTAACCATGTTGGTGAACACAGTGTGTTAGTTAAACAACAAACCAATATAACCAGAGTGCCAAAACAACAATGTAGACCTCCAGAAGGATAAGTGTTGACATCAATGACAAAACCAATGCAAGACATGATGAAGTCATCCATAATACCAACAATCTCCCCCTTTGGCATTGATGGCAACACTAGATGAAAAAACATGTAAGTGCCAAAAACAGAATGCCAAATACCAATAAACCAACAATCTCCTAAAATAGATCAATACCATAAATCAAAATCAAAATACATCTCTCCAAGTAGAATGTTCATCTCTCCCCAAAGTACAAAGTTTTTCCATAGATATCTCTCCCCTTTGACATCAATTGCCAAAGCAGTTAAGAATCAAAATCAGAACTTAACATACAATTGACTACTCCCCCTGAGAAGTAGCTCTCCTTCATCAAAGCCGGAAAAATATTTTTTTTGTTAGTCCCTGCCGGTTTGATGCCATTCTTCATCATTCAAGTCTCTGCCAGTGGAGAAATTACCCCAAGGCACTCTCTGAGATATTCAAATATTTCCTTAGGCAAAGGCTTTATAAAGATATCTGAAATTTGCTCTTTAGTATTCACGTAAACCAATCTTACTTCATTTGCTTCAACATTCTCTTTCAGAAAATTGTACTTAATAGAAACATGTTTTGTCTTAGAGTGAAATACCAGATTCTTTGATATATCAATTATTGCTGGGTTATCACAATAAATAATTACCCGTTCTTTGCATTTTACCTTTATATCCTTCAACATTTGCTTAATCGATAATACCTAAGTACAATTAGTTGTTGTTGCAACATATTCTGCTTCTGCTGTAGATAATGATGTACAACTCTACTTCTTGTTGATCTATGAAATCAATCTTCTACCAATAAAGAATGCACCCCCAATGGTACTCTTTATGTCATCTACATCTCCTACCCAATTTGAATCTGTATATGCACATAACTCAAAATTGTCATTCTTAGGATACCATAAACCAAGATTTGATGTGCCTTGTAGGTACCGAAAAATCCTTTTTACTGTTGATTCATGATTTTCTTTAGGATTGCTTTGGAATCTTGAAATGATACATACTTCATTCATTATATCAAGTCTGGTTTGTGTCAAATACAATAATCCTCCAATCATAGATTTGTACCTTGTCGAATTTATAGGAGTTGAATCATCCTTTAATGTCAATTTATCAGTTGTAGTCATAGGAGTACTTACCGGTTGGGAGTTTTCCATACCAAATTTCTTCAAAAGTTCCTTCAAGTATTTTGTTTGACATATGAATATACCTTTATCTATTTGTGAAATCTGCAAACCTAGAAAAAAATTTATCTCTCCAATCATAGACATTTCAAATTCTTCCTGCATCTTGTTAGAAAAGTCTTTACATAATTCCTCTTCACCTCCAAAAATGATATCATCCACAAATACTTCAATAACCAAAATGTCATCATTGGTAATTTTGTAGTACAAGTTACTGTCAGCATTACCTTTTGTGTATCCAAGCTTTAGAAGATATTTATCTAATCTAGCATACCAAGCTCTGGGAGCTTTCTTCAATCCATATAAAGCTTTCCTTAATCTACAAACCATATCCTTATCATTTGTCAAAGAAAATCCATCAAGTTGTTCAATGTAAACTTCCTCTTCAAGATCTCCATTCAAAAATGCACATTTTACATCCATCTGATAAACTTTATAGTTCTTATGAGCTACAAATGCAAGAAATATCTAACTACCTCAATTCTGGCTACCGGTGCAAAAGTTTCATTATAATCAATTCTTTCTTTTTGAGAATAACCTTTACAAACTAATCTTGCTTTGTTCCTAATTACTTCACCATATTCATTAAGTTTATTTCTATATACCCATTTAGTTCCAATTACATTTTGGTCTTTAGGTCATAGAACTAATGTCCAAGTATTGTTCTTTTCAATCTGTTCTAATTCATCTTCCATTGCTTTTATCTAATGTTTATCTTGACATGCTTCAATAACAGATGCTGGTTCAACTTGAGAAATTAAACATACCTCTTCATTTGCCAATCTTCCTCTTGTCATAACACCTTGATTTTTGTTTCTAGTTATCTGATTCTCTAAATGATTCAATCCTACATACCTGGGTTTATTCACATGTTGTTGTTCTTCAGTCACAGTTGAGTTTTCTGATGATGTCGGTGTGACTGGATCTTCACTCTATAACGGTGCAATCCGTGTTGGTTCATTTATAATTATTTCAACTATCGATTCAGAATCTACAGACCTTGATTCACCTCTAAAATGTTCATCTATCTTCACATTAGTACTTTCAATGATTTTCTGCAATCTTTTATTATAACATCTATATGTCTTGCTTCTAGATGAATAACCAAGAAATATTCCTTCATCAATTCTAGGATCAAATTTGCCAATAGACTCATCTCTCCTAATATAGCATTTTCTTCCAAATATTCTGAAATATTTAAGAGTAGGAGTATGACCAAACCATAGTTCATAAGGGGTCTTACCGGTTTCATTTTTTATGTGAACTCTGTTGAAAGTGTAAACGGTTGTATTCACTACTTCTCTTTAGTACACATGAGGTAGATTTGCTTCCATCATCATAGTTCTTGTTGCATCCAGAATAGTTTTGTTCTTCCTTTCCACAACTCCATTTTGCTGAGGTGTCTGAGGTGCTAATAGTTGTCTTTTGATTCCATTCAATTCACAAAATGCATTAAATTCTCTAGATCTAAATTCTCCTCCTTGATCAGATCTCAAACATTTGATTTTATTGTCAGTTTCATTCTCTACCATTGCCTTGTATATCTTGAATTTCCCAAAAGCTTCGGATTTCTCCCTGAGAAAAGTAACCCAACACATTCTAGAATAATCATCAATTATTAGCATAAAGTATCTATCACCCTGAAGACTTCTTATTCTTGTGACACCACATAAATCAGTATGAATTAAATCAAGAATATTATTGGATTTCTCATAAATGCTTTTAAATGTAGTTCTAACTTGCTTTCCCATTTGAAATTCCCTACATACCGGATTATGAGGTTTCACAATCTTAGGTAAATCTCTTACTGCCTTAGTTGAACTGATCTTTACAATGCAATCAAAATTCACATGATAGAGTCTCTTATGTCATAACCAACTTTCATCAATGTGTGCAATCAAACATGTCTTATCACTGGTATTCAAATGAAAGATATTACCTTTAGTCTAATTACCAGTTGCAATCTCCAATTAAGTTTTGTTTATGATTTTGCTTTTACCATTCTTGAATTGTAACTGAAAAAAAATTTCCACTAACTGACCAACACTCAAAAGATTATGCTTTAAACCTTCTACATAATAAACATTGTCAGTATTGTGCTTACCATCCAAAGATATAGTGCGTCTTCCTTTGATTAAATAAGCTTTGTCATCTCCAAATATTACTAGACCTCCATTACATTCCCAAACTGACAAGAATTTTCTTTTATCACTAGTCATATGATGCGAGCAACCACTATCAATGATCCATTCATCTTTTTCTTCATTTTTGTTGCCAGTGCCTGCACTACCGGTTTGACAATAGGTGTCAGTTGATATTCTTTTATTGCAACAAATGCCCATCCATTATCTGTTGGATCTTCATCTGAATCAACTGTAACACCTTCACCTACATAGTAACATGACTTATCTCTGTTTTTCTTAAATCTGTATCTCTGATATTCAGGGTTAGGCTCTTTTTTTTTTTGGCTTCCTCCCTTAGTCTTGCATGTCTATCAAGACACCTAGATTATATATGACCAATTTTATTGCAATTAAAACATTTGAAAGGTGCTTTACCTTCATAGTTACTTCCTACTGGACCTTTAGGCATCTTCCTTGCAAATAGTGCTTCAAGTTCTTCATTTTCACTTCTCATATCTTCAAGTTATTTTGCATAAAGTGATTTCCAATTAGTTTTGTCAGATTATGATGATGATGATGCTTTGAAAGCTATATCAGTCTTGGTTGTAGCAACAGGACCAAATTCCTCAAGCTCAAATGCTGAAAGTTTTCCAACCAAGGTATCTCTAGATACTAATGTATTAGGCATTGTTCTCAACTCATTAATAATAGTCAATTTCATTTTGTAAGCCGGTGGCAAAGCTCTTAAAACTTTAGAAACAATTTCATCTTCACTTAAAGAGCCTCCACAACATTGTATTCCTAAAACAATTTCATTAACTCTTTCCATAAATGCAGAAATTATTTTTCCTTCTTCCATTTTTAAATTTTGATACCTGACCCGATAACATTCTAGTTTTGCAATTTTGAGAGTGGTATCTCCTTCATTCAAAGTTTCCAGTTTATCCCAAATAGCTTTTGCAGTAGATCGGTCTGATAATCCCATGATTTGTTGATCTGATAATATGCTCAAAAGTGCTTCTCTTGCTTTGAAATCATTATCCAATTCCTTAGCCAATGTTAGTGGATGAGGGATATTCGAAATAGGGCCAACATAGCCATTCTTAGTAACATCCCATATATCTCTTCCAATGCAATTCAAATATGTTTTTGTTGGCATATGTTAAGAGTATGTTGACATGATGATATTGTATGTTGTCATTGATGTCAATATGATGAAGAGTGAACTGGTATATGTGAAAAAGTGAAGCGGTATGTTTGTCCAAGTGAATCGGTATGTTGAAATATGAACTGGTATATGTGAAAATGTGAACCGGTATATGTGAACAAGTGAAGCGGCATGTTTGTCCAAGAGAACCGGTATGCTAGAATGTGAACCGGTATATGGAATATTTTGTATCAAGGTTTCATATGGTATGACTACCGGTTGGTAGTCTTAGCTTCAGGGTTTCCGGTTGAAGTGTTCTATGCCTATGTGATTCAACCGATGACATTGTGTGTTGTGCTAGCATTGTAATGAAGAATAGATTGTGTTGCCACGTCAGCTCTATGCACGTGAAGGATCTTGCATGAAGGAGATTAATCCTATCTACCTCGGGAATGTGCGAAGTCTCTGCAAACAGTGGAGAACGCGTGATGGGTTATTGCCTCCAAGATGTGGTGAAGAACAAACGATGGAGAACGTCTTGAGATCTGGTCAAGACCGTTATACTCAAAGCAAAGTGTTCAATGGTTAGGATTGAATTGACTGAATTGCTTAACCTAAATATTTAGGGTTTAGGGTTTATGCTACCGACCTATCTATTTTCTATAAGGTTGATATTGTTTTTCATGTTGAGTTTGTTGGCAAATGTTGTGTGTGTATCTAAGTGCAAAGATACATGATTCTTGCCAGACCAGATATGAGAATAGATACCTACAGACTGTGAATGCAGAAAGAAGGAACTGAAGCAGATCTGCATTGGCATTGAGTGTTGTTACCAGATCATTGTAATACCTATTGACCTCTAACCACTTCAACAGTTGGAAAATCCCTTAACAGGGTAGCTTTAACCGGCTTGTTGTAAATCCTTTAACATGGTGACTCAAAATCATTGAGTTCTAAAAATCCTCTAACAAGGTAACCTTTAACTGGGTTTAACCCTTAACCGGGTATGTTAGCCATCCCTTAACCGGGTGATCCCTAGCAGGATCGGTTCCTAACAGAACCTATTGTAAAGTCTTTAACCGGACTAGGCTCCTAACAAAGCGGACTTAAAAAGGGTTCAAAGAACAGCTTGTGGGTATTCATCCCCACCGTGATTTTTCCCAGTTGGGTTTCCACATGAAAAATATGTGTGTTATGTGTGATTCTTTTCATATGATGCTTTGTTATTCTCTATTAAGCGGTAAAGTATGTTGAACCTGTAAGTCTTTACATTCCTTTTAAAGTATTACTAGTGCATGCATATGGGTGAAGTGGAAATAAGATGTTAGATTGTGTGGAAAGTTGAGTTACCAGTTTATGTCTTTCTCTATGCTTAACTGGTAGTAATCTAGTTTAGACTGGTGTTATTGCTTGCCAGTCAAAGGGCAGGGTTCTTAGTCTAACCCATTCAAGAGAAACTCTTTTTATCAGTATTGATTCACCCCCCCCCCCCCCACCCTCTTAGTATCGGTTTGGTACTAACTGGTCATCATTGATTTATCAATTGGTATCAGAGCATCCTCCAGGTCCTCTGTGTTGTAAGCTTAACCACTTGAGGTAAAGATCCTATTCTAATGATGAAGAGGTAAGGTCCAAAGTTCAACAGGGACAACTTTAAAATATGGAAGGATAGAATGAATATATACATCAGAAGCATGGGTGCTCAACATTGGAGCTATGTTGAGAATGCTTATGTTATCCCTACCAATACTCTCACCGATGACCAAAAGAGAGAGATTCAGGAGAATGGACAAGTCATGGAAGACCTAATTAGTAGTTTATCTAACATTAAGTTTATTGATGTTCAGGACAAAGAGAATCCCAAAGAAGTATGGGATGCCCTTGAGAATATCTATGGTGGTGATGAGCATGTGAAACAAGCTAAGGAAGAAAGCCTTAGGGTAAAGTTTGAAGACATGCGGATGGTTGAAGGAGAGACCATTCAACAATATGGAATAAGAATCAAAACTGTTGTTGGAAATATCAAGAGTGCAGGTGGCAAAATGGAAGATTCCACTGTTGTTAGCAAAGTTTTGAGATCCTTATTACCGATCTATGCAATAAGGGTTGTTGCTATTCAAGAGTTGAGGTCTATAGACAAGACAAAGGTATCCCTGGACTCCATCATTGCAAAGTTAACAGCTTGTGAACTAAATAATTATGATGGCAGTATTCAGAAGACTGAATCAGCCTTCAGAGCATCTGTTGCACCATCCAGAAAAGGAAAAGAAGCTAGTACCAGTGGTGAACCAAGACAAAGTAGAGAAATGGATGATGAGGAGATCCTGATGGAATTTGAAGCTCTTCTTGCCAAGAGACTTCCCAAGGGAACCGGTAAATATAGAGGTAAGCTTCCTTTGAAATTCTTTTCTTGTAACTGGATAGGACATATTGTTGTAAACTGCCCTAATGGTGACAACAAGGATAAACCGAAGAGGTTCAAGAAGTTCAAAGGAGGAAACTGGAGAAACTATTTTGTAGCAGTTGATGAAGGTGTCACTGATGAGGAATCAGAAGATGAAAAAAATGAAGATATTGTGTTTGTATCAGTCAAGGAAGATGTGTCAGACAAGAAAGCTCTTGTCTCCCGCTTTGATAATTCCAATGAGTGGATTATTGACAGTGGTTGTTCTCACCATATGACTGGTGACCAGAGTAAGTTTCTATCTCTGGAAGAGTATGATGGTGGTGTGGTTCGTTTTGGTAATGATGCACCATGTATGGTAAAAGGTAGAGGGTCCATCTCTCTGAATGGAAGAAGTGGTGCTGACAATGTGTATTGGGTAGAAGGTCTAAGGCACAACCTTTTGAGTGTTGCTCAACTGAATGATAATGGACTCACTCTGGAATTCAAAAATGGAGTGTGTAAAATCAAAGGAAAGAGTGGTGAACTGATGGCTACCGGTATGCAGACCAAAGATAACCTATTTTAGCTAAATGCTAATGTCAATACATGTCTTATGGCTGAGTTTGAGGATAGATGGATATGGCATAGGAGACTCTGCCATGTAAACTTTGACAATATTGTGAAGGCCAGTAAGATCAAGGCAGTTAGAGGATTGCCTATGCTGAGCAAACCGGAAAATCCTTTGTGCAGAGAGTGTCAACTGGGGAAAATGTCTTCCTCAACCTTCAAAGGTAAACCTTTCATTGCAAACAATTTACTTGATCTTATGCATGTTGATTTGTGTGGTCCTATGAAAACTAGGAGTGTACAGGGAGATAGGTATTTTATGATTCTTACTGAAGATTGCTCAAGAATGATGTGGGTCACATTCTTGAAGGACAAATTTGAAGCTTTTGGAAAGTCCAAAGCCTTCAGAGCACTTGTAGAAAAAGAAAGCGGTAAGAGGATTAAGTGCTTAAGAACCGATCAAGGACGAGAATTCACTTTTGGTGAATTCAACAAATACTATGAAGAGAATGGCATCAAGAGGCAATTATCTGCCCCCCAGATTCCACAGTAGAATGTCCTAGCAGAAAGAAACAACTGGACTATGGTTGATACAGCTAGAACTATGTTGATCCAAGGAAAGGTTGCTCACACTTTTTGGAGAGAACTGGTGAGCACTGCAGTCTACACAATGAACCGGGTACTCATTAAAAAGGGTAAGGACAAAACACCTTATGAGTATTGGACCGGTAAGACACCAGTGGTAAGCTACTTCAGAGTGTTTGGTAGTAGATGCTATATCAAGAGGAGTGAACATCAGAGCAAGTTTGATGCTAAATGTGATGAGGGAATATTCCTAGGGTATTCCACAAAGAGCAAAGCTCTCAAATGTTTCAACAATAGGACTCAGAGAATTATTGAAAGCATCAATGTTAGAATTGATGAAACCTCTGAGAAAACTGAGGAAACAGGCAGTGAGCAAGTAGGAGATGAACCGGTGGTAACCTTCTGGGAACCGATTGCAAAACAGCCAAGCACCAGTAACAGTGCTCCTACACCGATGGATGTTGATACTGATGAAGATGAGGATGAAGAAGAAAAGCAAGAGGAAACAACTAAGATCATTTCTAGGTATGTAAAGCTTAATCATGATCCAAAGCAGATCATAGGAGACAAGGATGCAGGAATTCTTACAAGAAGAAAGATCAAAGAAAACTCTTGCATGATCTCTGAATTTGAGCTTAAAACATTCAAAGAGGTACATAAAGATGAAGACTGGATCAAGGCGAGGGAAGAGGAACTTGACCAGATAGAAAATAACGGTACATGGTCTTTGGTACCCAGACCGAAGCATAAAAATATCATTGGCACCAAATGGGTTTTTAGAAATAAGTTGAATGAAGATGGCTCAGTGGTTAGAAACAAAGCCAGATTGGTGTGTAAAGGATATGCCCAAGAAGAAGGAGAAGACTATGGAGAAAACTTTGCTCCAGTAGCCAAATTGGAAGGAGTGTTAGGTCCAACAATGAAAGCTAATGTACTGAGAGGGGAGGGGTGAATCAGTATCTCAAAAATTTTCTTCAAAAACAATCTTACTAATAAACATAAACTGTATATAGTTGATCTCATAATATATAAAGCCAAAACACTGTTGGCAATATTACATTATAAGGATATTGAGAAGGTTGTTGATGATTATGGACATAACTGATTAAAGATGTTTTAATGTCTTGATATTATTATTTTGTCATTGATGTCAAAAAATCAATTTTCTAATTTAGTATGATGTTGCCATATCTTAAGAAATATGATATGAAGATTATAAAGAAGTCGGTAAAGACACAGGAAAGAATATGATGAATAAGGGGATAAGTTATTCAATGGGCAACTCTACCAAGTCAGACAATGATGAGATCTTGATGTTTTAGATTTTTTTAACATCATACATATGTTGTAAAATGTAAAGGTTAATACTATACTATGTTATCAAGCAAAGAACCTAGTCGGTAAACCCTAAGGAACCTAGTCGGTAAACCCTAAGGTTATCGCAGTCGGTTAATGAAGACAGAATGTCTACCGAGTGAAGTTTAGTATTCATCGAGTTGTAACCGAGCTATAACAGAATGCATTAAATTTTTACATGTGATATTTAATGAAAGATGCTAATGAGCTGGAGCGGATCAATGATTGGTAAGCCGTAGAAGAAGTTTGTTAACGAATCTAAGGCAATGGAAATTCGGCAAGAAGATCTACAGCTCAGATTGAACCACATTACCCTAACACAAGTTCCAAGGTGAATGTGCAAGTTCCAAGGTGGGGTAAAAAATTTTCATATCGAAAGATACAATGAACCTAGACAAGATTGAAGATCTGATGGCTATGATTGATCATGGGAAATGTGATCAAGGAGATTAAGCGGTTAGAAGATTGTTTATAAATAGGAAACTATTGATAAAAAATGTATGCGGGCAAGTGTATGCACAGGGATGTTACATAGTTATTACCGAGCACAGAAGCTTGAAGACCTATTATAATAACAAAGTATTGATGCCCAGCAGATAGACAAGATTAGTTCTATGTCTAGATTGTATTGAACAAATAGGAATCTGCTTTAGCATTTTAGATGTGAAGTTGCAGATAGATTGTATTACTATTATTTTGTGAAAGTGACAGGAAATCTCTTAACCGAGTGGACTTAACAGTCTTATATGAAAATTCTCTAACAAGGTGACATTCTGATTGAGTGTTTGAAATCCTTTGACAAGGTCACTTCTAACAAAGTGAAGATCCTAACAGATCTGAGGGAAATCTCTGAACTGGGTCACATCTAGCAATGTGTTTGTAATCTTTAACAGGATTTGCTTTTAACTGAGCATACTCTAGAAGAGTATATTTCTTAGTGGGTCCGAAATCCCACAATGGTTTTTCCCTATTTGGGTTTCCACGTTAAATCTAGTGTTATGAGGTGTATATTGTTCATATGCTTTTGAGTTTGCATGTTTGACAGTTTTTGGCTATATGACTGATATATATGTTACCGAGGTTGAATCTGATGTTTTTATGGATGATTAAGTTTGTATGATTCAACCCCCCCCCCTCATCTTGTTGGCTATTGGATCTATACTTATATTAAGTATTAGAACTATTAATTGGTATCAAAGCTTTGGACTCCGAAAGGAAAGTTTAAAGGCACTTGAGTTAAAGATCCAAACATGTATAAGAGGGATGCACCTAAGCTGAATAAGTCAAGTTTTTGTACATGGCAGAAAAGGATGAAGCTACATCTATCAGGAGTTGGAGAATATGCTATATACTATCTGGAGAATGATTTTGTTGCACTGAGCACCTATCCATTGACTATGGAAGAGATAAAGGCGAAGCAAGAACATAGTCAAGCAATGATTGAAATAACATCTGCATTGACCGATTCTAAGTTTAATGATCTAGAAGGCTGCAATGATGCAAAGGCAATGTGGACTAATCTCATATCTGTATATGGAGGAGATGAACATGTTCAAAGAGAAAAGGTTGATAGTTTAAGAGGACAACTTGAATCTATGAGGATGAATGAAGGTGAGAACATAAGCCAGTACAGTACAAGACTAAAGGAGATTGTAAATCAAATCAAAGGAGCAGGAGGAACTATTGAAGAAAAGGATGTGACAAGTAAGTTGTTAAGAACTCTTCTACCTGCCTATGCAATCCGAGTCTCTACAATCAATGAATTGAGGTTTGTACCTAATATGCTAGTTTCCTTGGATGCTACTATTGGTAAGCTACATGCATTTGAGTTAAGTAATTTTGATAACAGTGGGTCTTCGGTAAATAAAGTTGAATCTGCATTTAGTTCTTTTCATCTGAATGAATCTAATGATTACAATGAAGGAAAGTATAAGTACTCTAAAGGAGATCATAGTGGAGCAAGTTAAAGATTTCGGAAGAACATGGAGGAGGTACACAAACTGTATGAAGAAATCATAAAGCAAGAAGAGTTTGAAGCACTATTGGCCAAAAGGTTACCGAGAGGCAAAGGTAAGTATAAAGGAAAACTACCTTTGAAATTTTTCAATTGTGATAAAATTGGACATATGGCTTCTAACTGTCCTAACAAAGATTTTACTGAAAAGAAAGATTACCGAGATGACAGACAGAAAGATAATCATTACAGAGGACACCGAGACTTCAAGAGAAGAGATAGAAAGACATTCTTAATTGCTGAGTAAGAATCTGATGATGATAAATCAGATGAGACTGATACTAAAGAAGTTGTTTATGTGGCTATCAAGGATGGATCAGATGAAGAAAGGTATGAGGAAAAATCCCTAATATCTCACATAAACACTAATGATTCTTGGATTATAGATAGTGGATGCTCACATCATATGACAAGAGATAAACACAAGTTTGTTATGTTAGAAGATTATGATGGAGGCTATGTTAGATTTGGTAATGATGCACCATGTCCGGTGAGAGGTAAAGGATCCATAACACTTCTTGCTAAAGCAAGATGCAATGATGTTTATTGGGTTGAAAGTTTGAAATATAATTTGTTGAGTGTAGCACAGCTAAACAACACAAGTTACCGAATAGAATTTCAGAAAGGAATTGTAAAAATTCATGACAAGAATGGAAAGTTAGCTGCTACCGGGACACAAACAAAAGGTAATACATTTCACCTTGACTCAACTCACAATAAGTGTTTGCATGCAAAGATTGATAATACCTGGTTACGGCATAAAAGGTTTTGTCATGTTAATTTTGATAATCTGATCAAGATAAGTAAGAAGCACATAGTAAGAGGTATACCGAGTCTTGAAAAACCTGAGAATGCTATGTGTCGAGGATGCCAGATGGGTAAAATGACAAGATCAAGCTTTACAAGTAAGTCCTACACTTCTAAGGGAATTTTAGATCTTGTGCACACTGATCTTTGTGGTCCTATGAAAGTTCAAAGTTATTATGGTGATAAGTATTTCATATTATTTGTGGATGATTATTCAAGGATGATGTCAATAATGTTTTTAAAAGAAAAATCAGAAGCTTTTCAAATGTTTAAGTGGTACAAGGCTAGAGTTGAAAATGAAATAGGAAGACAACTGAAATGTCTTAGATCAGATAGAGGAGAGTGCATATCTGATGAGTTCAATCTATTTTGCAATGATCATGGTATTAAAAGACAAGTCTCTGCAATGAGAACTCCCTAGCAGAATGGAATAGCTGAAAGAAGAAATAGATCTATTGTGGATTGTGCTAGAACACTGATGATTGAGAAGAAGGTTCCACAAACATTTTGGAGAGAAGCAATAAGAACAGTTGTTTACACCTTGAACCGAGTTCAATTGAAGAAAGGTACTTTGAAGACACCTTAAGAAATCTGGTATGGCAAGAAACCTAATGTAAGTTACTTTAAGATCTTTGGAAGTAAATGTTATGTTCATAAAGATGATAGAAATGGCAAGTTTGATCAGAAAAATGAAGAAGGAACATTTCTAGGATATTCTTCTAGAAGCAAAGCATTTAAATGTCTGATCAAATCATCTAACAAAATAGTAGAAAGTGCAAATGTGAAAATAGATGAATTTGCAGAAGGAATTGATGAAGGGAATTCCAAAGAACAGGAAGACTATGATGAATTTGTCTATGTACAACCGAGAAGTCCTACCGAGATAACTGTTGAAGAAAATGAAGAAGATATCTAGTTATCGAGTGATGAAGAAGACCATACAGAGCCTACCTAGCCTGTATTAGTCAAGTATGTCAGAAGACACCATGCACCAAGTCAAATTATAGGAGATAAGGATGATCCAGTGATGACAAGGAACAAACTAAGACAAAACACATGTTTGATATCTGAATTTGAATTGAGAATACTAAAAGAGGCATTTAACAGTGAATATTGGATAAATATTATGATAGAAGAGATTGATCAAATCAAGAAGAATGACACATGGACACTGGTCCCAAGACCGAAGGACAAAAATGTAATTGTTACAAATTGGATCTTCAGAAACAAGCTAAATGAAAAAGGTGAGGTCATTCGGAACAAAGCAAGATTAGTCTGCAAAGGTTATACCCAAGAAGAAGGAATTGATTATGGTGAGACTTTTGCACCTGTTGCTAGACTTGAAGGAGTTAGAACATTGTTGGCATATGCTGCTTTCAAGAACTTCAAGGTATATCAAATGGATGTCAAATCTGCATTCCTGAATGGAATATTAGAAGAAGAAGTTTTCATTGAACAACCTGAAGGATTCGTTGAAGACAATAATAAAGATTAGGTATGTAAATTAAACAAAGCTTTATATGGTCTGAAACAAGAACCTAGAGCATGGTATGCAAGATTGCACTCTTATTTGATTAAGATTGGTTTTATAAGGACAAGTGAGAACAGCAACATGTACATGAAGGATGATGAAAATGGAATACTAATCTCGGCCATATTTGTTGATGATATTATATTTTGTGGAAATGACTCTTTATGCAAGAACTTTGGAAATGAAATGAGAAAAGAATTTGAGATGTCATTAACCGGTGAGATAAAGTATTTTATAGGCTTACAAATACTGCAAATGAAAAATGAGATTTTCATTACTCAATCCAAATACATAAAGGAAATCTTGAAGAAATTTGGAATGGAGGATTCAAAGCTAGTAAGTACTCCTATGACTACCAATTGCAAACTATCAAAGAATGATGAATCTGCATATGTTGATGAGACACTCTACCAGTCCATGATTGGAAAACTACAATATATTGTTCACAGCAGGCCAAATATAGCACATGCAGTAGGTATTGTTGCAAGATTCTCTGCAGATCCTAAGGAAATACACATGACGACAATCAAAAGAATTTTCAGATACTTGAAAGGCACTGAAGATTATGGCTTAGTATATCCAAAAGGAAATGATTTTGATTTTAAAGTTTATACTGATGCTGATTGGGCAGGCAACATTCATGAGAGAAAAAGCACAAGTGGAGGAGCTTTCTTCTTAGGAGAAAGACTAGTAAGTTGGCTTAGCAAGAAACAAGGATGTGTTTCTCAGTCAACAACCGAAGTTGAATATGTTGCAGCAGCACTGAATTGTACCAACATTGCATGGATCAAACAACTGTTGGAAGGTATAAATAATAAATTTATCGAGCCAGTAACTATATTCTGTGACAATACTAGTGCCATTAATATTTCAAAGAACCCTGTTATGCACTCTAAGACAAAGCACATCTCTATCAAATATCATTATCTTAGAGAAAAATCTCAAGAGAAGAAAGTGGTGTTGGAATATGTTAACACAAAGGAGCAAATAGTTCATATCTTCACCAAGCCACTACCAAAGGACACTCTTGAATATCTTAGAAGTAAGTTAGGGGTCCTACCCCTATCTTTTACTCACTGACCGAGTTCGGTGAAAGAATCACTTCGATGACTCTATTGAATATCTTTTCGGGAGTTGATGCTAGATTGATACACTTTAGAATGTTTTTCTAAAATTGTACTGGAATTATACTAGAATAATACAGAGAATGATACAGGGAACAAGAATTGTAAATGAATGCTCTGACCGAGACTCAGCTGATACACAACAGCAGGAAATAACTTCTTACAGAAAGAAATTATGTTTTAGTTCTATTCTTTTTGGCATTGTTGTCAAAGGGGGAGAAGACCTACCAAGAAGGAGAAGACCTACCCAGGGGGAGAAGACCTAAGAAGGAGAAGATCTACCAAAAGGGGAGAAGACCTGAGAAGACTCAGAGAAGACTACAGATTGAAATAAAGACTGAAAATAGAAAAGAAGTCCGATGTGTGGAGGAGAGCATTTCAGCATTTTAGAATCACAGCAATCTGAATCTTTTAAGATCAAATCAATTGGTTTTGCCATCAATGCCAAAGGGGGAGATTGTTGGCAATATTACATTATAAGGATATTGAGAAGGTTGTTGATGATTATGGACATAACTAATTAAAGATGTTTTACTGTCTTGATATTATTATTTTGTCATTGATGTCAAGAATTTGATTTTCTAATTTAGTATGATGTTGCCATATCTTAAGAAATATGATATGAAGATTATAAAGAAGTTGGTAAAGACACAGGAAAGAATATGATGAATAAGGGGATAAGTTATTCAATGGGCAACTCTACCGAGTCAGACAATGATGAGATCTTGATGTTTTAGATTGTTTTAACATCATACATATGTTGTAAAATGTAAAGGTTAATACTATACTATGTTATCAAGCAAAGAACCTAGTCAGTAAACCCTAAGGAACCTAGTTGGTAAACCCTAAGGTTATCGCAATCGGTTAATGAAGACAGAATGTCTACCGAGTGAAGTTTAGTATTCACCGAGTTGTAATCGAGCTATAATAGAATGCATTAAATGTTTACATGTGATATTTAATGAAAGATGCTGATGAGCTAGAGCGGTTCAATGATTGGTAAGTCGTAGAAGAAGTTTGTTAACGAATCTAAGGCAATGGAAAGTCAGCAAGAAGATCTACAGCTCAGATTGAACCGCATTACCCTAACACAAGTTCCAAGGTGAATGTGCAAGTTCCAAGGCGGGGTAAAATGTTTTCATATCGAAAGATACAATGAACCTGGACAAGATTGAAGATCTGATGGCTATGATTGATCATGGGAAATGTGATCAAGGAGATTAAGCGGTTAGAAGATTGTTTATAAATAGGAAATTGTTGATAAACAATGTATGCGGGCAAGTGTATGCACGGGGATGCTACATAGTGATTACCGAGCATAGAATCTTGAAGACCTGTTATAATAACAGAGTATTGATGCCCAGCAGATAGACAAGATTAGTTCTATGTCTAGATTGTATTAAACAAATAGGAATCTGCTTTAGCATTTTAGATGTGAAGTTGCAGATAGATTGTATTATTGTTATTTTGTGAAAGTGACAGGAAATCTCTTAACCGAGTGGACTTAACAGTCTTATATGAAAATCCTCTAACAAGGTGACATTCTGATTGAGTGTTTGAAATTCTTTGACAAGGTCACTTCTAACAAAGTGAAGATCCTAACAGATCTGAGGGAAATCCCTTAACCGGGTCACATCTAGCAATGTGTTCGTAATCTTTAACAAGATTTGCTTTTAACCGAGCATACTCTAGAAGAGTATATTTCTGAGTGGGTCCAAAATCCCACAGTCATTTTTCCCTATTTGGGTTTCCACGTTAAATCTGGTGTTATGAGGTTTATATTGTTCATATGCTTTTGAGTTTGCATGTTTGACAGTTTTTGGTTATATGACTGATATATATGTTACCGAGGTTGAATCTGATGTTTTTATGGATGATTAAGTTTGTATGATTCACCCCCCCCCCCCTCATCTTGTTGGCTATTGGATATGTATTTATATTAAGTATCAGAACTATCAAACACAATTATAGAAATTACATCCACACACATTTCACTCCATAACACAAAGATTTTGGTTACACAGAAACTCTTGGTTAGAGAGAAAAACTGCGGTGGGGATGGCACCCACAACTTCACTACTGCAATTGTAGACACCCAAAATTGTCCAGTCTAATTAAATAAATATTTTATTTATTTAATTATCTAAGCCTAATTCCTCTATTAATTAAATAAATCTTTATTTATTTAATTAATTCATTTATCCTCTTCTAGCCTTATTTCTCATTTAAATAAATACATTTATTTATTTAAATTATCCTTTTCCTAAATTAAATAAATATTTTTATTTATTTAATTATCCCACTTCTTCTATTAATTAAATAAATCTTTATTTATTTAATTAATTCATTAACCTTTTCTACCCATGACACATGTCATTCATCTCTTAATTCATACACTAACTACCCCTTTCATTATTTTATTATTTCTTTTACCTACCCTCTAATCATAGCCGACCTCCTTTTACACCTCTCAATCTTATCCCTCCATTTCATATAGTGTCTTCTATATAAGGAGATGCTTCCTTCATTATCAAACCCTAATCATTCTATGCATTCTAATCATCTTTTATGCACTTGACTACACTATGATCCTACTAGCAACCACATTTTGTTCTTTGTTGAGCTCTTGTGCACATAAAATCTGAGAGCAAATATATCAAGCAAGATCAATCGAGATAGGAAGAATGGAGATCCAAACCCTATTGGACATGTGATGGTTTAATCTTTGTGATTTCATTTGATTTGCATTGTCTTAGGTAATCTTCATATGTTATGGTGGATCTTTGTTTTTATTAGGCTAGCGTTTTGTGGTTGAATTCATTTAGCCTTTCAATATCATTATTATTGTTATCCATTTTCACCATATACAACAATAATAAAGGTTGCTCAATTAGAGCTACATGTTTAGCTATTTCTGATAGTTACCCTGTTAGGAGTAACAAGATCTTTTAGATCTACCTTGCTAAAGGATTTTTACAAACACTTTTACAAAATGTTGTACCTGGTTAGAGGCTTTACAATTTATAGACCTTGTTAGACTCTTTTACCCTATTAAAGCTTTCTAACACAACTCAAAATAATTCAATCAAAATCTTTTACAAAATATCTGCAACTTTACATCTGAAATGTTATAGAAGACTCTATGTGCTCAATATGAAAATTACCATGCTCATAGCATACCTCGGTAATTGATAGATCAATTCGGTGACCTCTTTTGTATTCTCTGTCCCTTAAACTATTTTCTGAAAATCTTCTCGGTGACCTCTGAATACCTCTATTCAATCATCACATCTTATCTTTTCATAAGATTTTATCTTCAACTCACCATCTTTTTTCTCTTCTATTTTTTTGGATACTCAGATCACTCTTCATATAGATCTCTTAAGGCGGTGATCTTGTTCATGCATCGATTATAAAAACATGTTTTATCGAATGAATAAACATAGAAATTATTTCATTGGATAAACTTCCTCAAAATCATACAAAATCTTTAAGTGCAATTCCCTATGAAATAACGGTTCCCTATTCTCGAATCTTGTAACACGTTTCCACATATGTGTCCAAGTTCATTGAATCTGGTAACACATTTCCACTCAGTTCAGATTAACTCGATGTACCTTCTTTGCTACTCGGTGGACATAGGAAATTTACTTGGTAGACAGCTCGGTATATATCATCTCGGTGACTAGCCTTTCTTCAGTAACCGGCACCCTTAGTGCTTACCGACTGAATCTTTTTGTAGTATTAACCAACTAGGGTATATAGGATGACTTTGAACTTAAAACTAATGACAACTTAGTAAATAGTAACAATCTCCCCTTTTGACATTAGTTTGGTATGTTTGACAAAACTCCTTTCAAATTCATAACATAAAATCTATATAATTACAAAATGTGACTGAAATGACAGTATATACATTCGTTCAAATACATACTTTGAATACATACTCCCCTTATCAATATGGTGAACAAAAATTGATTTGCATGCCCCTGATGTTCCATGCTCCCCTTGACAATTTCATTTGTACACTTGGATACTCTGTATATACTCGATACACTCCCCCGTTTTGACAAACATCAAAACTAGTTACCATTCGGTGGGGGCAACTGATCAAAAATAGATTTATACTTAGTATGAGAATTGTTGAGAGCGTTTGAAAGTGCACCCTTGACACTTTCCATTAAATAATTTTGAGCATTAATTTCAGCTAACAATGAAATCGAACCATCTAAAGTGCTTTCCTCTACTTGTGTGGACAGTTGGGTAGCTCGGTTGATCTGCTCTTGTACTGATGAAAAATGGGGAATAAATAATGTCTGAAGAGTCATAATATCCATCCTTATTTTTTGCTCTTCATTCCTAAGTTCTAACTACTGAGCCATAAAAGTTTGTAGCTTGGTATAAAAATTCTGAGTAGAATTTGGCTCAGTAGTCAGTTTATTTGAGAGATCGGTAATCTCTTTCTCAATGGCTTCGGTCTTCTGCTTGATGTCTTTAATAAAGAATGAAAATGTACATAATTTATGGAATAAATAAATAATGTGCTTGATTTGAGGGGACAACTCAACAATGAATCCAACAAGCTTGATTTTACCTATAGCAATGGCTTTCTGCACTTCTTCAATCATTTTGGTAGTTAGCTCTTTGTCTTTTAATTTGCTAAGGTATTCGGATGCCTCTACTTGTGATGTTTCCAATTGAGTAAGTAGTTCATCCAATTGCATATGGATGGCTGCATCTTTACTTATGGTAGCTTCAGGTAGAATATCTGTCAATAATGCTTTAACCTTCTGAAGTACTCAGTTCTTCTTTTGAATGGCTATCTATTTTTCTGGTTCTACTTTGGCTTTGCACAACTCACCAAATTCAATAAGTGCTTACCCTTTGAGTTTGGAAATGTCAACATTCTGCAACACAATAGGCTTGGACAAATCTATCTTGAAACTATGCTTCTTTGCTTTCTTCTCCTTTGATGATGATGCCTTCACCGATTGAATGAGTACAATGGCTTTGGAGGCTTGATCTTCCTCGGTATGTTGCTCGGTGGGAGAAACACTTTTGTTAGTTTATATAGCCTTTGTTGTAGCCTTTGGTGATTCCTTGCTTGGGGTCTCAGTGGCAGTAGTTTCAGTGCCTGCAGGAGCTTGAGAAGTTTTCTCACCTATGGCCTGAGGGGTAGATTCACCGTGTGTAGCCTTGTGATCCTCTTTATCTTGTTCTGTGTCCTGAGGTATCTTGGTTGTCACTTGTTGAGTTACTGGAGGATAGGACTTAACCTGTTCCAAGACTGATTCACTGGTTACCAGTTTGGCATAGGCATTTCCTTCTATCATTTCTCCTTCATGTGCCTCAGTGTCCTTGACATCCTCATCTTGTTGAATAACTGAAGCAGGATCTTGCTCGGTAATGTCAACTATTTCTACTTCACCTTGAGGTTCTTCAGTCTGAATTCTGAAGATTTCTTGCCATTTCTCTTTGGTTTCGTTTTCAACTTCAAAATAAAGTCCATTCATTATTTTCAAGGCTCTATGCTTCACTTGAAAATTTGTCTAGTAGTTTTTCAAATGATTTCTAATATCATCTACCGACATGTCTAGAAAGAGATGTGTTGGCATTACAGTAAGAAAGATTGTTGGCATTTCAATATCAGGAGATTATTGATATTCAGTAAGGATATTGAGAAGGTTGTTGAAGATTATTGATATAACTGAAGAAGGATGATAACTATCTTTATAACATTATTTTGTCATTGATGTCAAGAGATTGATTATCTGATTCAGTATGATGTTTCCATATCTTGAGAAGATTTATTAGAAGAAGATTAAGATGTCGGTAAAAGACACAAAAAGAATGTGATGAATAAGAGGAGGAATAAGTTATTCAATGGGCAACTATTACCGAGTTAGACAATGATGAGATCATGATGTTTAGATTGTTTTGATATTCTACATATGTTGTTGATTGTAAGGTTTATACTATACTATGTCACCGAGCAAAGAACCTAGTCAGTAAACCCTAAGGTTATCGATATCGATTAAAGAAGGCGGAATGTCTATCGAGTAAATTTTAGTATTTACCGATTTGCAACCAAGTTATGGTAGTGCGCATTAGATGGATAAAAGAATTATTTAATAAAGGACAATGATTGGCTGGAGATGTATAAATGATTGGTATGTTGTGCATGAAGTTTGTTAAGGATCTATAGCAAAGGAAAATCGGCAGGAAGATCTACAGCGCAGATTGAACCGCAATAACCTTGTGCAAGTTCCAAGAAGGGAATCCAAGTCCCAAGGTAAGGTAAAACGTTTTCAGATCGGAAGGATACATTGAACCTGGTCAAGTTTGAAGATCTGATGGCTAAGATTGATCATGGGAAATGTGATCAAGGAGATTTAGCGGTTAGCAATTGTTTATAAATAAGGAATTGTTAATAAACAATGTATGCGGGCAAGTGTATGCACAGGGGATGCTACATAGTGATTACCGAGCACAGAAGCTTGAAGACTTGTTTGAATAACAGAGTAGAGAGCCCAGCAGAGGGATAGATAAGTCCTATGACTAGATTGTTTTAAGCAAATAAGAATCTGCTTTAGCATTTTTAGATGTGAAGTTGCAGATAGATTTTTATTACTGTTATTTTGTAAGTGACAGAAAATCTCTTAACCGAGTGGACTTAATAGTCTTATATGTAAACCCTCTAGCAAGGTAACATTCTAAGTGAGTGTTTGAAATCCTTTGACAAGGTCACTTCTAACAAAGTGAAGATCCTAACAGATCTAAGGGAAATCCCTTAACCGGGTCACATCTAGCAATGTGTTTGTAATCTTTAATAGGATTTGCTTTTAACCGAGCATACTCTAGAAGAGTATATTTCTTAGTGGGTCTGAAATCCCACAGTGGTTTTTCCCTATTTGGGTTTCCACGTTAAATATGGTGTTATGAGTGTTATGATGATTATGTGTTTATGAGTTAACATGTTTAGCAGTTTTGGTTATATTGCTGAAGTATATGTTACCGAGGTTGAATCTGTTGATTTTATGGAAGATTAAGCTTGTATGATTCACCCTCCCCCCCCTCATCTTGTTAGCTATTGGCATCTATACTTTACATTAAGTATCAGAACTAACAAGATGTACTAAAACTCTTTCTCTTATCTGCTTCTCCGAGTCCATAGCATACTTCCATCTGTTGTCAATGTGAGAGTATAATGCATTTGGAATAAAGTTACTTACTTCCAATGGAACTACTCAAAATTTGAGAAGTGTACATACAACTGACTCTTCTATCTGTCACTTTTCTTCTTCTGTCCGGGAGTCATATTTAACATACCTGAATGACCCGAATCCTCCATATTGTTTCAATTTGGAACAAAAGTTGTCAACATTGTGTACATCTTCCTTTGTGCTTTTAACAATCTGAAATTTATTTTTGTCTTCAGATTTTGTGTCACTTGAATCCTTATTCAAAATGAGTCTCCTGGTCGACTTTCTATGAGTCTTTGTAACTTTAGGCAATTCAACATTTTTTTGCCTCTTACCGAGTGACATTGTAGATGATCTAGTGTTAGGTCATCTTACTGGTGGAGTCGGTGATACCTTAGGTGTATCTTGTTTCTTCCTTTTCAATATTTTTCCCTTTGGCAACTCGGTGCTCAGAGTGATGGATTCTTCCTGAGCTTCAGATTCTTCCTCAACTAAAAGTTGATCATCTTTCCTACCTGTTGGCTTAGTAGGTGTGTAGGTAGAACCTTCTCCAAATTTCTCAGTTAAGTCTTTATCATTTTAGTGGCTTTTCTGGTAGCCTTTGGTACAACTATGCTCATTTTTACCTTCTCTTTTACCTCTTCATAGGTACCATATCTGATCTCGGTCGAGTGCCTTGGAAGTGTTAGAAAGGCATCTATTTGCTATTGAGTGATCTTAAAATCAATCTCATAACCCATAGGCGGTAAAGATTGAGTTCTAGGTTCTACTGCATTGACATAACAGTAGTCGGTGTCCACTTCAAAACATATAGTATCCTTATATTTCTCCACTAGCTGAGGTGGGATCCTGTACCTGTTATGCATCTTTTCCTAAAATTTATTAAAGTAGTCATCCATTATCTCATTGAAGTTATCACCTAGCTAATTGATAAAATCATTTATCTGATGGGTGATCGGTCGGTGTAGTTCCCAAACAATGTTACCGACTGAGGGAAAGAACTTCTGAAAATAGAAGAACATGCACACTAAGAGTGACCCAAACTTTAGTGTGTTAGCAGAGTTATTCTTCTTAGGTTTCCTTATTGTGTTGAGATTCTCAAAAAGATTCTTCAACAATACTTCACATAGATCAATTTTCATACCCTTTTTCACAATTTTATAGGCTAAATCCACAACTGCACATGGTACATTGTTCTCTCTCGCCGACTGAAAGAAACAATAACCGATGACTCTAATTGCAAACTTTAGTTCTGCATCTGTTACATTATTTAGCTTAAGACCTCTGCAATCAGACTCAAATCTGGTTAAGGTTATCAGTTCCTTCTATGAAATCATTTTCTGTGCTCGGACATGGTCGTATATAGGGTATCCAGTGATTATGTGAATAATCTCCTTGGTGATCTTGAACGGTTGGTCTTCTAACCACATAAAGTCATCATGCACTGTACTCAAAACAAATTTGACCCATTGGGGTTTGAAAACTCGAGGATAGGTTAGGGCTTCAGTCAATCCCTTAACCTTGATATGCTCATACTTACTATCTAGGATTCCATCGGTGCAAAGTTCATCATACATGTCCTTAATTTCGATATGACCTAGCTCTTCTACACGGCACTTAGTATAAAATCTAACATCTTCAACCAATCGAACCCTATTTGGAATAAGAGAAAATGTAGTTTTCTCATCGGGTTCAGATGCCACTTTAGGAGGGAAGGTATACTTCAGTGAGGGCTTCTCAATAGTCTCAACTACAACAGGTTTCTGCAACTTGGGAGCCATTTCAAATTTTGGATTTCTACTAATAAATTAGCTTAGGGTTTCAACTAACCAGAAAACGCTTTCGACTTAGTAAATAGAATGCAAATATTCACAACTGATATTGATCAGTTAACTTGCTTGAAAATGCATTTAAGATTGTGTGAAAATACCTTGAATTCGCTCTGAAATGTTTGATCACCTTTGATTCGCTTAGCTCTGCTCTTTTGAAAACTTGTAAGTGTAAAATGACCGCACAAAGAACTTTAAATACACCCTTTACCTTATCGGGCTTCATGCAGTTAGGTAAGATAAGCATTAAATGCATTTGTTTACACTTTACCAACTAACTTCCTTAAATGCTTTTACCGACTAGACAGGTTTATTGTATTTACCAACTTCACTGGTAAATCGTAAGACTAGATATAATTTCAGAAATGTTAATACATCTTAGCTATGCAAATTTTGGAGTTATTTCCATGATTAAAATAGGAACTGTTAAGATCTAACCTTGTGAAGACGCAATCCCTTCATACCTTTATTGATTAATTGGAAGTAGATGCACCTAACTCAGTAGGTAAGGTGCTTTCTTCATTATTTGATCCATTTTCCTTCTTTTTCCAGATTTTCTATAATTTGATTCTTATCTCTTCAGTATCTCCTTTGGGTTGATCTCTAAAATCTTTAGCCAAGTGTCCAACTTTATGACAATGAAAGCATGTCATTCCAGGATTTCTCCATGATCTTCGATTGTTCATTCCAAACCTTATCATATAGTTTGCACTTATATGTCCATACCTTTCACAACATTCACACCATATTCGTGTATTGTAATCCCATGGTACTGTAGTATATTGTCGATTGAGATCTATGTGAGTTTGGTAGCTTCTATCATTTGCTCGGTGTGGAGACCACATGTAGTTTTTCTTCTTAAACCAGCACTTCTTGGTATTGTGTCCATATCTATTGCAATTTTTGCAAAATCCCTTGAATTTTGCCTTTTGATAATTGCTAACAGACTTTGTCCTACATTGTTTAGATGTGTGACCATACTTATTACAATTGTAACAATAACTATCAGACCTAATGACATTCGGTAGCTTACCTTTTCTGATTCGGCACATGTTGGCAGTATGTCCTTGTTTTCCATAGTAGTTGCAAATAAGCTTGTTATATTTCAACTTATCTTTATTTCCAGCCTTCCTTGATGATTCTCCTTTCTCGATGGTGTTGATTCCTTTGTCGGTAGAGTTGTTTCTTTTGTAACCGAGTCCGGCAGATTTGTTGGGTGATCTTGTGTTTAGTTGCTCATCCAACATTCTTGACGCTTCATAACTTTTCTTCAGTGTTTCTTTTGACTTCTTTTCTGCTTCAAGTTCATCAGTCAATCTTGATCATTCAAGTTTCAATGCTTGGTTCTCATTTTCTTTCAGAGTTGCTTCATGATGTGCATGACCCAATTGATCAGATAGATTATGTTGAATTCCAGTCATCCTTGTGATTTCATCATTCTTTTTAGATACCAAAGCTTCCAGCTGTTGTTTTTCTCTTTCTATACCTTTTATGTTATCTTCAGTTGTTCTCAATGCATCAAGATTTTCAGTCATCTGTGTGCTGAAATACTCATGTTCCCTTCTCATTGCTTTAAGTTGATCATTCAGTGCTTTGTTCTTTTCTTTCAATTCTATAATCATTTCTTCAGACTTTTCTGATATGTTGTTCTCAGATGATGTCTCAATTTGTTCTACCAACTCTTGTGAGTCCTGTAAATCATCAGACAATCTTCTTCTTACTTTCAGTGATTTTTGCATTTGTCTCTGCATGTCTGCAATCACTTGATTAGCATGATCCAATTCTTCTTGGAGATTCACAATTCTGCGTGATTGTTTATAGCCTTCCATTGATGGGATATTTCTCTTTAGGTTGTAAAACCCTTTTCCAAGAGTATAGCTCTGATACCAATTGTTAGGTCCAACAATGAAAGCTAATGTACTGAGAGGGGAGGGGTGAATCAGTACCTCAAAAATTTTCTTCTAAAACAATCTTACTGATAAACATAAACTGTATATAGTTGATCTCATAATATATAAAGCCAAAACACAATTATAGAAATTAAATCCATACACATTTCACTCCATAACACAAAGATTTTGGTTATGCAGAAACTCTTGGTTAGAGAGAAAAACTGCGGTGGGGATGGCACCCACAACTTCACTACTGCAATAATAAAGGTTGCTCAGTTAGAGCTACATGTTTAGCTATTTCTGATAGCTTACCCTGTTAGGAGTAACAAGATCTTTTAGATCTACCTTGCTAAAGGATTTTTACAAACACTTTTACAAAATGTTGTACCTAGTTAGAGGCTTTACAATTTATAGACCTTGTTAGACTCTTTTACCCTGTTAAAGGTTTCTAACACAACTCAAAATAATTCAATCAAAATCTTTTACAAAATATCTACAACTTTACATCTGAAATGTTATAGAAGACTCTATGTGCTCAATATGAAAATTACCATGCTCATAGCATACCTCAGTAATTGATAGATCAATTCGGTGACCTCTTTTGTATTCTCTGTCCCTTAAACTGTTTTCTGAAAATCTTCTCGATGACGTCTGAATACCTCTATTCAATCATCACATCTTATCTTTTCATAAGATTTTATCTTCAACTCACCATCTTTTTTCTCTTCTATTTTTTTGGATACTCAGATCACTCTTCATATAGATCTCTTAAGGCGGTGATCTTGTTCATGCATCGATTATACAAACATGTTTTATCGAATGAATAAACATAGAAATTATTTCATTGGATAAACTTCCTCAAAATCATACAAAATCTTTAAGTGCAATTCCTTATGAAATAACGGTTCCCTGTTCTCGAATCTTGTAACACGTTTCCACATATGTGTCCAGGTTCATTGAATCTGGTAACACGTTTCCACTCGGTTCAGATTAACTCGGTGTACCTTCTTTGCTACTCGGTGGACATAGGAAATTTACTCGGTAGACAGCTCGGTATATATCATCTCGGTGACTAGCCTTTCTTCAGTAACCGACACCCTTAGTGCTTACCGACTAAATCTTTCTATAGTGTTAACTAACTAGGGTATATAGCATGACTTTGAACATAAAACTAATGACAACTTAGTAAATAGTAACAAGGAGTTTGTATGCTTCTTGCATATGCAGCATTCAAGGGATTCAAGGTATATCAAATGGATGCAAAGTCTACGTTTCTGAATGGAATACTAGAAGAGGAGGTGTATATAGAGCAACCAGATTGGTTTGCCCTACATAAGACAATGACATGGTGTGTAGGCTACATAAGGCCTTGTATGGACTAAAGCAGTCACCTAGAGCATGGTATGAATGCTTGCACTCCCATCTTGTGAAGATTGGATTTGAGAGAACAAGTGAGGATAGTAATATCTACCTAAAGTCAGAAGGAGATCAGATTCTGATCTATGAGGTATTTGTTGATGACATAATCTTTGGAGGAGATGACAAGATGAGTCATGATTTTGTAGATGAGATGAAAAAGGAGTTTGAGATGTCACTTATAGGGGAGATTAAGTTCTTCATTGGACTACAGATTCAACAAATGAAAGATGGAATCTTTATCACTCAGTCCAAATATGTCAAAGAGGTGTTGAAGACCTTTGGCATGGAAGATAGCAAACCAGTTGGTACACCGATGGTGATCGGTTGTAAATTATCCAAAGAGGATGACTCAGGGTTAGTAAATGAGAAGGAATATTGATCAATGATTGGTAAATTGCACTATGTAGTACATAGCAGACCGGACATTGCACATGCAATGGGTATTGTTGCATGGTTCCAAAAAAACCCAAGAGAATCCCACTTGGTAGCAATCAAGCGGATTCTGAGATATCTGAAGGGAACTATTGACTATGGATTATGGTATCCATATAGTAATGATTTCAACCTGAAAGTTTTTACAGATGCTGACTGGGCTGGTAATGTGGATGACCGAAAGAGCACAATCGGTGGTGCATTCTTTCTTGGTGGAAGACTAGTCTCATGGATGAGTAAGAAACAGAGTTGTATCTCTCAGTCTACAGCAGAAGCGGAGTATGTTGTAGCATTTATGAACTACACCCAGATAATTTGGATGAAGCATGTATTAAATGGCCTCAAAGTTCCTGTATCTAAACTGGTAAGTATATTTTGTGACAACACAAGTGCGATTAACATCTCCAAGAATCCGGTTTTACATTCTAGAACCAAGCACTTTGAGCTTAAGTATCATTTCTTAAGAGAAAAGATTCAGAACAAAGAAGTTGTACTGGAACATGTTTCCAGTAAGGAGCAATTAGCAGACATATTCGCCAAGCCTCTACTGAAGGCTACTTTTACCTATTTGAGAGGTGAATTAGCGGTGCTACCCCTTCAAGAGGTGAACTAAAGGTGTGTGCTCCACATCAGTTAGGACTTACATTGATATATTTTTCTCAGGATTGGTGTGTTGAAGGATGCTACTCCTTAGGGGGAGCAGCATAGTAGATCATAGACATTTATGCATTCACTTTGGCATTGTTGTCAAAGGGGGAGAAGATGTGAAGTGGAGAAGATATCTGCAGTATTGGGGGAGAAGATGTAAAGCTCAGAGATATCTTTGTATATTGCCATCAATGCCAAAGGGGGAGATTGTTCGCATATGTGCAGAGTATGTTGACATGATGATATTGTATGTTATCATTGATGTCAATATGATGAAGAGTGAACTGGTATATGTGAAAAAGTGAAGCGGTATGTTTGGCCAAGTGAACTGGTATATTGAAATGTGAACCGGTATATGTGAAAATGTGAACTGGTATATGTGAACAAGTGAAGTGGCATGTTTGTCCAAGAAAACCGGTATGCTAGAATGTGAACCGGTATATGGAATGTTTTGTATCAAGGTTTCATATGGTATGACTACTGGTTGGTAGTCTTAGCTTCAGGGTTTCTGGTTGAAGTGTTCTATGCCTATGTGATTCAACTGATGACATTGTGTGTTGTGCTAGCATTGTAATGAAGAATAGATTGTGTTGCCATGTTAACTCTGTGCGCGTGAAGGATCTTGTATGAAGGAGATTAATCCTATCTACCTCGGGAATGTGCAAAATCTTTACAAACAGTGGAGAACGCGTGATGGGTTATTGCCTCCAAGATGCGGTGAAGAACAAATGATGGAGAACGTCTTGAGATCTGTTCAAGACCATTGTACTCAAAGCAAAGCGTTCAATGGTTAGGATTGAACCGACCGAATTGCTTAACCTAAATATATAGGGTTTAGGGTTTATGCTACTGACCTATCTATTTTCTATAAGTTCGATGTTGTTTTTCATGTTGAGTTTGTTGGCAAATGTTGTGTGTGTATCTAAGTGAAAAGATACGTGATTCTTGCCAGACCAGATATGAGAATAGATACCTGCAGAGTGTGAATGCAGAAGGAAGGAACTGAAGCGGATTTGCATTGGCATTGAGTGTTGTTACCAAATCATTGTAATACCTGTTGACCTCTAACCACTTCAACAGTTGGAAAATCCCTTAACAAGGTAGCTTTAACCGGCTTGTTGTAAATCCTTTAACATGGTGACTCAAAATCATTGATTTCTAAAAATCCTCTAACAAGGTAACCTTTAACTAGTGTAACCCTTAACCGAGTATGTTAGCCATCCCTTAACCGGGTGATTTCTAGCAGGATCGGTTCCTAACATAACCTATTGTAAAGTCTTTAACCAAACTAGGCTCCTAATAGAGTGAACTTCAAAAGGGTTCAAAGAACAGCTTGTGGGTATTCATCCCCACCGTGGTTTTTCCCAGTTGTGTTTCCATGTGAAAAATATGTGTGTTATGTGTGATGCTTTTCATATGATGCTTTGTTATTCTTTGTTAAGCGGTAAAGCATGTTGAACCTGTAAGTCTTTACATTCCTTTTAAAGTATTACTAGTGCATGCATATGGGTGAAGTGGAAATAAGATGTTAGATTGTGTGGAAAGTTGAGTTATCGGTTTATGTCTTTCTTTGTGCTTAATTGGTAGTAATCTAGTTTAGATCGGTGTTATTGCTTGCCAGTCAAAGGGTAGGGTTCTCAGTCTAACTGGTTCAAGAGAAACTATTTTTATCATTACTGATTCACCCCCCCCCCCCTCTCAGTACCAATTTGGTACTAACTGGTCATCATTGATTTATCAGTTTCCATTTTGATCTTCCATATACCATAATTAGTTCCACCAAGTTTAGGATTGTCCTTCCTTAAAATATTTTCTCCCATAAGATCTCCTCAAGTTGTTACACTTCTGCAAAAAGAGGACTAGGCTCTGATACCATATGTTGGGAACTGGGAAGGACAACTGAGAGGGGGGGTGAATCAGTTGTGAACCAATAGTCAATAAATTATAACCCAAAACAAATTATTCCAACCTAAAACTCAGTGTCGGTTAAACAAACTTTAATGTGGGTAAAATAGATTAATTATTATAGTAGTACTGGTACAACTTAATGCATGAAACATAAAGGAAAACAACATCCACAACACATGACATAGATATTTTGACGTGGAAACCCTGTAAGGGGAAAAACCATGGTGGGAAACCTTACCCACAATAAGATGATACTACTGCAGATAGTAAGTGTATACAAATGGGGTCTGGACATGCAGAAAGGCCAACTACCTAGATCTCACTGCTCAATCACAAAATAGGAGTCACACTAACTACAGTTGGATGGTTAAATCCAATGACAATGTACTGCTTCAATATAGCATTTGCAATGTTGGATTAAGTACTGGTTTAAGCTCTAAACATGAGTGCCAAACACCTTCATAACCTTCCTTCAACCTTCAAATAATATCTATGTGATTCGCACAAGGATCTGCTTATTTTCGCTCTTCAATATTCGCACACACTCATCTGTTACATCTCTCAAATGAGATCTTACATTTATTTATACAAAACCTAAGACCTTAACATTAGGTTGGCTCCCTAAAGATATTACATTTAAATCAATTACAAATAAGTCTTGATGTGATACAATATGTCGACCTCAATACATTTACACAATATCCAATCAATAAACCATTTCCAAAATGTGTCGTGCTGATTTGGAACATGATATCTTGTACCGGTCCATAACCTAGACCTATCTGCTGGTAAAGGCAAATATGTCAACCCGATTAGACCAATAAGAAAAACACCAAATCCAAACATCCAATCCATGTCTTCAACATAACAAAAATGATCTCCATATGATAACAAGACATCATTAACTTTCTGAGTTATCAGTGAAACATATACCAGTGACTGTGCATAAGCCACTAACCATGCCAATGAACACAGTGTGTCTGTTCAACAACAAACCAATATAACCAGAGTGCCAAAACAACAATGTAGACCTCTAGAAGGATAAGTGTTGACATCAATGACAAAACCAATGCAACACATGACGAAGTCATCCATAATACCAACAGTGTGTTGGATCTTAGAGACCTTGGAAGTATGGAGCAGAGGAGTGGACATGTTGTTGATATGGCTTAGTCCATGAAGGAGATTCATGAGTAAGTTAGGCAAGGTTTACAAGAAAACTCTCAAAGAATCAAGGACAAAGTGGATGAAAAGAGGAAGAATGCGCAATTTGTTGTTGGTGACTTGGTAATGGTCCACTTAAACAAAGAAAGGCTTCAAAAATGTGTACCCAACAAGCTTCAAATGAGAAGTATTGAGCCTTGTAAGGTCTTGGCTAAGTATGGACAAAATGCTTACAAGATTGATCTACATAGGGACATAGCTTTGTCTCCTATTTTCAATGTTGCAGATTTGGTGTCGTACAAAGGCACAATTCTAGAGGAGTACAATAGAGTTTTAGATGTCTCTCAATCACTTCTAGACCTGCCTTTTCCACCTCCAACCATGCTACAAGCTAAGAAGGTGTTGGACGAGGATTCTCAAGAAAACTAGGAAAACCACCTACATGGAGCATTTGGTTAAATAGCAACATCTTACAGAATCTAAGGCTACTTGGGTACCTAAAGCAGACTTTTCAAATGTTGGCATTGACCTCTCTTTGTTTCCTAAAGGAGTCACCTGACTTCTTTCTCATTGGGGGAGTATGGTGCAGGCAGCTGAGGTTTCTTAGTAAACTTGCAGTTTTTGGTGTGACTAATCCTCATTGGGTCAATGGTTGAATAAAGTGTTGGCATTTGTGTTGAGTATGTTGACATGATGATATTATGTTGTCATTGATGTCAATATGTTGGAGAAGTGAATCGGCAATATGCTGAAATATGAACCGGTACAATGTGGTGAACTGGTATATGTGCAAAGCAATGAATAGGTATATTGAAGCTAAACAGTTGGCGAAGTGAACCAGTATAGATGTATAAACCAGTATATTGAGCAATAGGTGAAGTGGTATGTTTGTCCAAGAGAACCGGTATGATGAAATGTGAACCGGCATATGGAATGTTCTCTATGAAGACTTAACATGATATGACTACCGGTTGGTAGTCTTAGCTTAAGGGTTGAAGTGCTTCAAGCCTGTGTGACTCAACTGATGACATTGTGTGATGAGTTAGCATTGTAATGAAGATCCAATCGTGTTGCCACATCAACTTGAGTGCATGAAGGATCTTGCATGAAGGAGATTGATCCTATCTACCTTGGGAATGTGTGAAGTCCCTATAAACGGTGGAGAATGTGTGATGGGTTACAAGCCACCATGAAAACGGTGAAGAATGAACAATGGAGAATGTCTTGAGATATGTTCAAGACTTTTGTATTCAAATGCAAAGTGTTCAATGGCCAGGATTGAACCGCCTGAACTGCTTAACCTAAATGTTTAGGGTTTAGGGTTTATGCTACTGACCTATCTGTTTCCTATAAGGTCGATGTTGTGTTTCTTTCTGAGGTTGTTGGCAAATGGTGTGTGTGTGTATCTAAGTGAAAAGATACGTGATTCTTGCTAGACCAGATGAGATAAGAGGATTGATTCCTGCATTTTGTGTGTGCAGAAGGAAGGAACTTAAGCGGATCTGCATTAGGCATTGAGTGCTATTATCAGATCATTGTAATACCTATTGATCTTTAACCACTTCAACAGTTGGAAAATCCCTTAACCGGGTAGCTTTAATTAGCTTGATGTAAATCCTTTAATAGGGTGACTCAAACTAATTGAGTTCTTGAAATCCTCTAACAAGGTAACCTTTAACAGGGTTTAATCCTTAACCAGGTATTTAGCCATCCCTTAACCGGGTGATCCCTAACAGGATTGGTTCCTAGCAGAACCTATTGTAACAGTCTTTAACCAGACTAGGCTCCTAACAGAGCGGACTTCTAAAGAGTTCAAAAGTAGCTTGTGGGTATTCAACCCCACCGTGGTTTTTCCTAGTTGGGTTTCCACATGAAAAAATCAGTGTGTCATGTGTAGTATTTTTCATGTGATGATTTATGTGATTTGTGTCTGAAGGAAAATCATGTTGAGCTAGTTGTTATTATATTTCTGATGATAGATTACCTATTCAAGCATAAGGGTGAAATGGAAGTGTAGTATTAAGTTGAGTGGAAAACTAAATGATTAACCAGTTAACGCTTGTCACAGTCATTCCTAGCCTTACCAGTTACATTCTATTTCAGACCGGCTTTACTATCTGTCAGACATTTGCAGTGTTTGCAGTCAAACCGGTTCGAGAAAAGTTTTTGTGACTATACTGATTCACCCCCCCCCCCTCTCAGTACCGGTTTGGTACTTATTGTTCATCATTGAGTTATCATAAAGGAATATTGAAGAGTCCAAAGTGTGCTTTGAGTTTGTTTTGTAGTTTTCTTTGTCATTAAACTTAGCCTATTTTAATTTGTTTTGGGCCTATGTGCCTTTGTAAGCCTTAAATGGCATCACATAGCAAATTTTGTAAAAGTCCTTGTAAGGCCTCATAAGGCTTTTGAAGATGTTTATTTGATGTTAGGAAATCATCCTAGGTGGTCAATATTGTGAAGATTGTCTGTTTGTCAAAATGCATTGTAGAGTAAAGGTTATCATGGTGCCTTGACAACATTTTGTCAACAATGTGAGCAATTTTGGAAAATTGCTTAAAACGGTAGTTAGTGGTCTGTGTTGTTCTCCATTTTGAAAACTTCTGTTTCTTCTCTTGAAAATTATTGCCTTTGTGTTGCACTGGAAGAGAACAACAAATGTTTGAAATAAAGACAACAATATGAGGTTCCAAAATTAGGAAACCTCCTACACTTTAAGCTTATAAAAGCTTGGGTAGGTGAACCCTTTTAAAGACTATTTTCTCACAAAAATAGTAAATGCTTTGTAGAAAACCAGTGTAAATTCCTGCAAACTTTCCTTACTAGCCAGTACAACTGACCTAAATGGAAAATTGATTTGACTTTTTAAAAAAGGATCACAAAATACAACAAAAACCAATAGATAAACCAGTGCCTTATCCGGGAAACAAAGCCATCTACAATAGACTGCAACCTGATAAGAGAAACTAGTACACAAATCACAAGTTCCTGATCTATCAACTCAGAATATGCCTGACATACACAGAGTCCTAATCTACACCAGATTTCATCATCAAATCCACACCAGAAATACTGATATCAATGACTTTGTTTAGAGTATATTTATATTTTTCTCCTTAAGAAAAAGACTCAAAACAACTTCATTAGATGCCTAGAAAATCATTCAAATAAGCAATTTGTGATTACTTAAATGAAATGAACACCAGTATAATGACATACAGACAATAAAAATCTGAATTTAAATTATTTGGACTGTATATTTCATTCCTCTGTCAAAAGGTTACAAGTACTTCATAGTTGACTCGGAAATTGCTAAGACAAAGGCCTGTATTAATTTTGCCTGAGTTTAGCTACAAAAATTTGTGTCCCTTTTCTAGGTAGCCTTGGTATCCTTTTATAGAAACTAGGATGCAACAAGCTTCAAACTACCTAGAAGAAAAATCTTACCCTAACAATCATTTATTGCAAAAGTTATATTTATGTGCCATTGCAGTTGAGGGAGAAATCTAACATTCTTTTTGGGATGCCTGCTTCATTAATTGACTGGGAATTCATTTGGAAAATGGTCGAAATGGTAATTTCCTATTACCCAAAATCGAATACAACCACCGTCAACTTCATAATACCAGTGGATCATCTTGTGTCGGAGCATTGATGAGTTCTTATCTAAGAAAACACATAGTCACGCACCATTATGTTCTTTGCACATCGCCTTGAATACCTCTCACTAGCTTTTTACTTCAAACAAAATCTGATGGGATTCGCACAATTCTGCCATTGATTCTTTTGAATATTTTAAAAAAATTGTGCCAACGGACCAGGGAGGTCTTCTTTCTTAGAACCTTTCCTTTAGTTGCCATGTCACAGCATTTAAAGCTCGGATGTATTTTCATTGTGATATAGCGATAGCCATCCGATCATGGAAAACTAACACGCCCTTTAACTTTCCTGAGTAATCCGCGTAGAAACGAACCCCACCACTTGGTCTCTAGATATTAAAAACTTAACCGCTACCACTGTCTACCGTCGTAACGGCTTACCTTAACTACTCGTATTAACTGTTGTCGCACTTGGCTTGTAGAAAATCATCACCTTCTATCTAAGAAATAACTTATGATATCCCAAGGTCACTGCCCCAAAAATACTTGTCATGAGCTACACTTGACTACAAAATCAGATTCCTCAAATCGAGATCTTTTCAACGATATATGACAAATCCATATTTGGGCAAAATTTCAACCTTCTGTAGGTCGGTCATTTAAGCTTTTGCCTTTTCACCACAGTCTAAAACTATATTTTAACCTGACTTTCCCGCACAGGTTTCGGCCACATATCACCTCCTGGTTCGCTCGTGAGTTCCTCTGGACTCCACCTATCTTGCCACCTCACCAATCACCAAGTTGCAGCCATTAACATTTGAGCACCTCCATCTTGCGGTATAGCGACAACCATAGATCTTTCTTGAACTTGCTTATTCTTTACTTCCTCTGAATTGTTCTTCCTATGGGTCCCACCGCTTAGTCACCAAGTCGTGCCTCTTAGCCATCGAGCGTCTTTCCATCGCGACATGGCGACCACCGTCAGATCCCTCTTGACATGCCCACCAGTTAATTCACCTGGGCCACTCTTTCCTCTGGTTGGCCCGCCATGTGTCACTTCCAGGTTTGCTCCGAGCCCACCTAGACCACCACCGCAACTCCCACGTCATCAATCGCCATGTCATAGGGGATAACCATCGGTCACCTTCGCATAGCGGTATAGCAACAACCATTGGATTGGCACAAGCCTGCTCGATCTTTACCTCATTCATCCATCTGTGCTATGTGTTAGTCTGTAACTGGCCACCGGATCCACCTGAGCATGGCCTCATTCGCCACCTCAGTGCCACTAGACCCACCACCTGTTCTAGTTTGTTAGGCCTCTATCTTTCGGCCAAACCTCCCCTTCGGCAAGTCGCTTTCATATTTTATCAAAACCCTAGTTTCATCAACACCTTTCATGTCGATGAAACTGATGCCTTCGGTGAGTCCATTTAGAGGTCCATCGAAGCCAAGATCTGCTCGATGTTCATTTTGATGACATGCCACCTGTCTTCCTCGTATTACCACTGGACCTTCCACCTCATCAGCTACGTTTCACCACGTGGTGCCTCATGATTTGCTCAGAGTCCACTTCGGTGCCACCTGTCGCTAGGGTATTCATTTCAGGCCCTTCACAACCACATTACAACGACAGTCATGATTAGCCCCAGAATTTCACCCCACCATTGATTTGCCTTGGATCTGCCGTTGGATTTTCAGTGATCTTCTTGATCATTAGCCTCTCTTGAGCTACTCACTCTTGTGCCATAGTGTCACAACAAGTCAGCCACTTACTCGTTCTGAGATCTACCTGGACCGCCATGTCACCTTTGTTTATGTCAGATATCAGCCTTTCAGCCAAACTTCCTCCTCGGCTAGCCATTTTCTTGCCTCATCGAAACCACAGTTTCATCGATGCCCTTATTTTATTGGCTGGACTACTTCATATTTCTTCAATTTTCCTTTGTCGATGGAAACAAGCTTTTAGTGAAACCATTTAGAGGTTCATCATGGCCAAGGTCTATTTGACATTCACGTCTGATGACATGCCACCTATCTGCCATGTGGCACTCCTTAATTGGCTCCTGGGTCCTTATCCTGACACCTTAGCACAGCCTCCATTAACCGCAGGAATGAACCTCTTCATAACTGTCTACCCTAACTGATTGCACTAATTGTCGGCCATAGTTCACCGCTAGTGGTTTGTCACCAAGTATGGACTTTAACAGTCGAGCACCTTCGTGTTGTGGTATAGCGATGGTCATCAGATCTTTCGCACCATTGCCCAATCTTCTTGGATTTGTAGGCTAGTTAATCTCCCCTTTTACTACAAAATTAGGCCGCTCTGAGATGCGCGTGGGGGGCCCACCACTTCTGAGTTGCTACTTGCCAAAAGCTCGTAAGCTTTGACACTTAATATGTATGGGGCTTTGCCTTTAAATACTAAAATGCTCCTCCCCATGGCCAATGTGGGATAAATGGACCATGCCTGAGACTTCCATCAGGTCATCGGTGTAGCATGAAAAAGTCTCTATCGATACTCGATGGCACTGGCAACTAAAATTGCTTACTTGGACAATGCAGAGAGGATGGTTCTGGTCTGGGCCCGGACTATACACCTACCATTGCATTTTTTATAACACTTTGATGCCTCCCCCAAATGCCTACGGATCTTTATTTGCCTGAACTGCTTGCATTAACTGTCGGCCATGGTTCATCGCTAGTGGTTTGTCGCCAAGTCGCAGGTGATAACCATCAAGCACTTTTATATTGTGGTATAGCGACAGCCGCAAGATCTAAAGAAACTTGCTCGATCTTTAGGAAAACCCGACAGAGACATAGTAAAAGACACAGGACTTAGGGAAAATTAAAACTTATCAGAATCTGCCCAGACCTAGACTTTAAAAAGGGGCCCCTCTTGACGATGCACATACCCTTCCAGTTAAGAGGAAAAAGTAACGAGCAAAGACCTTTAACAAAAGAAAGGGGAATTTTGAACCTTGAACCTTGAACTGATTTGCAAATGGTTCAAAACTGACATAACACATTCTCACATGCTTATTAAAAAACATTGCAAAGCCATGACTCATGCAAGAGAAATGGTTGAACCTTGAACCAAAAAGGTTAAAGGGTTCAAGTTCAACATGAATTACAATAATGCGCTACAAAGGTTTAATTTTTTAAATGTTTTCATGAAAAAGAAAAAACCCTAAACCCTCAAGATTTTATAGGTCCCAACAGTCCGATTGGTGGTTGTATTTGATTGTGTGGGAATATATAAGGCCTCTCAAACCATTGTAGAAGAGTTAGAACCTCTAAGATTGAATTTTCAAATAGCAACTTAAAGCAATTTCCTGGTTTCATTGAAATTTGTCAAATTGTTTATTGCAGTCCGTACCAAATGGATTAGTTTTAGTACTATACATTCATGGAGGCTTAGAACTTGTTGTGGTGCTTAAAAAGTATTTGTGTCCTTTCATCTTGCAGGTTTAATAGGTGCATTAAAATTGTTTCTTGTTTTCACTATTCTCGATATGTGCAAAGGGGTTAAGGCCCTAAAATGGCTCCATCTTGAATTCCCATTGTGGTTTCCAAATGACCTTTGGGAATCAAGTTATGGAGTCTCTGTATAGTGTAAATACAAAATTTTATGACCTAGAAGTTGCATTTGATCATTTTAAAATCATACCCTAGGCGAGCTCTGTCACAGCCTGGCTAGGGAATATGATTTCTCTTTACCTTATTTCTTGTAGGGGTGGCTAAATTTGATAGCGCCAAGTGATTGGTATTGAGGATGGATGTTGGGAAGAGCCTCAATGTAAGTGTTTAGGCTTGACAGGGTGTGGAAACCTACAAACCCCATTGATGAAATCACACAAGTCTAAAACCCTTGAAAAGAGCCATTTTTGGGACAATACATGTACGGACGTAAAAAAACCACCTAACCTTAAAAATATTGAAGGGTGTCCAAATGGGTGTTCATATCAATAAATCTTCTGAGGGGTCCTTTGGTAGTTTTTAGAGCCAAAGAGAAAAAACCATAAAAGGAGGGCTAAAAGGGGCTCATAGGGCTACAAGGCCTTAATAATAGGAAACTATGAAAATGATAGGGAAATGAAAGGGAGAAAACATCAAAACCGCATAGAGGGAGTTGATAAACCATCTCAAAACCTTCCTAATCCCCTACAAGTGAAGAGCATTGAATAGGCATGTTGGAGATTGAACTTACTCCTGTGAGTTCTAACATTGAATTTGAGTAATTGGAGCAACTTAATTGGTAGAGAGTTCTCCAAAGGAGTTTGGGTGTTGGGATTGACTCACACAAGGAGAGTAGGGCATAAAAAAAACAAGGAATCCCACAATAACACCTTTTCCTAATGTATAAACCAAATTGCAACTCTTTTCAGAGAGTCTCCCTATCATGGGTATACCTTCAATTCCAAAAGTGCAACCAATTGAGTAGGCAGTGGGTGATACTTCTATTCCATAAATTCAATCAGCAGAACATGTAGAATCCAATATCCTGGAAGAAGGTAGAGTGGAGAATGATGTAGGTATGGGTGAAGCTGATAAAACAGATAAAGTTGAGATCCCTCTGGCACCTTGAAAGGAAATAGTTGCAGAAGAAAATGTGGAGAAGATAGAGGTCAAGGTTGAAGTTGGAACTGGAGCAAGAGACACTGAGACTGTGAAAGGTAAGCAGGTCATTGATGAACCAGAATTTATACAAGGAAAAATCAACCTTGCTTCCCTATCTCCCATTCAAAAACTTCAATTGGCATCTTTTTTCTCAAGCCAAATCTAGTGAAGATATTTTAAAATCTCACATCGAAGGTAGCTTGTTGATGAACGTGGTCATTAGTACTTTGGAGAATTCAATTCCCTCATTCCAAAAGGATACATTTAATACTTCATTTGGGAAATTGAGAAGTCTAATTGATTCTTTTGATTCCCATTTTGAATCTTTTGAGAAGTCTGCATAGGTAAATATCAAGAATGAATTCGATGCTAAAAGGCTCCGCACCTTGAGGAAAATGTTCTCAAATGGCAAACCCATATTAAGTAATTGTGTGAAAAGCATGCATGATGCAATAACCATAGGAGGAAACTTGTATAAATCATGCTTATCCCTGAACAAGTTCATTGCGAATATTGAGAAGAAGCCTTAGATGTACAAGGATCAGTTGGAAATCTTATCTCAGTCAGTTAATCCTCTGTCAAATTCATTAAGCCAGCATGAATATCGGGTAATTTCATTGCTTGAGAAGATTCAGAATCTGAGCTATGATCGAGAAAGGTTAATTGGCAAAGTTGGAGAGCTTAAGAGTCATATTGTCCCTATGTTGGATGTAATGCTAAATGCTCTTCAAGATTCCCAGAGTGCTCTCAAGACAAATGATCTCAAGACCACACAAGTGCAGTTTTATCTTCTTAGTAGGTTTATAACAATTTTTTAGAATTTTCAAAAGGGTTCAGATAGTCACTTGGACTCTTTGAAGAATCTTTATGCAGTTATCTTCAAGTTTTTGTGAAGATTGTACAACATTTTTGGCCTCAATTCTTGATTTCTAGTATCTTACCTTTGTCAGTAATGTCAAAGGGGGACTGTATAGGAGTGAAAAATGTTGATCTAAGGGGGAGTTCCTTAATTCTTTGATTCTTTGAAATCCGATGATCAAAATTTTTGGTTGTAGTGTATATATTTTAATTTTTTTTTCACTAAGTGTTGCCATCAATGCCAAAGGGGGAGATTGTTGGCAAGATGCACTACATGTATATTGAGATTTTGTCATTGATGGAAACTCATATCAGAATTGGCATCTGCAGTTCATGTTTTCATCATTCTGGAAGATTGATTGGAGATTGATCAAGTATTCATGAGGTCCAGTGAGAATGGTGTATCTAGTAGAGTGTATAGTGTTTTGGTTGGCGGATTATTTTGGTTGAGTCTTTTGCTTTGTGGAACTAGGAGATGCATTATGGATATGCAATTTACCTTATTCCAAGTTTGTGGCCTCTGGTGATAAGTTTTGTGTAAGTTAGAAGATTCGGTAATCATGTTTTTTGCTAGAACAATGGTTATCTATGATAATGTGTGGTAATTCAATATGTGGATCTTGCATATCAGTTTTTGAGGTTGTTTGTGTGTTCTAGGTTGGTAAGATGACTTGTGGGAAGCATGTGGATATTTTGTTTTGATCTACTTAGTTGTTTTTGGATCGAATTGAGCTGACTTGTGTACATGTTTCATCTTTTTGACGTGTTCTTGAAGCTGACTTGGTGATGACCTAAATTGATGATGTGGGTATATAAGACACATTTATTTGATCATTTTTATGATTGATGATTGTGTGGATATGTGTATGAGTGATTATGCGTAGTTTCACATGTGCAAGGTGAAGATTAGTGCTACAGTATGTTGCAGAATATCATAACAGAGCAGTATTGCAAAGCAGAGTAAGAATATGTTTTGTGCTTAACCAAAACTGTAGTCACATAAATCTGTCCATTTTAATTAAATGAATATTTGCTATTTATTTGATTAAAAATCCACTAGCCATCAATTAATTAAATTGACATTTAATTAATTCATCTTCAAACATTCTCATATTAATTAAATAAATTATTCAATTTATTTTAATTAATTCATTAAACCAAATTCACAATCAATTAAATGAATAAATCATATTTATTTCATTTAATCCCCTTTTCCTCTTTTAAATAAATTAAATCAAACATTTATTTAAATCATTTATCCCCCCCACTTGTATTTTCCTACAAATGCAACTTGCACACATTTATTGAAATAAATTAATTTATTTTATAAAAATCTTATTTTCCATCACCCACCAAATCCACTTGCAAACCTAACCCCCTTCTAGATTCTTCTAACCCCTTCCTAATTAGCCTAATCCATCCCCTAATTATTGTCACATTCCTAAGCAACTTGGAATCACTTCTCAAAGACTTCAAGGTCTTTGAAAAGCATTTAATGATTTGTGTGTTCAACAATTTAACCTCCAAAGTCTTCCAAAACCACTAATGGCTTTTACATGACCATTAATGGCTCTTACATAACCATTTATAGTTATTTCAACTCGCACTCATGGGTCTCCTCAAGCATTTATTACTTTGACCATGGTTATCCCTTTTGCCTTTGCACAAGAGTTTATCCATTGGATAAAAGCTTTATTCTTTGAATAAAGAATTTATCCATTCAACTAACCTTGACCTTAACTTCCAAGTTAACCTTCAGGTCATGTCAAGCATTTAATGCTTATTCCCTCTCCTCTCAACCTATCTCACATTGACACTTGTCATCCTGGGATTGGGTTGAAAGGCCTCACATGGATTGAATTTCATTCAATCCTAACCCTTGTTAAGATTACTCAATCTCAACCATCCATTGCTCCATTTTACCTATCAATAGAGCCCATTTCTTCATAATCCAGATCCTGAAAACTTGTATGCATTTAATCTATAGTGAATTTTAGAGAGCATTTTAGCATAATAAACTCATATAATTGTCATTTTGGTTTAAAACAAATCATCTTAGTATCTATAGCATCTAGTATTAGCTTTTCATTCATATTTAGAGCAAATACTTTAATCTTGAATCTCCATAAGCATCCATAGTGCAAAAAGTTGTTGAGAGCTACACTATTTTGGAACTTGGAGAGGAGAGGAACAAGGAAGGAGAAACTACCAGCATGGTAGAGAGCATTTGGAGGAGCTTAGTTGCTTTTTGTAGATTTCTTAAGCTTTCTTTTTGCTTAGTAGTGTCTTTTTTGATATGCTTGCTTAGGATAGTTTTTAATTTATGATTTTCTAACATCTAACAATCGACTCTTTTTGTTTCTTATTTGGTGTTTATTTATCCTAACCTTGTCCTTTTTGTGGAGCATCATTTGGTGAACCCGACGTGAATCCAAACACCTAAAAACAACCTTTTTTTTTGACACAACTAACTTGTTTGAATGTTGAACTTGACACACAGGTCGCGTTTTAGCGCTTTTGATCGCGTTGTAGCGCTATTGCAACTTGACATTCTAGCACTATTGTTTTTACAATAGTGCTATTGACCTTTATTCAGCACTTTTGTTATTGTTTTGGCGCCTTTGTGCTTGTTTTAGCGTTGTTGCATTTGATGTCAACATTATACTTTTAGCGTTGTTATGTCTGTATTAGAGCGTTTGTGTTAAATAGCGCTTTTGTTCAAACACAGAGTGGTGCTATTGTAACAGAACGTTGTAAAAAAGACCCTGTAACCAAAAAATTGAAATTTGTTAGGCTTGTAGAAGCCCACCATAAATTTGGTTTTTCCTAACTGTTTGTTTCTTGTGTAGGTGTTTAAAACTAACCCTTTTTGTTGCTAAAAGTTTAAAAAAATTCCATTTTGGTGCTCTAAAAATTGAACAAAACAAGTTTGTTTTCTTGCAAGACTAGGATCATTTGCATTTGGTGCTCTAAAAACTGAACACAACAAATTTACTTCCTTGCAAGTTAGGTTCATTTTATTTGGTGCTTAAAACAAGACAAGACAAATTTCTTTCTTGCATCAAACTAAAATTTACAGTCCACACTTCAAATTTTGGTGCAAATAAAATTCACAATCAACTTGTCTCAATTTTGAAAAAGCTATTTACTTCAAGCAAACATGTTTTTTATTAAGTTGTCTAGGATTTCATTTCCCTAGTTACCTAAACATATTGCCTTCGAAGTTAAAAAGAACATCATGGTTGTTGGAGCAACATCTCCAATTAGATATAAAATCATTACAATAACAAGTTAAAAAGAACAAGTGCTCTTCGTGTTTGGCACGCTTGTGCAAAAAGTTGGTCGAGTGGTCCTACTTCTAACACACACTATCCTCTCCCTTGGCTTTCATGGTCCTAGGTGCAAGAGAAAAGTGTTAGTAACACTCAAATTTTTATCTTTTTAAGAGAGGCTTGCTAAGAGATACATCACTCTTGGGAACGACCTCGCGCGGTAAATCCTTTGAGCCGCTATAGAAATCAGGTGAGAGCGAAAGTTGTAGCCTTGGGTATAGTTGTTCCTACAGTGTAACTTGCCAAAAGGACAAATGGGCCCCACCACAAGTTACAAGGCTCTTAAGTGAGTCACTGCAGAATGAACTTATGTCCAAAGACATCGAAAATTACTAAACACCTTTAAGTAGTAGCCCACCCATTCTATTGATTGAGGATATTTGTGATATAATTCAGTGCAAGAGCATAGATGGTTTTGCTCCCAAGATACTCACCATACATATTTCCTTGAGTAGAAACATAGCTTTTTGAAAAGTCACTTGTGGCTTGATGAAAGTGGTGACTCCCCCATCATAGGGATCATCTATTTGTTATGCTCGTGCAAGACTTAGTATATCACATCCTTACCTACCACGGCGGGATTCATAAGGTATGTAGTACCAAAGTCAAAGAAATATCAAGATGTGGGTTGAATTTATCATAACTGGCCACTTGACGTTAGGGATACAAAGTGTTTGAAGTGTTTTCATTTTAGTCAAGACCAAGTGCAAATTGAGCCGACTTCAGGCTTTGGAAAGAAAAACACCTAAAAATACACTTAAAGGAAAGGGTCATAAAAAGTCCAAGGATTGGGTTGATCTAGACCCATACTCATTTGTGCCTTTGAGGCAACATTCTTGTGTTTGTGTGCTTGCTTTGTTTTCTTGTCAAAGAAACATCATAAAATCCAAAAATAAAAACAAGTATTCATCCAACCAAACATTTTTCTAAACAACCAAAAAGATCAAAAACAACAAAGTATCAAAACTTTATGACCATTCTTCACATCTTGAGAAAGAAGAATCTTCATCAAAACATCAACTTGAAAAGAAGACCATTGAGCTCAAAAGCTTTGATCAAAAGGAGGAAATTATTCTATCTAAATAGACAAATCTTTGTCTCTCATAGAGCTTTTTTACGTCACATACGTCTATACCTTCAAGGCAAATCAAACGAATTTGATTCAAAGTCATTAAACCATAGAGCTTTTATGAAATATAGAGCTTTGAGTTATCACAAAAACCAAGAAGGCAAGATCAATCCCAACTTCTTCCCAGACATTCGTATCACTTACAACGTAGCTCGAGAAACGCCACCAACGCCCGAAAGGGAAGAGGTAGAATTTATTCCATTTGTGACACAAAGCTTTTATTGAAGTTAAAGCATTTCATACATTATCTCATTCATGCATCATCTCATTCATTTTTAACTCTCAAAACATTAAAGAGGTTCTTATCCTAAGTTCTCTTTTGGATATTGCTTGAATCAAACACAAAACATCACTTTTAGATTGTTTCTACATCTAGGATAAGCTCATCCTAAGAGACATATCTACGCAGGTTAAAACTAGTTTATGAGTGAATCCTCTCATTACCAGGTAGTTAAGTCTATAACACATCTCAGATTTCTCTAAACCTTATCACATCAAACCTTATCAAAAACAACAAGCAATTCAAAGAAAGAATTTTGGTCACATCTACCTTTAAGTGCTAGAGATCCACATGCAAAACAATTCACCAACCATCAATCTTTCATTTCATCAACAACTCATCATCATTTTCACCCAACTTCAACAAAAACTTGTAAACAAAATGGCACATACCCGATCACAGTCAAGGCAACGAGAAATAGAAATTGAAGAAGAAGAGGAGGAAAATATCAATGAATTTCAAGAAGCACTTGGAGGGAATGCGAATGACGAAAGCCCAAGTACTCCTACTCCTGCAACAATAGAAAGGGCTCAACACAACCCTCTCTTTAACAGACTTTTTGATGAAATACTCAGGAGCAATGCGGATGCTCACTTTTTAAAGCTTGCTCAAGAAGGAGCCAAACTCCCCTCTGACTTTGATCTTTCACAACTAAGACAAGCATCAGAATGACAAAGTCGCCATGAGGAAGAAAGAGGTAGAGATCCCATCAGATATAACATTCCTCGAGGCAACCCACCTCCTCCTCCTCCGAATGACATAGAGATGTTGCGGCAACAAGTTGAAAATCTCACCCAACAACTTCACAGTGGCGTCAAGACTAATCAATTTTCACTCAATGACATTTGTCCCTATCCCTTTGATAGGAATCTTTATATGCCACCTGATGCTCTGCAAAAAGGATTAGAAAATCTATTTGATGGCAACACACACAAGAGCACAAGAAACAAACGTTAGTGTTAGCAACAAAAGATTATCCTAAACAGGCATATCAAGAGAGATATTAAGCATGAAATAGAAAGCATATAAACATAAAATGAAATAGCTAATCAAGATGCTCATAGTTGCTCCTCCCTTGTTCCTCTCCTCTCCAAGTCCCAAATGAGTGTAGCTCTCAGCAGCTTTTTGCACTATGGATGCTTATGGAGGATTGAGATTTAATACTAAGCTTCAAATATGAAATGAAAAGCTAAATACTATGCTAGAGTAGATAGTGATGCTATGAAAAAGCTCTATGCTAATGCCAGTATAACAACAATACTCTAAAATGCTTCTCCTTTTGCTTGAGGAGAAGGGTTCTATTTATAGAAGAAATAGGGAAATGAAGGGTTAAGATTGAGCAATCTTAACAAGGGTTAGGATTGAAAGTTGGGGATCCATGTGCACAATTGGCACCAATAAAATGGTGACAAGTTTCAACATAGGATTGGGTTGAGAGAAGAGGTTGGAGGCATTAAAGGCCTGAGAAGACCTCATGGTTATCTAGAAGGCAAGGGTCAAGTCTAAATTAAGATTACCCACTGGATTAAGAGTTAATCCAAGGATAAACCTTTGTGCAAATGTTTAAGAGATAATCATGGTCAAAGCATTAATGGCCTAATGAGACCTTTGGGTTGGGTAGAGGTTGAGTCAAAACAAATGTTTTAACCATGTGGGAGGGTTTGAGGTAACCATTAATGGTTATTGGAGACTTTGGGGATTAAGTGGTTGAAGGTTGAAAGCCTTCAATGGTTATCAAAGACTTTGAGCCATTTAGTGGTTGAAGGTTGGAAGCTTTCAAAGGTTATCCAAGACTTTGAGGGTTAATTTGTTGAACACACAAAGCATTAATTGCTTTTCAAAGACTTTGGAGTCTTTGAGAAGTGACTCCAATTTGCTTAGGAATGTGACAATATTTAGGGGATGGATTAGGCTAATTAGGAAGGGTTTAGAAGAATCTAGAAGGGGTTTAGGCATACAAGTGGATTTTGTAGGAAAATGCAAGTGGGAGAAATTTTGGTATTTTCAATTAAAATAAAATCATTTATTTCAATTAAATGGTGTAATTTGCATTTGGATAAATATTCAAATAAATATTAATTTATTTAAATGAGAAAAATGAAGATAAAGCATTTAAAATGCTTGAAGACTTTGAGGGAAACCATTAAAGGCTTGAAGACTTTAAGGAAAACCATTAAAGTCTTAAGAAGACTATAGAAGGAAGCCATCAAGTTTGAAGACTTTAAAGCCATCAAGTTTGACTACTTTAAGGGAAACCATTAAAGGTTTCAAGTGGGTGAGGATAAATGGGATTTTAAATAAATAATTTATTTAAAATAGTTGTGCAACTTGCTTTTGTAGGAAAATACAAGTGGGTGGAGGATAAAGGTGATTTAAATAAATTATTTATTTAAAATAATTGTGCAATTTGCATTTGTAGGAAAATGCAAGTGGGTGGAGGATAAAGGTGATTTAAATAAATGATTTATTTATTTAAATGTGAGAGGTGGGATTTTGGGGGTTTTAAATAAATATTAATTTATTTAAATGTGAGAGAAGATTTAAATAAATAAATATGATTTATTTATTTAATTAATGGTCTGAATTTGGTTAAGTGAATTAAATCAAATAAATTGAATAATTTATTTAATTAATAGGAGAAGAGGGTTAAGATGAATTAATTAAATATTAATTTAATTAATTATTAATTGATGGTTAAATAATCAAATAAATACTAAGTATTCATTTAATTAAGTGGACAGATTTATGTGACTACACCACCTTTTCCACAAGGGTTTGAAACACCCAAGTTCGAAAAGTATAGAGGAAAAGGAGATCCTCGCGATCATGTTAGAGAATTCCAATCAGCTTGCCTCGAAGTGGCATATGAGGACACATACCTCATGCACCTTTTTCCCCAAAGCTTGGGAGGAACAACCACATCATGGTTTTCCCAACTACTAGGTGGCATTAAGACCTTTGAAGAGCTAGTTCAAAATTTCTTGGCGCATTACTCTCATAACATTGAACGTGATATCACCACGGCTGATCTATGTAACACTAAACAAAAACCAGGTGAACTATTCTCAGTATTCCTGCAACAATGGCATCAAATGTCTAGCAGACGTTCTCTTCAGTTGCTTGAACAAGAACTAGTGGAAATATTTATTTCCAACTTAAATGAAGAAATGGAATTTCACCTGGATGTCAAAGACACAGACTCTTTCAATGACATGATCATAAAAGGTTTAAAATGTGAGCGGGCTCTCATCAAGAAAGGACTTATCAAAATCTATAATGAACCAAAGGATGGTCCTTGCCCATGCTTCAATAGTGACAAACCAAGCTTCTGGAACAAAAACAAAAATGTCATCAATGACGGGGTTGTGGATGCAAGAACTATCAAAAGTGCATAGCCTATAGTTTGATTTGCAGGACAGAATCCCCCACCTCAGACTAACACAGTTGTTCCTCCCAATCAAGGCCGCATCACATCTCGCGATGAACCCAGACCTCATCAACAAAAACCAAAGCGAACATACACTCCCTTAGGGGAACCCATTGAAACTGTGTTACGACAACTGGTTTCTCAAAATCTGGTAACCCTACCCAAAACATCAAACTATGAGCCTCAACTCAAACCTGCATGGTGGAGAGATACTAAACATTGTGATTTCCATCAAGGGAGAGGACACAAGACAAGCAATTGTCACAGATTGAAAGATGTTATTCAAGATCTTATTGACCGAGGTGAAATCAAAATCGAAGGACATGACCCAAAAACAACAAACAATGATCATCTGATGTTCAAAAATCCACTTCCATCACAAGATCAAAGGGGTCCTTCCACTTCTAGGAGAGACACTGATACCACTGATTATACACAAGCCGCGTATAATTACACTATAAATCACCTGTATGATGCCAGTGAACAAATTGCAACTATAACCATCAAAAATCTCAGCTCCACTTGCAATGTTGTTACACATCGCAGCAAGATTACCATAAAAGCAGTTCCACAAGGCACCCCATCTATCCCAAAGCAGTATAACCTTGTGGAACAGTTAGACAAAACACCTGCACTGATATCTAACTTAGAGCTATTGCGCCTATCTCCATCTCATAAAACCATTTTGGATCAAGCTCTCCAAGAGGCATCAGTCCCTCCAAACCTAAATATAGATCAGTTCCAAGCCATGGTTGGAAGTCTACAGTCATCACCTTGTCTCACTTTTTCCGAAAGTGACAACTCTTCCTTCCAGCAACCTCATAACGCTTCGCTACACATTGAAGGATTTATCAACTAGCATAGGATCAAGCGAGTCTTGATCGATAATGGAGCAAGCCTGAATATTTGTACATTGTAGTTGGTCATAGCTTTGGGATATGCAATAGAATCAGTGGATCCCCGTAAGAAGATCACAATCAAGGCCTATGACGATGCAGAGCATTCATCCAAAGGAGCTGTGGTACTACCAATCCGAGTGGGTTCTGTGGTGAAACACATCATCTGTCAAGTTCTGGACCTTCCTCTGCCATACAATTTATTGTTAGGAAGACCTTGGATACATGCCATGCAAGTCGTTCCATCTACCTACCATCAATGTATCAAGTTCCCACATAACGGTGTAGAGATCACAATCCTGGGTGATGCAAACCCCTTTGCATATTGTCATAATATCCATCATCAACCAGAGATTACCGTTCCTAACAATAGAGAAGCCATCTCCTCTACATCATACATAAGTCCAGCCTCTCTTGCCAGTTCAAACACCACTATACCCAAGTAAGAAAATCTTAAGATGAAAATAGCAAAGGAAGGTCCTAGGGAATACAATTTGAGTCAACTCTTTTGTGTGGGGCAAATGCCCACTTCTCCTAGAACACATGGAAAACCTCGGCAGTTACTTCAAAAACCACTGATCACACAGCATGTACTTTGACGCCTTTCATCCTTGGGAAGAGTCAAGAAGAAGAAACCAGAGATGAGGACTTAGCGGAGTGGATCTATAGAGATCCCATCACCACCGATATGACACAAGCTACACTTCCCATGGATCAGTATGGCAAAAGCCTCCTCATTATGCAAAGAATGGGTTATGATGGTCAGAGTGCTTTGGGACCTTGCAAACAAGAACGACATGAACTGTTGCTGCCGGAATTAAAGCCCAAGGATAATGCTGGCCTAGGCTTTCAAAAGGAGATCTTTCCTAAGCTCAAATTCAAAGGAAAACCCAACAAACCACTATATTAGCCTATTACAAAGAGGACACCTTTTATTATAAAAGCAGCATCAAACACCATCGCAACTCCCCCCCCTGAGGCTCAAAATCCCAACACGACCATCTACAACACCCATCATCCCACTCATCAGACCAGTGATCCCATCAGCAGCAGCAATAACATCAATAGCACCATTAGTAGCAGCAACTATATCAGAACCCACAGTAGTATCTACAACATCAGCAGTTCCAGCAGAAGCAACAGAGTCAACACTACCGATACTCTCTGTATCGGATTCATTGATCCCCATAATCTTTCCTGAAGCACCGATCATTTCATCTACAAAGGTACATAAATCGATCACACCTGTAGTGTTTAACACAAAGGACATCCCAGTATGGTATAGTAATCGGATCCTGGAAAGTGATTCAGAGACTGACTCACATGAATGGGAATTTGATTCCATCTAGCTTAATACTTCATATGAGGAAGACACATCACTACCTCCACCTCGCAAAGACATCCCTATTTACGAAGAAGCACAGATAAAGACCTCTTGGGTTCTTGAGCTGGACACATCTTCCACAGACCCTACGTCACATCATATGCCTGATTCTGATAGGGAGAGTACCATCAATGACCTTCACCACATTGTCTTAACCCTCACTAACACATCTAATGAACTTAACCTAATCGATGAAGTAATGCCCATTATCCATCTTGAACTCATCAAATGGAACCAATCAAATCCCCCATGTCTTCACCTTTTCCAAAATGATGAGGCGATCATTGACTTTTTGGAATTACAGGATAACATACCAAGCAGGGATCACAAAGCTGGATTTGCCATTGAACTTAATAGCGCAACATACTTCGGGGCAGATGCCAAACCTTTCAGCTGCAAAAATATAACAATAAAACATGGATCTTCCAGTGAAAACCACACTGTGGCACTGTTTGATTCAACAAAAGTAAAAAGAAAGAGCGTATCCAACAGTGAAAACCTCTCTAAGGTGCCTAAGGATGAAAGGTTTGACATCCTTCCCTATAGCACACAATGAGAATGATCAACGATAATCATCGAGGAAACAAAAGAATAAAATGTGGGGACTCCTGAAACTCCTCACCACATGCATCTAGTATCTCTTCTAACTCCAGAGGAATAGCCTAAGTTTGTAGAGTTCTTCCAGAAGCGTCAGATCAATTTCGCATGGTCATATGCAGACATGCCTAGTCTTGATCCTGATTTAGTCATGCGACACCTCACCGTAGCAGAAGGAGCCAAACCTATCAAGCAGAAGCTTCGCAAGATGCATCCTCAAATTGCAGTATTAGTCAAAGCAAAACTTAAGAAACTCCTAGATGTTGGTTTCATTAGACCAATTGATTATGTAGATTGGATATCTAATATTGTGCCTGTCGGCAAGCCAAATGGGGGCATCTGTATTTGCACTGACTTCGGAGATCTGAATAAGGCATGTCCTAAGGATGACTTCCCCCTACCAAACATCGACATAATAGTAGACCTAACAGTAGGACATGCCATGCTTTCTCTCATGGATGGCTTTTTAGGATACAATCAGATAAAGATCGCACTAGAGGATCAACATAAGACAGCCTTCACATGTCCATGGGGCACATACTGTTGGACTGTAATGCCTTCCGGCCTCAAGAATGCAGGAGCAACCTATCAACGAGCAATGACCACCATCTTCCATGACATGATGCATACCATAATGGAAGATTATGTTGATGACTTACTAGCAAAATCACTCACTAGAGAAGGTCATCTCGACATATTAGATAAAATCTTTGATAGACTGGAACAATATCATGTTCGACTCAACCCAAAGAAATGTGTCTTTGGAGTAACCTCAGGGAAGCTTCTAGGATACATTGTCTCAAGCAAAGGTATTGAGGTCGATCCAGCAAAGGTCAAAGCAATCATGGACATGCCACCACCAAAGAACATCAGTCAGCTTAGGACATTACAAGGACGGCTACAATCCATCTAAAGATTCATTGCACAACTGGCAGATAAGTGTCACCCCTTTACACATCTACTACACAAAAACGTCTGCTTTCAATGGGATGTCAAATGCCAGCAAGCATTCCAGATACTTAAAGACTATCTCATGAATACACCATTGTTGATCCCACCAGATCCAAGCAGACCGTTACTACTCTATATCTCAGCAACAAGTACAGCATTGGGTGTACTATTGGCACAACATAATGCAGAAGGGAAAGAGTGTGTTGTTTACTACATCTCTTGCACATTGGTTGGCTATGAACTCAATTACACCCCTATTGAGCGAGCTTGCCTAGCATTAATCTTGGCAGCCACTAAACTAAGGCACTATCTGTTGACACACAAAGTACAGCTCATTGCAAAGATTGATCCACTCAAATACTTACTCAGTAAAGCATCATGGACAGGCCACTTGGCCAAATGGGTGATGATTCTCAGTGAATTTGACATCGAGTATGTGGACCATAAAGCTATCAAAGGTCAAGTTATTGCAGATCAGTTGGCCGATGCACCACTCATAGGCAATCATCCTCTCATTTCCAATTTTCCAGATGAAGAGATATTCATGATCACAACAGCACAACCATGGAAACTATACTTTGATGGTTCGTACACTAGGCATGGCTCAGGGGTAGACATTTTGTTTATCACACCTCAAGGTGACAGCATCCTGAAATCTTACAGACTCACATTTCCATGCACCAACAACATAGAAGAGTATGAGGCCTTGATCACAGGACTCGGGCTAGCCATACAATGGAAATTACAAGAACTACAAGTATATGGCGACTCCCAACTGGTCATTCGACAAGCAATAGATGAATATCAGACCAAGGATGACAAACTCATGCCATACAAACAAATGGTGGACAAATTAAAGGCATCATTTACTACTATCACCTTTGAGTAGATACCAAGAGATCAGAATCGAGCTGCTGATGCTATGGCTACCATTGCATCTCTCCTAGATCTTCCGCAGAATTCAACACGCTATGAGTTCTTGGTAGAATAGCTTTGGATTCCCACTTATGATATCCCCGAATCCGAGATGATATGTCGCCTTGTCGGTTCCGAATCCCCATGGTACGGTGAGTTTTACACCTATCTCCATGATCACACCCTTCCTCCTAACCAATCGAATAACTAACGTAAAACCTTCATTCGCCAAACCACTCGATATACCATTATTGTTGAAACCCTATACCGATGCAGTCTTGATGGTACTCTCCTTCGATGTCTGGAACAGGATGAGATAACAAAGGCCTTGGAAGAGGTACATGAAGGAATTTGTGGAACACATGCAAGATGTCCGTCACTAGCCAAGAAACTCCTCCGCACTGGATACTGTTGGCCATCCATGGAAAAAGACTCTACTACTTTGTTAGGAAGTGCAAGAAATGCCAAGTTCATGGAGACCTGATACATGCACCGATACAATAATTGCAACCAATCACAACACCATGGCCTTTTTGTCGATGGGGCCTTAACCTTGTTGGTAAAATTCATCCATCTTCATCCAACGGCCACAAATTCATTATTACTGCTACCGAATATTTCACCAAGTGGATTGAAGTTGTTCCACTAACCCAAGTTACCAGCAAGTAGATCGCCTCATTCATCCTCAATTACATCATCTGCCGATATGGTGTACCCATGTCCATCATCACAGATAACGGTCTTCCTTTCAAAAATCAAGATGTCCGTGAACTCTGTGAGAAATTTCACATCCAGCACCGCTTTTCCACTCCCTATTACCCACAAGGCAATGGTCAGGCTGAAGCGTCAAACAAGAACATATTAAGAATCCTAAAGAAGACAGTCAATGATGTCGGTCGTGATTGGCACATTCAATTGAATCTAGCACTATGGGCATATCGAACTAGCATTCGAACCCCTACAGGCGCAACTCCCTACTCATTGGTTTATGGTGCAGAAGCTATTTTACCTATTGAAGTTGAGATACCATCACTACGAGTTTCCTTACACAATCTCATAGATGATGAAGCATATAGAGTATCCTGTCTCCAAGACTTAGAGCTACTTGATGAGAAACGACAAGCTAGATATAATCACCTCAAGACCTATCAGCAGCGCATGAGCAGAAGCTATAATCATCGAGTTAGACCTCGTACATTCGAGGTAGGTGATCTTGTTCTTCAAGAAAATCCTCGTAACCAACCCAACCGAGAACATCAAGGAAAGTTTGAATCAAATTGGTTGGGTCCATATATTATCACTGTTGTATTTGGGTCTGGGGCATATCAGTTGGCTACTTCAAAAGGAGAACCGCTAGTAGATTCGATCAATAGCATGCACCTCAAAAGGTTTTATACATAAGTTGCACAGAGTGTCAGGCTCCCATATATACTGGCAAAAATACCAAAAACATCCAGATAAATGACCTGAAGAAAATACAAAAACATCAAAATAGTAAAGAAAAATCATGCATCCAAACGGTGAACAACCACTCCGGTGGCACCTTGGGTAAGTGTGATGGTGAAAACCTGGCAAACAGGTGCCACTCATAAAAGCTATGGCTCCATTATCTTTCAGGCTTGTTGCGATCACCTTCATTACATACACACATCCATCCACCCAAACCATGGCTTATTATTGATCTGCAATCACGAGATAGTGATCCATGCGTCTTGCATCCCGCTTTTTCATAGTCATGTCTAAACTGGGGGCAATGCCCTTAACCTATTGATGGAAGTGGATTCTACATTGTTTTGTGATTCATTAAAATTCTTCATTCAAAACTATCTCACAAAATCCAAAAACATTCAAAACAATCATCAAAATACCAAAAACATTCAAAATATATCACAAAATCCAAAAACATCAGAAAACATCGAAAATCACACAAAAACATGGCAACACATTGTACATACTCATCCGAGAAGATACCAAACAAGCATTGAAAAATACTCGCACGATGATCACTTCTCCAAATTGACCAAACAATCAACATCAACACTCAAACTGTCTTCAACAAGGATACATCCTTCCTTACCAACACAAAGACAAAATGACGTTTTCTTTGACAAGAAAAATATGTTTAAAGCTATCAAATACTTGGTTGATTTGTGAGTAATTCATTCATTTATAAATATCAGGATCCTACAGCATTGTTTGTGTATCTTCGGTGCATTATTTCGATGAAGTTTTGGGGCATGTACTAATGGTGTCTACGTGGGAAGTTCACTAAGCTACATGATCTTATGCAAAATGCAGTCATAGATCACTACGACTTGCTAACTACAGCATATACCTCGACCATATGAGCATGAACCATTACCAAGGATCCATATTCTTTATTCTTTATTTAAATACTGTTTTGTTTGCGTGAACAATGCTCCTTCTTTGGTTCCTCCTCATCCAATTTGGATAAAGGTTTTTGTCTCTTATTAAGGTGTGAACTTGTCTCGGGATATGATCAGCCCAAGATCAAGGAGGACGATCCAAGTCATGCATGAATGGAGATGATCCTTGTCTATTCCACAAGCAATACTCTGGTCAACTTGACCCATTATATCAAGTTGTTTGTATTAACTTGCTATATCAAAACCATGTAAGAAATACTTTGGTCATCTTGAATCATTATGTCAAGATGCTTGTATTTTCTTACAACATGTTAAAGCTCGATGATGAAAAATAAAGCACTATGGATCGTCATTTCATCTCATCTGTATATATATATTGCATTTTGTTGCATATCGCCCATCCATTCACTCATCCATATGTATAATTTTTGTATGCCAATGTGAACAAAGTTAAAATGAACAAGTTCTGTGACAATTGAGTTGGTCTTGGATACAATCGCGACCAAGTACTCTAATACATCATCAATGCATCATGCAAAGTCTAAAATACCTTTCATTCATCATGGTCATATCATCATCATTACATTTAGTTGCATTTTGCATCAAGTACATTTCATGTCATTTTAGTTGTTTAAAATACATATAGTTCATTATCATTTATTAAACATTTATATCATCTCATCATTGCATAATCGGGATGTTTAGATTCATTCATATAAACCAATTGTCCCTGATTGTATTAGTCGTTTACTATGCATTCATTTAGTGTCAGTTATCCATTATCATATTATCATCCTTTATTATCCTTTATCATGTATCGTTGCATACATTTCATTTATGTATTCATTGGTTTAAAAAGTGCATTCATTCATCCATTATTAAGTGTCTTATTATGCTCATTTTAGGATTCATTTACATTACATTCATTATCCTTTTTTAATTGCATTAAGGTGCAGTTATTAAACCATAAAGTTGCATTGTCATCACATTATCATTTTACTTCATCATATTTAGGCATTTAGAAACATAAAACCATTTGTCTCCAAACATTGGTTCATACCATTTTATATATCCATTATACATATGCATTCATTTAGACATCATCATATAAACATTTGTACTTTAAATTTGTTTATCCATATTTCATTCATCTAAAAACATCTAGATGCATATCCATACATAAATCATTCATTCTTTGCATTAACATCATTGCATATCATTATCTCATCATTATATCAAACATGAAGCACAAAATCATGTTCATAAATCATCATAAGCATACATCGTCATCATGGCATTACATACATAAAGCATTACATCAAACAAAACATGTACACATGTATCAACCTGCATTCATATGTCAGTATCCAACATCATAAATCATCATAAAAACATACATATAGGAATCATCTCATAAATGCATACATATACACGTATCCATCTAAGCATAAACTCATAAAATCACCATCTTGCATAACATCCATACATATCAAAATGCATATCATCAAAATATGGGATCTCCTCATATATATCATCTCATGTATTAGAGTACAATGAAGTCTACAAAATCGGCTACCAAGAGCCATCCAAGACATAGTCCAAAATAACAATATAAATACATGCATGCAAAAATGCTCTCTCAGATGCCACTCTGACTAGATGTTGCACCACCATTGCTACCTGCTCCACCACTAGTCCCCACACCATCCAATCTATCTCTCCATGGAGGCCCCATCAAACCCCCACTAGCTCCTGCACCACCTGACACCTCTCTCCATCGTGGACCCATCACTCCCCCACTGCTCTGCATCCTCTGAGATCGCTCTGATCTGGCTTGTCGCATCTGTGAATAGCTCAGTGCTCGCTGACTACCTGGCACCACCTTCTCATATAGACCCCACCAATAATCAACCTCTCCACCTGCTCTTCGTACCTCCCTCGCCAATGCCTCCACAGACGGCCCCTATCCCTGTACTCCCTCCAAAACCCTCACTCTCTCCTACAACCGGACCACCCTGTCAATGGCCTGATCTCTCTCCCATAGCACCATAGTCAGCTCTGACTCTCGTGCAAATAGCTGCACATCTCTCACTACAACCTCCGCCTCCAGATCCTCCACCCGTGTCTCGACTGTTGTCAATCGAGTACGCAAATGTGCTACCATATGCTCCCGAGGATCACCACCCCCTATCACTCCCTCCCCTGTCTCCATAGGTGCCTCTCCAGTGGCTCCCTCCCCTCTATCCATTGGTATCTCCCTCTCCATACCTCGACCACCTAATCTGACTCCGCCCAGCACCAACAGTCCCTATGATATCCGCAGTGGCAATCCGCCTCTCCCTCTCCGCTGGACCCGACCACCTAAGCCACCTACTCCACCACCTCCACCATCTCCACCACCTCCACCATCCCCCCTCCCTTGTCCACCTTTCATCAGTCCTCAACCTCCTCCCCTCCTTTGTCTCCGTCCCCTCTCCTCCTCAAAATCAGGAATAGGCTCTGCTGGATCTGATATGCGCAAAATCGGATGAGCTGCCCTATACTGTGTATACTCATCTGACACCCCAGCATCCACCACCCTCGGCCCTATATCCCATGGCCTCGCCTGAAGCATCTGGAACTCCACCAATGCCTGATCATATGGAAGTACTGGCCCCCATGCATATCTCTCTCGAACCACTCTAGCGTACTCTCCTGATCCCCTCAACAATCCCTGCTGTCGTCCAAACTGCCTCAAAATCCTACCTGGTACCTGTCTCTCTACATTGTAGGATGTCCGCCCAATGAGGAATCGGGTCATGAATACATATGGCAAGGCCTCCACATCATCCTCCCAAGGCTCACACTCTAGATAAGGTCTCCAGATCACTGCATCAAGATCATCTAGTGCCCGCTGCCACCACTCTAACTTCCCCAGGTGGGGCTAACTCATCATGTCGCTGTAACATATAAGGTTGATCAACTGCCCAAAATCTCAGACTCACTGGTCGAGTCACCGGTAAGTTCTCCCACGCCCAAATGTGCAGCAGCGTCACTCCCACTACCAAAGAGTCTCTCCCACGGTACGCTACCTCATGCAGCTCCTGATACATGTGCGCTAACACGCGCGGTCCCCAGGCAAATCGGGTCCCCTCCATCATCATCTGCTCTATAACATGTCCCCATCCAATGGCCAGACCATGCGAGCACCTATCAAGACACAGTAACCCTCCCACAATCCCAGACAAAACTACGGGCAATGGCTCGTACAACGTCGCGATCTCCTCCCAGGCTATGGAGTCGTCATCAATGAACACATCCTCATCAAAGAATCGTTGCACCGCTAGAGTCCCCCGAGATCTATCATAAGTGACTAACTCACCCCGAATGGGAATATGTAGGATGCGTCATACATCCTCCAATGTCACCGTCATCTCCCCCTGTGTTAGGTGAAATGTGCAAGTCTCATTGTGCCAGCGCTCTGCCAAGGCTGTAATCAAACCGTGATTCATCTGAATCACGGGCATATGCATCACATCATACATTCCAATCACTGCAATGCAATCAATCTCAGCCTCTATCAGTCGATCCCGTAATCCCTGTGTCATTGGATGTCTCTCGCGTAACTGTAACACACGTAGATCCTCTGCACACGGGTATCAATCAATCATCATCAGTTATTTTGTTTTCAAACTTTCTTAAAGTTTAAACCTAGACTATTAATAGATACTTTGACCAAGTATCTTCGAGTCTCAATAGGTAAGCAATCATGGCACACCTAGACTTCAACAGACATTTATCCTAATGACCTAAGTCTCATCAGGGCTGCTATGGTTCAAAACAACTCTCACTTTCACATCCCTATTCATCCATCATTGGCATCGAGAGATTTTTATTCACACAAACTGGGGTATCTATTTTCCTCAACAATAGCACTATTTCCTAATCAATAGCGCTAAACCCCTAACAAAAGTGCTTAATCAACCCTACAAAAGCGCTCAAATTGCAAAAGCGCTACAAGACTTATGCAATAGCGCTACTAAAAGACAAAAGCGCTCAATTGACCCCTCAATAGCACTAAACAAAAAAAAGCACTCAAACATGCCTACAATAGCGCTCATCTTGACAAAAGCACTCAAACAACAGCCCAATAGCGCCATTGCGGCACAAAAGTGCTAGTTAATTCGACAAAAGCACCAAAATATAGTTTCAGCACTATTGTCCTGACTCAACTTGGACTCAACAAAAAACATGACAAAAATGCGTAAAATTCAAAATTTTAAATTTGTGTACCGCTGGTCCGTAGTCGTTTGGCTAATGGAATCGACGAACTCACTCGAAACGGTGCTCTATAATGGGTACCGGCATCCTGACTGCTGCTCGCTCCTCCAAAACGTCACTATCAGAGCTCTGGTTTCACACTAGTCATGGTAACAAATGATCCTGTTTTCACCCCTTTCTCCCCATATAAACCCTTCGCCATCACCGTAACTTTCCCTCGCTCACCATCGTGGTCCCCGTGAACTTCCCGAGCCTCCCATTTTTCCATTTTAACTTTGTTTTCTTCTATTTTTCATCTGCGTTACTAACTTCTTCTCTTCTATCACCCTGCCAATTTTCATTCTTTTTCGAGAGATCGCCCGATTTTTTCGAAATATTTCGTTCCATCTCTCGAGGGGGCATACCACCCATTAAATTAATATTTTATGGGGCATTTCTTCACACCTATTTTTCTTTCTTTGAAACGACGCGATAAACCGCGCCATCTCAAAGAGAGGCAAATGTAGTCACATAAATCTATCCATTTTAATTAAATGAATATTTGCTATTTATTTGATTAAAAATCCACTAGCCATCAATTAATTAAATTGACATTTAATTAATTCATCTTCAAACATTCTCATATTAATTAAATAAATTATTCAATTTATTTTAATTAATTCATTAAACCAAATTCACAATCAATTAAATAAATAAATCATATTTATTTCATTTAATCCCCTTTTCCTCTTTTAAATAAATTAAATCAAACATTTATTTAAATCATTTATCCCCCCCACTTGTATTTTCCTACAAATGCAACTTGCACACATTTATTGAAATAAATTAATTTATTTTATAAAAATCTTATTTTTCATCACCCACCAAATCCACTTGCAAACCTAACCCCCTTCTAGATTCTTCTAACCCCTTCCTAATTAGCTTAATCCATCCCCTAATTATTGTCACATTCCAAAGCAACTTGGAATCACTTCTCAAAGACTTCAAGGTCTTTGAAAAACATTTAATGCTTTGTGTGTTCAACAATTTAACTTCCAAAGTCTTCCAAAACCACTAATGGCTCTTACATGACCATTAATGGCTCTTACATAACCATTTATAGTTATTTCAACTTGCACTCATGGGTCTCCTCAAGCATTTATTGCTTTAACCATGGTTATCCCTTTTGCCTTTGCACAAGAGTTTATCCATTCAACTAACCTTGACCTTAACTTCCAAGTTAACCTTCAGGTCATGTCAAACATTTAATGCTTATTCCCTCTCCTCTCAACCTATCTCACATTGACACTTGTCATCCTGGGATTGGGTTGAAAGCCCTCACATGGATTGAATTTCATTCAATCCTAACCCTTGTTGAGATTACTCAATCTCAACCATCCATTGCTCCATTTTACCTATAAATAGAGCCCATTTCTTCATAATCCAAATCTTGAAAACTTGTATGCATTTAATCTATAGTGAATTTTAAAGAGCATTTTAGCATAATAAACTTATATAATTATCATTTTGGTTTAAAACAGATCATCTTAATATCTATAGCATCTAGTATTAGCTTTTCATTCATATTTAGAGCAAATACTTTAATCTTCAATCTCCATAAGCATCCATAGTGCAAAAAGTTGTTGAGAGTTACACTATTTTGGAACTTGGAGAGGAGAGGAACAAGGAAGGAGAAACTACCAGCATGGTAGAGAGCATTTGGAGGAGCTTAGTCGCTTTTTGTAGATTTCTTAAGCTTTCTTTTTTCTTAGTAGTGTCTTTCTTGATATTCTTGCTTAGGATAGTTTTTAATTTATGATTTTCTAACATCTAACAATCGACTCTTTTTGTTTCTTGTTCGATGTTTGTTTATCCTAACCTTGTCCTTTTTGCGAAGCATCAAAAACTATATGCATGCATTTGTAGATGCTACTTCATAATTAAAACTTCATTATAATCTCTTACAAACATTTGTAAGGCAGTGAGTCTTTCGGGTTGTAGCCCTTATTGTAAACATTCAGTAGTAAGCTCTAGGCAGTGTGTCTGAATGCATGTGCATTCCCCCTATGTAATATTTTTATACTTTTGATAGAGTAAACTAATATTGTGGGTTTGAATCCCATCATGGTTTTTCCCTTAACTGGTTTTCCATGTAAAAATATTGGTGTTATGGTATTGTTGATCTTTGCTTTGTGTTTTTGCACTTTAATTTCTGTCATATGTTTTAAGTGGTTTAAAGGACATATTGACAAAATTAAAAAATTTGAAACATTGATTCATCCCCCCTCTCAGTGTTCCTTGATTCCAACATGATGATATGAACAAAAAGTTAAAGCAAGCACCAAGAGCATGGTATGAAAGGCTTCATTCACACCTGATGAAGATGGGTTTTCAGATAACCAATGAAGACATCAACATATATCTCAAATCTGAAGGAGATAAGATACTGGTTAGTGAAGTGTTTGTACATGATATTATATTTAGAGGTAATGATGACATGAGCAATGACTTTGCAAATGAAATGAAAAGTGAGTCTGAAATGTCTCTAGTGGGAGAGATAAAAAAATTCATAGGCTTGCAAATTCAGCAAATGAAGAGTGGTATTTTCATCACACAATCTAAGTATGTGAAAGAGGTATTAAAGACATTTGGTATGAGTGACTATAAACCAGTTGGGACACCAATGGTTACAGGATGTAAATTGTCTAAGGAAGATGAAGCCACATCTGTTAATGAAAAGGAGTACTTAATGATTGGAAAATTGCACTATGTTATTCACAACATACCAAATATAGCTCATGCAGTTGGTCTAGTTGCTAGATTTAAGAAGAATCCTAAGGAAACACATTTGATAGAAACCAAGAGGATATTCAGATATTTGAAAGGCACTATTAACTATGGATTATGGTATCCATATGAAGGTAACTTTGACTTGAAGGTGTATACAGATGCAGACTAGGCAGGTAATGTTGATGATAGGAAAAGCACAACCGGTGGAGCATTCTTTCTTGGAGGAATACTTGTTTCATGGAGTAGTAAGAAGCAGAGTTGTATATCACAGTCTACTGTTGAAGTTGAGTATGTTACAGCTTATATGAATTGTACCCAGGCTATCTAGATGAGGCACATTTTGGAAGGTTTCAAGATGAAGTTTACATAACCTGTAAAGATCTTATGTGACAATACTAGTGCCATAAATATTTCCAAGAACCCTGTTTTGCACACACGAACCAAGCATATTGAATTGAAGTATCATTTCTTGAGGTAAAAAGTGCCGAGTAAAGATGTGATCTTGGAGCATGTTTCTACCAAGGAGAAGCTCGCAAATATCTTTACTAAACCTCTACCTAAGACTACTTTTGAGTATCTTAGAAGTCATCTAGGGGTTGTACCCCTTCATGAGGTGAATTAAGCATGATGTAGAGTACATCAGTTCTGGAGCTACTTGCAGAATTTTATAGCAGGATTGATGAAGAAGTGGAGTTATCCCACAGGGGGAGCATCAAGTTGCAGGTTGTTGATGTTGAACAATGAAGTTTGACATTGCATGTGTTTACTTTCAATTTGGCATTGTTGTCAAAGGGAGAGAAGAATTATGTGATTATGGGAAGAAGAATTGTATAATTGACATATAGAAGATCTACAGCCTGTTAGCACATATTTTTACAAAATATTTTTGTGCTATATATGGATACTTTTGCTTATAGTTCCATCATAGGAGCATTTATTGTTGGATTGTATGTGCAGGTGACATGTTGCAGTGTCTTCATAAAAAGGCATCACTTAGGCATATTCAAGGGAAGTGTTGAGAGAAATGGCATTTTGGTAATCATCATCTTCACAATTAGTCTCATTGCAAGAGCACTTTTTGGAAAATAAGCATAGAGAAAGGTTGTGAGCATGTCCAAAGAGGTAAATAGTGTGGGACAAACCCTTCAGTATGATTATTAAAAGTTGCATTCATAAAGAGGGCCTTCTTTTGCAAAAACTGCAAAATTTTGCTTATTGGCATAACTCATCCCAATGAGATCACCTAAGGAGGAAGGAGTATGTTGATCGGAGTAACTCATGCCGATGGTTTCCTAAAGAGTGAGTGGTGGGAAAAGGTGCGACTAAGTGGAAATCCATCGGGGCAAGTTACGGCGATGAAGTCGGAGTCATCGGAGTAACATACACTATCGGCAACGAGGAAAAAATGTCATCTCGATGCCCGATGAGGTTATCGGTGGAGCTCTTACTGACAACCGATAGAGTGATGTCTTCATAGCGGTGACATCAGGTTATCGAGAGGTCCCAATTTATGTTACCCCAATACCCGATGCACTAAGTGGAGAAGGCGACTCTATCGGAGACTCTCTCTAATAAAGTGATACCAAGCAAGAAAGGGAGTAAGACTCATCGGGATAACATACATTATCGGGGAGATGTGTTTTAGGTTATCCCGATGCCCAATGAGGAAGATGAGGTCGACACAAATGAAGTGACTACATCGAGAAATCCTAGGCCGATAGATCGAAGCAACCCGATAAGGAGAGTAAGGTGCAAGAAGACTCATCGGGATAGCTTATGCTACCGGAGAAACATTTTTAAAGTTGTGTCGATGCCCAATGGGTAGAATGCCAAAGAGGAAGGATCTATCGGAGAGCCTATAACTATCGGAAGTAAGGGAAATACACTACTCTAATGCCCGATGAAGCAATCGTTGAAAGTTACACTGATCAAAGAGAAAGTTAGATATCATGGGACCATCGGATGAAGTATTAAGTGACTTCATTTCGAAGGCCGATGGAGCGACTGGAGGAATAAACAGAAGAAGGTTTCATCAAAGAGATATACCCTGATGTGACATAAAGAAAAGTTGACTAATAAAAAGGAAAGGTGGATCCATCGGGATAAGTCAAGCCTTGAGGAAAAAAGTGAAACGGTCAGAGCGAGATCAGATGGATTGATTGGAATGACCTATACTTATCAGAAAGACAAAAAGGAAATTGAAGGAACGCAAAATATGGATGGCGCCAAGTAATTGAATTATTGGGTGGGGTTACGTCGATTAGCCGTTAGAATGTCTGATACGATAGCCATTATTTAATACTCACGATCAGGTGGGTTGGATCCGCACGAAGCAAATCTGATAAGTTTTTTATCGTTACAGACTCTAGCCGTTGCATATCCAACATAAAGAAAGATTTTTTGTGCCAGAATTATTCACAGTTTCTTCAGCCGCCAACATTGAAGTTGCAGACAAGAAGCACGGGTAATTTAAGAATCCAAGCATTTAATCATGGAGGCTTTTGGTTCACAAGGGAAGAGTAAGGTCGTATAGATTTCACATACACAGTAAACTAAATCAAAAAAGACGAAGTCTATGGAGGGTGTGCAGAAGCGACAATTGAACCAGGACATGATTGACTAGATGGAGTCATTTGGTGCTAAGTCGAGGAGGTCTAAAACCAATTTGCCACCCAAGGATCAATTAGAAGATAAGTACAAAAGGGTTGGAGATATCTGGACAACCATAAGGGGCCACAAAAAAAAATTATATCATTACCTCAGGCGGAACAAGGAGATGCCATTGTCAAACCCCTGGACGACAAATTTGGGTAGACTGGTGGTCCCAAATGTTTTTCTAAATCTCAGATTATTGGAATTGCTCACCAGGAAATACAACAAAGGAAAAAGATGCATCCAATTGCCCAATGGGGATCCATTCATCTAGATATATGTCAGGTCTATTTAGAAGGTTTTCGGCATGACATATGAGCCTTACATGCCCCTATCTTTTACAGACTTAGAAGGAGAATATACCAAAATAGACACTGCCCACATAGCGTGGAAGTTGGCAATTCACAAAAAGGAGAAGGGACAACTCACGGAGAAGGATGGTCCTCCTTTCGAAATTACTCTGTTCAGACAATACTTGCAGTACACATATTAGGCATGCGACTAAGTCTATAGGGAAGAAGTTCTTGATGTTACAAGAATAGGCCCATTGGTGTTGGTTGCAGACATTCAAATTCATGAGTCGAGGCCATTTGATTATGCAACTTACTTGGCAGAGAATCTGCATGAAGGATTTTTGAGTTTGCAAACAGAGCCTAACCCTACATTCAAGTTTTACTCATTGCTAATGCACATGGTTTTGTTTTATGGTCAGATGCAAGTTTTGTGGCCAGGAGAATTAAAAGTGACTTCTAGGAACAACAAGGGATAGAACCAACCAATTCAATTATCGATATCCCTATTGGACTCAAGGTTCGACAAATCACACTATGTGTTGTTTGAAGAATATTTTGTCAAGCCCTTGTACTGATTGTTTGGGGTAGAATGTGAGGGGTCTATCTCACATGAGATTAAGAGATTCTTGAGACCCCATGCTTTTGGAGACACTAGGGTCAACCACAATTGGGGTTACTGGTTTGTATGCTAGAATTTCACTTTTTTCAGGGTTTATGGTTTTGAGGGTGTTCCATATATGTTGCCTACATTAGTTCCTGACAAGATTTCTTATCTATAAATTGTTAGGCAGCTTAGTATGTCAAATGCAAAGCATTTGGGTGGTGCACACAAGCAGGTATTTATGCCTGACACTTTGCATTTGGGAGACTTCACCATTGTATCTAATAAGGCTTATGAGATGATAGAAAAAAAGCTGGTAGAGGAGTACAATTTCTATGGACACCAAGCTCGGAAAAATTATGATCCAGAGGGGTATATCAACCACTGCAGGAAGAGCCAGAACCTGGGAGAATATTTGCATATACCCATGGATACTAAAGATTTATTTAAAAACAAGGAACGGGATGAGGCTGATGCAGTCTTACAGGAGTTGAACCAAAAATTGGAAGGGCGGAAGCAGAGGCTTCAAGAACTAAAAGAAGGAGACTCTGAGAGTGAGTCGGATGAGAATGTAGTTTTATCTACCCTCCATGCACCTGAACTAGAAGAAGTGGCAGAGAGCCAGGAGCAAGCCATGGTGAGAATAAACGCCAACATAGATGTGAGAATGGAAGAGCATGCAAATTTTGTTGCAGATGAAGTTTTTGTACAGTCCAAAGAGTTTAAATCATTCTTGTACCATTGCAAAGTAAAAAAGTTGAGGGAAAGCATCCCAAATGTTACCCCGAAAAATGAAGCAAAAATGCTTAAGAAATTAAAAGGAGACATTGATACAGAAGTAGCCACAATGACACCACAGAGAGGGAGACAACTTCTCAGTGAGGCGGGTATCATTTTGTTCCCGGGATGGGACTTAAGTGCTTCTTTCATTTTTGATAGCTTGTTACATTCTGATAGAAAGGATGTAAAGTTAAACATACAAGGATTCGATGACATTTTTATTGGATCAAGATATGATCCAAATGAAGAGGAAATGTTTCTTTGGGCCCTATACCCCCCAAATAAAAGACCCAAGATTATGATGGACTTGAAAAGCACTGAGAGGGGGAGGTTAATCAGTGACACCAAAAACCAAACTACTTTAAACACTAACTGGTAGATGAAGTTAACAAAGCTTTTAAACACAATGCATGTAATCCAAAATGATATAACAACATCCACAAAAAGTAAAGCATCCACCATAACACAAGTGTTTATATGTGGAAAACCCAAATATGTAAAAACCACGGTGAGATGGAACTCACAAGTTAACTATCTGCAGTAATAGATAACTGGCCGGTTAAGGTCTACAAAATGCTCTGCTAGGAGTGAATCTTGTTAGAGATCCCAAATCTTGATTAGAAGCTTATACCCTGTTAGGAGTAACCTCAGTGGAGGATTTCAGAATCCAAACTAATGGATCACCTTGTTAGAGGATTTATACATTGAGGATTTTAGAGCTTACCCGGTTAGGGGATTTGATTCTGTTGTAATGGTTAGAAAACAACAAGAATGGTTTGATCTGTTCTAAGTAGCACAATACTTGCTTGATCAGATCCTTCTAAGCATAATCAACACTGCTCTTCAACACACTCTTCATCTTAACACTTATCACTCTTCAACAAAACTTTTTCACCTTATGCATACCATCATCTTGAAAAGATTTACTGAGATGTCAATATATAGATATTCAGATTTTCATGTCGGCCTAAGAAAATCATGACACAATTTCCTAGGTGCGGTGTATCTAGACAAGTGATCATAACTCATCACAAAAATGACCGCCAAGTAGTCGGTGTTGGTAACTCATCACAGAAATAACCAAATACCGATTGGAACAATCAATACCGGATTGAACAAAACATATGAATCGTTGTCCTTGAATCTTCGCTTGATCTCCATCTTTATCTTCATCTTGATGCTGACTTAGTATAACCACAGGTTGTCTCTTATGCACATACCGGTTGACACAAAGTACTGGTTGAGGATTAACCACAAGGTATACCAGTTGATAGTGTAAACAATTTAAGTTACACCAGTAGTCAATATAATCATATGTGTGTGAGAGAGTGTTTCATCAATGACAACAAGTGATAAATACATTACAATCATCATCAAGCCAATAAATTATAGATGTAGATAAGGCGTTTGGGCATATGATGAGGCTGAAAGTGGGAGAGGTTAATCCAATTGTCACTGCAGATTTGGGGATTGACATTGCAAAACTAAATAAGGCCCAAATGCAGTGGGTGTTAAAGGAGGGTCAAAAATACAAAAAATTATATGAAGACCTGTTAAGAAGTCTTGGTCGTGAAGTACCACAGATAACTGATGCTGTTGTGCAGTGGAAAAAGAAATATGAGGACCAAATGAAAGAAAATATAAAGCTAAGAAGGCAAATCCGGACTGTCAGGGAGGATGTTGTTTGTGTTTTGTTGATCAACAGGTTTGAGCATTTGTTGGAAGTTCTCAAAGAATTCTGGACCAACTGTCAGAAGACTCGGGATAATATGGCTTCTCATGAAAGAATTTTGAAGAGGCTGAAGGCATTGTTGAAAGAGAAGAGTGCAGATGAGAAAATTGTTGAGAAGATCTGGAGAAGGTTGAACAAGCATAAGGCATTTGGTGTGGACATCAAGCAGGAATTTACCGATTGTAAGGATATTGTCAGATATGGTGTACCAGATATTGTGGATGATGCAGAGCAGTTAAAGGACAAAGGGATTTGGATTGCAGAATGCCAAAATGTACTCAACACATCCCTTAATGTTGCTCAGGCAGATGTTTTGGATATGAAGGAGACAAGTGAGAAAATGGAGAGAATGGTTACCATGGAGATCACTATCAAGGATACTCTATTCAACACCAGCACTCACCAGGACAACAAGTATTTGGAGCACATACAAAAGTGTGATGCAATACTGGACAGCCATAACTAATTTTTATATTTTGTGTCTAATAGTTAAGAAGTTAGGTGTTAGGTTTTAGTCAAGTTTAGTTTAACAAGATGAAAGGGTGTGTCCTTTCATTTGAATCCTTTGGCTCACATATATGTAGTTAGTCATTTTTATATCATGAAAGGAAACGATAATTTTGCCGCTAGCTGGACTGCAAGTGTTATGTTTTTAGAAAAGTCTAATAGAAATGAGGAGTTTATTTTGTGCAAACTAAATGTATTGGAGTATTTGTAAGTGTATTTTTGTGTACATTCTTATTCCATAAGTTAATATACAAGGTTTCATGCTTTTATCTTCAGACTGTTATGTGTAGTTTTGTGTTTGATGGAATCATATGTCCTCTTGATAAATCTTTTATATTTACTATGATGTGCCATCACATGATGTTGTATTGAATATTAAATTGGGTTTTTATTGTTCATGCAACACATAATGAAACTTTAACAGTGATGGTCTTATAATTGTCTCTTGAGTTGATAGTGATTCTTGTCCACAAAGTTATTCATTAATGGTTAGATAAAGGCACTGATCTATTATTAATCTTTGTTGAATAAGTTTGTATGCATTAGGTCCTTATCAAAGAAACAAATCTTCTAATTTCTATCAGTACTTCTCTTTTTCATAATGTCTTAAAGTCCTAACAGTAATCTTTTACATAACATATTCTCACTTATTTTATCAGTTTTAAGGGTATTCAATAAAAAGCACTTTTGTTAGCATAGTTGCAGGAAAACTTTTTGCCATCCCTGCAATTGTTAATTCCCATAGTTTAAATTCACTTAAAATAAACCTCTTTTGTGCTTGAGAGTGTAAGGTATACCAACCTAGGTTTAGTGAAGCCTAAAGTGCAGAGGGATTTGGTCTTCGACCATCCCTGTTCGTTGACCAAGGCTGACTGGATCAACTAAGGATTAGGAAAGTCTTTGGTTTTCCAATCTGTGGTTTTGGGCACCAACATAGCCAACTACAAGCTAAAGATAAGGAGAGTACATGGTAAAATGTAAACCAAGATTCCTATTCATAATCATAGAAATCAATGGTATTGATATTTGTATTGCCATCAATGCCAAAGGGGGAGATTGATAGCATTTGCATAAAGATTGCATTAATGAAATGTTATGTTGTCATTGATGTCAATTAACTGGTAATGATATTATTATAATGTTGTTTTGTAACTGGTAGGAAGAGCTAGTGAAGGAAACTATAACTAGTAGGTGAGTTTGTGGAGTGAACCGATATTGCTAAGTAATGGAGAGTTGAACTAGTAAACCCTACCTGTTGATTTGATAAACCCTAACCGATTAAGTTTATTGTATTGGTTTATGATCTGATGATGAGTGGTAATGATTATGACACATATGCATGTTGTATGAGAAGAGTTTCAAAGTGTTTTTGGCATGTTGAGATAATGATTTTTATCTTGGGAATGAGAAAGTATATTGCATGTAATGCAAAATGCGTGATGAGTTACAGAGTTCGATGAAGCGGTGATCAAGGAGTGGTCAAGGCTTTATTGAATGATGTGTAGAGATTGTTATGTAATCCAACGGTCATACTTGAACCGGTTTTTTTGTAATCTCTATAAGAGAATTAGGTTTTTGTTGTGTTACCGACCTAGTGATTTGTTTATAAGCTCGATGAGTTGTTTTATTTCAGAGTTGGCAAAGTTTTAGTTGAGTGTGTGGTTGTTTTACTGGATGATGTATTTGCAGTTTGTGTAAAGGCAAATAGGAGCATGAAAAGGATCTGAACAAGCAAGAGTAGTGTTATTCAAACAGACTAGCAAACTCCTATTATTTTCTAACAATTACAACAGTTAAATCCCCTAACCGGGTAAGCTCTAACAAGCTTAGTGTTATTCAAATCCTCTAACCAGGTGGTCCATTAGCTTGGATTTCAAATCCTCTACCGAGGTTACTCCTCATAGGGTATTGCTTCTAATAGGGCATTATAGTCAATCCCTTAACCGGGTGGTCCCTAACAGGATCTGTTCTTAATAGGACTTTTTGTAAAGCTTTAACAGGCTTGGCTCCTAATAGGGCGAACTTCAGAAGAGTTCAAAATTCTTGTGAATCTCATCTCGCTGTGATTTTTCCCATTTGGGTTTCCATGTCAAAAAATTTGTGTCAAGTGGTGAATGTTTTGTGGTTATGTTTACCATGGTTTATTTTCTTAACTGCTTAATCCACTTTAATAAGTCATGATAACTGGCAATAATCTGAAATAAGGTTTTACTTATGTCAATAAAGTATTTGGATGTTTGTGAAGTTTCAAGTTGTTTACTATTAATCTGTTATAACAGTCAACCTATTTATCTAGACAGTGATATTGCATTTATAGTTCAGTGGTTTAACTTGTTAGTTTAAAGTTTACTTTGAGAGGTTGATTATGATATTGGTGAAGTTATTATATGTTTTTCTATCTACTGATTCACCCCCCCCCACCTCTCAGTAAGTTGAACGGATCCTTATTCTTTCATCATACCATCAAATAATATATGTACCGTATAGCTTTCAAGGCCAAATGAAATGGTCATCGAGGTGTCATCATGGACCTATGTTAATTCCTCCTCAGTCATCAACTATTAAATAGACCGTGCATATAAACATTAGTACTTATTCATTTAAAATAAAATGCACTATGAAATTACAATTTTTACCACTACATCGTCAGTGTATGATGAAGGTACCTCCTTGCCTCTGGCATGCGAGGACTCTCCAAGATATCCTCTAGTCCCTGTCATCAAATCTGGTGCATCAGGCATATCATGCACCTCATAATCAACAATTTATGCAGGAGGATCAACAAGCTCTCCAATAGGACCTAAGCATGCCTGCCCACACATAGCACAAGTATACGGCACACAAATGTGTAGAGCCGAAGAGGACATGTCAGTGCCACCGAATCCACTGCTAGCATCACTAAAAGGTTGAGCTAGTGCCCCAGCCTGTGAAACCAAAAGGCTACTCAAAGAGTGAATAACTAAAATACTCCATGATGTTACCTCGATAATGATATCTAAATGTTGTACTGGAGGTGGGGGGTCAACGGGAAGAGGGGGAACCTATGGGCCCTATAATACTCGAACTGCCCCAGGTCTATCTCGAGGCATACCTAAACCCACACCTTGGAAAGGCTTGATGTCAAAGTAGTTGACATGCTTACCCAAAACAAACTCAGCATACATTTTTTTAATGAAATAAAATAGGACATCAAGATTATTGTTGGGTGGTCTATCAAAAACCATCCACCAACGATCCCAAAAGTTATTTATAATATCATCGTTTGTACACCATTTGATGGAAAGTTTTGTGTTTTTCATATCTACGGGTTGTCTAGTGCGTGGATTGACAAACAATGCGACAATATTAGCTTTCGAAATCTCAAGCTCCTTGACCTGATCATAGGTTAAGCCATTTGCATATCCAGTCGCCACAAAAGAGTGATATTGTGCTCTGTGGTCATTGTTTATACATTATTTATATGACATTCAGAGATCTAACATTGGGGTTAGACGAGGGATTCTATTGTAGAGATTTGCAATGTCCCTCAATTCATTCAAATTTTGACCAATTAAATCTTGAATTAAGAGGGGGTTTGGTAATGGAGGGTTTGCTAATTGAGGGTTTGGTGGTTGTGGCAGTTGTGGAGGTTGTGGTTGTTCAAGATTATCATTTTTATCCCCCATTTAACCTGATTGAATTCAAAAAATTTAATTTAATCAACAAAATTGAAAGAACAATGTATTTCAAATGAAAAAACCTAGTTTCTATCAAAAAAAATTAAAAAACAAATAAAAATGTGAAATTTTTTTGACAAAAAAGAACAAAAGTGCAATCAAATCATACCTTATATGAAAAATTCACAAAAAAATGGCCCCCCTATCGAATATCCACTCAAATATGATATCGGATTTCTAACCTTTCGCGTAGCCCATGGGTAAAAAATGACCCACAAGCTGTCACGATGGGTATAAAAATACCCACAGGAATCAGATATCTGATTCCTAAAACAATATATAATATATTATAATATGTAATATATTATAATATATAATATATTACATATTATATATAATATAATATATTGTATATTATATATAATATATTATATATGATATATAATATATGATATTATATATTATATAATATATGATATTATATATTATATAATATATGATATTATATATTATATAATATATGATATTATATATTATATAATATATAATTTTATTTTTTATATTGCATATAAGGGGAAAACTGTTACAAAAGAAACTGACATCTCCAGTAACCAAATACCTACAACCGAATGTATAACTGGATCGCAGATCCAGAAGACTACTTAGGACTAAATAAAAAAATACACAGTGTTATGTATACATGGATCTCAGAATCAGAGGAGTACATAGGACTAAATACAAAATTACGCAATGCTCATGAGCAAGGTAATGTAGTGTTGAGGCTCGATCATGTCTACGCATGCTCTTGCGAAGCCTCCATCCAGGTCATCCACCCTAGGGGGCCTTCCATCCATATGGCTTGTTTGCCTTCAAGTAATTGTGTGAGCATTTGAATACGATCTTTAACAGGGTCTCTGATTTTAGCAACCTCTAGTCCAAGGCTCTTCATTGCTAGATCAACATCTTGTTTTTTTCCTATTGCCTGCCTCTACTTGTATCCATTCTCCATCTCATGTAAGTACATCTTTGCATTTACATCCTTAATGAATCTAAGGAATTTGTGCTTCTCAATGTTCATTGTCCCAGAAACCTGCAAAAAAATGCAGTGAAGGGTGAGTCCACGAAATGACTCAATAAGGGCCCTAGCTATACCTTGGAATTTCTCTTCATTTCTAATTTTCCATATATACCATAAAATTTCAGTGGAAATAATATGCCAAAATAAGTTAGTATCCTTTTTCAGACCCTTAATAAACCCAGTGAGAACATCTAATATAGTAATCTGGTTAGGAATAGAAATACCAAATAACAACCAAATTTCTCTAGCAATACTACAATCAAAGAAAATGTGCCTAACGGACTCAGGTACCCTACACACATTACAATTATCACAATTACTATGATCTTTTCTGAATGGAATCCTGTTGATTATCATCAGCCATTTAAAACATTTTTTCTTGGGCGTAATAGGACTACTCCATAGTCGTGAAAATACCTTCTGCCACTGTTTCACTGAAAGTTCAGCAAACCACAGCTTCTTAGTATATAATATAATGGATTCATCATATGTTAGAGTATTATAAACATTAATAGCTTTGATATTAGACACAAGGATATTGTTATTCCACATAAAATCAGTACAATTTTCATTACTACTCTTGCATTTCTTGGGCAACTGAAGGTCTATGCATGCATTTTTCATCATGTTATAAGTTTGCTTTTGGGAATTCTGCAAATCAAATCTCTCTCTAAGGGATTCTTAGCTAAGAAGCATGTCATCCTCAATAATGCCTTTAAAGCAGCGAATGCCTTTATCGGCCCAAGCTTTAGCAGAGAACCCTTGCGTAAGAGCAAGAGGTCTAGAAGAGTGGAGAAGGTTCCACCAGATGGATCTTTCCCCATGGATGAGGTCATTGTTGTTGGCCCTATTATTGTTGATGAAAGGTCTAATAGTTTCCCTGGCTTTCCAAATAGATTTAAAGACACTTGAGCCTTGCACTGAGACTGCAAAACCTCCAGCCACTAGGTCACAAAAGGGTAGAGATTTCCAAGATTTATCCTTTTTAGGAACAACTCTCAGGATGTTGTTTCTTACTAGAATTTTCCATGGTTCATTGCCATCAAATGCCTAGAAGATCCATTTTGCAGCAAGTGCAACCCCTTGAATTCTCAAGTCTTTTAACCCAAGTTCTCCCAGACTCTTCTCTATGTGGTACCACTCCCACTTTACAGAGTGAATCTTTTTATTTCCTTTCCCATCAGACCATAGGAAATTCCTAATGGCTTTTTGTATTATTTTTTTATATAATATTTTATTAGTATTGGATATTTGATTTCGTTGGGTTTTTGCCATGGCTAGATGTACTGACATCCAAGCCAAGCAAAAAGTCAATGCGGATTTTTTCCCATTTTTAGGGGAGTGGAGAAGGCAATTTTTTACATGTCGCCACTTTTTGGCCCCTCGTGATCATGCACATACCCAAAAAGATTTTAAATTTTTTTATTTAAAAATAAATAAAAAACAACCCAAAAAATATGAGGACATCCTATGTATGCAAGTGTCCTTGTGTGTGCAAGTCGTACCTATGCACGCAAGGTCCTGCATACGCAAGTTGTACTTACGTGCCCAAGGGCCTACGTACGCAGGTCATACCTGCATGAGTAAGTACACCTGCAACAAAAAATAAAATCCTTTTAAATTTTAAAACCAAAAAATAAATAAATGCCCCCTACAATAATTAATTCATTTTTTTAATTTTAATTATTTCTGAAGACACCTAAAATTGTCCTGTCTAATTAAATAAATATCTCTATTTATTTAATTATTTAAGCCTAATTCTTCTATTAATTAAATAAATCTTTATTTATTTAATTAATTCATTTATCCTCTTCTAGCCTTATTTCTCATTTAAATAAATAAATACTTTTATTTATTTAATTGATCTCACTTCTTCTATTAATTAAATCTTTATTTATTTAATTAATTCATTAGCCTTTTCTACCCATGACACATGTCATTCATCTCTTAATTCCTACACTACCTACCCTCTTATTATTTTATTATTTTCTCTACCTACCCTCTAATCTTAGCCGACCATTTATCTTTTACACCTCTCAATCTTATCCCTCCATTTCTTACAGTGTCTTCTATATAAGATGATGTTTCTTTCATTATCAACCCTAATCCACTATTCTATTGAATCATTCTAATCATTCAATAATCCTAATCATTGTACCTTGACGACTCTAGCATTTGAACTTTCATATGCGATCAAGTCTACTTGCAACCACATTTTTGTTCTTTGTTGAGCTCTTGTGCACACATAAAATCTGAGAGCAAATATATCAAACAAGATCAATGGAGATAGGAAGAATGGAGATCCAAACCCTATTGGACATGTGATGGTATAATCTTTGTGATTTCATTCGATTTGCATTGTCTTAGGTAATCTTCATATGTTATGGTGGATCTTTGTTGTTGTTAGGCTAGGGTTTTATGGTTGAATTCATTTAGTCTTTCAATATTGTTGTTTCCATTTTCACCATAAACATTTTAGCACGCCCTATGGGACATGGAGTTTTGGTAGATCTATGTTTTTTGCAGATTTTTTTAACCCTATATTGTTGTTTTGTAAAACAATTTGGAGAATAACCTTGTGATGCTAGGGTTTTGAACACAAAATCAAGATCTTGGAGAGATTTGATCCGATCTCACAAACGGCTACGAATTTTTGCATAACATTTTGTTTGCAGGTTGAAGACAATATCAAGAGATCTCAAACCCAAATTCAGATCTATTGCAGCATATTTTAATTTTCTATGATTTTTTTATGAATTTTCATAAAAAATTAATTTTGAGAGCAAATGAGAGAATTTTTTGGATTTTATTATATTTTTAGAAAGCTCTCTGATTTATACACATGATCTATTCTTTGTGATTTTAATTTTGATAAAAAAAAATCATTCCTAAAAAATCGGATCTTTGAAAATTAGGGTTTTGCATTATTTTGCTTATATCTCACAAACTACTTGGAATTTTTATAGGAATATTTTTATGCGGGTTTGGAAGGATATCAGGAGTGTCCAGTAAAAAATTCATATTTTTTGGATCAATTTTGCATTTTCTATGATTTTTTAATGATTTTTCATAAAAAATTAATTTTTGGAGCAAATTAGCAATTTTTTTGGATTTTCTTACATTTCTGAAAATGTCCTAAAATTGTACAGGTTTTTTGTTTTTTTTTATGATGCAAAACAACTCATGGAAAATCAGATATTTGAATTTGTCAAAAAATGCATTGTTGAAGGCCCCTATTTCACAAAGAATTTTTGGATCTAAAATTTACCTAACTTGTATGCTTACAGGAGGGGTATTATTGCAAAACTACTAACAAATCTTTGTTGCAAAATTTTGGCAAGGGTTTTCTTTTGATCTTTATTGTGTGCCTTGTTTTCATAGATTATCAAACACTTCAATTGGTGCACTAAAATTGAACTAGTGTCTTTTGTGTCTTGAGCAATAGGCTCTTTTTGTTTAATCTTTAGAGGGCCTGTCTCCCCATGTGGTCATTAGGACAACTGGTGAGGAGAGAACAACCCAAGTGGTAGCGAGGAAAACCCACCTCTTCTGAATCACTATAAACAATTGTATCCATGGTGAAAACCATGGGTAATGTGTGTTGATTAGTTCATACAGACACTATGTCTCCCCATAAACCCGTTTGATCAAATTTATTTGATCATTTGTAGGGCGTAACCCCTACCGGTTGGGAGCCTTCTATATTTATAGATCTGAATTTGTTGCATGTATGGCCACACGAGCGGATGCCCTTACTGGCACCTTTTTGTTTTAGAAAGCCAAAATCCTTCTAGTTGTTGGGTCAGGAGGTTGGACCTCTGGAGCGACCCACACACATACGGTTCTTAGTAGAGATACAAAGTTTGCCATAGGGAGTTTTCATGGGGACTGGTGCTTGGCTGCCCCGGAGAAGTGAGTGCCAAGGGTGGAGCCAGTGGGGTCAAGCATCTAAGTATCCACTCTGAATAGCGTAGCCTCGGGGGAAACCCCATGTGGGATCAACAACTATTGTCCTGGCTAGCGATAAGAATTGTGCTTGTCTTCTTTTGAACATTCAAACATTCAATACCAAATATCATAACATTGTGTCTTCAAGTGTATGAAAAACAATTTTACATCAAACAACACACTTTTCTTTGAGTCATTTTGAGTCTAAACACTTGCAAACATTGAGTCTTCATCAACATTGTGCCCTCTTGTCACGAAAAATAGTCAAAAATTCAGATTTGGTCACAACAAACAACTTCACAAATTGGAAAAATTTACAATTCAGCAAACAAGAGCAATCAGTTTCAGAATTCTTGAGCTTCCTAAGTTATTTCTCTAGATTTTCATCTAGCATTCAGCCTATTTCTAGGTCTCACAAAGTCCATCATTGTTCTACACCTTACATTACATTCACATTTGTCCAAACTTGAGTCAAAAGGTCACTTGCTTGTCCTCATCTTACTTTGTCAACACACTACATACAACAACATTTTGCTAAGTGGTCCCTCATCAAGGTCTATCACCTTTGGGTCTCATTTGGTCTTACTTAGAGTCAAGGTCAACTTACCTCATCAAGAGAAACTATCATCTCTTTGGAAGTCACACCTACTTTACTACATACATACGTGTTCTTACACTTTGGACATTGCAAGTACACCTCAGATTCATTTACATTCCATCCAACTCTTGGTCTTTCATACTCTTTCCATTTTCATCTAGTCTCACACATCTTGGTCAATACCTAGTTCATGGTTGAAACCCATTCCCAAAAATCTAGGAGAGAAACTAAAGAGGCTCAAGATTCCGCAAACATGAGTGCCTACGAGTATGATAATGATGTCTTTTTCAATTCTGATCATACCACATTACCTAACATGGATGCATATAGAAACATTCCAAATGTTGAGAACATGGACACTACAAACAACAATGATACACACAATGACAATATGGACAACTTTTTTGTACATTCAGTAGAAGTGGAAGACTCCATTATGGATCCCCGTTTTAATTGATTGGTTGAGGAAATAATGAGGAGAGATAGACAATATTTCTTACAAGTGATGGCACAAAGTGGAGCCAAGATCCCTCATGATTTTGATATGTCTCAAATAATGGAAAATCAACCTTTGCAACAACCTCACCTCAACATGGATCAAAGGAGGCCTAATAGTGGAGGCAATAGAGGATCACATCTTGTGCCTGAATCACCATCATCTTTGTTTCAAAAACTTGAGGTCCCACATACACATGGCCAAGTATATGATACTCACCTTCGTAGACCATTATGGAAGTCTTATGCAAAAAAATATACTCAATCACATGCCAATGCTAAGGACCAACCACCAAAGAAATTTGATATCCAAAGGCATGTTCAAAATTTGGACACAAGGAAACCCCACGTCAAATTCGGGGGCAACACATTAGAACAAACTCATGACATGCCTGTAGAGTATGGTATACATGGAAAAAACAGATATTCCATTCCTCATCATGACTCTATACCAAGTGGTCCATATACGCAGCATCACTATAGACCTCCTCCATATGAACATGTGTATGATCAATACCATCCATATATGCAACATTATCCTCCTCCACCTGGTGCTTTAGGCTTGGGGTATGGTCCAAGAAATGGGTCTCCACCTAAGAACAATTTGGAACAACAAATTAAGGACTTACAAAAGAAAATGGAGGACATAAATACACCGAAGCCAACTTACACAATGAGAGACATGTGTCCCTATCCATTTGACAAAAGCATTCCAATGCCTCCATTTCCTACACACTTTGTGACACCTAAGTTCGATAAGTACAGAGGCAAAGGAGATCCTAAGGCCCAAATAAGACAGTTTTTCACAGCTTGCATTGAGGTAGCTTCAGAAGAGACGTACTTGATGAGACTATTCCAACAAAACTTAGGTGATCAAGCTATGGAATGGTTCTCCCAACTTCCACCTGGATTAAGTTTTGCGGTGACTTAGCAAAGGCATTTATCCAACATTTCTCATACAACATAGAGACAGACATATCAGTCACTACTTTGTGCAACACCAAACAAAGGGATGGAGAGTCTTTTTCATCATTCCTACAAAGATGGAGGAATCTAGTCAGCAGATGCTCTTGTGAAATTCCACAAAAACAAATGGTAGAGATGTTCACCCAAAATGTTAACAAAGACATTGGTTATGATCTAAGAAAAGCTTGCTTGTCCACTTTCAAGGACGTCATTGAGAAAGGCTTAGCGACAGAAAAGGTCCTAATTGAGCAAGGCATCGTCAAAATATTCAAAGAAAACAAAGAGGACTTTAAAGGAAAAGACAAGCCAAGATTTTGGAATAAAAAACAAGAACACAATCAATGATGGTGTTGTTGATGCCAATACAATACGACCCAAAATCATTTTTTTTAGGATCAAGCTCTACAAACAATCAAGTGAATACTCAAATAACTTCAAAATCATGAAGGAAGTACACCCCATTGGGAGAACCACTAGAGTCAGTTTTCAAAAAGCTAGTGGCAAACAAAATAATAACAATCCCAGATCTGCCTCCATGTGAGCCAAAGGTTGAACCAAATTGGTGGAATGATGATGAATATTATGAATTTCATAAAAGCAAGGGACATAAAACAGGAAACTGTCATCGACTAAAGAACATCATACAAGATCTCATTGATAGAGGTGACATTGATATTGAAGGACACTCATCCAATCAAGAACATGAAATGTTTAAAGAACCATTCCCAAAACATGACAAGGGAAAAGCTAAAGCCACAAATGAGCAGACCAACTATACCAGAGCATCCTATAACTATGATTCAACTGTCAATCACATTTTGATGGACAATTATGTCTCTACCATTATCATCCAGGACAAAACACCTCAGAATTCTACCCAAAGACCCAAGATTGTCCTACAAGGCATTGGATCTTCTTTCGAACCAACCTCTGAATGTAATGTCACAACTCATTGAGGTAAATTCACCATGCAAGGTGCTTCAGCTAAAAACACCGCTTCCTCATCAACCAAACCTGAGTATGACCTTGTAGAATAGTTAGGGAAGATACCCACACTTATCTCCATCCTAGAGCTTTTATGCATATCTCCCGCACATAAGGCCATTCTTCATAAAACTTTGAGAGACACTTCCATCCCCACTAATCTGAACGTGGACCAGTTTCAAGCCATGGTGGGATACCTTTCCATTCCAAATTCTCTTACATTAACCAAAGCTGACAATGCCTCCGTAAGCCAACCACATAATGCACCTTTACACAATGAAGCCTTCCTACACAAACACCGAATAAAACGAGTCCTGATAGATGGAGGAGCAGGTCTAAACATTTGTACATTGAGCACTATTAAACAATTGGGATATTCTGAAAAAAACTACGAATGCTACAAACAAAATTACCATCAAAGCATATGATGACGAAGAGCGCTCATCCAAGGGCACAATCACCTTACCTCTCAGAGTTGGGCCAATTACTAAAGATGTGGTTTTTCAAGTCTTTGATGTAGAGCTCACATACAACATATTCTTGGGACACCCATGGATCCATGAAATGAGAATTGTTCCATCTATATATCATTGATGTATCAAGTTTCCACACAATGGAGTTGAAGTGACCGTCAAATATAATACAGATCCATTCATATATTGCAATAATCTATGACCTAGATCAGAAATAACAGTCCCAGTCAATTGAGAGGTTGTTCCTTCATCAGCATATGTTGATCCAGAATCATTGAAAGCTTCTACATCAAAACAAGCAGAGCTCAAATAAAAATTCAAGGTTAAAGACATGGGATGTCGTGAGTATATCTTTCATGTTGATCAACTCCCACTATCTCCTAAGGTATTCAGTCAACAAGAATAACCTACAAACAATTTGCAATATCAAGGAATTGGGTGTAAACCACCTAGTATTGTGGCTACTAATTCTAAATGCAAATCTCCTCTAGAAATGCAAGAAACTCTTGATATCAATAGTCCTAAGAGTGGTTCCAGTGAAGAATCTATTGAGCGTATCATCAACCCTCTTGAGAACTCACATATCCTTACCATTTCATCCGCTCATTCCATTTCCACTCTACTCCCAGACTTGGATCAACAAGAATCACAAAAGCCCTTACTAATTGGGGATCAAAAATCAAGCCTTGAAAAGAAAAATCTAAAAGTCAAAAATAAAGAAAAGTCCTTTAGTCCAAATCAAAATCAAAAGCTATTGGACTCTGCAAAAATCAAAGTCAAGGATAAAAATCCTATGAAAAATAAAGAGCAAGAGATGATCTCCCCTAATATCAAAATAACTGGGGGCAAAAGTTCTAAATTTCAAGTCAAAAAGCATACTTGTTGATCCTAAGTCTCCATCGTACCATCCTACTTTCACTTCTTTTCGCAATCATAAGCCTTTATCACTCATCCACTTGTTTCACACATCCATCCCCTTTTGGCGATACATCATGGACCTTTAATGGAGCTTTCTCGAAGGACTTTGTTGTCAGGGATGCCCAGACTTCTTTAGGTGACACGCAAATGGGATGGTGTGGTCCACACAGTATTAATTCTATTTTAGTTCATTTATCAAGGAAGACAATCACTCGAGCTACATATCATTCAGTCCAGGAACAGTGCAGCTACAATCATAAGGTAAAGCCTCACACATTTGAGGTAGGTGAGTTAGTTCTGAAAGAAAATCCTAAGAATCAACAAGACAGAGAGAAGAAGGGCAAATTCGAACCAAATTGGCTTGGTCCTTACATCATTACAATAGTCTATGGATCCGGTGCATATGAGCTCTCAACCACAGAGGGTGAACCTTTGGAGGATCCTATCAACAGCATGCACCTTCGTAGGTTTTACACATAGCTCTTCAAAGTATCTTAATTCAAAAATACAAAAAAATAAAAAATAAATAAAAAAATACAAAAAAATCAAAAATACAAAAAAAATCAAAAATACAAAAAAAATTAAAAATAAAAATAAAAAATACTAAAGATAAACAAATTCGTCCAATGGTGAAAACCACTTCGGTGGTGCCTTGGGCAGGTACCATGGTGAAAACTGGGTCACCAGCGCCATGCGTAGAGACATTGTTCCTCCCTCCTTCAAGATTCCATTTCATCCTTTCACTTTGCACACACTCATGGCCTATTCATTCATAACAAACTTACCCATTCCCATCATGGCTTGTTATTGATCTACCCAAGATTGGTTAGCCATCCATAATAATCCCTCCTTTTCACCCCTTTCCATTCATAATAAATCAACTCCTATCTATGGCTAAGGCAAATCCTACATCTAGTGATGGGTGTGGAACTAAGAGCATCACATGTTTTGAGGAGTATAGTTTCTTCCAAATTTTCTTCAGTCTATCTGTGCATAATCCACAATAAAGCAACATTTGCATCGCCAATCCACAATAAAGTTTCATCTTCTCCACAATAAAGTATCAGTTTCATGGATTCAATCAATTTTAGATGAGACACAATAGCAATGGGCTTCAACAAAATCAAATCTTTCAACAGACTCAGATAACATTATGGTTCAATTCTATCTATCCTTTTGTGAAAGTAAACATTGTGACCACAATCAAATAGACTTATACAAGTGACAAGAGACACTAAACTTGAGGACTACAGTGGATGTTGGTGTCGAGTCTTGGTTTTCTTTTGATTTTATCTTTCTGGTGACATGTCTTTTAGCTTTTCCGGGATGTCTTTGACTAGAGATTCTATCTCCAGGATGTCTTTGACTAGAAAGGCAAGGATGGGGTATCGTCACCTATTTTTCTTTGTTATCTGTAGATTGTCTCTTAGTAATGCTATGACTTGTCCAAGGATATGAGGACACTGAGAGTCTAGTATGAACTGGGGCATTCTTTGTTTGTGACTGTCAAATCTCCATGCAAACAGGTACAATGACTTTATGGGTCGAACATATATTTGGATTGTCATAACCTATTTGCCACAATAAAGCTCAATGATGATAACGCACAAGAAGCTCTTTCACTTCCATATCTTCTATCTTCCATCCCCCTTTCTTGATTGACCTACATCATCCTTCTCGAGACTGTGTAGCCCATTATCACATGACTGAGTATAATGACACACCAAAAACATTTGCATTTCATGTAACTTGCACCTGCATTATCACATGTTAGCATTTCATAAATACATATAGATATCACAATTGCACCACATCTTGCACACAACACATGTTAGCACATTTTACATCCTCATCATATTCATCTGCATTTCATACATTCACATCATACATATGCATAATACATTAAAAACATAAAAGAACAAAAATATTGCGTTCCATTATGTGCATACAAAATGGTACAAAAACTGATGCATAGGGAGCCCTTTATGGCTATGATGAACTCCCTACCTTAGAGTCAGCTGGCTTCAACGGAGTCTAAGCCCTGGAAGGACCCACCCCAGGATCATCTCTCCTAGCCCCTCTATCTAGTGGTGGTGGAGGACCCATAACCCCACCGCTAGACGCCTATCTCATGTCTTTCCCTCTAGAGGTCGTCGCAGTCCGCGATGGTCTTCGGAAGCTCCTAGCCCATTGATCTGGTGGTACCACTCCATAGTAAAGGTCTCTCCAGTAAGCTATATCCTCCCCCGCCCACAAAATATAGGTGTATCTGGCCCCTGTGTCCTCTGCTGCCTGTCTCCCTGCCCTCAGTACTATCTCAGCCTCTGTATAGTGTTGAATAGAATGATTCCTCTCCCGCTCAATATCCCTCAGCTATCTCGTGAGTCTATTTGCATCCCTCTCCAGATTTTGGATCTCATCTGCATGTCCCTAGTAGATCTCCCTCAAGGATAGTAGCTCATCCTCCCCCATCCCATAGCCAACCCTCATGTCGCCCTATCCAGACAGAGGAACCCACTGATCACACCTACCAGTACCGTTGGTAGCACTAATCTAGTTCATGTCATGGTATCCCACGCCACATGTCCTGCCCTCATCTCCAGTCCTGGATCCTGAAACACTCATCTCAGTGCATCCCTATCTCCCTTCAATTTTAAGGAACCAACTCCCCATCGATCGGTATCCTCAATATCCTATACACATCCTCTAAGGTGACTATCATCTCACCCATCAGCAAATGAAACGTGCAAGCCTTTGAGTGCCATCTCTCAACTAATGCAGTCAACAATCCCATGTTCGCTCGAAACTCAGGCACATGCAAAATATGTCGCAAGCCCATAGCCTCAACTGCTTCTCTCTCCTTGAGTGTCCCATCTGCTCACAAACTCTGAGTTGAAGGGAATCTCTCCCGTGACTCTAGCATTGATAGGTCCTCCTATAGTCAAGCAAATCAATTGTGTCAATCCTAGTAGTACTCCATGTTCGTCACAAAGTGTTGCTTTTTATCTTGGTGCATATATCTATCATATGGCACTCTATCCTAGTGGCATTCCCTGTTCATCACAAAGTACTACTTCTTATCCTAGTGGCATTCCCTGTTCATCACAAAGTGATGCTCTTTGTAGTATTCCTTGTTCATCACAATGTGTTGCTTTGATCATATCCTTGGGCCTCTACTTGAGTGTATCCTCTTGAGTAGTTTCTTGATTGGCAACGTATGTTCTATAATAGAATTGTCAATTTCAGCCTAATCTAGTTGACAACGTATGTTCTATCACAAAATTGTCAATTTTTATGGTACTCCCTGTTCATCACAAAGTGTCTCGCTATATCCTATCCTAGGGCTCTGCTTGAGTGTATCCTCTTGAGTAGTTTCCTAATTGGCAACGTATGTTCTATCACAGAATTTTCAATTCTAGCCCTATCTGCTACCCTAGTCTTCCCTAGAGGACCTGCTTGAGTGTATCCTCTCAGCAGCTTATCCAATTGACAACATATGTTTATCACAGAACTTTCAATTTGATCTTGAAGAGATAAATGTGCTTGCATACTTCCTAGATGCACCTGGAACCAACACAGATGCGCCTTAGCATTTCCCCCCCCCCTCGCTTGACATACCTAAAGCGCATTTATTACCTACCTATCATACATTTATGACAACATTTAATGCGAAAAAGTACAAGGAGGTTTTGCGGTACTCACCGGCTCTCCTGCACCTGTTGACCTCTGAAATCGGCGAACGCGATCGAATCTATGCACCAAAGCCATCATTGCTGACTGTTGACTGCACTCTGATCTCTTGGATGTGTGGATGACACTGAGGATATTTTCCCCTCGTAGTTTATTTTATAGACTACCCTAGCCCTAGCCCTAGCCCTATTCAGTCTTCTTTATCTCGTGACTCTGTCACTCTATCCTATCCGGTCAGTCCATTCTAGCCTTTCTTTCTTATCGAGAGATTGTATGCGATCTTTCGAGACATTTTTATCCAATCTCTCAAGGGGGCATATCATTCCCATCTTGGGGAAACTTTGTATCAATTCATATTATCTTCTTTGAAACAACGCGACAAGTTGCATTGTCTCAAAAAGGGGCAAAATGTAGACACCTAAAATTGTCTTGTCTAATTAAATAAATATCTTTATTTATTTAATTATTTAAGCCTAATTCTTCTATTAATTAAATAAATCTTTATTTATTTAATTAATTCATTTTTCCTCTTCTAGCCTTATTTCTCATTTAAATAAATACATTTATTTATTTAAATTATCCTTTTCCCAAATTAAACAAATACTTTTATTTATTTAATTGATCCAACCTCTTCTATTAATTAAATCTTTATTTATTTAATTAATTCATTAGCCTTTTCTACCCATGACACATGTCATTCATCTCTTAATTCCTACACTACCTACCCTCTTATTATTTTATTATTTTCTCTACCTACCCTCTAATCTTAGCCGACCATTTATCTTGAACACCTCTCAATCTTATCCCTCTATTTCTTACAATGTCTTCTATATAAGATGATGCTTCTTTCATTATCAACCCTAATCCGCTATTCTATTGAATCATTCTAATCATTCAATAATCCTAATCATTCTACCCCGACAACTCTAGCATTCAAACTTCAATATGCGATCAAGTCTACTTGCAACCACATTTTCGTTCTTTGTTGAGCTTTTGTGCACACATAAAATCTGAGAGCAAATATATCAAACAAGATCAATGGAGATACGAAGAATTGTGATTTCATTTGATTTGCATTGTCTTAGGTAATCTTCATATGTTATGGTGGATCTTTGTTGTTGTTAGGCTAGGTTTTTGTGGTTGAATTCATTTAGTCTTTCAATATTGTTGTTTTCATTTTCACCATAAACAATTTCTACAAAATATTAAAAAAAAAACAAAAAATCGACAGTACCTCATTTATTTATTTTTCACAACCTAACTATATGCTTGAGTCAGCGACCGTATCGTCACCCAGCCAGGGGTGGGGTGAAATTTTTCTTCAACATCAGGTGCCTTGCCCTGATTTGGACAAATGGACAAGTGATCTTGGGGGGTAAAAGTACAAAGTTGTGTCACACTTTTATAAAGGAAATGGCCAATGCTCTTTGGTGCTTCTAGAGGCCTCCAGTAGGGGGGCCCACTCTCCCCTTATTTATTTATTCTTTTTGCTAAAGGTCTAGGGCGTCTGATGAAGAGAAATGTTGAGTTAGGCCTGATTCAAGGATGGAGATCCGGAGTTGATTTTCCTCCTATGTCTCATTTGTACTTTGTGGATGATACAACCTTGATGGGAATTGCAAAGGTTAGAGAAGCTAGTAATCTGTGTAAGGCTTTGGATATTTATTTGGTTGCTTCTTGTCAATTGATTAATGAGGATAAATCCTCCATCTTCTTTTTCAATATGCCAGATCCAATACAGAGGCGAATTGTTCATATACTGAGGTTTCAGATTGGTTCCCTTCCATTGACTCAACTTGGTATTCCTTTATCTATTGGAAACCTCCCTAAGGAGTCTTGGTAGTGTATTCTTGATAAGTTTCGTATGAAAGTAAATCATTAAACTCACAGGTGGTTTTTCTTTGTTGGACGAGCTCAACTGCTCAAGTCGGTGGTGCAGGCCCTACCTATTTATAGGTGTATGCTTCAAGTGGCCCCGATGGGTTTTGTCAAAGAAATGGATTCTTTGGCTATGCAATTCTTATGGGCGGGCAACTTGTCATCTTATAAATGGAGCCTTGTCAAATGGGAGATTGTGTGAAATCCGAAGCGGTTAGGAGGACTTGGTCTAAGGCATTCAATTTTGTTTGGTATGGCATTGGCTGCAAAGTTATATTGGAGGTGGTGTGTGGATCAGGATCAATTATGGGCTAAGATTTTATCGCATAAGTATCTTTAGGGGATTCCGAAGGAAGAGATTTCAAGGTATCCCCCTGGTTGGGAAAGGCTCAGTGATTTGGAACACACTTAAGAAAGGGGCGGCTCTAATTAAGGATGGCTTATTTTGGATATGCAAGAGAGGGGAAGAGGTACCCTTTTGGTCAGACTCTTGGGATGGTTTCCCCTCCATTACTTCTTAGTATCCAAACTTGAGGATTCTCAACCAACAATTTCTTGAGGTTGGTTGGTCTAGAGTGAGTGACTTCAAATCCTTTTCTCTATGTCGGTTGTATACACCTAAAAATGGTCTGAAGATAATTAATTAAATAAGCAATTATTTAATTAATCCCCCTTCCCAATTTAATTGAATTCATTAAAAAATTTATTAAACTCCCCATTCACCTGCTTATTAATAAATCTAAGGATTTATTTAATAAGTTCATTTCAATGGTCCCTTTGATTAATTAATCTAAATTAATTAATCCTCCCCCCATCTAATTCATTTCTTCTAATCTCCTAATTAATTAAAACAAAATAATTTATGAATTGTTGAAAGTTAATTAGCCTTTTTCTATTATTTGAATTTTTAAATTCAAATTTCCCACATGTCTCCTAACTTCTAACCACCTAACCTAACCACCCCCTAACCTAACCCATTCCACCTAATCTTGGGTTTAGTTAACCCCATCCTAATCTCCTTATCCTAACCTCCTATGGGTTGGATATTCTCCCCTTGAGACACCTGGCACTTTTGCCACATGTCTCTTACCTTGGACACTTGCCCTCTTGGGAGAAAGATTCCTTGACAATTGTCACCACAAAGATGACAAGTGTCCATCCCTCCAACCTCTTCTCCAACCTCCTCCAATTTGACCCTTGATATCTTCAAACTAAATCTTGACCACCGATTCCTCCCACCTCACCCCTGGCCTTGGAAATCCTATAAATATCCCCCATTTTGGAGCACAATAGATCCCATCTCATCTCATTTCAAGAATTGTTATTATAGGCATATCATTTATTGCATATCATTTAAGTATTGTTATTATAGGCAATTGCATCTTAGATCTAGCTTAATCTGACCATCTTCTAGTATAATTGCTTAATCATATAGCATAATCAATCTATCATCTAGCTTAATTGCATCTATCATTTAGAACAATCATGCATACCATTAGCATAATTAGCTTCTTGGATCAATCTAGTTTAATCATGCATTTATCTAGCTTGCACATCATATCATTTTAAATCCTCCATCTTGGTGTAGTCAAGTCACTGGGATTGCTCATCTAGATCTGAGAGCAAATCCACACTCGCATCTCTTAGGAGGCGATAGGGCTCTTTGTCATGGTTTATCTTTCATTTTATTTCAATTTGCTAACCAAGCTTGTAATGATCTATTGAGTGTTTGTGTTGCAGTTGTAGGTACCCTACTTCACAACCACGACATGGGAAATTGGAGGTGGCAACATGGAAGGCTCTTGCTGACTAGCCAGTTGTTGGTAGGGAAGAGGAATGTGCTGAGCTTCATGGCATTATTTCCAATAGACATTGCAGCTCCATTAGGGATAAGGATAGTCTTGCTTGGTTTCTGGATCCGAGGGGCACTTTTACAGTTGCTAGTGGATATCAGAATGTTGTTGTCCCGAAGGCTGGGCGGGGAGGAGGTTCCTTGGTGGAGGTATGCTTGGAACAAATTCTATTGGCCAAAGTGTAACTACATTGTGTGGACTCTGGCTTTGAATAGGTATTTGACTTGGGATAATATTTGTAAGTGTGGCTTTTATGGCCCTTCTATCTGTGTCTTGTGTGGTGCTGGTGAGGAAGACTCCTCACACTTGTTCTTCCGATGTCCTTTCTCTTGCAGCTCTGGCATTTTTGGTGGGGAGTTTGGAAACACCCTCGTGTTCATGCTTCATCCCTGGTGGAGTTCTAGAATAGTTTGGGTAAGCCTCCCACCTTGTCTTCTTTTCTTCAAATTGTGTGGTGTGTTGGTCCCACTTTTATATTATGGTAGATATGGCTAGAGCAAAACCATAGAATTTTCTGGGGTGAAAGGCTAGTTGTTCAACATATATGGCACAAAATTATGGGGATGATCCAGGAGATGGTTGAAGCTAAATGTGAGGTGATGTTCCCTCTGGACAAAAGGGATGTTATTGTGAGCAGGCTTGGTATTCAGGGATTGTCTCCAACCTCTACCTATATCAGAAGAGGCAGATGTGGGAAAAAGAGGGTTCAAAGAATGGGTAGATGGTTACCTCCTCTTGAAGATTTTTTAAAGATTAATACTGATGGTTCCTCACATGGTAATCCTAGACATGCTGGGATTGGTGGGGTTGGTAGAGATTGTGTGGGGAGGGTTGTGTTCCTTTTTTCTATTTATAAAGGACAACAAGCTAATAATTTTATGGAAGGTCTTGCTATGTTGTATGCTTTAGAGAGGGCTTATGCTTTGGGATGGCGTAAGGTTATCCTGTGAGTCAGACTCACAGATTATTGTTAATTTGTTGATTGAAAAGAAGGTAACTAGTGTTAATTGGCAGTTGGCTTTGATTGTTCACCAGATTTTACAAATTGGTTCAAAGATGGAGTCGGTATCTTTTGTCCACATTCCGCGAGAGTGGAATAGGGCAGCTGATTGGTTGGCTAAATGGGCTTCGGAACATGCTGGTGATTGGAAGATGGAGGGATGGGATCACCTTTCCCTTGACAACTGTCAGGATTTGGAGGAGATATTTATTGTTGATATGGATGGTCAAATTGGTGGATTTTGTTGATTATGTTTGTGTTGGGGTGTTGATGTATTCTTTGTCCAGAGACTTTGGCTCTATGTTTTCTTTGTAATTCTCTATTCTGAGTTATAATAAAAAATTTACCCCTTTTATTAAAAAAAAAAGCATTAGTGCATGGATATATATTTTTACTATTTTTTATAAATGTATTTTTTCAATAAATTTGAAAAGTTGTGTGTGCTGAAATATAACTCTTTCCAATTGTCACCACTTTTTTTCTGAATTATTAATCCAAATTAAAAAAGAATTATATCATCTTGACATAGATTCTTTTATCTACTGCATCATATTTTTTTCAAAAATTTAAAATAAATTTTAGTATTTTTCCTTGACAAGATAATCAACCTTATATTTTAGTGTTGATGACCTACTTTCAATTAAACTAAAATATAAAATATAAAAACTGAGTAAAATGTTAAAAGATATATATTTTGGAAAATTCCCTTATAGATCCATAAAAAGGTATTTTTACATTTCAAAAAAAAAATTATTTATAAGAGTAGGAGTTGTTGAAACATCGAGTTTTTTAATTTTAATATTTTTTGGTATTTAAACCCACAGTGGTATAAAATATACATTTAGTAGACACTTCCAATTGGAAAAGTTGTGACCCATATATAACTTAGTTATAATGAATCTATATAGACCATATGTTTGACTAAAATTAATTTTTAGTTAGAATTACTTAAATTCACTTGTGTTGATAAGTTGGCTTGAAATGTGACACAGTTTTGTGCTTTTACCCTATGGTTCTTAGGCCTTTTGAGCATGACGACAATGTCAAATTTGGCCCAAAGTGCTCCAAAATTGTAGATTGCTCCTAGGATAGGTAACTACCCTCCACCTTCAAATGGCTCTAGATTTGGCCTTCAATGTTAATTTGGACAAAACAAAAAGTGATTATGACTTTCTTGAACCTCCTCAATCCATTGGTAACCTTAGATTTCACCCAACAAGCTCCAATAATGACCTGCAATAGAAAGCTCCAAAATACAAAACCTCAAATTGCATCAAATTTCTCTCAAATGGCAAACCGATGGCACTCTAGTGGCTCTAATACCATGTAAGAATTTGTGTACAGAAAGACAAGATCTAGAGGCCAATAAATAGCACATAAGAAAGAGAGACAAAGATAAACAAGAACAAATTGTATTCTCATCAAGATGCAAAATGCCCAACTGAGTACAATGTACATATGCCTGCATATAGGCAAGGCCATAGAAAAATGAGAGCACACAATCATGACATGTGGCCCAATAAGATGCAAGGGTGGGTAGGAATAGGTAGGAGAAATAATAGATGATTCCACTAAATGTGGATCACCCACCAAAGGTGGAATTTCTCCTACAACCATATTCCCTAGATATGCAATTTCCTAAGTGTCTCATATGCAAATTATTATGATATGCATTATCCTAAGTCAAGTAAAGTGTAATTACATGAGACATAAATTACACCAACACCAAGGAACCCATTAAGACATGAAGTGTTCATGTATAGTAGGTTGCATAATACTTTCAATTGTAATTCTTCAAAACAATTAAGGATGGTAAAGATTGTTTTGATATGAGAGAGATTGTGGAACTTAGGTCTATTGCATTCATGAGCCATGATAATATAAGAATTTGGAAATACTTTGAAGGAGATGGTAAAGAACAGCCTCTCAATATGTCTCAATAATATCTTCCAAATGTGTTATTATCTATTACAAGAGAGGGTATTGGGCCAACTAATCCCTATATATGCAAATTGTAGGTGTGCAAATAAGCGGTGATAGCCAAAGCGATGCTAATAAATTTTCTTTCCTAATTTCATTCTTCAACTCATAGGTTGTGTTGTGCACTTCAAATTCTTTTCTTATTTATTTACTTATTTCAATGTCTTCTCCTATATAAATCAATGAAATATAAATATAATTTTAGTTTTTAAATAGAATACTAAATTCTTGTGAATGAACAACAAATGATGAGCTTTATTTAAATTGAAATTGAAGAATTTTTAAATTTCATTGAATATTTAATCAAATAACTTAATGCTTTCTTGAGTGTCAATGTTTCTTTCTTTTCTTTAAGAGGGTTTCCTTATTATTATGATTATTAAGAAAATAATTCTTGACAATCTTTAATTCAATCTAAATTATAAAATGGAAAGATGCGGATTATTTATTTATTATAAGGCATGTAGCTAGAGCATAATTCTAAAAATGACAAGAGTAGCATTTTTATAGTTAATTAATTCTTGATGATCTTTAATAATGAATTTAGTGATTTATTTATTTATGAATGTTAAATATTTTAAAAATTGATATATTTCAATGTCTAGATTACATAAATTGTTAAAAATATAGGTATGTTAGTCATTACGCCGAAGGCGTATTACACTCACATAATGGATACAAAAATGTTTGTTAATAAAAAAACTAGAAGCATTTAATTTGACATGTTTGTGACACTTAAATGCATGAAAAACAAAAAGAAAAATATTTGTTTTCTCCTCTCAACTACCACTCACAAAAAAATATTTTATTTATTTTCTCCATAATAATTTTTTTAAGTAGAATAATGAATAAATATGATATTTCTACATATTTTACCTATATTCCTCTATAGACAAGTATGCTAGTATACGTATTATACTCACATATGAGTGCAAAAATGTCTCCCAAAAAAACTAGAAGCATTTAATTTGACGTGTTTGAGACACTTAAAAGCATGAAAAACAAAAAACAAAAAACAAAAACAAATCAATTTATTATTATTTTTAATTTTATATTATTTTTATCTTTACTTCCACCTCTATGTCCCACATCAATCAATTTTGGAGACATTGATCAATATCACATAATTTATAAAAGAGTGATATAATAATAAATTACAAATAATATTATTTAGTATGGGGAAATGCCTACATTTTACCATAAAGATAAGAACGAATATAAAATAAAAATATAATGATATGATAATAATAGCGTCTTAATAGACTTTTTTGCATATAAAAATATAATAATATAACAAGTGTCATGTAGTGGCGAGTACTTGTCTTTATAGTACTTTAACTCTCACTTCAATAAAATGATATTAATAATTATAATATAATAGAAACATTATAGTGAAAATATACTTTTTTTCCTTAAAAATATAATCCTAATTTAAATATAAAATCTATATGATTAAAATTATCATAATAAAATTAATCTTAAATTTAATTATTAATATAAGATTATTATTTAATTATATTAATGTAATATTAATTATAATTTATCTTAATAAAGTAATTATTAATAATAAGGTTTGTAATGAGGTGGCCATTCCTGAACGAAAGGAAGCAGAGTGGCAAGATCAGTAACTTGTCTCGAAACCCTCGATTTGGTGCTGCTGCAGCCACTGGTGCGAATAATATTCTGCTTGGTAAACTTCATTTACCAAATCATCAGAATGATTGGCATAGTAGGATGAGGGATAAGCTGGGTTTTCAAGGCAAGAATAGTTATAATCGAAACCCTAGAAAGAATAGGGCTTTCTATCCACCCAAGAGGAAGCCAGATTTATCGATCTAGGATTTCAAAGGAGGGTTTGATCAGGATTTTTAAAGAAAACTCAACAATGGGTTCCAAAAAACTCACAGGAAAAGGATTTTGTGCCTGCAGACTTCAAATGTAGAGTCATGGTTATCCCTGAAAAGACCCTTAAACCTTGAAGAGAGTATCTCAAAAAATATGGGATTTTCATCAAATGGTCTGGCAAAGAGGTGAATAGAGGAAATATTTTGGATTGGTTTGATTCACATTTTTTGGGATGGGGAATGGATCATGACAACTTTGAAGAAGAAAAGAGCTTACCGGGGGAATACGAAGATATTTTGGCAAAAGAAGAGAAATACTAGAGACAAAAATCTAGGGATACATGGCTCAATAAAGGGGATAAAAACTCAAAAATAATTTATAATTCTACAAAAAAGAGAAGAAACATTAACAGGGTCCTAAAGATAACTAAGGATGATGGCACTATGGTGGATGACCCAAAAGAGATTGGTCAAAGTGTGGTTGATTATTTTCATAATATCCTAAACATCTTTGAGGGATCAGATTTGTGGAACTAGCGGGAAATACTTAGGAATATCCTAAGGCTCATCAATGAAGACCAAAATAGGATGTTGGTCGGGCCCTTTTCAAAGGAGGAGATTGAAGCTGCTCTCAATCAATTGTGGCCAAATAAGGCTCCTTGCTCAAATGGATTTCCAGCCAGATTTTTTCAAAAGTGCTAGCATATTATAGGTAATGATGTGGTGGAGGCTCTAGAATTTGCTCGACATTCAGGTAGATTTTTGAAGGAGATTAATAACACTTTCATAGATTTGATCCCCAAAAAAGAGAATAAAGATCATTAGGTGGAATTTCAACCTATATCATTATGCAACACCTTATATAAGAGTATGGCTAAAGTTATGGTCAATAGGCTCAAACCGGTTCTCCCATTCATTATTTAAGAGGAATAAACTAGTTTGTTCCTAACAAATCAATATTAGATGGTGTTATAATTGCACAAGAAGTTTTGCAGTCTATTCAGAGTAACAAGGAACCCAACATGCTCATGAAACTTGATATCAAGAAGGCTTATGACAAGGTGGATTGGTGGTTCCTTTGCAAATGCTTGGAGGCCTTTGGATTTTGTAAGCAGTGGGTCAATTGGATTTACCAGTGCATATCTAGTCCTAGATTTTCAATTTTGGTGAATGGCTCCCCTTAGGGTTTCTTCGAGATCTCAAGGGGACTAAGGTAAGGGGACCTTATTTCTCCCTTTTTATTCATCATTATGGTTGAAGCTTTGGGTAGGTCTATAAATAATTCTAGAGAGACTTGGGTCTGTTACAAGGCATTAAGATTATAAATTGTATGGAATCACCCACACATCAGTAGTTTCATGATGATACTCTGCACATGGGAGCCAGAAAGAAGCAGGAGACTAGACAATTCAAAAAAATTCTCAATAAATATGAGCTGGCATCCAATCAAAGGGTGAGTAAAGAAAAATCAGCCATTTTCTTCTTCAATTTGGATGATAGAGTTAAGGATGAGGCCACTAATATTCTAGGATTTAATAAATTGGCACTCTTCCTTAAACATATTTGGGCATTCCTATGGATAAAAGGTTGAGAAGTACTAAAATGTGGGATCCTTTGAAAGAGAAAAAAAAAAAACTATCTTCTTGGAAAGGCAAATGGCTATCCTAGGCCAGGAGATTGATAATGCTTAAATTATTTCTCACAACTATGTCTATATATCTCTTTTATTGTCTTGCTTTGCCTATTGATATAAATAACAAACTAGTTTCAATAATGAGAAATTTTGTTTGGCAAGGGTTGGAAGACAAGAAGAAGGTAACTTTGATCTCTTGGGCCAAGATGTGCTAGTCCAAGGAGGATGGTCTCGGTTGGGATCCCGAATCAAAACTAGCAAAACATTGGTGCTAAATTGGTATGGAAAATGTATACCCAACCGCATCTAAAATGGGTAAATATTCTTTAAAATAAATATCTCACTTCTAATGATACATATGGCATCTTTAGAACTACCTCCCCCTTAAAGGGTCAAGGGTGTGGAACTTTATTTTGGATTGTATAAAGGTTACTTAGGGCCATCTTACTTGGGATGTGGTCAATGGCAACTCTATGCTTTTTTGGGAAGATTCTTGGGGTAGGTATCCTACAATAGATAAGTTGATGGATACTATTAGAATTAAAGAGCAGTTGAAGAGGATTTGGGGAGATAAATTATTAGACTATGTCATCTTCAATGCAAATCCTCCCCTATTGCATTGGAGTTGAAAGAATATGGAGGAGGTTGCTTCAAATCAGGAGGATTTAGATACTCTTTGGAGTATTATAAATGCTAGAAGTATCACTTTCAGATCAGGAAAAGATAAATTGATTTGGACCGCTTCTAAGACTCGTAAATACAACACAAAGGATGGATATAAGGCAATTTGCAAGGAGAGACAAGTACATAGTTCTGAGCTGCCAACTAAATTATGTTGGGATAAACAATGTCTTCCAAAGGCCAAATTTTTTACTTGGTTTGCAATACAAGGAAGGATACTAACAGCGAAAACCTTTAGAAGAATGGGTTTTGAAGGACCTTCCAAATGTGTATTATGTGAGGAAGCGGAAGAATATGTGGATTGCTTTCTCCTTGAATCTTTGTATACTCAACAATGTTGGTCATGGTTATGTGCTAAACTGGGTTGGATTTCTACCCTCCCAACTGATATCTGGATTCTTTATATGAGTTGGCCTTTGTTGAATAAGAAAAGTCTATTCAGTAGCCTCTGGATTAGCTACCTATTAATAGTTCTATGGGAGCTTTGGAAAGAGGGAAATAGAAGAATATTCAAAGATAAAATGTTGAAGGCAGAGAGATTATTGTTGAAAATTGAATTAGTTATAGTTGAAATTGTGAATAGAAGGAATGAGAACAACATCAAGAAAGATTCCATTTTCACTGAATGGGATAATCAGATGAGGAAGAATTGGTATGGTCTAAAAAATTCCCCCTTTTTTGGCAAGGGGGGTATGGAGAGTCAAGAACGAAGAAGAGTAGGTTCTTGGATGCCCCCTAATCTTGGTTGGTATAAGTTAAACTTTGATGGGGCATCTCAAGGAAATGCTGACATAACTAGTGCTAGTTGTATCATTCATTCATAGGATAAAAGAGTAATATTAAAGAAGGCCACTTCAATGGATCCAACAACCAACAACATGGTTGAATTTAGAGCCCTTATTGAAGGTTTAATTCTTTGCCACTTAAAAGGTTTAAGGAAAGTTGAAATTGAAGGTGATTTGCCTTGGTCATAAATGTTATTTGTGATAGACAGTTTTGATACTGAGAGAAAACTGAGAGGGGGGGTGAATCAGTTTTCTCACAAGTATAACAGTTAATGCAGATTATAAACTTTATACTAGAGCACAAAGAAACTAACATAATGAAAGACAAAGCATGAAAGCACAGTACACACAACACCAATATTTTGACGTAGAAAACTCGGTAAAGGGAAAACACACGGTGGGAAACCCTACCCACAATCAGATAATACTTTTGTAGCTGTATGTGAAATAATTACAGTGGGGAATGCACTTGCAATCAATCCAACCGCCTAGAGTGCACTGCTCATCACAAAAGGGAAGTCTCACTGACTTACAAATACATTGGACTACAATCCGAAAAGAATGAACTGTGGAAGTAGCATCTCCTAATGCTTGATACGGTTCTAGTTAAGTACAAATGCGTGCCCTGTAACACCAAATCCTTCACAACCTTTTGTTGACTGATATATCATTGTTCGCACATAAACCTTTCTCTAATAATGCTGACATAACCATCGACACTGAGATTACATGAATAAGTCACCTATAAATACAGATCATCAACCTTAATGATAAGGTCAACTAAACCCTAAACCTATAAACCCATAATTATAAAAAATTACATCACATGATATCACCAAACCAATATTATGATTTACATTACATATCATGGACCTAATTTAAATTCCCAAACAATTACATCTGCCAGAAATCATGCTAAGACCAATCTCCAACACTTTTCGCCAACTGGTAGAAACCCTTAGTGCAATATCACAGAATAATCAACTGGATCCAAATAGGACCACCAAATTAGCATGCTAGCCAATGCAAAGCCACCAAACAATTAGAACATGATCAAGAACACCTTCAGCACGTTAGAAACCATTTCCATAAGCCGGACCAAAATCACTTAACCAAATCATCAAGTATCACCAACCGATAAAGCTAACTAGTACCAAGAAATATCAACTAGGAAAATAAGAGATTCTGGAGCACCAAATCATGAATCAATAAAATATGCATATAACCATCCTAAATAACCATCCAAAACCGAATCCAAGGATCTGATCATACCAAATTAGAATCACAGCCAAAACTAAGACAAACACCAAGTCTAACTAGGATAGGTCCAACCGGGATACAGTATTGACATCAATGACAACACTTAACCAAATCCAGCATATTGCCAACAATCTCCCCCTTTGGCATTGATGACAACACTGAATGTGAAAATCACCCAAGTGCCAAGGAATGCCAACAATCTCCCAAAGACTGATCTGAAATATATCTCCCCCTTTGATTAACTAATTTTCACCTGAACACCATCTCCCCCTTTGACATCAATGACAAAGGACGGGTACCGCCAAACCAAAAATATTGAACCGAATAGCTGACTACTCCCCCTGAGTAGCAGCATCATCTCATCAACCCGGATCAGAAAATATGTCTGATAGGCTTACCAGATTTATGCATCCCTGCATCTCTAAGTCTCTTCCGAAGGGGTGGTGACCCCCAGCTGATCTTTGAGATATTCAAAAGTATCTTTGGGCAATGGTTTTGTTTGAATATCTACAATCTATTCCTTAGTAGGCCCATAAATGAATCTGATTTCCTTTGCTTCAACCTTTTCGTTCAAGAAATTATATCTTATAGAAATGTGTTTTGATTTGGAATGAAATACCGAATTATTTGACATATCAATAGCAACAGTATTATCAAAGTGAATAACAATAGACTCATCATAGCTTACCCTTATATCCTTCAACATTTGTTTCATCCATAAAATCTAAGTACAGTTAGTTGCAACAACTACATATTTAGCTTTAGCAGTAGATAATGAAGTGCATGATTGTTAGTTTGAGTTAAGTATGGTAATCCACCAAACATTGATTTGTATCTACTTGGATTTATTCTAGGAGATTCATTATCCTTTGACAATTTGTAATCGGTTATCATAGGAGTACCGATAGGTTTAGAATTTTCAAGTCCAAATTTCTTAAGAAATTACTTCACATACTTAGTTTGACAAATGAAAATACCTTTATCAATCTGAGTAATATGTAAACCCAAGAAAATTTTCATCTCTCCAATCATAGACATTTACAATTCATTCTTCATATCATCAGCAAATTTCATGCATAGACTTTCTTCTCCTCCAAAAATGATATCATCAACAAAGACTTCAATGATCAGTATGTCAGAATGCTCAATATTATAATATAAGTTACTATCAGCATTATCTTTGCTAAAACCGAGCTTAGAAAGATATTTATCTAATCTAGCATACCATGCTCTAGGGGCTTGTTTCAATCCATATAAAGCTTTCTTCAATCTGCAAACCATGTCTTTGTCTTCTGATAAAGAAAATCCATCAGGCTGATCAATGTATATTTCTTCTTTAGGATCTCCATTCAGAAATGCACATTTGACATCCATCTAATATACCTTGTAGTTCTTGTGTGCAAAATAGGCAAGAAATAGTCTTACTGCTTCAATTCTTGCAATCGGAGCATAAGTCTCATCATAACCAACTCCTTCTTCCTGTGAGTAACCTTTGCAAGCAAGTCTAGCTTTATTTCTCACAAATTGACCTTCCTCAATAAATTTATTCCTTAAAAACCCATTTAGTTCCAATAACATTCTTATCTTTAGGCCTAGGAACCAATTCCCAAGTCTTATTCTTTTCTATCTGATCTAGTTCCTCTTCCATTTCTTTCATCCAGTTCTCATCTTTACTTGCTTCAATAAAATATTTCGGTTCAATTTGAGAAATTAAACATACCTCTTCAACAACTAACCTTCTTCTTATCATCACACCTTTATTTTTATCTCCAATGATCTAATCTTCAGAATGATTCAGCTTCACATACCTGGGGGGCTTAGGATTGTCTTGACTTTTTGATTCTTTCAGCTCTTCAATAGTCACTGTGGAATTTTTTGATGTTACCAGAGCAATTGGATCAAAATTATGAACTGATTCTTGCACTGTCGGTTTTGATCTGACAAATTCATCTTTTGGTCCATAGTCATACGATCTGATCTGATTATTACCTTGCTCATCCACCTTGACATTTATTCTTTCCATAATCCTATTCAATCTTTTGTTATAACATCTATATGCTTTTATCTTAGTATAATAACCCAAAAATATTCCTTCATCACTTCTAGGATCAAATTTCCCTAATGCATCATCTCTTCTAATATAGAATTTACTTCCAAAAATTATGAAATATCTACTAGTGGGAGTATGACCAAACCATATTCATAAGGAGTCTTACCGATATCATCTTTTATGTGTATTATGTTGAAAGTGTATACCACAATATTGACAGCTTCTCTCCAGTAGATATCAGGTAACTTGGCTTCCATCATCATTGTCCTTGCAGCATCCAAGATAGTTATGTTCTTCATTTCCACTATTTCATTCTGTTGTGGGGTTCTAGGTGCAGAAATTTGTCTTTTGATTCCATTCTTTTCACAAAAAGTTGTTGAACTCGTCGGATGTAAACTCGCCACCTTGATCTGATCTTAAACATTTTATCTTCAATCCTGTTTCTGTCTCAGCCATAGCTTTGAAAATTTTTAATTTCTCAAGAGCTTCTATTGTTTCTCTAAAAAATGCAACCCACATCATTCTAGAATAATCATCAATAAGCAACATAAAGTATCTATCACCTTGAAAACTTTTAGTCCTTGTCGGTCCACACAGATTAGTATGAATAAGATCAAGAATTTCATTAGATCTATCATGTACGCTTCTGAAAGAAGTTCTAACTTGCTTACCCATTTGACATTCTCTACATACCACATTATGAGCTTTAATAATCTTGGGAAAATCTCTGACAGCTTGTGTTGAACTGATCTTCACTATGCAATCAAAATTTACATGACACATCCTCTTATGCCATAACCAGCTTTCATCAATCTAAGCAATCAAGCAGGCCTTCTCACCAGAGTTCAAATGAAAGATATTTCCTTTGGTATGAGTTCTGGATGCAATCTCCAATCCAGATCTATTGATAATCTTGCATTTTCCATCTTTAAATTGCAAATGAAATACTCTATCCACCATCTGACCTACACTCAAAATATTATGCTTCAATCCTTCAACATAATAAACATTATTAGTATTAGTCTTACCATCTAAGGATATTGTTCCTTTGCCTTTGATCCTGCATGCCTTGTTGTCTCCAAATCAGACTAGTCCACCATCAAATTCTTGCAGAGTTAGGAATTTCCTATTGTCACCGGTCATATGATGTGAGCAACCACTGTCTATAACTCATTCATCCTTCTCTTCAATTTTAGCAGGCAAATCCTTCTCCTCAGTATGAGTTGTATCAATGATAGGTTCCAGAGAATCATCCTTGGTAGCAATAAAGACCCAATCTTTACCCGAGCTTCCATTACCAGATCCACTTACAGGTTCGTCATCATCATCATCAGTAATACCAAAATCATCATCACCAACATAGTAACATGATTCATCCTTATTCCTTCTAAATCTAGGTCTGCTTTGATATTCCGGATTAGGCTTATAATTCCTCATAAATCTTTCATGATTCCAAGCAGCTCTTTCAGGACATCTAGAAGCAAAATGACCAATCTTATTGCATGAAAAAAATTTAAAAGGTACTTTTCCTTCATGCTTACTTCCAATCGGTCCTTTAGGGATTCTTCTAGCAATTAGGGCTTCCAACTCTTCAAGTTCTCTATCTTCTCTCTCAATGTCTTCCAAATCTTTGGCATATAACTCTTTCCAATCCATCTTCTGCTTACCAGAGGCAAATGCTTTAAATGCGATTTATGTCTTAGAGCACTCTGATCTCCAAGTTCCTCAAGCTCAAAAGCAGTCAATTTCCCAAGTAATGTATCTCTAGTAATAGGGGTCCTTGATATTATCCAGAGTTCATTAACTGCAGTAGCCTTCATCTTGTAAGCCAGAGGCAGAACTCTTAGAATCTTTGACACAACCTCATCCTCATTAAATGATCCACCGCAACATTTGATTCCCATGACAATCTCATTCACTCTATCCATGAAATAACTTATCTTGTCATCTTCTTCCATCTTCAAAGTTTCATATCTCACCCAGAAACCTTCAATTTTTGCAATCTTTACTACTTGGTCGCCTTCATAAAGAGTTTCAAGCTTAAGCCAGATCCGCTTTGCATTCTCCAACTCTATGAAATTCAATAGCTTCTCATCAGATAGGGCACTTAATAATGCTTCTTTTGTGATAACATCATTTTTAGCTCTCTTATGTTCATCAACAAGTGTCGATGTTCTAGAATTAGGATCATGAGGTATATACCCTTTCTCCACTATCTCCCAAACTTCATCTCGAAGACATCTTAGATGAATTTTCATTCGCTCCTTCCATATTTTGTAATTCGTACCATCAAATTTTGGACTCTCCTTCTAGTAGGGATTAAATGTAGAACTTGATGCTAATGCCATCGGATCACCTCAAGCGATTAAGCTTCTACGGAGAGGACCAGGCTCTGATACCAATTGTTAGACAGTTATGATATCAAGAGAAAACTGAGAGGGGGGTTGAATCAGTTTTCTCACAAGTATAACGGTTAATGCAAATTATAAACTTTATATTATAGCACAAAGAAACTAGCACAATGAAAGATAAAGCATGAAAGCACAGTACACACAAAACCAATATTTTGACGTAGAAAAGCCAGTAAAGGGAAAAACCACGATGGGAAACCCTACCCACAATCAAATAATACTTCTATAGCAGTATGTGAAATAATTACAATGGGGATTGCACTTGCAATCAGGCCAACCGCCTAGAGTGCACTACTCATCACAAAAGGGAAGTCTCACTGACTTACAAATACATTGGACTACAATCCGGAAAGAATGAACTTTGGAAGCAGCATCTCCTAATGCTTGATATAGTTTCGGTTAAGCGTAGATGTCTACCCTCTAACACCAAATCCTTCACAACCTTCTGCTGAATGATATATCATTGTTCGCACATAAACCTTTCTCTGATAATGCAAACATAACCATCGACATTGATATCACATGAATAAGTCACCTATAAATACATATCATCAACCTTAATGATAAGGTTGGCTAAACCCTATATAACCCATAATTACAAAAAAATTACATCACATGATATCACCAGACCAATATTATGAATTACATTACATAGCATGGACCTAATTCAAATTCCCAAACAACTACATCTGTTGGAAATCACGCTAAGACCAATCTCCAACACGTTTTGCCAATCGATAGAAACCCTTAGGGCAATATCACAGAATAAACAACCAGATCCAAATAGGACCACCAAATCAGTATGCCAGCCAATGCGAAGCCACCAAACAATTAGAACATGATCAAGAACACCTTCAACACATTAGAAACCATTTCCATAAGCTAAACCAAAACCACTTAACCAAATCATCAAGTATCGCCAACCGGTTAAGCTAACCGGTACCAAGAAATATCAACCAGGAACATAAGCGATAGCTTCTAGAGCACCAAATCATGAATTAATAGAATATGATAAGCATATAACCATCCAAAACTGAATCCAAGGATCTGATCATATCGGATCAGGATCACAGCCAAAACCAAGACAAACACCAAGTCTAACGGGGATAGGTCCAACCAAGATAGCAGAACCATATCCAGCTGGGATACAATGTTGACATGAGTGACAACACTTGACCAAATCCAACATATTGCCAACAATTTGAACTAGACATACACCAAACTGGAAGCTTTGCGAACAACTTGATAGGGCACTTGAATCAATTAATCAACTGGATGATTTTACTAGAAACCATGTTTATAGGGAGTTCAATTTGGAGGTAGATTTGTTGGCCAACTTGGTTTTCGATGACCAACATATCTATGTTTGATGAGAATTAGAAAAAACATAAAATGCAGGCTAAAGGTATTAGGTGACACCCGTGAAGAAGACTTTAGTGATTTTGAAGTCTTTTTGGTGGATTTTGGAACGATGACAAAGAAGCATCTAATGCCTTCCTGTTCAGAGACAATGAATGTGGCTACCCCTTGGCTCATGGTGTGTAGCTCCCCTATATGGGTATTGTGTTTTCATTGATCGTAGTCTCCTTCGAGAAAAGAAAAAGAAGAAATTGGTGGCTAGAAAAGATGTTGGTCCTTCAACCCTGGTATGAGAGGGTTTTCAGGTCTGTAGCTTTTGGGGTCTTTGTTTTCAGTTTGATGCCTCTGGTTTTTTTTCAAAATAATTATGATATGGTATATTTAGAGTTGGTTTGATAATTTTGTATAGACATATCAAGAATTTGCTAAAACTATGTAAACACAATATATTGAAATATTATGCTCTCAATGACACTTAATAGTGCATCTATAGGTGTTTAGGTTTCTTTTGGTATAGAAGGCTATACTGATCTACATAAGGCAGGATTTGTAACTTTGCTTATACTTATTAATGATATTTCTGCTTCAGCGTGTTATTGAGCAAAAAATATTATTATTATTGATAAGTCACACCTGAAGCGGTATTTTTAAGCTTTTCCCTGGAGTTAAGAACCAGTCAAGTAGACTCGAACCCAAGAGCACAAAAAATCAATTTATTAGAGTGAAGTGAATGCAATAATATTGCCTACAATAAATTCTAATGATAATAATTTAAATTTTTTTTACTTTTGTAAAGAGTTTAATAAAAATTTAGAAATAAGAATATATTAAAACATAATAATATAATCATATTTTAATAATAATTTTATATTAATTATAATACCATACTATAACAAGAGACGCAATGCATCAAGTTCTTGCCAATAGTGTGGTTAGTTTAGAGTAGATAGTAAAAAAGGAGGAAGAAGAAATATGGAGACATAGAGATAGAGAGACAAATAAATATAGATATAGAGGTCTATGAAGGGATATCTAGGGAGAAAGAAGGGACACACATGTTTAGAGACAAAAGGGAGAGAGGAAGATAGAGGGAGATAGTTAAATAGAAAGTAAGAGATAGAGAGACACAAAGAGAAAGGGAGATGGAGAGAGATAAAGAGATATAGATGGTGAGATAGAGTAAGAGAAGATATGTACAGGGGGATAGAGAAATAGGGGGAGGTAGAGAGAGAGGTGGAGGGAGAAAGAGATATATGAGAAGATTCTTTTTGTTATTGTTACTATCCTCTCACTAAATATAGTATACTACACTCGTTGTACTTTGTGGAAAATTTTCTTGTGGTAATTATTAATTGTTGGTTGTTATTTGCAAAGAAATTTATTTATTTATTATGGTGAGTTTTAAATAATTGTCTTGTCAAACAGGTATTAGCTTAATCATTTGCAATAATAAATAACACTCATTCTCCTCTGAAGGGCAAGTGAAATGATAAATTAATTGGAGTCCAAGGCTACTCCATATAATGCATAATAATAAATATAATTTAATTATATATTTTTAATAAATTATATACATATTTAAATAATAAATATAAATAAATAGTAAACATATAATATATTTAATGTTTTAATTAATATTATATATAATAATAATAAATAAAAATAAATCATTTGGATTTGGTAAAAGAAGGAGAGCGAACTGTTCGTCTTTGTTTCTTGTGAATTTCGTGTGGACTGGGCGATTTTCTTGTTCTTGTCAGAAGAGATGATAGATAATTGCAACTGCTCTGAGATACGGTCATTGTTCGGCAATTTTCAATAGCTGCTGATTTGAACCCTCGACCAGCGTCGAAAGAGGAACGAAAGACAAACTGGTAATAATAAGTATGCTACTTTACAAGGGGTTTCGAACCCACGATCTTGGAATTTCAATGGCGGCCCCAAAAAATTTGTAACCAGGGCATTTGAATCACTGCATTGAAGCGCTAACGATACATTCATAATTTTTTAGTCTGCTACCCTAGTAAAAACAGAGATAAAGACTGCAATTTCTTGCTCGGTATGGGTGAAACTAGGGTTATTGGCGAGTGGGCTGATGTGGGCAGGGATGATCTGCCGCATGTCCCACAGCTGGTCTTCACGAAGGGCAAATGGGTAGATATGGCGGTGCAAAATTGGTTGAGGGCAGACTTAAGAAATTTCAGACCGGTCTCCAAGTATTTTTGGGTTTTTTCAGAGGTCCAAGCAGTGGAAATTGGCGGAGTATGGACAGATCTAGTGAAGGGCATCAATGATTTTTGGATCGTAGGCATTTTGGTCAGGGCCCCGCGGCAAAAGTTTATCCCAAATCATTTAAAGGGGCTTTCGGGTAAACGATCTACAGAGTTGGGAGGAAAACCATCCTATGCGAAAGTTGTGAAGTTTTCATCTGTAAATGAGGCAATTAGGGTTTCTCGACTGAACGCGGGTGAAAAGATGATGGACAAACAGTCTAAAAGTAACCCGCTTGAGTTATTTTCATCACATCAAAGGGGGGATAAGGTAAGGGAATCTTCGACATCAGGAAAAGGCAATAAGGTAAGTGAAAATCAAACCGGCTCTGATTTAGGAGGTGGGTCTTCATAGGTATGGGCTCCTGTTCCATGCATTGATTTACTTAATTCTATTATGGATTTGAAAGCTCGTTGTTTGCATACACATGCTATTTCTGAGGAAATATGGGGGGTGCAACTAGTTTATCTAAATTTCATCATAAATTGCAGAAAAAGTGGTCTGATATGCGTTATTTTCAATTACTCTCTACAAATGCATTTATTATTGTTTTCAACTATTCTTCTGTTAGGGATGAAGTTTTAAAATCTTCACATTACTGGTTTGGTAAAAATTTAGTGTTTGTTTCGGCTTGGAAACCATTTTTTGTCCCTACTTGGTCAAGCTTTAAATTAGTTCCTTTCTGGTTTGGCTTGCCCAAATTACCGTTTGAATTTATGGACCCAAAGGTTTTGGAACAAATTGGTAATACTTGTGGTTATTTCTTATCATCAAGATTTGATTTTGTAGAGGGGGGGTTTTGGTAAAAATCTGTGTCCTGACTAACCCTAATAATGTTTGCCCTCAGACCAGTATCATTAAATCTCATGAGGGTATCTAGAAACAACCAATTAATAAGTTGGAGAAAGACTTTGGTAAATCTTCCTTGCAATTGGATGCTCCTTTTCTTATGGATTTTTCAAAATCCTTTGTTCTGGATAAGGCAGAACATTGCTTGGGTAGTAACGATAATCCATTTTTGGATAAACTATTAGTTAATGGTTCCACTAGGAAACATCCCATTACTTTTTGAGCTTAACCAGGCTATGAGGGATGTTGGGAAGTGAGAGGTTTATGTTGTGTCTCATGATCCAGAGTTTGTAGGGTTATTTTCAAGTAAGGATAAGCCAGTAGCTCACCAGAATATTGTGGTTTCAAGGGACAATAATGTGGATGATCTGCTTCCAAATCTCACTACCTTGAATTCCTTGGATAAGTCACTAAATGATGGTGGTGGGAATCTTGTCTGTCCTGTGAAGTCAAAAGAATACTTAGAAAGTTGTCAGGGGATTGGTCAGATTTTTGCGAAGAATGATGGGGTTGTCTCAGAGTCTAATGTTGGGGTTTCTGCTCCAGGGTTTCCTAATGATGCTATCCTTGCTCAACAAGTCAAAGAATTGGTGTCTAATTCTTCGCAGCATGTTGATGTGGATGTGGATAATAATGCTGCCATAGGAAATAATATTCAGTTGGGAGACATTCCTGTTATTGTACCAGATGAAAATCTGGTTCACCAAGTAAATGATCTTTTTAAAGATCACGAGCATCAAATGGATGAGGACATTACAAATAGGGTTATCTGTTCCATTGAGAATGACTTGGGGGGAATTAGATTGACCCTTCCTATTTCTACATCTGCTAACCCTTTTGAGGTTTTGGCCTCATTAGAAGTGGGCATCATAGATAATTTAGTCATGACTTCTCCTAAGTCAAGTAAGAGTTTACCAATTGTTCAAACTACTCTAATTAGGGCTTCATCTGTGGTTTCTCCTAGTAGGGGTAGGCCTCCAAAGAATCGAAAGACTCAATTGGAAATTGATGCTGGGATTCAGCAGACTTTGTCTCTTTCTCTTGGTGTTGGGAAAGGGAAGCATTCGGTTTATCTTGGTGACACTATGAAAGGAAGTGGTACTCCTAAGGGTAAGAGGAGTAAGAGGTTTATTATCAGTCCTCCTGTGACTAGGTTGGGGGTTGTGAAGCGTAATCTTCAAAGTAGTTTTGGAGAAAGGAAGTCTTCTCCGTCTAAAGGAAAGAGGGGAGCCTCGGTCTCCCCTTGAGAGCAATGAGAATTATATCTTGGAATGTTAGGGGCTTAAATTCCCCTAACAAGAGGCGCTTAATTAAGTCCCATATGGACTTAGTTAAGTGTGATATTTTCATGTTGCAAGAGACAAAATTGTCAAAGGAGTCTACTGATTTGGTTTTTTCTTCTTGGAGAAAGTGGGAATTCCTCTCCTCTCCAGCTTGTGGTGCATCAAGGGGTTTGGCATTGCTTTGGAATAACTATAACATTGAGGTTGAGCTAGTTGCTTCTACTGTAAACTGGATGTTGGCCTTAGTTAAAAGCAAGCTTTCGAAGGTTAAGTTTTGGCTTTTTAACATTTATGCTCCTTCTGGTATTCAAAGGAAGACTAAATTATGGGGAGATCTTAAGAGAATTTCCTCCCCTTTAAGGCATGGTCCCTTTATAATCTTTGGGGGGGGATTTTAATGCTATCACTGACTTGGGAGAAAAGAAAGGAGGTATTCTTCCTAATAAAAAAATTATGGAAGACTTTGGGATGTTCATTAAGGACATGGGTCTTTTTGATTGTCAATTTTAGAATGGGATTTTCACATGGACAAATATGTGGAGAGATTTTTCTCAGATTGCGGAAAGGTTAGACCGGTTTTTGTTATCAGATGTTTGGATTGATTCAGAGTTCGAATTTTTTTCCTCTATTCTTCCAGTTTCGGGGTTAGATCATTTTCCAATTTCCCTATCAATTCTGGAAGATAAAGCTCCTTTTAAGTCACCCTTTAAATTTGAACCTATGTGGTTTAGAGATTCTTCCTTTTTGCCTTTGCTCAAAAAATGGTGGAGTTCTACTCCTTATTGCTCTGGATCCCGAATGTTTTAGATTGCTAAGAAGTTAAGATTTTTGAGATTTAATATTAGAGAATGGAATATCTGGCATTTTAAGAACATCTTTCAAGAAAAATAGAGGATTCAAGATATGATTGAATGTCTTAATTCACATGTGATTCAACATGGTATGGTGCCTCTTATTTTTGATGAACTAAAAATGCTAAAAGTAGAGCTTGAAGAAGCTTTGTCCAGAGAAGAAATCTACTGGAGACAAAAATCAAGGGAGATCTGGCTTTCAGATGGTGACAGAAATACAAAAAAATTTCACTCTTCAACAAAAATTAAGAGAAGTGAAAATAGGATATCTTGTATTGAGTGTCCAAATGGCAGACTTTTAACAGAACAGGAGGATATTGCTTCAGAGGCAGTTAGGTTTTTTAAGTCACTATTGTCTTCGGAGCATGGAGATCTTGATGAATACTAAGAGGGGGAGGTGAATTAGTATGCCAAAAATCGTTGCACTTAAACACTTTGCAAGACTAGCAGTAAACCGGTAAAACAGTTTAACAGACAAACCAGTTAACAAACATGCAAACCAAATAGCTAATAATGCATTTACCCACAAAAGCACAAACACCATAACACAAGATATTTTGACGTGGAAACCCAAATGGGAAAAACCACGGTGAGATGGAACTCACAAGTCACTATCTGCAGAATAGGAACCAGACTAGTTAAGGTCAGACTGGTTAAGGTCTTACAGTGTTCTTTACCAGAACAGATCCTGTTAGGAATCTCAATCTCTGTTAGGAGACAAGTCCTATTAAAGACTACCTTTCTAGAGGATTTTAGATCCACATATGTGAACCACCTTGTTAGACAATTTACAAGAGGCTTTTGGGCCTACCCAGTTAAGGGCTACAGACTTGTCAAAGATGTGAGTAATCAACAAGTGTTTGATCTAGCTAATAGAACTGACTGCTCGGTTAGATCCTTGATAGCTCATTCTTAATGCACTATTACATTACTTCAGTCTTCTACACATTCATAATCTCTCCAACTCCTCAACCACCTTAAACCCTAGCCGCAATATCAACTATCACAACAACAATAACAACTACAACAACCTAAAACCCTAGACATGATGTCCTTATAAAGGAAACTGATTTCATGTCGGTCCAATAGGTTTACATCACAATTTCCTAGGTTCAATGAACCTGGACATACTAGGTAATATGTCACAAAAAGCATCACTATAGTATCGGCGCCGTCAAACAATCGGTGGGTGGTAACTCATCACAAAGTATTACCGGTTCATACAAAGTGTCGGTTGTCGGTTCGACAAAAATGAAGACTGGTAGAAATGTGTTATGACACTTTAAACCCTTGTACCGCTTGAGGTCAACATGCCGCTTCAGACCGGGAAACACATTCTGCAAAACATCAATAGTCTAAAGACTATAATACAACATACCGGTTGGAACAAATATCGGTTGTGTTTTAACTCATACATATAATCTCAATGCAAGTGTGTGTGACAATCACAACATAAACATCAAAAATGCCAACAATCTCCCCCTCTGGCATTGATGGCAACACTTAGGAAAATAAAATTTTGACATCTAAGTGTTTTACAACAAAATCATGCCATTAGCAAAATTGCTCCCCCTGAGCATATACACTATCCCTTTGACAATACAATGTATAACAATTTTGCATACAGAGCATATAATCAAAATTTGATTACCAGATACTTCTCCAAATAGAATTCTTCTCCCCCTTTGCCAACAATGACAAAGTACAGCTGAACAAACCTGTTTCCATTTGATATTAAAAATAATAAAAGTTTATGACAACAAGGAATGATACTTGTCAAAAACAGATTTAAAGTCCTGCAAGAATTGTTTCATCGACAAAGACCAGGACTCGAGTAGGGAGGTGGCTACTTCTTGCTCTGTCTGCATCTAGGAAACCTATTCTTCCAAGGCATCGATTGTGCTCATCTCCTGTGTAACTATTAAGGCATCCAGGTTCAGATAGCACTTCTGAAGAATTTGCAATCGTGGGAGTAGAACCAGTTGTAGCTCCTGCAAATCTCTAGACCGAGTGCTGATCTCTTGCTCCATTTTAGCTGACTAGATGTGAAACCGGTGAACGGTTTGCCCATAAGTTGTAAAGGAATCATAAGGCGGCTTGAATGTGCTCAAGTAGGACTGCAAGTCCTTTTCAAGTTTTTGCTTCTGAGCAAGCACATCATCATAGAACAGATGGGGTTGACAGATTTTGCTGAGTAGCAAATTCCCTTCATCTAGAGCATCCCTTATATCCTTTTGTCCTTTCTTCAGTTCAGTCCAGAGCTCATTCAACTTCTTCACCAGAGCTATATTAAGAGTTTTTTGATGCTCCTTCTTGACATTAGCCTCTGCTGCATCTTCAAGGCTCTACACCTGATCATCTACTATTGTGCATAGGAGCTTAAGTCTAGCTAGTGATGAATCGGTGTTTGGAAGATTTGTACTGGGTATCAAACCGGTAAGCGTATCCATAGCTACTTGGATTACATCCTACTCCTTCCGTCGAATGATTTCAAGGCGATCTTGAGCTACCTTGATGCTCTGCATTAGCTTTGTTTCACTTGTAGACTAGAGATCTATAGGACTGGTGAGATCAGCTGGTTTAGCTTGACTCCCGGTTACCTTCAGAGTCTCCATCAGGGTGCTCTTCGCCACTTCTCCTGCCTTGTCCTCTTCCGCTTTCTTCTTCTCCGCTTCTCTCCTCTTCTCTGCTTCTTTGTCTTCTCAACCTTTTTCTTTTCTGTTTCCTTTTTCTTCTCCTGTTCCTTATCTTCTTCTTCCTTCTTTTTCCTCTCTGCTTCCTTCTTCTTTTTCTCCTCTTCATCCTTTTTCTTCTTTTCTTCTTCTTCCTTCTTCTTCTTCTCTTCTTCATCTTTCTTCTTTTTCTCCTCTTCATCCTTTTTCTTCTTTTCTTCTTCTTCCTTCTTCTTCTTCTCCTCTTCATCTTTCTTCTTTTTCTCCTCTTCATCCTTTTTCTGCTTCTCTTCTTCTTCCTTTTTCCGCTTCTCTTCTTCATCCTTCTTTCTCTGCTCGGCCTTTTCCTTCGCCACTTCCTGTTTGTCCTCGACTTTCTTCTCATGTTCAGCCTGATGCTCCTGTCATGTTGCCTCAGATGGTATCTCCTAGGTAACATCCTCAGCATCTAAAGCATCGACATCAATGTTGTCGATTGGTTCAACAACCAGATTTCCTTCATCATCAAATGCTTCATCCGGTTTGGATATAACCAGTTCTTTCTCAGCTTGTCGGTTGGCGAGATGCGCTTTGTGAGTCTGGACAGCTATTTTCATATACTGATGAGTCTCCTTTTTGACATCATCAACTCTTCCTTCTAACAGCTAGAGTCTTCTTCTTCTAGTGAAGAAGAGCCCTTTATTTTGGTCAATAACATCAAATAATTCAGAATTTGACAGGTCGGGAAAGTATTGAGCAAAAACTTTCTCCTTAATTTCCTATTCCTTTTCTATGGCAATGCGCCATTCGTTATCTAATACCTTATACAAAGAATCCGGTGTCTGAGATTTAATCTCTGATGGTGACCGGTTGTTTGTACACAAATAAACAATGATCTTCTGTAGTACTTCTTCTTTCTCCTCATCACTAAAATCATCATAATAGTCTACTAAATCATGTAATAATTTTCTCCTAATATTCTTTATTGTTCTTTGACAATGTGTCAAAGGTTTATATGAGGAGATATCAATATTTACCGGTACAGATGTTGTCGGTTCATCCTTTGTCTTTCTCTTTGCTTGACGTGTTTTCTTTGGCTTTTCCTCAGACAAGGTTTCTTCTGAGTCTGGAGAGGTGCTCCTTGTCTTCCTCTTTCTCTGGAACACTTTAGCTGATGCAGCTTCCAGTTTCTTCTTGGCTGGTGACTGCTTGGTCACTTTTGGAGTTCCAGTAGTAACCGGTGCAGATGTTGCAGGCACTGCCTTTGCCTTCTTCTTTGCCGGTTCCTTTTCTTTCATTGCTTGTGGTTCCTCAACCGGTGCTATCCTTTCTAGGTAGGTGTCGGTTCTCTTTGCCTTAGGGTCAAGCGGAAAGGCAATAAGGGTAGATGCATACCCTTCCAGCATATCGTACATCACCTCATAGCCCATTGGCTCCACTTCTTCCTGTCTCGACTCAACAACCTCCATTATGCATTTATCTACTTGGATGATGAAGCAGATATCGTCTTCATATTTCTTGACAATGTCACCTGATATCCTCACTCTTTGGCTCATCTTCCTTCTGAACTCATCAAAATACTTGTTCAGAATATCAGGGTAACCGGTTCCAAGTGCTTCAATGCTTTCCTTGATTTGCTTGGTTACCGGTTGGTCACCAGACCACTGAACATCTCCTACTCCTGGGAAGTAGGCTTGGAAATAGAAGAACAAACCAACCAGTAGTTGTCCAAACTTAAACCTAAGGGCATTATCCTATTTGATCGCCTTTAGATTCAATAAGAGTTGTCTCTACATACTGGTGCATAGATCAAATGATGCATCCTCCTTTATCATCCGGTAAGCGGCATTTACCGTTGCAGCAGATACAAAGTTAATCCTGTTGGCTGAGAATGTCCAGTATCCAATCACCATACACACATACTTCACTAGATCATCCTTGATAGGATTTACTGTCATGCCTCGTGAGTCGCTCGTTGAACCGGTGAGCTTGGCCATTTCGGTTTTGCTTACCGTTCTTAGGGCTGGCACTTCCCCTATGTTGTAGAATCTAGTGACTACATGAATTGCCTGCGACATGATGTCATGTGTCCTCTCCAGGTACATCTTATCACCATGGACTCTGCTCATAATGATCCTTACGTGATCTTCTGTGAAATCTTCCAGGAAGTAGATAGTATTGTGGAGCTTTTTCTTCTCCAAAATATTAAAATCTGGTTTGATCTTCTTATCTTTACCGCAAAATAAACCTAACTGGGTGTGGATAGCTAGAGACCCTAGGTCTTCTATTTTGCAGTCTATGTAGTCAGAAATTCCCTCTTCTACTATCACACCAGCTGGAACTTGTGATAGGGCATTATACTTGGACTTTCGTTGAATAAAATTTGCAAACTCGACAGATGCACTAGAACTAGTATGTGATGCGGAAGCCATGACAGAAATCTTAAGAACTCGAGAAATACCTTTTGAAATACGTGAAATTAGGGCTTGCCGATTCTTCTTCACTTCACACTCTATTGGTTGCTAAATCACCGCTTTGTGTTCTCCACTTGCCCATTTCCAGTTTGAATTTGAATCTCCTTCTCGGTTTCTCGATTTCTCAAAATCTCTGCTCAAATCGCCTTTTCGTCGCTCTGCTCTTTGAAAAAATTTTCTTCGCTCGAAAATTGATAGTGAGAAATGATTTGAAAAATGCTTTTAAACATATTCCTCACCTATCGTCATTAATGCTCCTTCATTAGGGCGTAAACCCTAATTTGCCCCTTTTTACCGTTTCTGGTCTTCTACCAAACAACAGGTATAACATACCGGTTAAGGTCTTTTACCGGTGTAAACGGGGGGTTCGAAACATTTTGTCGTTTGCTCCCCCTAAGCTTTTCTGAAGCTTAATTTGTCAGTTCCGTGATTTCCACTCTAGGTGCAGAAATCGGTTCCTCTTGTAACACCATTGGTCTCTTCTTCCAGGTTTTGTTCATATCCGCTTGAACAGTATCAACATCAATGTCTCCTTCCAGAGTGACTGGTATATCATCAGATATGTCCTTTCTTGATCTACAGAATCTGGCAATGTGACCCGATTTGTTGCAGTGATAGCAGATCAATCCAGGTGCTCTCCAAGGTCCATTGTTCATGTTTCCATTCTTCCTTCTGCATGTTGCAACAGTGTGACCATGACCATGACAGATCATATAGTTTTCTCTCCATCTGGTTGCCGCTTGATAACCACCACTTCTTGGCTGATGATTAAAGACATTAAACCGGTTGTGATTCTGATTCACAAAAGGTTCAAGACCAACTCCTTGGGTTCTCTAAGGATATCTTTCAGTGTTATTCATAACAGACCTGCATTCAGATGCTCTATGCCCATACTTGTTGCATGCATAACAGTTACCATCAAATCTATAGGGTCTAGGCTTATCATTTAGAAAATAAGGAAAATTGTTGTGAGCCTTACTCCTACACACATTTGCAGTATGTCCTTCTTTAAGACAGTTGAAACAAATAGGTTTAAACTTTTGCTTACCTTTATCCTTTGATGTTGGTTGTTTCTTTGATGTTCCAGCATTTGTACCAAAGGTTTCACCTTCCTCATTACCGAAATAACCAAGTCCATTGGTATTCTTGACCGGTTTGGCAGATTCAAGCTTTTGCTCTAGCTTGACAGTACTCTTGTTGAACTTAGCAAGTATTTCCTTTGACTTAGAGAGTTCTTTGGAAATAGCAGGATTTGTTTCCAACAGGTTTTCATTCTCAAAGATGGCAGTGTTCAGTTCTCCTTGCATGTCTTCCTTTTCCACCTTGCTTGCATGGAGTTGAGCATTTAGGGCACTCATCTCTTGTTTCAGCTTGGAGATCTCATGATCTCTTTCTTTCACTAGGTCTTCAGCTTTTCTCCGGTTCTCAAGCTCTTGACACATCCTGATAGTCAGTCCTTCCAACTCCTTTCTCAGGTTGGAGTTTGATTCATTCAACTTATTTACTTCAGCAATTAGGGCTTCCATGTCTGCTTCATCTGAAGAACTATTTTCAGATAGCTCCATCAGTTTTTCTACATTTTCTCTTCGTTTTGCTTGAGATGCCTTGTATTTGACCATAAGATCATCATAGGCTTGCTCAGACTGAGTGAACTGGTGGGTAAGTTCCCTCAATGTGTATTCCCCCATATCTCTTTCCAAGTGGTTAAACTTATAGAAAGGTAGGCTCTGATACCAACTGATGAATACTAAGAGGGGGGGAAGTGAATTAGTATGCCAAAAATCTTCGCACTTAACCACTTTGCAAGACTAGCAGTAAACCAGTAAAATAGTTTAACAGACAAACCAGTTAACAGACATGCAAACCAAATAGCTAATAATGCATTTACCCACAAAAGCACAAACACCATAACACAAGATATTTTGACGTGGAAACCCAAATGGGAAAACCACGGTGAGATGGAACTCACAAGTCACTATCTGCAAAATAGGAACCAGACTGGTTAAGGTCTTACAGTGTTCTTTACCAGAACAGATCCTGTTAAGAATCTCAATCTCTGTTAGGAGACAAGTCCTATTAAAGACTACCTTGCTAGAGGATTTTAGATTCACAGATGTGAACCACCTTGTTAGAGGATTTACAAGAGGCTTTTGGGCCTACCCGGTTAAGGGCTATAGACTTGTCAAAGATGTGAGTAATCAACAAGTGTTTGATCTAGCTAATAGCACTGACTGCTCGGTTAGATCCTTGATAGCTCATTCTTAATGCACTATTGCATTACTTCAGTCTTCTACACATTCATAATCTCTCTAACTCCTCAACCACCTTAAACCCTAGCCGCAATATCAACTATCACAACAACAATAACAACTACAACAACCTAAAACCCTAGACATGATGTCCTTATAAAGGAAACTGATTTCATGTCGGTCCAATAGGATTACATCACAATTTCCTAGGTTCAATGAACCTGGACATACTAGGTAATACATCACAAAAAGCATCGCTACAGTATCGACACCGTCAAACAATCGGTGGGTGGTAACTCATCACAAAGTATTACCGGTTCATACAAAGTGCCGGTTGTCGATTCGACAAAAATGAAGACTGGTAGAAATGTGTTATGCTGCTTTAAACCCTCGTGCCACTTGAGGTCAACATGCCCCTTCAGATCGGAAAACACATTCTGCAAAACATCAATAGTCTAAAGACTATAATACAACATACCGGTTGGAACAAATACCGGTTGTGTTTTAACTCATACATATAAAGAGGATCTCAATGCAAGTGTGTGTCCATCAATGACAATCACAACATAAACATCAAAAATGCCAACAGATCTTCATAATAACATTTCTTCTAATATTCCTTCTTTGGTATCTTCGGAAGATAATAAAATGTTGATGTCTCCTTTTTCTTTGGATGAAGTTAAAAATGTTGTTTTTGCAATGAACCCTGATAAGGCTCCAGGATTGGATGGCTTTACTCCTTTATTTTTTCAGAAATGTTGGGATTTTGTGGGAAATGATGTTTTATTGGCCCTTGAGGAAGCTAGAAGGAATAGGTCTGTTTTGAAAGAGCTTAATAATACAATGATTGCAATTATTCCTAAAAAAGAGGTTGCCAAGACATTTGTTGATTTTCACCCTATTGCTTTATGTAATACTTTGTACAAGATTTTTACCAAGGCTATTTCTTTAAGGTTGGCTAAAATTTTACCTAAGATCATTTCTTTAGAACAAGGTGGTTTTGTTCTAGGAAGGGAGATGACAGAGGGAGCTATAGTGGCACATGAGGTTCTGCATTCTATTTCTACTCAGAGAATCTCGACCATGATCCTCAAATTAGATATGATGAAAGCATATGATAGAGTAGAATGGGGGGCGTTGTGTGTTGTTCTACTTAAATTGGGTTTTTCCAAGGCATGGGTCAAATGAATTCGTGCTTGTATTTCTTCTGCAAGGTTCTCGGTTCTAATTAATGGCTCCCTTTGTGGTTTTTTCTCCTCTTCTAGGGGTTTGAGGCAGGGGGATCCCCTGTCTCCTTTCTTGTTCATTCTTCTAGCTGAAACGTTCAGTTGGGCTATAAGAGCCACTAAGCTGGGAGGGCTTTGGAAGGGAATTAGGATTCAGAATATTCCACAAAGCATTTCACATTGCTTGTTTGCAGATGATACCTTGTTATTTGGTCAAGCCTCTTTGGGTGAGGCAAGAGTGATAAAGGGGATAATACAGAATTATGCACCCTTTTCTGGTCAGAGAATCAATGTTGATAAGGCAAAGATTTTTTTCCTTCATGCTTCACAATTGGTTCAGGATAGATTGAATATTTTTTGGGGATTTGAATCTGGAAATCTTCCTTGTTCTTATCTTGGTATACCTTTCTTCATTAAGAAGGATAGAGTTGAGTTTTGGGATAAGATCATTTCAGTTATCTCTAGAAGGATCCTATCCTGGAATCATAGATGGTTATCTTTGGCTGGTAAGATTGTTCTTATTAAGTCTGTCCTAAATGTTGTTCCTATTTATCTCATGTCTGTTTTGCAGTCTCCGAAAGCGGCTCTTGTTAGTTTGCAAGATACTCTTAGGTCCTTCCTTTGGAGTAATAATAAAGATGGTAAGAAGAAACTCCCTCTGGTAGCATGGGATAAAGTTTGTTTGCCTAAAAACCTTGGGGGCACAGGCATTAGGAGTCTGGAAAGTCAGAATTTAGCCTTAGGTGCTAAGTTGGTTTGGAAATTGTATGAGAGACCATTCTCCTTCTGGGCACAAATTATGTTTGCTAAATATTTAAATAACGGACCAAGAGAATATGTTTTCAAGTTTCTAATTTACCATTTGGTTCAGCTATTTGGAATTTTCTATGTAAATGTAGATCAGTGATTTTGCCTCATCTCTCATGGATTATTCATAATGGTAGAAAAATAAGGTTTTGGGAGAAAGTTTGGAATGGACATCCCCCTCTGGTGAACTTGAGGGATTGGTCTCCTTTAATTTCCACTCTTTCTTCCCTTTGGGGTGTCTTTGTGGCTGATTATTTTGAAATTGAGTATAGTGGGAATCTTAAGGTGGCAAAATGGAAATCAATTGAGTTTTTAGATATTGATCAAAATGTGAAATTGGAATATGAAAAGATGTTGGTGGAGAGAGTAATAATTCTTTCTGATGCTGACGATGAGCTTATCTGGACAAGGAATATCTCTGGTAAGTACACAGTTAAGGATGGCTATAATTCTCTCTTGGTTGCTAAAGATTTATCTACTTGGCCATACAAGTTGTTTTGGCATATGGCTTGCCTCCCAAAGGCAGGTGCTTTTGCTTGGTTAGCAGTGCAGGACAGGGTCCTTACAAGAATGAGGTTGGACAGGTTGGGTATTACTGCAGTATTTTCTTGTGTCTTTTGTAATAAAAATTTAGAATCCTTTGCACACTTGTTTCTTCATTGTGATTTTGCCTATGCTTGCTGGCAATGGTTGTTTGAAAAGCTTAATCTTTCCTTTGTTATTGGTAAGGATCTCCTTTCCCACTTTAGAGCCTGGCCTCTCCTATTTGCCTCATCTTTCTATGCATGTCTTTGGATTATTTCTCCATCTATTGTGATTTGGAATATTTGGTTAGAGCGTAATAATAGGATTTTTAAACAAACAAGTTCTTCCTTGGCTGAGGTTTTATTGAGGATTGAATCTTCCATCTTTGAAGTTGCTTTGTCTTTTATCTATAAGAATTTGGAAGCCCTTACCTCTTTTTCTCATTGGGATGGTAGGGTAACTCGAGTTTGGAGAATGTTATCAATCTTACCTTCTCATGGATCTATTTTAAATAAGACTAATGCTAAAAGTAAGAGAAATTTTGCTTGCTGGAAACCTCCTCCGCAAGGGCACTTTAAATTGAATTTTGATGGTCCTTCTCGTGGGAACCCTGGCTTGGCAGGGGCAGGTATGGTAATTTATGATCATAAGGTAAGATTTATTGAGGCTCGTTGTCATGCGATTGGTTTCAAGTCTAACAATTGTGCAGAATTCTTTGCTTTGTCCTTTGGTTTGGATATGGCTATATCTTTGGGAATTAAGGACTTGATAATTGAGGGCGATTCTATGGTTATTATTCAAAGTGTCATGAAAAAGAAGTCGAATTGTTGGCAATTACAATATATACTTGATCATATTTTGCAAAAATTAGACTTTTTTGATTCCTTCTTGATTTCCCACTGTTATAGGGAAGTGAATAAGATTGCAGATTTCTTGGCTAATTTAGCCATTGACAGTGATGTTAATATGCAGGAGGTAAGTGTGGATGAGATCCCTTCCTCGGTTTTAGAATTTTTAAAGTAAAGAAGGGCATAGTTGTTGTCTTCATCTACCTCCTTATTTGGTGTAGCTTTTCTTTGGTGTGGGTTTTGTTATGCTAGATCACAATGTTTATTTTGATAGGGTGTTTGAATATGGTTTCATTTCTGCTATGTGGTATCATTCTAACTAGTGGTTGGAGAATTGTGTTTCATAGACAGGGGTGGTTCAGACTGGTGTTTTTTGGCAACAATGGATATGCATCCTTCAGTGATCATACTTTAATCTTCCTTCTATATGCTTCTATTGGTAGCTTCCTTTATATCTAATGTGGCTTATGTAATTGGGATGGGTTTTTTGATGTACTATGCCAATGGGCATTTGGTATTGGGTAGAATAGGCTTGTGTTACTTAAGCAATACTAAAGGGTTTTCTTACTGGTTCTTTCCCTTCAGTGCTTTTTGAACCAGACACTGTAAAAAAAAACTTTAAAATTTAATATAGTTTAGTGGTTCTATCCACTTTTATAAAAAAAATAAAAATAAAATAAAAAATAAATAAATAAATCATTTGAATTGTGAATTAAAAATAAATAAATTCAATCTAATTTTATATAACTTTAAAACATGTTACCTAATAATATTTAGTAATAAATAAATAAAATCCAATACATTTGACCATAAATGTGAATTAATTCAAATTCAAATTTCAATATATTTGATAAAAAATATTAATCAGCTAAAATTTAAAATTCAATATACTTGATTTATGAATATTGATAAATTTAAATTCAAAACCCAACATAAAACATGAATTTAATGACTATATATACACCAAACAATTATAAAATAGTATCTCCAATTCCAAATCTATTTTGCTTGGGTGGAAAGAGGAACCCCCGGACTGGCTTCAACAGTTTGGATACTCATGGGAAGGACCCAATAAAATAGTCAGATACCTTGGTATCCCTTTTTCTGTCTCTCCCTCTCTCAAAGACATGTGGATTTGGGTCAAAGAAAAGATTGACAAAAAACCTAACAAATGGGACAATAGAGTTCTATACTTCGCTGGTAGGATCCAAGTTTGCTAGAAAATCCTCTCCTCCTATAGTTTATACTACTCCTCTGTTTGGATGTTCAGCAACTACCAAATTTATGAGATCCAAAAATCTATCAGGCGCTTCCTATGGTCTGATGGTAAGGGTAAAAGAAAGGCCCACGCGGTCAAATGGATTTGGTGCCACATAGATAAGAAACTTGGTGGGCTGGGACATAAGGATCTCAGAACGCAAGGAATTTCTCTGGCTGCCAAGTGGATATTTCATGCCTTGGAAGGACAAGAACCCTGGAAGATTCTTGTCAGAAATAACATACAAAATGGCGTCCCCAAGTCTGCCAAATCTTGGAAAGCCCTCCCCTTTAGTGATCTGGTAGCAGGCGGATTCTCTGTGTCTGTTCAAGGAACTTGGGTGTTTAAGTCCATCTGGAAAGCTTGGGAGCATGTACGTAAACTTATTGCCAACTCTAATATTGACTGTAATAACACCTTGCATGGGGAAAGGTCAATATGGTGGAACCTCTACCATAACTCTAAACCCCTTGCTTTAACCCAAGGATGCTCTGCTAGGTGTTGGTATAATAAGGGCATTAAATATCTCATGGACATCTTGGAACATGATAATCTCATCAGTTGGGAGGATCTTAGCAATAAGTTTGGCCTCCCTGCCTCGCATAAGAGAACCTACAATATGATTAAAAACACCCGTGCTTGTCTAGATCTTCCTAGGAACATTGATGTAGACGCTCACAGATACCTCTCGTTTCGATGGAAGGATGGCTCCCTCCTCTCCAAGGTCAAAGCCAAAGCTATTTACAAACTGCTCACTCATGATACCACGATGATAGCTCATGTTAACTCCCTCTAGTATGTTGACCTTAATACCTCTGTCTGGCAGAAAACGTTTGAGAAACTATGGAAGTCCCCCATCCCCCCTAAAATCAAATGCTTCAGGTGGCAACTAATGTTGGATAGACTGCCTATTAGGAATAACTTTGTTGCCTTCGACCTATGCTTTGTATGTAGGAAGCCTGAGACTATGCGGCACATCTTTTTTTATTGCATTTTTGCCAGAGAGGTCTGGCTGATGTTTGGAATCTCCATTACTGAACATGTTTGTACTCTTGATATTATTACTGGATTCATTCATGGCCTCAAGAAGGATGCTAACTTGTCCTGGCAAATTCTTTCTTCTTTCATACTTTGGTTTATTTGGAAACTTAGAAACGAGGAAAAATTCCAAGGTACTGATAGGACTCTTACTGGGTTTTTTAAGAAACTCACACGTTATAAAATTGTTGTGCAGGTATGCTTTTTGATGAATGTTGAGAGGGAGAAGTCGTTGCATTTCCTCAGGGATGGCCAGGCAACCATGTTCATATATGAGATGAAGGATGGCTTTGAATGGGCTAGAATTGCGGAGAACCAGACTGCATTCGATGAGGCTCTAAAGAAGTTGATCAAGGAACTCAGGGACAATAGAGGTCCCTACTTTGATAAGTCCAAGATGTTTACCCAGGTCCTAGAGCGGAAGAAGGTGGTGTGGATGGAAGGACCACAAGGATGGACAACATGGTTGGAAAACCAGGATGAGATTCTACAATAGGTGTTTAGTAGCTCTTTAGTTGATGTTTATGGATCATTGTATATACTCTTTCTCGTAACTTTTTTTTGGTAGGAGGATGTCTATGTTCAGTTGGATAATCTCTCTGGTTGATGGCTGAGGCTCTGCCTCCAATGCTCGTTTTTGTATAAACTCTCCTTATTTTGGTCTCTCGATATTTAATATAAAAAAAAAAACAATTATAAAGAATGAAAAAATACAAAAGGCCATTAAAAAACAATTTACTATGAAATATTAAAAAAAATATAAGTGTTTAAATATTAAAAATAAGTGGAAGAAAATTCATTAATATTTTTCAAACAATTAAAACTCATTAATTTGAGTAACATTTGAAGGGAAGAAAGCATAAAATGATTTTGCAATCTTTAAAAACGATTCAAAATAGAAAGTTTATTATTATTATTAATGAGCGGATAAATATATTATTTTATTGAATTTTCTATCCACTATTTTCAATAGAAACCAATAGAAATAAAGAAAAATGATATTTTTATAGATATGTAAATAAATATGGAATATAGATTTTTTGCTCAAAATTAAAAAATTTGATTCAACTAATTGAAAAATTGAAGGATGGGTCACAAAAAAGTTTGAGCAATATGGGACTACCTCATACTCCTCAAGGGAGGCACATTACAAACAAGGCATTAATACCTTACCCCCTTATGAAATTTGAACTTGTACCTTTCTTTCAAGAAACCAACTCAAGTTGTACAAATATTTTAATTACAATATAATAATTTTTCAAATAAAATAATGAACAAATATATTTTAGCCTAATAGCTCAACAGTATATAACGTAATAACTTTGGGGTGATGCAATTACAAACCAGAATAACTGCGTCCCTTTACTTATATTACTCTCTAAATATGTAACAAGTCTGTCGTAGACAGCAAGCCAAGTTAACATAGGAAGGAACGTTTGTTGCCTTTTACTTTATTCTTTTTTTTCTTCCCTCATCCTTCTATGGAATATTTACCCCCGTCTTCGTTTTCGATTTGTTTTAGCAAATTGTATGAATGGTTGAAGAAAACAGAAATTGAAGACGTTTGCGTCTTAAAGAAAATTAAAATTGGAGTTCATCTGAGAAAATTCTGTTGAAGAAAAGGGTTTACATCCTCTCATTTAGCAGAATTCTAAGCAAATTTTGGTTAGCTTTTTAAAAATAAAATGTGTATATCTTCTCGGCATTTCTGTCATTATCATGGTGGAAACTTGAAATCCCTCATATGCAAGCAAAATGCCGAGCAATTTTCGGCATGTATTTTGAAAATAAAAATTCATATCTGCAGGCATTATGTTTTAGTTCTCTAATTTGAAGTATTCTGAGATAATTATGGATTGCAAGAAACAAAGGCGTTCTAAATTATGAGTTTTAAAATTGCTCTTTTACTTTTTCTAGGAGGACAAAGAACAGAGGAGTAGGTAGCATAATCGAAAATGAATCCAGAAAAATTTGCAAATAAAACTAACGAAGCTCTAGCATCAGGTTTAGAGCTTGCTCAAGAATTTGGTCATGCACAAGTCAATCCCATTCATTTGGCCGTTGCTCTTATAGAGGATGCTTCTGGGCTACTGAAACAAGCGATTTTGTCCGCTGCTATTGGAGATCAATCAGTGGAATCCGTTAGAAGAGTCCTGCGCCAAGACCTGAAAAAACTGCCTTCCCAGAAACCTGCTCCACAAGAAAATCCTCCCAGCACTGCTCTGATCAAATGCATCAGGCACGCTCAATCGAGACAAAAGAAGAAAGGAGACAGTCATTTGGCTGTAGATCATCTTATACTAGGATTATTGGAGGATTCACAGATTGTGGACAGCTTTAAAGAAGCGGGCGTGAGTGCTTTGAGTGTTAAATCTGAAGTTGAGAAGCTGAGAGGAGAGGGAAAGAAGTTAGAGACTACCTTTGATGATACCAATTTCCAGACCCTGAAAACCTATGGGCGCGACCTTGTGGAAGTAGCTGGGAAGCTTGATCCAGTTATTGGCAGAGATGAAGAAACTAAGAGAATCATCAGAATTTTGTCTCGGAGGACGAAGAACAATCCAGTGCTAATTGGAGAGGCTGGTGTTGGAAAGACTGCTGTGGTGGAGGGACTGGCTCAAAGGATTGTTAGAGGAGATGTACCAAGGCAAGTTATTTTCTGCTAAACATGTACTGATTTTTAGCAATTTTTAGAAAAAAAGAGAAGGGTTGGTAAGAGGAGCATTTGACATTTAGGCTGGCCTTCTTTAATATTTTTATTTACAACCCTGGGAGTTCCTGTATGATAGGTTGTAGTAAGTTTACAGTAGTACTTACAGAAGGTTTTTGTAAAATTGTCTGTTTTATGTCAGTTATATTATTGTTCACTTTCAGATTTTATTTTCTAAGTAGTCTATGTTACCCTGTTCTACATGGCACACCTCTTCTAAAATAGCCATTGACAACTCAAAACATACAACAATATGCCCACCTGATATATTACTGCAAGCAGAAATTAATAACTCTGAAGCAACTTGCACAAACTATTCTAAGCATAGAAAATATGTCATTTTGAGGCCGGCAAGCTCTAGATATCTGCTCAGCAGGATTTCTTTTGCATTTTGGTTAGAGATTGGCACTATCCTCGTAAACTAGTTTTGCCTTTGTAACCTATCATATAATAAAAAATTGATGGATTTGGACTATTTAACTACGATTAGGGCAGGGGCTGGCATTAAGTTGGCTGGCATTAAGTTGCATTTTTTGCAGTTAATTTGGGACTTCGTGAATTTTTACTTTGAGATTCATAAAATTTCTTTGGAAAGTTGCAGCAATTTGCTGGAAGTTAGATTGATAGCATTGGATATGGGAGCCTTAGTGGCTGAAACAAAGTACAGAGGTGAGTTTGAAGAGAGAATTAAATCTGTTTTGAAGGAGGTGGATAAATCCCAAGGAAGAGTCATTCTGTTTATTGATGAAATACATTTGGTTCTTGGTGCTGGTGAGTGATTTTTTATTTTCGTTTTCTTTCTCTTTTTGATTAAATCTATATAGCTGTCATTATAATCGGTTGTCTTCAATTTGACAAAGGGATTTGTTTTCAGGGCGTACTGAGGGTTCAATGGATGCTGCTAATTTATTGAAACCAATGCTTGCTCGCGGCCAACTGAGGTGTGTGGGAGCAACTACACTGGAAGAGTATCGAAAATACGTAGAGAAAGATGCCGCATTCGAGCGCCGATTTCAGAAGGTTGGCCCTTGATTCAGTTTATTCATATTGATGCTTTTTTATTTTCTGGTCTGTATCACTGTAGGATCACAGGTCACATTGTAAGTAGCTTATCTTATTAACTGTCTTTGGCAGGTGTACGTGGCTGAACCTAGTGTGGCGGACACCATCAACATTTTGCGTGGTTTGAAAGAAAAATACGAAGGTCACCATGGTGTGAGGATCATGGACAGAGCATTAGTGGTTGCTGCCCAATTATCCAGTCGTTATATAACTGGTAAGTTCTTCAAATGGATGTTCATATGATTGAAGTGGTATTAGAAAAGGTAGCATTGTGTGGAAGCTCTTAATATATGAGATTTGATCATAAATGGATGGAGTTTTAAATTTTAATCAGACGATTGTGTATAATTAATGTCTTGATTTTAAATTATTAGAAGTTTGATGAAGCTTGAAACATTAATTTTTCATTGAGCAGAATGCAGGCATTTTGTGAGCTTTGTGAAAGTGATTATTTATTGTTTGCTTGTTTGGATTCTAAACAGATCGGCATCTTCCTGACAAAGCAATCGATCTGATTGATGAGGCATGTGCAAATGTGAGAGTACAATTAGATAGTCAACCTGAAGAAATAGATGCACTTGAAAGGAAAAGAATTCAACTAGAAATTGAAGTCCACGCTCTTGAAAAGGAGAAAGACAGAGCAAGCAGGGCTTGGCTAGTGGAGGTTAGTACTGAGATCTACCTTTCTTTTAGAAAACTAATTTTTCTATCTTGTTTGAGGGTTGTATATACGCCCACAAAGAAAGATTATTCTGGTATGCAAGGGATTTTCTGTAGGATTGAAAGTAACTTATTGCTCTTATTTTTCCAATCTTACAGGTTCAAAATGAGCTTAATGATTTGAGAGATAAGTTGCACCCTCTTAAAATGAAATACCACAAAGAAAAAGAGAGAGTGGATGGAATTCGTCGGTTGAAGCAGAAGCGTGAAGAATTGCTGTATACTCTCCAGGAGGCAGAGCATAGGATGGATCTGGCAAGAGTTGCCGATTTAAGATATGGGATTCTTCCAGAGATAGATGCAGCAATTGCTCGACATGAAACTAATGTTCAAGGAAATTTAATGTTAACAGAAGTTATAGGACCCGATCAAATTGCAGAGGTATGTGTAATGTGAAAGTTCTGAATTATTCTTTACAGTTTTTCTATTGGTACTTTTAATACTTGTAGCTGTAGGCTATGAGTTCAATTCAGGGTGGACTTATAATGGTCGTACTTTATAATTTGCATGTTATGAAGACAACTGAAAGTAAACTTGTAGTGACGGTACCTTTATTGTACAATTACAGGGATATTAGTATAACTTACTGATTCATGCAGGTGGTGAGTTGTTGGACTGGTATTCCTGTAACCAGGCTTGGCCAAAATGATAAGGAGCGGCTGTTAGGCCTTCCTGAAAGGTTGCATAAAAGAGTTGTCGGGCAAGAGAAAGCAGTTAAGGCAGTTGCAGATGCTGTGCTGAGATCGAGGGCAGGACTCGGGAGACCACAGCAACCTACTGGATCTTTTCTATTCTTGGGACCAACTGGAGTTGGTAAAACAGAGCTTGCGAAGGCTCTTGCACAACAACTGTTTGATGATGAAAACCTGCTAATCCGGATTGATATGTCTGAATACATGGAGCAGCATTCAGTTTCTAGGCTCATTGGGGCACCACCTGGGTATGTATAGCGTATTAGGTTTCTTTCAGATTGGACTTATTCCAAGTGTTTTTCCTTATTTATATACTGAATTAGTGTAGCCAATATTTCAGCTGAATTTTTATCGTTTATTTCAGATATGTTGGTTATAAAGAAGGTGGACAACTGACTGAAGCAGTTAGAAGACGACCATATAGTGTTGTTCTATTTGATGAAGTTGAGAAGGCACATGTATCTGTATTCAACACCTTGCTTCAGATGCTTGATGATGGTAGATTGACAGATGGGCATGGTTGTACAGTCAACTTCTCCAACACAGTCATTATCATGACATCCAACCTCGGAGCAGAGTACTTGCTTGCAGGACTCTCTGGACGCACAACCATGCAAGTTGCTCAAAAGAGAGTAATGCAACAAGTAAGTGCAATTAACTTATGGCTTCTTGTGGTTTCTTGTACTCAATCATCCTGAGCTAGTTGTCATGGAAATATCTGTGATGCTCAAAGAAAAGCTGTGGTGTTAAATTTTCTTTATTGACCTTTATTGCAGGTGAGAAAGCACTTCAGGCCAGAGCTATTAAACAGACTTGATGATATAATAATCTTTGATCCTCTTAAAAAAGAGGATCTGAGTAAAGTTGCTAGATTGCAGATGAAAGATGTAGCCGTACGACTTGCAGAAAGGGGAATTGCTCTGGCAGTCACCGATGAAGCTTTAGACCTTGTCCTTGAGAAAGCATACGATCCTGTATGTCTGTTTTCAGAGTTTTTTTTCTTGTTTCTATAAATTTCTATTACATACCTCGTTGCTTGTCCAATCTACTGTTCAATCGGTAAGAAGCATTTCAACATCAGACTGAAATTTGAGCCTTATATTAGAAGGGTCCTGGTCCAAAAGTATAATTATCTCTATACCTTTATCGACGGTAGCTTCCATTGTAATGAAAATTATGCTACTGTTTAATGGGTAAGAATTTTGAGCCCTGTATTAGAAGGTTCCTGCCCTGGTCCAAAAGTAGATGTGGACATCACACTAGAAGGATACTGATTCAAACATATTAAGTTGCTTGCACAAAGATAGGAAGATCAGTAATGGAATGCTAGGACAACCTACAATATAGCTGAAATAAAGAAATTTAAAAATATTTAAAATTACAGCCATTTTTTTCCCTTTGTGTAAGGCCAAGAAACGCTTGAAGTTAAAAAGTTTACAAAATTGCTTCTTAGTTACGAGGAAAAGAAAACTTATTACTTTTGGAAAGCAACAAGCGTTAAAGAGAATTGGTATCAAATATGGATTTTTGTCATTTTCTTGGCCGATTTAACTCTAAATGTGATTCTATTATATTTTGCTCGGGACATGCATCAGCATTTTATTGATGTTATTGGAGCAGTGATCGGTTACACTAACTAGTTGAATTGGTTAACTTTTAGAAGAAAAGAAACATCTAATCAGTTGTAAATTGCAGGTTTTATTATATATACAATTGGGGTACTAAGATATTACATTTGTACAATGATCTCTCTTGGGAATTGGGATTTAGTTTTCTGTTCACTGAATCTTTGTGTTTGTTTTTGTAGGTTTATGGCGCTAGACCCTTAAGACGCTGGCTGGAAAAGAAAGTTGTAACCCAACTGTCTCAAATGCTCATCAGTGGAGAAATTGATGAAAACTGTACTGTATTCATAGATGCAATTCCTGAACAATCAAGATTATCCTTTCATGTAGACAGGAATGGAGGACTAGTTAATCCAATGGATACTGTCAAATCTGGAGCATTTCAGGCTGTCAAGAAAATGAGAATTGAAGAAAAGGACGACGATGAGCCAATGGAAGAAATTATGTGATGTGTTTATTCCTCCCATTGAGCCGTGACATCAAATTTAGTTAGTAATTTTCTGAGGATGAGTTAAACGTAATCAATTGTATGGTTTGGTACATACTTTGGATCAATATATTAAACTAATGTTTTTGTAACAATGCACGATGGCAAGAAGAGTTAAAACTATGTTGGCCTGTAAGTTTGAGGAAAATTACCTCAGCGTCGCTGTGACTCTTCTTATCTAACGTAATTCCCTGGGATTGAAAAGGACCAACGGTCAAAATAGGCATTTTGACACATTTAAATAAAATGCTACCAAACTATTGTCGAACATCATTTTGGCTTTATGACCAAATCAGTAATGTTAATAGTCATTAGTGTTTTATTTTTTCAGAATCTAGAGGATTATTTGAAAACATTTAACTTTTATGGAAATTAGAATAACTTGAAAATGTTAAAATGGTTATAGGTCTATGGTACTAGAATATTTAACATGTTATTATTTGTGTGTCCTAAATTTGCTTTGCATTGTAACTAAAATAGTAGACAGTCGATCATCTTTTTAAGGTGGATTGCCAATAGTTAGTAAAGTGGTGGGCTTAAGATGGGGAGAAGCCAAGGGTAGTTCCAAATTTTATACTCAAAGGATTGACAATAGTAGCACGTGTTCAACAAGTTTAGATAGTACATATGTTGAGTGTGCCTCATTTGACCTATTTGTACATCAATCTTCTTTACTTTGAGAGGTCTCTTTTAGGTTCTAGCCAGAAATAACTTCTTGTAAGAGTTGATTAGCAACCCAGAAGGAGCCAAGGATTGTCTCTAACCAAAGCAACCTTCCACACAAGAGCAAAGCAATGTAAATGCTATGAAGCCAAAGAATTAATTAGATGCATACAAATGGTACAATACATGAGTGATGTTCAATTCGAAAACCCCTAGATATATAAACAAAAGTGAAAACCTTAGTCAAACTAAGTTTGTGACAAGTATCTTAATCATAACGAAACACAAAAAGTAAATGAACAAAGTAAGCTTAAGTATTTGAATATGAATGGGACCTGAAATGAAATTGGTTAGGTGACATACTTGATGTAGAGCCACAGGGAAACTAGGTAGGATTCCCACTCCCAACACACTCACTCAACTTACTCCAATTGATCAATCAACAAAAGGCTTACTTCCACACATCAACCTCACAACAGACTCACAACACCAACAAGAAAGAACAGACCCAAACCACCTTCATACCATGTCATTTCACATCCCTCTTGACATGTTTCATACATTGGAAGTGGTCTACAAACTTCCTAATATCCTTGTTTTTCACAAAGGCTTCACAATCCTTGTAGCCCTAGTTTTTGAGTCTTTGGGGAATAACTCACAAACTTCCCAAAACACTTGAATTTTTTTTTGCATATTTGAGTACCCTTTTGGACCCTCTATAACATATTTCAGATTAATGTGGGAGTCCTTTGGACCATCTATACAAAATATTGCCTGTCCTAATTGGCCAGGAGCCCCAATTAGGCCTGTTTTACAAAGCAACCCCTCTAGAATGGACTCACATTAACTTCACAACCATTTGGGAACTCATAAAATGTGTCAAAACAAAGGATTCCACAATAATTTTGGGTCTTTACTCAACCAATTTCCCACAAACCAATCTACCCCTCTTCAGTTGCTTGCCATTACACAATGCCAAGCATTTCAGTGCACCTTTCTCACTCCTCCACTCATGGCCACCTCTGTCAACCCTACCATGCTATGATACACCTGTTGGGCCAACCTTCCCTTGAGTTTGAGGAATTTTCACTCTTGGGAATGTAAGAAACCAACCATGCCTTATGAAACCCTTGGCAAGGTTTCAATAGAACCTGAAACTGAAGAAAATCAATCCCCTAGCTCCAAAATATATTTCAACCCCTGAAACAACTTGGATATGTTACATATAACACTTTTTCAACCCTCCAAACACATTAGATGCATTCACTAATCGGACACAATAATGAAACAAAGAGAATACACAAACTGAGACACAAATTCCTGCAACAAAGATGGCTTCTCGTTCATCAAATCTTCATAAAATCATACAAGTTTGGCCTCAGATGATTTTATATGCAACATCCAACGTCTTCCAATGTCCACAACTGAAATTTGAACCATAGGACCGTTAGAGACCAACTAACCACAAAAGTTGTTAAGTTGACAACAGAAGCTGTCATGACAATTTGACAACAATGCACAACTTTGCACTCTTGGCCTTATAATCGACCAAACCAACACAAAACCATTATATAGGAGTCGAATATGCCCACACAACACAAATGACATCTTTCAGGACTCATCTTGGTCCTTTTGAACAAGTGTGACCAAGGTTGACCCCCTAGATCCTATTACATGACTAGATAAGCAAGATGGCTATAAAGTCTTACAAACATGATATTGTTCCACTTGGATCTTAAGATCCTTATTACATTAAAAATAATAAATATTAAATTGCTCATGGATTGGACTAATTATGTCCACTTGGTTCCCCTACACCAATACTCCATTCTCATCATCCCCCCCGACATGCCCACTTAAATGCAACTTTAGAAAAATGATAAAACATGCAAAGATGAAAGGATGGACCTTGGATACAAGGTCATGTTGGGTACCTATGTATAAACAAATCTCTCACAAATGGAATAAAGGAGAAAAAATTGTAGAAGAAAACCTCTCCAAAAGAGAGAAAAGATGCAAACAGGTATTGTAGGTAGTAAAAGGAAGGACAAAAGATGAACCCCCAAATACTTCTATCACTAATATGCAATCAATGCCCCCCCCATAGGAGAGAAGAAGAGAGACATGTAGCCTCCCCCATCGTTTATAATCTCCAAATATGGTAGATGATCAATAAAGGATGATGGTGAAGATCCAAGAACACCAAACAACATTCCTTCCTTTGGCAAGAAACTATGCCAAATATATATGTAGGATGTCTTCCCAATCCAAATAGGAATTTGTGGGGAGAAATATCATGATATATGAAATTGTCTTTGAATTTTGCTCATGTGTTGTCATGTTCATATGAAAGGATGTCATATCAAATTAAGTACAAGCCTGATCATTGAAGAAGGTGACAAGCTAGGGCCATGCGCAAATGAATGAAGAATATGATCCAGAGGCAAATATGGTGTAACAATATCTATGATAGAGTTTTCATCAAAAAAGAGATTTTTTCAAGTGTGTCATTCAAGTCTACAAGACGGTACTCATAAAACAAACCTACAATATTTCTCTAGTACTCATACCAATGTACCAAATTGTGAAGACCATGATGTGCTTGCTACAAAGAATCATTTGAAGCAACAATTGATGAAGATGATGTGATTTCCATATATGTCATCCAACTTTATTTTCAATCTCATGATAATGTGTCCACACAAAATATCCAAATGTTAATGCTTATAGATGAATCTACTAATGTTAGAATGCAAAAGTTCTCAACCTCGGGATAGTGATTTGAAGATAAAGAAGAAGAGTTCTTTGAACTTAGATTAAAATTCATTGAAACCAAAGAATCAATGGATGTCTCTTTAGGAGGACCCTCGATGATATCACAACTATCAAGACTTGCCAAATGATTAATCTACTATATTGTATAATAATCATATGATGGGTTGTCACATTCATCAAGGGGCATAAGACCATCCAATACAGAATATGCAATGAGTGGAAAGTGATATGGGTCTCCATAAAGTGTGTGGGCACTCAATATGTCGGATGAAATGCATAGTATCAAAATCAATACTACTACTTTTGAGTAGGGGAATAAGAAACAACTAATTAAGACTCGAACAAAAGATTCAAATCTTAAGTTCCATATTTAATTACTACCTTAGTTGGAGTGTAAGAGACAAAATAAAAGACTTGAACAAAAATCTCCCACCAAAGCTCTTTGTTGTGCCCAAAAATGCATAGTTGTGCTAAAGATGTATTGATGAAAGATGTAGAATGTAGGTGCTCACAAAATCAATATTACTTTGCATTCATGGAGGCCTCTTCTATTGACAACATGACTTTGCATTTTGAGGATTGTGTTGCAAATGACAAATTTGGTTTTATAATTATTTGTTGAGATGGATGGAAGATTAGGATTTGATAGATCATTTGTTAACTCCCTAGAGTGGATGTGGAGAGGTCACAATCATTAGCTAGTTCTCCCATGTTGATTAATGTGTTGAATAAATTTATTGATTACTCAACTAACTTAATTGAAGAGTCAATATAATTGTTTAATCAGTTAACTAAATTGATTGATTAGTCAATTGAATTGATTAATTAGTTATCTAAATTGAATGGAAATATGATTTTTTATTTAGTTATTTATGAATAGTGAATTTTGTGATTTTATTTGATATTTGTGAGAAAAATCTTTTTTAAATATTTGGTGGGAAAATTATCTATTTTTAAAAATCAATCATATAATAAAGAATATTTAATTATTTTGATTTTGGTGGAATAATTAAGGTAGATTGAAATATTTTGATGAGTGGATGAGTGATAAAATTTTAGTGTTTGTATTTTGTCCCTTCTTGAGATGACATTGTGATTTATTAGAGGTGATGTTATTTCAAAGAAAAAAATATAGCACTTTTTGGGATGAAGAGGGTGGTGATGTACCCAAGTCAATTGGAAAATATATACTCTATTTTTTTTTATGATGTATAAATGAGACATTTGCACCATGTTTTATGAGTAATATGATGTGATCGATAGATGTACATACACTTAAGATGTATGGATGTTCATATTTATGCAATATCATTCATGTGATTATGCATGTAAGGATATTTGATGTGTGTTTTTATTTGATGATAAATTGTGATGTATGATGTGATGATATAACATGTTATTATGTGATGACTATGGAATTGACATGAAGATGCAAATAATTTGATTGTGATGTATATAATGGACTTATGATGGATGTATGAAATGAATATTTGATATATAGATATTTTTGGTAATGATGTAACTTCAGAATAAATGATGGTGAATAGATAAAGGAATGAGTTAATTGGATAAAATTAAAAAACTTAACTACTTTTTGGCACAAGTTGAATCATGATTTATATGATGAAATGAATAATGGATAATGATTGTGGAGTTGATGGATTTAGACTGACAAGGGATTAAGAATATTAGGAACAGGTGTTGTACACTTTACATGACATGGATTTTTTTAATTATGTATAATAAATATTTATTTTGATGCGTCCTTTAGGTAATGTGTTTGGCTAGGTTAAATATTTATTTAAGTCCCCTTGTAAAGTTACATGTAATATTTGTTAAAACAACCAAGATCACTTGCAAAACTCGAAACTCTCCACAAGCAAGGAATAAGAAAATTGAGAAATATCATAAGCCATTTTTGGAAAATGTACAAAAGGGCCTTGGTTATAAAGGCAACCAAGAAGAGGTGAGAAGGTAGGAATGAAACTTTGACTACCCCTCGAAGTATGCAACAAGTAGAGGACTCTATGGATAAGTGTTGGGACACTTGGTGAGTCTACATGAGGTGAGACAAAAGTCTAGCTAACCTCTAAGTTAGCTCAAGTGTAGTTTGAATAGAACTCAACTATGTAGGCTAAAAGCAAATTAGTTAGACAAAACCTATTTTCACACTAACACCCTCCCTTAAGAAATACTCAAGGGTTAAGATAATCATAGGAAATATGAGTCTCAACGTCATGAATTGATATGGTACTCATGTATGAATGGATATATCTCGTTAATAGAGAAAGAGAGAAAAAGCTATGGGGATAGAACTCCCATCTAAAAGAGAGAAAGAGAAGGATAAGACTTCCTACAAAAATGTCCATGCAAATACAAACATAATGATGAAGAACTCTTGAAGCATTTCAACAATTATAAACTCTGTCGAAATATGAACTAGTGTATGCTAGAATCAATGAACCTCCAAAGATGTAGATCAAGAGGTAGAACTATGATCAAAGAACACAAATAACAAAGCATGAGTGACTTGTAGTACACTACTTCGAAGTTCTTAGCGTTCAACATAGATACAAGAATCTCACAAAATGATCCATTGAATTAATCCTCTAATTGACAGATACAAAAGAGTAGGTCTGTGTGACCCCCCTAAAAATTTGTGAAGTCCATAATGCTCCACAAGGTTCCTCCACTACTCCACTAAAAACTAGAATCCATTAGCAACACAAATCTTATGATTCTCCCCCTTAACGTTGATGAGGAAGTGATGATGGTAAACCAACTGAAAATTGGGCACAATGATGTGCACATGACTGAGATCCAACATTAGATCAACTATTCCCCCTCGAGGAACACACATTTAGTTTTGTGGCAATTTATATGTGTGCATTTACAAAATTACATCTTGTGACCTAAGTTCTTACATGTTTTATGTCAAGAGGTGGACAATGAAGACATATATCAAGTTGTCTTTGAAACCTCAACAAGATGACAAAAACTAAAAAAGAAACCCCCATATTGCAAAACATGGACCCCCCTAAAGTATATCATAATATATCACTTTATTTTAGTGCATAAATATATAATAAAAAATATGTGCAAGTCCTCAAAAGAGACATATTCAAAGTCTTGATATTTTGGAATAATATCGTGAGAAAATTACACCACCATTGTTTAAAGCTCAAAAAATCATGTAGGTTCAAGAAATTGTACCCAAAAATGTGTCTGTATGAGCCCAGATGAGCCTCTCAAAGTTCTAGAAATTGGGATTTTGCAGGGTGTCCTCTTGGAAACAAAAAAATAGAAAAAATATGTGCATCATTCGACAAAATAAATTATACTAGTATATAAAGCACTAAAAAATATGCACAGTGAAAAAAAACCTCAAAAAGGCCTCCATTTCATTGAGAAACAACCTATCAAAGTTGAGGTAAAAATCAAAACTACTCAACGGAGAGGGGTGCCTAGTTGGGGAAAATTCGAATGTCATCATGATGGCATGCTGATGTTAGAAAGATTACTTAGCTTGTACAAATATTAATGGGGCATGTTGACTAGGCGTACAAATTGTTGACGTGGTATATGACTAGGTTGTACAACCTAATAACATGACAACTAATTGAGTATGTATTGTTGTTGGTGTGGCAATGGGTATGTTTGTATGGTCAAGTGTTATGGTGTTGGTATGCCTCGGTTGTACAATTGACTATGCATGGTGATATGATGTTTGTATGGTTGCTAAATAGGAGGTGACATCAACAAAAGGTGATAAGCTACAATTTTTTTTACTTTCGTCAACGGTTAAAAGTTTGGTCGACCGCATGCACGGGGATGATGTCACCTTACACAAGGCTTATTTTTTGAATGAAAAACTTTTTTGCATATTTTTTTTAAATGCTTACAATTTTTTCTAACCTACATGTGAATCGAGGAGCCAAGGCAGGTCGACACAAGCATGATATGGTGACCTTACAGATCTATATGGTCCTTCTATTAATGCACCCAGAAACCTAAAAAAATGAGCAGTCTCTAAAACATGGAGTATTATATATCAAAATTCATCTCTTGGCCCTTTGGAGTGCGACCTTGACATCAATTTTGCTCCACGATGCACAATTTGATGCCCTATACCCATGACCTTGACAAAATAAGAGTAAAAGGGAGAGTTTTTACAAGGTTTCTTTGACATCATGTTGAAACAACCAAGATCACTTGCAAAACTAAAAACTCTCCACAAATAAGCAATATGTGAGATGAGAAATATCATAAGATTTTTTTTGAAAATGTTTAAAGGAACCTTGGTTATAGAGGCAACCAACAAGAGGTGAGAAGGTATGGACAAGAGTAGGGACACTTGGTGAGTCTACATGAGGTGAGACAAAAGTCTAGCTAACCTCTAAGTGAGCTTAGGTGTAATGTAAATAGAACTTAAATATGTAGGCTAAAAGTAAACAAATTAGACAAAACCTCTTCTCGCACTAACATGTTGTGGAAGTGAAGATCACAGAGTCACATACAAATAATCACTCACAAGGTATAAACTAGAAATGAATCAAATAGAAATCAACACATCAATTAACATAAACTAGATGAAGTACATAATGCAACACTCATATTAGTATACAAATGGGTTTGAGATGAGGTGGTGGGAAATAACTATGAATAATCCTCTAAGTAGTGAACACATCTGAGCACATGTGACAAGTGTTGCTAGGACACAATGCAAGGTATGCGTGCCACACTCAGTCATGTGCGAGACCATGTGGAGGGTGATGGAAAAAATCACTAACCTCCCCATAAAATTGGAGAGAATATCTCTAATCTCTAATGAGGTGAGATGACAAGGTCTTCAACCTCATGTGTAGACATGTGGTGAGACAAAAAAATGTCTAACTAAAAAAATGAACTTAACCTTTAATGTTAAGGTTAAGTTAGAATAAGCCACTAAGTGTGACTTAAGCCTAGGTGGGCATTAGGAAAACCCAGGTTCACTTTAACACTCCCCTTAAGTTATACTTAGGGAGAAATAATTCTCAAAAGTGAATATGAGACTTGAGAAAAAAAACCTTGATAAGGTATGGACATGTACAAATATCTCATAAATCAGAGAAAAGGGAGAAAACCCAATGGGAACAAAACTCCTCTCCAAAAGAGATGATACAAATGCAATGAAATGTACAAGTGAAAGAAGAGAAGTGATTGACCTCAAGGACTACTTCTAGCACAAGTACATCCAATTGAGGCATTTAGTGTTGAAGGAACAATTCTATGAGTTTGGAGTGAGTCTAGTGATGCTTACAAGCTAGTTGTCTATGAATGAGTGTTGCAAATTAGCCACAACAATAACTAATGAGCTTTTTGAGTATTAACACATCAAGAAAGGTGTCTACTCATTGTTCATATATTTTTGAGCATTCCTATGAACCCTTTGGCAGTTTGGAGGCAATTTCGACTTAATAAAAGCCATATGGAGTATTGTTTAAGTCACTAAAGGGCCTTGTTAAACCATTATTATTGACTGTTCTAAATCTGGTCTCAAAATCAGACATGAGAAGACTGAACTTACTTAATTCATGAGGTATTTATTCATTGTAATGATTAAAACTATTAAATAATGGAGTATGGTATTGTTGTTTTCATTTTTGAAGTCTCAAATGATGCTTAACAAGATATGTATTATGTTTTGAATGCATTTAAATCATATAAAAAAATTGCTACATCTTTTTAATATTTGACAAAGTGTTGTTTATCAAATTCTTCAAAAGAAAAGTAAAAAAAAACAAGAGTGAACATTTCATGATAATTTTTACATTTAAAATATTTTTTATTATAAAATTTACATCTTTGTAATTTAAAAAAAAAATAAAATAAAAAATTTTAAACTTTTTAATCGACTAAAAATAAAACATTTAAAACCAATAAAATTTTAAATATCACTAAAAAAAATAAAAATTATAACAATTAATTTCTAACATAACCTAATTAAAAATTTCATTTAAACATACTTTTATTTTATTTTATTTAAAATACATTTACTAATAACTAACCAACCAAAATTGACAAAAAAAAAAAAAATATCTGTAGACATTTTTAAAATTTACTATATTTAAAACATCTAATTACATTTTTTAATTAATTTATCCTAAAAAAAAGCTGTAGAATGCTGATTTATTTTTCACAGAGAAGACCATAAAAATAAAACCACACCCAATTACAATTCCACCTTCGAATAAATCCACTGTAGAGTGTGTTTTTTGATAAAACTCATACATTTACTTTAGTTAAATCAATTTGTTTGAGTGTGTTATCAGTCAAAACTCTCAAAAACAGAATCAGAGGGAAAAGCCCGTGCTATTTAAAACTCCACACGGGAAAATAAAAGCGAAAGAAATCTTTAAAATTTGCAAATGCTCATAAACATTGCCATTGTTGAATTCGGCAGTTAATTTGCAGTGGCTTAAGGGTTTTAGGGTTTTGAGATTTGTTACAGTTGAAAGAAATGAAGATAGAAGAAGTACAGTCCACTTCGAAGAAGCTGCGGATTGCAACGCATACGCACATAAAAGGCCTCGGTCTCAAGGTTCGTAGCCTTCTTCTTTCTCTATATCCATTATAATCTAAAACTATTTATGACTGTATACTCTTCTGAAGTTCTGAATTATTGTTCATGGTTACCTGCACAGTGGGCATTTAAGGGCTTGCATTCTTTGTTCTTTGGGTTTTTATGAAGAAGATGGATTTCGAGCGAGTCGATTTTTTTGAATATTGTTAAAGGCCACCCGGACAGAGGGCTTTAGAGTCTATTATTCAAAATTCATGTACATTTATTTGTGTTTGTGTTTATTTATGCTGGGTACATATATTCTATGAAGCACTTCCAAAGGCTAAGGATTATATCAATATTGTGTAGGGTTGCTTAGACATCTGGGTTTTATGGTTTATATTCTTTCATCATTCCAACCTCGCGCGCAATTTTTGTTATATTGGGTGTAGCAAAGAAAATAACTAAAACGTAGAATTCTTTAAACACTATGGTTTCCTGGATGCCAGGGTTTTAGGGTTTATAATACTTCATTATTCAATATTAGTGGGCTTATTTAGTTTTGTTTCCTTTTGTGGATTCAGGAGGATGGCAGGCCTTTGCCTCTGGCTGCGGGTTTTGTAGGGCAGGAGCAAGCGAGAGAAGCAGCTGGACTGGTGGTGGACATGATTCGTCAGAAGAAGATGGCTGGTCGTGCCCTTCTTTTTGCCGGTGCCCCTGGTACTGGAAAAACTGCTCTTGCATTGGGTATCTCCCAGGAGCTTGGAAGCAAGGTATTTAGTCTGAAGCTATTTTAGTTAATAGGCTTCCTTTGCAGAGTAACCTTTGGCTTGGATTCTGTGACTGACTGTTGTTTTTGTTGTCAAAGTCAATACGAATTAGAATTCAGTCTTATCCTTTGGGCATGTGCCTTCCAGTTCTGGATTCTGTATTTTAGCTAATTTGAACACTTAGGATGTATTTTAGCTAATTTGAAAATTTCAGTGTTCCATGGGATGCATCCCCTCCGCTGCCACCCAACTGGCACCAGCAGGTGGAGATGTCCCCAGGATGCTTCCCTCTAAGAGGGAACGTTTCCAGGATGCCCTCCCTTGATAGGGTGTCCTTGGGACACCTTGGGTGCTTCCACAAGTCTTTCAAATGCTCCCAAAATTGCCAGTTAGCTGTACAGTTTTTCTATGTCATGATAATGTTTTGATTCGTGTCAAAGCTTTGAGCAAGCAGACAACATGATGGCATGTTCAAATAGTTAACTTGGACGAAAGAAGCAATACTTGCACGGTATGGGATGCAATATAGACCATTCAAACAACTGTTACTGTTTTTGTTTACTTGGATGCACACTCTCTTATTGTAACTTTAGGAAGTTGCTATTTCAATATTTGAAAAGATTCAGGAATGATGCTATTCCTGCCATCAATTGTGTAGCTCTCATCATTTAGACTGCTAGATTCTCTAGCTTCAGTGTTAGTTCTCCAAACTCTAAAGAATTAAGATTTGGTTAAAAATAATGGGGACTTGGTGTTGAGAAAAGTTGAAAACATAGTGATAAGATTATGAAACATGGAGCGTGTCACTAGGGTCAATGTGGTCTTGAAGGCCTTAATTTGGGCTTGGTATCAGGGGCTCTGCCCCTCAACCCTGCTATGTACCACTTTGAATCCTGAAAGGAGTGCTGTCCCTGAACTCTATTAGGGGCACTGCCTGTCAACCGTGGTCGGGCTCCAATTCTAGACCCTATATATATAATTGCACCACCAGCTGCTGTACGCCCATTTTGAAACTCTGTGGAACAATGGGAATTTTATACTATTCAATTAGAGCTCAAAAGCCATTTAAAATTTTCCAAAATATGAAGAAATCCAATTGTAGGAGGCCTGCAAATTTTCATTTCGCACCCGTAATTTCAAAAATGTGATGCAGGGGCATCCTGCCTACCCATTCCCGAATGGGAGCACCAAAACAGCGTATGGACATCCATCAAAACATAACAGAGAGGGGTTTTTTGTCAGATATTTAAAATGGGAAATTAAAGTCCGCACTCCTTAATTGTTTGTCAGAATGCCTCAAGAAATAGATTCGTTGAAACGGCTGTTGGAGAATAAGAAGAATAATGGTCACTGAAAATTTAAGAGGCAATAGATGTTGCAGAGCATCAGCTATTTGTGGGATGACCAAATACAGAATAAAATTGGGATGTGTGTTAAGGAATGAGAGGGAAGAAGCTGTGTAGTGGGTAAGGAGTTGAGTAGTGGTTAAGAGAGAGGACAGCGATAGTGGGAAGTTGGAGCAGGGGAAATTTAAAATGGAATTGCGTGGAAATAGAAGGGGGTTGGTGTAGTAGAAGTGTTGACTTTTAGCACTTTCAGATTAATATAAACTCAGAAAACAGATTTGAGTTTCTAACTAAATTGATTAGATGCAAGATTTAGAGTTTTCTAGGTTTAGGCATCACATAGAAATAAACAAACAAGAACAAGACACGGTTACCCTGGGAAAACCTCCTAGGAGGAAAAACCCAGCCAGAAAAGATCCTCAGATCTGATTATGGATTATATTCATATGAAGATTACAACACTTATCTTTAGTACTTGAAGATGATTGCACATAGGGCTGATAAGGTCTTCAACAAGTCTGCACTTTTGCAAGTCTCAAGCCTGCCCCATTTAACACAGTAATCAGCAATCAGATCCACACCCTAGGTCAGCACTTTATTGTATCTTAAGTCTGCCCCTTTGCCTGAAACTGGACTGCAGCCCTAGCTGTTCGAATCTGGAATAGTTCGCCCTCCTTGCACTGGTATTTGCTCTTGATATTAGCGCCTTTTATGACAGATACAAATCGCCAATATTACTTCTTCAAACTTCACATTTTAGGCAGAGGTATAATTTGCATGGAATGATAAAACTGAATGAGTGAGTAATGATGTGAAATTTATGTTTATTTATATGTGGAGCAATAATCTTAATCATGTCGGCTTGCCTTATAAATTAAAGACCTTTAATTTATTTGACCGAAATGCATAAGGATAGGGTTGGCCCTATTCGTGTTGGCGTGTTAGCTTGTATGTAGCGTGGAGTGTAGCGTGGGGTCTTTTATTAGATGCCGTGAGGTATAGGGCCCAGCCCTACACGTTGGGGAAGGGGCTGGCCCCCTTGGGCGGATTCCAATGTTGCCCAAGGCAATTGGAATCTGCCATTCCCTAATTATAATCAACAAGAAGGAGGAAGATAGAGACAGCGATAGCTGTAATTTTGCTGGCACTAAACAGAGAGTGTAAAGAAGAGAGGAACCAGCGCTCAAAGGAGGAGCTGAAACTTACAGCTTGGATGATAAGAAGATATAATGAGTGAAGAAAATAAGTAATGATACACAAAGAAACAATGAATCTGCAAACCAGAGGAGGACAAGATACATGGAAAGTGCGGTAAATGTGTGGGTAAGCAGATGAAATTTGTTGAGAGATGAGAAACTAAACAGAGATGGGAGAGGCCATTGACAGGCCAATAAATGTGACTATTTTGTTACAGATTAAATGAATAATATTATTGTTGCAGAGAGTCTCTGCCTTGTTTTGTTTTGAGATGGTATAGATGGATGTCGTTAGAGCTGATTTATATGCAGGGAAAGATTTGTATGATGAAGCAAAGGATGTGAGAAGTGAGTATGTTGTGGTAGAAGGTAATGAATGAGGTAAATTTTTATGAATTTTGTAACAAAAAATTTGGGATGGATTTGTGTGCTGAAAAGGAGGATTGTGTAGTGACAACGTGGAATATAGGTGTTGCATATCTGTATGTGGAAGTTGTGAAAGATTGTGCAGGTGAAACTTGGTGGATGTGGTCGATTTGTGGTGAATTGAAATCCATGAAGAAGAGTAGAAGAGAGATGCATTGGCGGAGGAGGATAGTACATGGTTGACGCCAATCCATGAGAGGAGCAAAGAGTGGTCAGCAGAGTTGCGGAAGAAAGGTGACAGTTGTTCCGGCGAGATGCTAGAAAAAGAGCAAAAAGAAATAGTTTCATGTGCAATTGTCACAGCGATGGAGTTCATTGAGGATTGCTCACAATCTCAAAGGGTGATTCTATCATTCAACTCCATTTTTGTGAGCCTATGCTCACAAACTTTCTACCTGGTGCGTTTGATGTAGGAGCATCCTGCCTACTTGTACCTGAATGGGATCACAAAAATGGTGTATGGACATCCATCAAAACATAACAGAGAGGGGGTTTTTGTCAAATATTTAAAATGGGAAATTAAAGCCTGCGCTCCATAATTGTTTGTCAGAATGCCTCAAGAAATAGATTTGTTGAAACGGCTGTTGGAGAATAAGAAGAACAACGGACACTGAAAATTTAAGAGACGATAAATGTTGGCAGAGCATCGGCTATTTGTGGGATGACCAAATATAGAATAAAATTGGGATATGCGTTAAGGAATGGGAGGGAACAAGCTGCATAGTGGGTAAGGAGGAGTTAAGGAGCAGTGGTTAAGAGAGAGGACAATGACAGTGGGAAGTTGGAACAGGGGAAATTTAAAATGGATTTGCATGGAAACAGAGGGGGGTTGGTGTAGTTGAAGGAGGAAGATAGAGACAGCGATAGCTGTAATTTTGGTGGCACTAAATAGAGTGTAAGGAAAAGAGGAACCAGTGCTCAAAGGAGGAGCTTGAACTTATAGCTTGGATGATAAGGAGATATAATGAGTGAAGAAAATAAGTAATGATGCACAGAGAAGCAATGAAGCTGCAAATCAGAGATCGGTGAGGGTAAGCAGATGAAATTTGTGGAGAGATGAGAAACTAAATAGAGATCGGTGAGGCCATTGACAGTCCAATAAATGCGACTATTTTGTTACAGATTAGATGAATAATATTATTGTTGCAGAGAGTCTCTGCCTGTACTTGTTGTTTTGTTTTGAGAATTTAAAATCATGATTATGTTGCAATTTGGTATTGTGTAATTTAAGAACAGAGGGAATCTCTCTCTGTGCATTTGGTGAGTGTGTTGGAGTTTGACGGCAGGTGGGAGTAGCCCACGCATCAAAATGGTTCATTTATCTCTTTTAAATGGTGTTTTTTTATGCAGATTTCCTTTATTCGTGTAAAGATAGTTATTTGAATCAGAAAATAATGTGAAATGTTGAAACACTTGAATAATCTTTTAAATTTAAAAGTTTCATGCATATTCACTACTCAGGGCATACATCTTTTGTGTTTCTTTGCATTTGCTGAAATTCTTTTTATTTATTTTTGCCTCTGAGGAGTTATCATTGTTTGGATGCTTCTGTTTCCTATGTTTGAGACTGGTGTACTCTATTCCTATTTACCAAATTTGGCCATTCTAGAAAATAAGTTTGATTTCAAAATCAAAGTTTGCATAATGATTTGGTGTTTTCTTCTTATATTCGTCAAAATTGACACAGAAGGCTTCTCTTCTTATTTGAACAATTGATGACAAGAAAACTATAACATTTAATGGGAAGGATAATAGAGTAGCTCCTGATTAGTACTTCAAATATTGAAATGTTGAATGACTCTTGGACAGGCATCTTCATGAGGCATAAACTGGTTTTTGGCTATGATAAGTAACCTTCACTATTCAAACCCTTGGAATGTACAATTTTAGTTTTAAGCCATTTGGTATGGTTGATAATTCAAATGGATTTCCTTTTACAGGGTGGAATAAAGATTTGATTATTGTTTTACAGAAGATGATAGTGTTAGACATTTTGTCATTGATGTCAAGTGTTTTTGTCAAGCTTGTGCTATTCAAGCTAGAGGACTTCTTAACATGATAGTGTTAGACATTTTGTCATTGATGTCAAGTGTTTTTGTCAATCTTGTGCTATTCAAGCTAGAGGACCACTTAAAGTAATATTGGACTGAGTTTGAAGTGCTTTTCAAGCTACTGTTTATTCATTAAATTTCTTCAATTTTGGTTGAGGTGCTTGAGCTGCTTGAATTGCTTGAGGTGCCTGGTTGTCAGCTTCACCTAGTTGCTTTCTTACTTAAGTTGGGTGTGTGTGTGGTTCAGCTAGTTGAGTGTTTGCATCAGCTGTGTAAATGCCCACTTGTCAATTTATCAGCAGCTGAGTCAGAGTTTATGCCACATCACTGGTTGAATTTTCAAGTTTGACTTTGGCTTCATCGAATAATCTTTTTGACCCCATGTTTTTTTTGTGGCTCTATGTTTTCTTTTCAGAATTACAAGGTTTGGGAATCTTTTTTAATGGAGAAAAGTTTTTTTGGTGCTGACTCAAAAGTGGCGACATAAATGGTAGATATCGTGGGGGTAGTGCTGTAAATTTTTCTTTTATTTATTCAACCAAATTTGGCTGTTTGCATGTGGCGGCTTTCAGTTTTGTCTGACGGAAATCATTGTAAAAGTTTATGGTTTGAAAATGTCTTTATCTATGGTAAGGGAGAAATTAATTCTATGCTATTCTGGGTGCTGTTGTGGAGTTCGTGGAACTACACTTGGAGCGATGAGTTTTTTATATATTTCTGGAATCGTATTCCTTGAAATCGTTGGAAGAGTGGGTCGTGCTTTTGAAATTTTACGAATTTCTGCCATAAGTTAGCGTTGAATGGTGTATCTGTGGTCCGTTTTTCTTTGGCCATGAATTAATTCTTTGGAGTTGTGAAAATAATTTGTGGAGGCGGTTGTGGACTTATTCGCATGTTGTGCTGGCTCACGACTTTTGGGTTTCTCTGTGTGGCGTCAGATTTTTTTTATGAAGGAGCTATAATTGAATACAATTTCAATGTGTGCCTTCAATGTAAGACAATTTAGTGTGGCGGCTAATACATATATTCAACATATATGTATTATGAGCATTTTTTTGATAACCCGATATTTCTTATTTATCGGCTATCTTGTGCAGTGTTATATTAAAGTCTTTCTGAGAGAGGTGTTATAAGTTTTTGAGGAGCCTTATTCCACGATAGTAATAGTTTGAACCAAAAATAAATGTACTTTTTTTTTTGATAAGTAAATAGCTGCAGAGGGGCAGCACCCATTTATATTAATATAAGAAGATTTTTACATAGAGCAAAAATAAATATACTATTTCGTGGAAATAAGTTACATTATTTTCTGATTTACATTATTTTCTTCAACAAACTGTGCACTGTATGACAGATTTTGGAGAGCTCATATATTTAATTTTCTAACCTGGATAATAGCAGATTTGCCGCTGCAGAAATTGGCCCAGCAACAATCTTAATCAAGACAATGTTATCACCAGCACATATGGGAAAATCCTCAACCTCCAAATTGACCACCCAATGTTAATAACAGCAAACTCCCTGAAGCTTGAAATTGGATGATTGTAGGAATGCTTAGGAAGTGTTTATAATTTATTCATTCAAAGATCTCTGGAATTGCTTCCCAGAAAGTGCAGGTAACTGTCAACTTTGCCACGCCTCTGTCCACAAGAGAGTTCAATTTGCTGCAAAGTCTTCCTATCGCCCGGCAGTTGTCTTTCATACCCACGTCCAACTAGCTCAAAGCTTCACACCAAGTCCAAGGATTTTAAAGCTGATCTCAAGTGTTGTTCAATCTGCCAAATTATGGTGCCAAGCCCAGTGAACAAACCTCCGATCCTTTCACACACTCCTTAATACTCCTCGACCACACACAAATTCACACTAAGCTTCATAAGTATTACTGGCCAGGAAAAAGACAACAATCCCTTCCTGTACCAAGTTTTGACTATGTTGACCCCATTTAGAGCCACGTCAGCCTTTGGTAGAGTCCAGATTTGTCTTTTGCTAAATGTTTAAGCTGTGTCCAATGTGTATGCACACGATTTCCTCTCTCAAGTTCTTCGACGGCTTATAAAGTTCTTATTGCTGAATGTGAAAGATTTATCTTTTTGCTAATTGCATAAGTCGTTCCTTATATTGCACACAACTTCTATACTTCATGACCTCTTTGCCCTTATAATACTTGCGTTGTTAAATATATTCAACGACCATAATATTTTGCAATGACAAGGTTATTGCTCAAACATGAGATTGCATCCTCATTCCTCTATCTTATCATGGTGCTCAAAATCATAAACCCAAATATTTGTCTTAATTTAAGACTTCGCAAATTTCTTGACTAACAATCATTGATTCTAGATGTGAAACTTGCGATTGCTCCACAATCACTAGCTAGGGTAGCTAGTTTCAATACCAAAATGGTCTCCTTCTAGAGGGTTTTCGTCCTCAAGAAGGCCGAGATGAACCAAGTTCAATCCCAATAACCTCAAGGGTTTTACCAGAGAGAAATCAAAATAAATCTATATAATGCCAAATGAACTCCAAAACCTCCTTTTATAATCTTTTTGGGAACTTTTCAAAAAATATAATATAAAATCATTCTATAAATTAAATAAGCCTTATATGCCTAGAAAAGTGATTTATTTCATTATTTAATCATTCCCGACACTCCAAACACTTTAACAAGCGTTCATCAATTAAAACTTTTTAACCCAGTTCCAACAAGCTATAACATTAAGGTGCTTTTAAAATATTTTAATAAAATTTAAGCAACCTTAGTAAATAATTAAATTGAAGTCATTAATACACCCAAGTTGTGTAAATGGTCAAAAAGCATCAGAATTGAATTCTGATTGCACAAGAGTGATATTGATGATGAACAATGAGAAACAAAGCCAACCGGGTGACTTACTATAACTAGATTTTCTCTCCAAGATTCTTGGAGAACACACTAACTGAGCAAAGTGGCATAAATTTCCTCATTACTAACTAAGCTCATTGGCAACATCAAATAACCCCTTAGACATGGCTGGCACTCAATGAAAAGGTCGGAGCCAATTGCAATGCGAGAGAACCCACAAATGGGATATTTCGAAGCATTTCATTCAAGAAGGTGACTAGCGATTTGGAGAGTGAAAACCAACATAAAATTTTATTAATATGATGCAAATAAGGGTGCAAACAGGTCGCGAGGGTGTTTAAGGTGATCCAAAGCACCTTTGGAGTATTTGTAGCAAGTTACAAATTTATACTCTAAATTGAAAACAAAGTTTGGCAAATCACCACTTTGTATAGAGAGCAAAAGCTCTGAAAATGCAATCACTGTGGAGAATGCAAGATCCCCAGTTTGTTGGAAGTGGTTAAATCATCATTGTGTGGGCAGAGGGTGGGAATATGGAGGGGTTTTGACACTTGAATCAATTCATTTGACATTCATGTTTCACTTTGGCACTATAGGAGGATAAGAGGAGTAGCATATAATGTGTAAAAACAAAGTTTGGTGAGTGGATTCATTATGATGGAACTTTCATTTTTCATTTTCTTTGGAGATTGCAAGTGTAGAAGACACGGTTTCTGAATTGCAGGGTTGTATAGCAGTTGTTGAGTTTCAAAGCATTGTAATAGCTCTAACTAGCTTCATTGGCATTGTAACACTTGTATGAATGACTGAGAAAGTGGAATGAGGAGTAAAATGCTTACTCTAGTTTGAGTTGTCAACCTTTAGGGTTTCTCCAGATTTATCTGTGTATTAGTTCATTTACAAAATGTTGAACATATGTTACTGCATAATACATCTTCCTAAGATATGGAAACAATGGTGTTATAAGATTGTTGAGTTGACAAGTTGATATCTGTTTTGTAGAGCTCAAGGAGTCTATCACCTGAGTGGTTATGGATCAGTGAAAATACAATTTGTTTAGTTTCTGCTTTATTTCTTTTATCCTGATATCATCATAATAAATACTATGCAAAATATGTATTATTCATGTGTTGTTTGCTAGGCTATATGATTTGTCACATCCAAAGATTCTGAGGATCATTTTTATTCTGTTTATATTCAGTTGTTAATTTAAAATTGTAGCATGTGCTTTGAAGTGTCAAACATGACTAGATTTTAGATGTGCCTGTGTTTGTTTGGTTTAGTATGGTTAAGCATTTATATGGTATATCATACTCTCTCTCTCTCTCTCTACACACACACACACAAACACAGATGCAAACACACATAGACACTCTCCTTAAATATCAATATTGCTTTGCAATTTTTCCTACTTAACTGAATGATAGCTGAAATGTTTGTACGTTTTTAAATTTCTTTTGGTATGCTTAATTAGTTTTTGTTGGAAATGTGTTTTGTCCCTATAATCTATGCCACAGGGTTTTGCCACATTTCAACCAAAAAGTTCAAAATCCAACAAATACCTTTACAATCCCCAAAATTTGTCTAAATTATCTATAATATTCATTTGTACAAACTGTTGAAATTAAATAGCTAGTTCGAATTATTTGATGGCAAATATATATATTGTAATAACTTAAGTGATTACAATACTTTTAACTTGTAATAAAAAGGGCAGGTGCTATTTGGGCAATTGATTTAACTTGTAAATTGTATATGGGTCCTGACCCATATGTAACTTGTAAATTCAAAATTATATCTTGGCGCCAGAATATGCAAGGCCGACCAAGGTTTATTGTTGACATGAATTCATATATAAGTAAGATGATTTGAGGATCACAAATGGTCAATTACAAGCGAATATATATCTCTCTACCTTATGTGATTTGCTTCCAGCTGCAATCATCATCATCAGCAAAAGGATATTCGTCAAGTGTGAGCGAACTTCAGCGAATTGGTTTCTTGTTGAAGCGAATCTGATCTAGGAGTGCAAATCTGTCCTAGGGCATCCAATCCTCATATACTCTGCTGAATTTCTGTTCTTGTGGCTGGGCGAGCTAGTATGGAATTTGAGCTGTGAATCTACCTAATATTTGGGCGAATTATTGATCATTTTGAGCTTCATTCTAGATCCGAATCTGATCACCATTGTGGAGCAGACTTGTGCCAATTATGGGCGACTATGCTGGGCGATATTGAGTTGTCTAACTCAGTAATTTAGAGCAGCGATCATCCTCTTCTGTGGTGCCGAAACCCTACTTGTGGGATTAGCGAATTAGGGCCTGCACATCAGTGATTTAGATTGGGCAAAGCTCTGCCCTAGGTTCATGACTTAATCAGATAAGTGATCTGATCTTCATTGTACTTGTAATTTGCTCATAATTAAAGGATTTTGATTTGGACTTGATGCTGGGTTTTTTTTTCCTCCAAGAGGGAGGTTTTCCTAGGGTATTCTTGGTGTCTTGTCTCTTTTGTGTGATTGCTTTGTGTTATTTCTAAGTAATTCTAAATCTGATCACTAAAATCAACATGGTATCAGAGCTTGGTTCGTAAATAGTTGTGATCAGATTTATCAATTTTCAGTCTCACCTATTGTTCAAAGTTCAGTTTTCATGGCTCTTATCTTAGGACTGAAGATAGGTTGGAAGGTTCTGTCAACTACACTTCTTGGAAGGTCAGAATAATGATGGCCTTGAATGACCTTGCTGAATATGTCAGTAAGGATGCTGTTGAACCTAGTGGCGAAGAAGAAAAGGAAGCTTGGAAGAAGAAGGACTACCAAGCGCGAAGGATAATAATAGACTCCGTCAAAGATCATATTGTGACAAGCATCTCCAAAATGAAGACTGCAAAAGAAATATTTAGCACTTTGGAAAAGATGTATGAGATCAACAACACCGGTTATATACTATCATTAAGGCAACAACTTAATCACATCAAATTAGAGAAGGAAGAACTTGTAGCTGCTTACTTCATGAGGATCTCTGAGCTAAAGGATCAGCTCTCTACTGTTGGGAAGACTGTTGAAGATAGTGACCTAACTATGATGGCTCTAAATGGTCTTCCTCCATCATGGGAACCTTTTGTTCAAGGAATCAGTGCAAGAGCTGAGCTTCCTCAATTTGATCGATTGAGGGGAGATTGCATTCAAGAAGAATCACGCTTGGCTGCTAAAGGAAAAATCAGAAGCCCTCATGACAATGTTCATCATGTCCTCTCAGCTAAGGAGGAAGGTGGCCATTGGAAGAAGAATAACTTCAAAAGAAACAGAGATTTCAGACCCTCTGCTCCTGATTCAAGGAAGAAGCCAAGGGACTTGTCTCACATCCGATGTTTCCGATGTAACAAGTATGGTCACTTTGCAAAGGACTGTCAATCTCAGTTCGAGCAAGGAAAAGCAAACCTAAATGAAGTCTCAGAACAACAGAATAATGAAGATTTCCTCTGTCTTAGCCTTGTCAAGCAATGTCCAGTCAGATAGTAATACGTGGCTGATTGACAATGGTGCATCTAGACACATCACAGGCTATCGGGAACATCTCTTAGATTTGGTGGAGAAGGAGTCCAAACTTCATGTGACTATTGGTGACAATGCTCGTTATGTAGTAAAAGGTTTTGGCTCTACTTCGTTAAAATTAGATTCTGGTATTTCCCTTCATCTCAGTAATGTTTTGTTTGTACCTGAAATAAAAAGGAACCTAATCTCTATAGCCGCTCTAGAAGATAAAAGCTATCAGGTTGTATTTTCTGAAGGAAGAGTTCTTGCATGGCCTAAGGAGTCCAACCTCAAATCAGCGCGTGCCATCGGGATTAGATATGAAAGCCTATACAAGCTTTCAACTCTCACTTTCAATTAAGGATATAGTTGATAGATTTTTTAAACTATGCTATGGGTCCATTTCGTAAGTAAGAGTAAATCAACAAGTTTTATGAATTTATCACTTAGATAGGGATTAAGAGGGAGTTACATATTCCCCATAATCCTTAGTGAATGCATTATATTTAGTAAAGTTTAAACATATTGTTGTTTTCTAACCATTGATGTTGAAATCTGATTTACATCTAGTGTTGGATTTGAGAGAGTATGGCTAAACATTTGAATTCAAAACAGTTTTGAATTTATAATTGTTATATGATTATTACAAGGATGTTCTTGATCATAATTCTATGTTTTATGATAAAACTAACATGTGTTCCTTGTTTCTTTGGAATATACTTTGGCTAAGAGGGAGTTTTCATCTCCTATGATACATTGTGTATATCTTCCACCCTCTGCGAAGTGCAAGGTGGGACCACCCTTTGTGGAGTGCAAGGTGGTAGTTTCTTTGAGGTATAATACCTCTCCCACCCTCTGCGGAGTGCAAGGTGGATCCATCCTCTGCGGGTGTGCATGATGGATATCATGGAAGGAATCCATGACCGTATTCTTTGAATCCATCCTCTGCGGATGTGTATGATGGATAACTATGGTTGTATCTTAGATCCATCCTCAGCGGATGTGCATGATGGATATCATGAAAGAAGTCCATGATGTGTTATTACAATATATGGTTACTCGCTATAATCCTCCCTAGCTAAGAGGGAGTGTTGAAATTAAATAGCTAGTTCGAATTATTTGATGGCAAATATATATATTGTAATAACTTAAGTGATTACAATACTTGTAACTTGTAATAAAAAGGGCAGGCCCTATTTGGGCAATTGATTTAACTTGTAAATTGTATATGGGTCCTGACCCATATGTAACTTGTAAATTCAAAATTATATCTTGGCGCCAGAATATGCAAGGCCGACCAAAGTTTATTGTTGACATGAATTCAGATATAAGTAAGATGATTTGAGGATCACAAATGATCAATTACAAGTGAATATATATCTCTCTACCTTATGTGATTTGCTTCCAGCTGCAATCATCATCATCAGCAAAAGGATATTCATCAAGTGAGCGAACTTCAGTGAATTGGTTTCTTGTTGAAGCGAATCTGATCTAGGAGTGCAAATCTGTCCTAGGGCATCCAAACCTCATATACTCTGCTGTATTTCTGTTCTTGTGGTTGGGCGAATTAGTATGGAATCTGAGATGTGAATCTACCTTATATCTGGGCGAATTATTGATCATTCTGAGCTCCCTTCCAGACCCGAATCTGATCACCATTGTGGAGTAGACTTGTGCCAATTATGGGCGACTATGCTTGGCGATATTGAGTTGTCTAACTCACTAATTTAGAGCAGTGATCATCCTCTTCTGTGGTGCCGAAACCCTACTCGTGGGATCAGCGAATTAGGGCCTGCACATCAGTGATTTAGATTGGGCAAAGCTCTGCCCTAGGTTGATGACTTAATCAGATAAGTGATCTGATCTTCATTGTACTTGTAATTTGCTCATAATTAAAGGATTTTGATCTGGACTTGATGTTGGTTTTTTTTTTCGTCCAAGAGGGAGGTTTTGCCAAGGGATTCTTGGTGTCTTGTCTCTTTTGTGTGATTGCTTTGTGTTATTTCTAAGTTATTCTAAATCTGATCACTAAAATCAACATGTTGAAATGGATAGCTAACTTCGGATTATATTTTAATGATGCCTAGTGGCAATTAAAATATTAATCATATTGTAATAAGTTTAAGCGATTACATGTCTAATAGGGCTGGGCCCAAAATGAAACGTGGTATAACTTGTAATTTATGTAGGCCCCAAATTGGGCGCCAAAAGGGCAAACTTAAAATATGTAAAATGATGGCAATCTTGTTAAAGCCGACTTGGGGGAAAAACATGAACATGAATCTTGTATATAAACAAGATTCATTTCATACTTCAAACATAATTTATCTTCATCAAGCAAATATACCATAAGCCTTAGCCTTATGCAAATTTAATCAGCGAACTTGGAAGAATAGAAAGCGATCTAAGTCTTCATACTGCTGCGAGTCTATCTGATCATTGAGTGAATCCATTGGGCAGCTTGCTGGGCAAATTGGTGTCCTTATACTTCAGTGATCTTCTTCTCCAAGTGATGTCGATATTCTGCCCCCTCTAAAGATATGCTACAGCTGCATATACTTGGTTTGAATCTGCCTTAGATTGGCACTACAATCAGATAAGTAATCTGATATATACTGTTCATGTAATCTGCTTATAAATAATGGATCTGATCTGAATCTTTGATGCTGGGTTTTTCCTCCAAGAGGGAGGTTTTCCCAGGGTACTTGTGTCTTGTGTCTTGTGCTTTATTGTTATTATTGCTTATTCTCAGTCTGATTATAATTTAATTAGTTAAATTAACATCTGATTGCTTAAATTTAACATGGTAGCATGTGCTTTGAAGAGTCAAACATGACTGGATTTTAGATGTGCCTGTGTTTGTTTAGTTTAGTATGGTTAAGTATTTAGATGGTATATCATACTCTCTCTCTCTCTCTACACACACACACACACACACAAACACAGATGCAAACACACATAGACACTCTCCTTAAATATCAATATTGCTTTGCAATTTTTCCTACTTAACTGAATGATAGCTGAAATGTTTGTATGTTTCTAAATTTCTTTTGGTATGCTTAATTAGTTTTTGTTGGAAATGTGTTTTGTCCCTATAATCTATGCCACAGGGTTTTGCCACATTTCAACCAAAATGTTCAAAATCCAGCAAATACCTTTACAATCCCCAAAATTTGTCTAAATTATCTATAATAATCATCTGTACAAACAAGTAAGGTTTTATAAAAAATGCTAATTTTTTTGTCAAGAAATTGAGATGTTTCTTAAGAGATCCAGAAATTCCTATTGTTTTCATAAAATGTTGCCGATTTGCTACATTGGGGCAGGGTATGTTGAGGGGCCAATGATGGCCGTGATAGCACTCAGCTGCCACGACTTCTTTATAAATGGAACTGAAACCACCACTGCCAAGTTTGATGCTGAAGTTATCAATGGCTTCCTGCAATGCCTGAAACAAAAAGCTCAAAGGAGAGCTGACAAAGTTTAAAAACAATGGAGATTGCTGCATGCCAACAGCTTTTCTTCTCCGATTATAAAGAAGATGACAATATACCAAAAGCAATGTAAACAAGAGCAAGCTGAAAGAAGCTGATGCAGAGGCAAGGTCTTGCAGAATTGTGATCAGAAGACAAACAATAATTTCTGATGAAGGACATGGAATGGGGGGATTACAAAATAAAAGTTATAAAAGTAATTGTATTCTTGTGATTACCGTTCCTATAATAGTTTCCTATTTTCATGATCCTTGTATTAATTAGTTAAGTATTCTTTTGATTAATGGTATAAAAGTTATAATTTGTAATTTCTTGTTTCATTATAATGTACATTGTAGGCTTTAATTTTGTTAACTTTTTCATAAAATTCTATTTAATTTTCAATATAATATTAAATGTTTTTAAGAACATTTAAATATTTAATATTATAAAATAATAATGCAACATATTAATAATTTTAATAAAAATAATGGAAAAATCTAGATTCATCTTTCAAACTTAATGATGGTTTTCTTTTGAATTTGATTTGAATTTTTTTCTTGCCAAACTTGAACACAAATTTGAAACTCGTTACCTAGCTTCTAATGTAAAATTCACACTAAATATTGCGTTTGACTCCAATCCCTATTAAAACTACATTGTAGCACACAAAATCATGCTAGTAGCTGCTTTTGACATCCTTACTATGAATTAGATCAGATTTGCTAATGAAATACTTGACTTGACCCAGCATGTCTTGATTTAATCTCAACTTAAAAATCTGAGGAAAGGTAGCAAGAGCTCAAGATGTATTGCTAAATTAACTGAAAATGGCAGTTTGTGGCAGTATTGTGGTGTCTGTATTGATGAAAGAATTGCATTTTTATGTCTCAAAAGGAGCCTTATATGTAAATGACATGATATGATAAACCTTTTGGGCAGCTATTCTATTTAAAAAGGATAACAGCAGTTTAGGAACTGCTAGTGATCATGCTTTTTGTCTTGTGATCCCAAACATAAACTATTGAAATTTGATCAATTAAGATCATAAAATTAATTTCTTTTAAATAGCAGTTCAAATTCAGCAGCTTCAGAGAGAATTGGTTTATGATGAATAATATCTTACTTTTGTTACTTCCATCTTAATGGCATGTTTACAATTCAATTTCAATCAATCCTCTCAAGTGTTTCTTACCATGCAGGTTCCCTTCTGTCCTATGGTGGGTTCTGAGGTTTATTCAACTGAAGTTAAGAAAACAGAGGTTCTCATGGAGAACTTCCGGAGGGCTATTGGGCTTCGTATTAAAGAAAATAAGGAGGTTTATGAAGGAGAGGTAAGTTAATACACAAAATACTGTAGGCTGGGTTGATTAGTTAGTGATGGTAGCTATATACACGTGGCCTTTTGGTTATGTATTATTTCAATTTTTCTTTTGGTGCTTCTGAACTTATTTCCAAGTTTTCTAGATCTAAAATTCAACTCCTTGTTCAGGTGACAGAGCTATCACCAGAGGAAACAGAGAGCACAACAGGTGGTTATGGAAAGAGTATTAGTCATGTCATTATTGGACTAAAAACTGTGAAAGGCACCAAACAATTAAAGCTAGATCCAACAATATATGATGCTTTGATAAAGGAAAAGGTATGGATATGTGCAATATGGACTTAATGGTTATGATTCCAAGGCCACTAATTTTGTTCTTGTCTGAGAAGTCTCATGTATTTGGTATGCAATTTGTTGGGTTGCTCTATCTGTGTGATATTTGAATAATGGAGTATCATCTGCTTAATAACAGGTAACAGTGGGTGATGTAATATACATAGAGGCAAATAGTGGTGCAGTTAAAAGGGTTGGAAGAAGTGATGCATTTGCAACAGAGTTTGATCTTGAAGCAGAAGAGTATGTTCCACTACCAAAAGGTGAAGTCCATAAAAAGAAAGAAATAGTGCAGGTATGTTTTTATCTTTGCTATCATTATTTCACATTGTTAAAGCAAGATTAACTTTTTGTTGCATCAAAGTGTATTGAAGAAAGATTTTGAAATGCTTTTCACAAATTTCATAGATTGATTTCAAATCTTAGCAAAAAGATTCAAATTTAACATAGTGTAGCTGGATGTTGACTAGCAAAAAAAAAAAGAACCGTAAGAAATGAAATAATTAATACTAATGCTGAGCCACTGAAGAAGGGCGCTAGTATGAGAGAGTATCTCCAGCAAAGTAAGCAGGAGGTTGTGTCTAAAGTGATGTCTGAAACAGAAAAATGCATATGAAATGATCTGAAACTGTACCTACCACAAAAATGTAAGAACATGTCTAAAATATTAATAAACACATAGAAATAGCTATTGAAAAACTCTCCCAGATGTACAATAAGTACTAAGCAAGGTCAGGAGGGTGTTCAGAGTTTCATCAACCACATTATAGTTCCCAGTGTAAAGTCCGAAAGTCATGACAAGACGGTTCAGGGTTGATAGAAGTTGTTGGAGTAAATTCTTTGATGTGACACTAGGATGCTATCATCCTGGATTAAAGATCTCCTAGAAGATGATATTAAACTAAAAATATGAGCCATGCTATTGAATCTAGATAGATTGTGAGTTTGATGGGCAGTTATTTCTATGTTGACTGCAACATCTAATAGTATGTGCACATTCCAATAGAGTGTAGGAGGGTTCACCCTGCAGTGTGATGGTTAAGTCACGAGCCCCCGTTTGGGGTGGTCAAATGTTCGAATTGTAGTGGAACGATAAGGATCGATATGCTGCATGAGACCCTATTGGTTCATCATGCCTGAAATTGTAATACATGTTACACATCAAAAAAAAAAAAAAAAAAAATAGAGTGTAGGAGGTATGCATTAACTTACCTCTTTTCTTTTGATATTGTTGATGTTGGCTGAGATTTTAAAATTTTGGTCACTGTGTTTGTTCAGATCAAACAAAAGAATGCATGACCAGGAGACCAATACAGTGCCTCTGACCTGAAGGTTACAACCTCTTGACAGTACAGGATAAAACAACTCTAGTTGGAGTGTCAAAGGCAGGAAGGACGTGCCCCATGATATCTTGATTAATCTATTGTATCTCCCTTGAATCATATACGATTCAAGTTTCTAGAAATGCACTTTTTAATTTCCATTTATTGTACAATGCAACAAGGCATGCCAATCTAGTTGGTTTTTAATACGTTGTATTTTTTCTACATAAAATGCTGGTATGAATTTGCCTTCATCTTGTCAAAACAAAATCTTAGATTTCTTGATTTGTGTTGTTCTAGGTAGTTTGGACAAATAATCATTCCCTCAGAACTATGTGATAAATGTTTAAGTACAAGGGATTCATAGAGGAGGAGGAAGATCTTACGGGATTTTTTAAGGATGGATCAAAGCAAATTCTTTCTTCTTTGTCAAAGATGGTAGTGATATTGATAGGGTATGCTTATAAAGGATTAATGATTTTATGGTTTACTATGAGTCATTTCTGGGTATGCGTCTAGTGTTGCCTTTCATAAGATGTGAAACAAATAATCATCTTTCTTGTGACACTGAGTAAAATTTTGGAGCAATCCAAGAGATTTATTTCGTGGCATATAAGCATAGGCAATGCATGGTGGCATGGTGGGTGCGTAGAGTTGTTGAGAAAGGGGATAGAGGGGGTGGAGGTTTTTGTTAGGTGAAGGCGAGATAAATGATTAACAATGGGAAGTGGTCTAGAGATGTAGGATTCTGAAATATGAGGAATTTAGGTCATGTTAGTAAAGACACAATGAACCTCATTGACCTCACCACTACAAGGAAAATGATTGTACTTTGCACAATTAGGGAAACGAGAAAAACCTGTTGAGAAAAAAAAAATAGTTTCTCTTATAAGCTATGAATAGACTTGACCCATATGTTGAACATTTACCAAGTACAGACTAAATAGCTGAAAAGTACATTAAATATGAATGAAGAAGCTAACCTTCCCTTCTAGATTTTCAGGTTCTGATTTAGTGTTTTGACATGAACTTCATTTTTATACATGAAACTATGGATTGTATAATTCCTATAACTTTTTCAGTGTTAAATGTATGATTGGAAGTTAAGTGTTCTGTAAATTACCAAATGTCTAAACAAAGTTAGCATGCTTTTTTACCTTCAACTCCTAGAATTTTTTGATGTCCCCTACTTGGAAGCTGTCATGTTTTCAACAATTACCATATATTACCGAATGGATTATCAAGTTATTATGCTTTTTTCAATTAATTCCATATTTTATAATTCACAGACCTCTATATTATGATCTAACCTTGTTAATACCTAACCCTAAAGGAGGAAGGGGTAATTATGTTACCAAGGGCGCAGAGAAACCAAACTACAACAGGCTTCCTCAAGGTTTACTGGTGCAGGCCCTTACCTCATCTCGGGAGTACTCCCTCAAGGTTTATGGGACACTGATCCTTACCCCATCTCGGGACCACCTAATTGGTTGGAATTAGACCACCTCTCCCTTAGCACAAATCTATGCCATACATATTGCAGTATATATTAATATTACTACTAAATTGTGCATAAGAACATTATCAGGCTTCATAGATTAAGCATACATATTAAGCACATCCCCGTGCATACCACCGGGAACAAGGATGTTACTGCCTGTAACTTAATAACAGTTCTGATCTGATCTGGTCGATGGTGATGATGTTTGATGATTTTGGTTCCTTTCCTTTATATCTCTCCATGTGAGGGAGAGGTCACACCTCTTCATCATGTATGCCCTTTGGCAAGAGACACACCCCTTCACCATTAGGACCTTTTGAAAGAGTGCAACTCTTCATTATTTTTGCCCTCGGAAAGGGACACAACCTTTCACAATCAGATCTACACTTCTTGTTTAAATCAGATCTGCACATCTGATTCCTAAATTATCTTCTCTCAAATGAGGTTCTCTTCTCCCTTTTTTATCTCATGTTTGAGAGAGTCAACTTTTCATTTTATCTCTTTTGACCATTCATTAACAATTAAAATTTAATTATATTCTTTTATATTTTAATTTGATTTTTAATATTTTAATATTTTTATTATTATTCATTATTAAATTCTATTTCAAAGTGGGAACATGACAAATTTCTCGTATGCTTTCCAGAAATATGTGAGCTCTTTTGAGCTAAAGATGATATGTCCTGTGTACTTAGTCAATGTTTGCATTGAACTTGAGAGAAATATTCAAATATGTTGATCTATCATGAAAATTGAGCTATGTCCAGCTTATTTATTTGGACTCCTTTCCTTGAATATGATTTTTCTAATGTTAAAATGCTATGTAATGTGTACTATTATCTATGATCATAATATTATTTTCACTAAGGAAAAAATGTGTGAATAATGCGTCTTGGCCTGAAAATTTTAAAGGCTTGTGCAAAATTCCAGACTTGAGTTCCTACATTAAAGATCAGTTTTTTTGATTGTTTCTCTCCGTGTACTGTCATGATTGAGCAGATGACATCAACCATGAATAATAATCTCTTTATTTGTGTTTGTGAATAAGGATATTAGGCTTCCATGGTGCATAAAATTGCCAGGGTTTTATTTTTGAGCATTTTATACTATTTCTAATACAGTTATGGCGTTCCACTTGGTGAGGATCTTAGAGATCCTCTCTTGTCATTTGTATGCTGATTAATGACAGGTTATGATACCTCTTTCAATGTGGGGGTTACCTATGATAACATTCATAACAGGTAAGAGAAATATGATGTGTCATAGCCAAGGAGTCACAAGCTAGAGTCATAGTTTTAGCTGGGTGTAAGAGAAATTAACTAAGCATCTTTTGTATGTTGAGGAGGGTGCTCCACCTGTCTATTTTTACTTTTAGCCGATGAATGAGATTTATTTAGGTGGTATTACACTTCGATCATATACGCATTCTTGATTTTGGTGTCCAAATTTGACTAGGAAAACTACAAATAATTCTTGGAAATTGAAGGGAGTTGGCTTCCAGTGTTGTCTTGTCAGGTAGGAGGAAGTAACTTTGAGTTATTTGTAGGCTGCTTGGAAGCTCAAGTGTGGAAATTGAAGGTTGACAACATGTGGGGTTTTGTTACAAGTGATGGATTAGTTTAATAAGGGAAATTTTGTCAAAATTTGATGTGGATATTGAATGTTGAAAACATGTGGGTTTTGTTGCAGGTGTCGGAATAGTTTCGGTGGCTATTAGATTAGGTTCATGGTGGATCTTTTCTCAAAATTTTCCTAGAATTAAATTGTGGTGTTGTATATCATTGTGTAGGTTTTAGTATGTTTATTAATCCATAGTTGAATGAAAATACGAAGTTCAAGTGTATGAAGGTTGCCTGAATAGTCTTATGGTGCAGATTATTGTTGAAAGTCTCTAGTTTTTTGGGGCAGATAGTTAATTTCTTTCAAGAATTAAGTGCATTCATAATAGTTATTAATTTGAAAAAGTTATGAACTATTGTTATGTCAATCCATTGGTAATCTTGAATATGTGAAGTTGAATGTGTTTAATTTGAGTTGATGCTATCTTTGTTTAGGTTGTGAATTAAATATGAGAAGCTGAAATCCAGTTGGTGTGTCTGTTTGGGTGTTGACTGCAAGAACAAGGCTGCTATTTATTTGGTCCTCTATCCTTGATTGCATCAATTGGTATCAAAGTAGGTTTAATTCCTATGAGAATAAGTTGTTATCTAACAACATTGTCAAAATAAAAGTGTCAGGTAGAGGGTGTGGTCTAAAAATTGGTTCATGGATTTGTGGACGTGAGTGTTTTGTGTGGGAGTAGGATGTTATGTGAAAACATTGTTAAAATGAAAGTCTTGGGTACAGGGTGTGGTCTGAAAATTGGTTTATGAGTTTGTGGGGATATGAGAATGTGTGCGATAGTTGATATGAATCTTGCAAGCATAGTGAAGGCTATTCCAAATCTTGCAAGTGTGTGAGCAATGGAGTATATGAATAATGGGAAGGAAGATTTTAGTTCCCATTGTGGTGAGTTATGAGTTGTCATAGCTGGTACGTTGAGCGGAGTGAAAGTTGTTTGTCGTGTAGATAGAGAGTGGAAAGCATATTCCTATGTTGATTGCATCAAATGATATTAAAGTGTGTCTAGTTCTCGTTGGAGTAGGATGTTATGTCATTGCGAAAATAAAAGTGCTGGGTAGATGATGTGTTCTGAAAATTGATTCATAGATTTGTGTGGATGATTATGTGTGTGAGCTGATATGAATCTTTCTAGTGTCAACAGAATCTATGGAAGAAGAGGAAGGAAGATTTTAGGTCTTGTAGGTGTGAGTTGTCAGAGCCGGTGTAACAAGGGGACTGAAAGTTGTTTGTCTTGTAGATAGAGAATGGAAAGAATCTTCTTGTAGAAGGTTTGATTGAAGCTGTGTTTGGCTGGTTGGAAGTTGCCCATCCTGTACACAGATAGTGGAAAACATCTTCCCATTAAAGGTGCTGATTAAAGTTTTATTGAACTTGTTGGAGGAAATGTAATGCCCAACTTTTATTGACATTAGCAGGTAAAAACAATGCTAGCAAATTTTTCATGTTAACAATTTCAACAACCATATCAAATGCATGCACATATACCATGAACGTTGTCATGCATGACAACAACGCACAAATGCCCAAGTGAAATACTTTAATCCATTGTGACATTGCTCATCATGAGGTTCAATAGGGGGTTAGGGTTTCACCTTACCAGTAGTTGAGTGCTTGCACCCACCATCTAGACACACAAACCAAGAACAAGTAAAAATGAAAGTTCATCATCTGATTTCTTAATTTGATCGTAAATCAATAAACATATAAATTAAACAACATCACATTACAGAATTAAACTTTTTATCAGTTCAATGATTTCCTCCATTACAACACATAGGCACAAACATCTGTGGGCCTTATGGAAAATTACAACCAAAGGTGTCTGGGATTGTGTTTGGTTGGCCAGTGTGTCAAAATATCTCCCCTTGAAAAGAATGAGAGCAAGTGGTACTGCAAAAACATGTGAAGTAGATCATCCTGCCCATGTTTGGATCATGAGGTCTTCTATAAGAATAGCTGGACAGATCCTGTAAAGACCAGGTAACCTATCTTTTACAGATAGAACAATTGTTAGATTGAATAGAAAATGGGTTGGAAACATGAGTGTGTTGAGAGCAAAGATGGACATTCTTTGTAGATTAAGAGAAAGTAGATAATGAGGATTGAAGATCCTAAGTTGGTACCGGAACAATGATATGAAGTGGATTTGAAGAAATCATGGAGGTGGTAGATGTTGTTTCCAAATAAGAAGCAAACAAAGTATGTCTTTTGGAGGACATGAAGGTGATGGTGGATGCGGTGTAGATGAGGGTACAAGAAGAGGATGATGAGTTGCTGAAATTTGAGCAAGAGTCATTTGGAGAAAGATTGACTCCATGTGTAGTTCCAACAATGTTAGTACCTAATTAGGGTGAACAAACTAGTGAAGTAGAACTGATGGATTAATTGTCTGTCCATCTTGTAGATATAGTAAAGCTTGGAAGAAGATTTTGCACTTGCAGAGGAGGAATTACTAAGTGGAATCTTGGATGCATTTGAAGATGACACAATGTTTCAAAGGGTGGATATAGAGTATGGACATAGGATGACCTGTTATACATTGACAACATAGATGTGGGGAGCCATTGATAAAAGGAATCAAATGCATGTTAGAGGGACTCTACAACAAGAGGGAGTAGAGTAGTTATTGGAGTAGGAGGCCTGATTTTAGTGGACAAAGAAGAATAGGGTGAACCAATGGATTAGTTGTTTGAGTCCATCTTGTAAATAGAGTTAAGCTTGAATGTAGAATTTGCACTTGAAAAAGAGGAATTGCTATGTAGAGTCTTGAATTGAGTTGAATATAAAATGATTTTTCAAGAGGTGGATATAGAGTTAGCATGGTTTGTGGACATAAAAGGACATGTTAAATAGAAGCAAGGTTGATGTTGGGAGCCATTGATAATGGCTTTTGAATGCATGTTAGAGGGATTCTATGACAGGATGGAGTAGAGGAGAAGCAATTTGAATAGGTGGTCTGATTTTGATGGACAAAGGAGGGTGAACAAGAAAGTGAAGTAGAAATGATGGATTAATTGTTGAGTTCATCTTGTAGATAGATTTAAGCTTGGAGGGAGATTTTGCAACTAAAGAAGAGGCTTTGCTATGTGGATTCTTGAATGGAGTTGAAGATAAGATGATGTTTAGAAGGTTACAAAGATAAATTACAAAGCTAGCATGGGTTGTGGACATAGGAGGACATGGTATATAGAAGCAACATAGATGTAGAAAGCCATTGATAAAGGGAATTGAATGCATGTTAAGAGGAATCCTATAACAAGAGGTATTAGAGGAGAGAAGCAAGTGGAGCGTGTTGTGACCATTTCACACATCATCTCATCAAAGATGGGGACCCCCTTTTTTCTTTCGCTTCCAGCAGCTTAAGCCGATTGATTGAGTAGCTAGTAGTCTTAGTCAGACTCCAATTTGAAGGTTTTCCTTGCCGTAGGATATCTCGAATCTTGATGATGATTCAAGGGTCTCTTAGGATTGGAAGGATACGAAGATGAGTTGATGTGGTTTAAGGTCCGAATGAGAAAAAAAGTCATTAGGATCACTCTCAGGGGAAGGTGGACGATGCAATCTCATAGCATAGGTCGAATTGGGTTTTGAGATGAAAAAATAGGCTAAGGCATGAATTTGCTAAAATTGATCTTGTTGAATATTTACTTAACAATTCCAAGTTTTTACAAATGAGAGCTTTTAAATCCTGATTTGATTGAGGTATGAATGAAACATGGAATGAATCTAGTCCAAACGAAGGTGAAAAATCCGCCCTTGAAGTTGGAGATTTCACAAAATGGAAGTGGTACGAATGAAATGAGGTACAAATTCAGTCCAAATGAAGGGTAAATTTCCACCCTTGAAGTTGGAGATTTCACAAAATGGAAGTAGTACAAACGAAATGAGGTACAAATTTAGTCCAAACGAATGGTAAATTTCTGCCCTTGAAATTTGAGAGTTCAAGACTTGGAAGAGGTACGAACGGAATGAGAAATGAAAATGGTGCAAACGAAGTGCAAAACACTGAAGTACAAATGAAGATCCAATCATTGTTTTGAAAAAGATGTTTTGATAAAGTCCAAACGAAAGATGTTTTGATAAAATCCAAAAGAAATATGTTTTGATCAAGCCCAAACAAAAGAGCTTCAAGTCCAAACAAAAGATGTTTTGATCAAGTCGAAACGAATGAGCTTCAAGTCCGAACGAATGAGCTTCAATTCCAAACGAAAGATGTTTTGATCAAGTCCAAACGAAAGATGTTTTGATCAAAGTCCAAATGAAGATGCAAAAGTCGCCAAGGATATTAAAGTTCAAATGGACTCAAGTATGTCGCCTAAGTTTATCAATGAAAGTGTAATGGAAAATGATGATCAAGATCCAAATCAAAGAGAGATAGGTGATTCATAAATGATAAATTGAAGATGATAAAAAAAATTGATCATTTCATTTAAAATGCACAAGTGAGTTGATGCAGGAGCATTGTATTAATCTATTTGTTAATTGCCTGGTTGGCTTTGTGTAGCCAAGATTCAGTTTGGGGAGTCATAGATCTTGTTGCCACGTGGGCAAGAAGTTGGAAAGAATGAGTTAGTGTCTTTAGTAGAAGGAGATAAACAAATAAGGATTAATGGGCAGCTTAAAGATTCAGTTATGAGTAGTTTGGAAAAGGTCAGATTGTGAAACAGAGAAGTGGATATATGGACCAATAGAGAGTAGTGTGGGTTCGGTTGGTTCTGGTTTTGGGGAAACAGAAAAAGAAAGCCCCGTTTGGGAATTCGAAAGGGAGGCCGACGGTGGGAAGAGCAGAAAAGACTGAATAATTGAAGGTTGTGCACTCCCAAGGAGAGGGATCGACAAGGATTAAAGAAGCCACGTAGAAGAACAAATGAAAGGGGAGTAGAATAGTTGGAGGCAGATCGGGAAATACAGAGGAGATGGCCGAAAGAAGGCATGGACACAAAAAAAGAATGGTAGAGGAATGATGACTAGGAAGATTAAGAGTTGGAATGGGCTTGAAGCTTAAGATGTGCAACAAACAGAATGTGGAAGTTTGTTGAATATTGAAGAAGGCATGACAAAAGCAATAGGAGAAAGTTTGGATGACCAAAATCAGGCCTGTATTCTTGAATGAAGTAATTTTGTACCATCTTGGTGAAAGATTGAATAAATAAATTTTTTGTTGTCCATTATGAGGCTCTGCTAATTAATTGTGTTTCTTGAGATCTCATCACCTACTGGCAAGTGGTTAAATTAGGAAGACTAATCTGTTCATAGTTCTTGTTGATAATACGGTATGTTGTAGAATTCAATTATTTACTATTCTGGTTTATGTCACTTTCGTGACAGGAAGCCTGTAGACATTGGTTATTTTCTTGAACTTCCTATCATTATGTCTTGTGTGTTGAATTAGTGTTTGTAGACCAGCTCGGTGACCCCATCATGAGTACAAGAAAGCAAAATGCAAATGAGAATAAAAAGATTGATCAAGGAAAGATAGACAGTCTAATACACAAGTATTTGGTAAAAATTAGATGATATTACTAATGATCAAACCGATCATTAAATAGAATTACAAAGAATGATGTTTCTAATAAGAAACGATCGTCGGAATTAGAAAGAATCTAATTATACAAGATTTATAATATATTGACCATTAAATAGAATAGAAACAAATATAACAAAGATATTATTCTAATACCCTCCCTTAATGGTCAATTTGTCTACGACACCAAGCAACCCCTTGAACTGAGCAAACTTATCCAGAAGTAGGGACTTGGTGAGGATATCTGTAGTTTGGTCCTCTGTAGGAACATATTACAAATCCGCGGATCCATCTTCAATGAACTTGCGGATGAAGTGACAATGAAGCTCAACATGCTTGGTCCGCTCATGGAAGACTGGATTCTTAGCGAGTTTCAGCACCCCTTGATTGTCACAGAAGAGGGGTTTAGGACCGGCTTGAGACAGTTGGATGTCTGAAAGCATCCAACGAAGCCAAACTGCCTCACAAGCTGCTTTGACTGTTCCTCGATATTGAGCTTCAGTCGAGGAAAGAGCTACAACTTGCTGCTTCTTACTGGTCCAAGTGATAGCATCTGTGCCCAAACTGAAGACATATCCGGATGTAGAATTTCTCTCATCAATAGAGCCTGTCCAATCTGAACTTGTGAAACTGATGTGTCTGGGGTCTTTGATCCGTCCATAAAGGATACCAAAGTTTGAAGTACCCTTGACATAGCGTAGGATCCGCCTCGTCGGAGCCCAATGTTCTGATGTAGGAGCTGTCATGAAGTGGGATATGTAATTCACTGCATAGCTCAGATCAGGTCTAGTGGAGGTGAGATATATTAAACTGCCCACTAGTTGCCTGAAATCGAATCCATTCTCAACTGGAGAACCGGATTTGGCTGACAACTTCAGGCCTCTCTCCATAGGTGTAGATGCAGGTTTGCAGTCCTGCATTCGGAACTTGTCTAGCAGAGCCCTGGCATATTTGGATTGAGAAATGAAGATGCCATGAGACTGCTGCCAAACCTCAACACCTAGGTAGTTATGTCAAAAGACTGGCATTCCCTGAACCAAAGATGCCAAGCTGCCATTGATGATCAAATCATCAACATAAATAACCAGAATGATGATTTCATTGCCAACAGTCTTGACGTACAAATTTGAGTCAGAAGGACTCCTCTGGAAAGCCTGATCTGTGAGGTACTTATCAATCTTCATGTACCATGCCCGAGGAGCCTGTTTCAGGCCTGTTGTGACGTTTTCACACATCGCCCCATTGCAAATGGGGACCCATGTTTTTTGCTCGTTTTGTTCGTTTTCGCTTTGCTTTTTCTAGGGTTTTGTTAGTTTGTTAGTTGTCTGGATTTAGGGTCAAGCTTTAGGGTTTTAATTACCGTCTTTTCGGACCAGAATCCAGTCGGTTTTGGGAGCTTTTTGATTTTCCTTTTCTAGGATGCAAATTTTGAATGCAATGAATTCGCCAGAATGGTCTAATTTTCAATTGGAATGTTGATGCAGAGCTTAAATTTGTCTAAGTGTTGATAATGAAACATGAATTTTGTCCAATTGAGTAATTTTGACCAAATTTTGACTTTTTTGAATTTTGATCCTAGGCATTTCAAATGATTTGTTTTCGCCTTGTGAAGTGATAAAATGTGTAAAATCATGATATTTTGGCCTGTAGGAGCAAAATCGCTCCTGTCCCTCAGTGAAGGACGGGAGCTCGTTTTCAAATATTTTACTATTCCTGCAGGGTCAAGATGAATTACGAATTGGAAGTGACGGAGAAAGGCGAGATCTTTCCATTGAATATAAATTGAAGATTTTCATGAGCACAGAAATGCCTCCAGGGGAAAAATCGCTCCTGTCCCTCAGTGGAGGACCGGAGCTACAAATCCAATTTTGCTTTGTCCTTGCAAGATTTTAACGTCTTGACGATGTGAAAAGGTCCAAAGAGGTGCATTTTATTAAATGAATATAACTTGAAGCGTCGCCCAGGGGATTACATAGGATAGCAAGTCCGGCTTGAGTGAGGTCCTGATCCTGAAATTTGGCTAAGTCTGGAATGTCCTGATCCTGAAATTTGACTAAGTCTGGAAACTGAAAAAACCTCCAAAAACTAGATTTTGCAATATAACTCCTGGAGGTCTGAAACCACTCTCAAACATCCTGAAAGTATATATGGAATATAACTTGAGAGTGCGAAAAGTCAAATTTCGCTCGTGTCCTTCTCCAAGGGACCAAGGCGAATCGCTCGTGTCCCTCACCAAGGGACCAGAGCGAAAATGCTTAGTTGAGCCATTCCTGACCTTGTTTGGACGAATCGAGACATCATAGGCATGGTGAAGGACGAAATGAGCATGATAGAGCATCCAGACTTGATCAAAAACAATGAAATGATGAAGTTTTTGCCTAGAGGGTCAAATTCGCTCCTGTCCCTCACTGAAGGACCAGAGCGAAATTCTTCATAAGGTACGATCTGGGCAAAGATCAAGCAAATTTTACGTTCAAAGGCAAGAAAAGAGGTAAAATGAACTCATTGAAGATAAATTGAAGATTATGAAACGCCAACAAGGGACCAAAATGCTTAAGTTCGCTCCTGTCCCTCAGGGAGGGACCAGAGCGATTTTTGTCTAAGATGAATTTCTTGCCAAGTTACAATGAATTCCAAGGCATGGACGAATGAAAGGGGACATTACAAAACCGTTGAAGATAAATTTGGAAGCTGGCGAAGTGTGATGGAGACTACAAGTACAAATTCGTTCCTGTCCCTCTCCAAGGGACCAGGGCGATATGATGATTATATTGCCGTCCCTCCAAGATCAGGACACTCCAAGGCGAAGAACAAGGTACCAAGGACGTTTCGAAGCATCTCCATCAAGCACAAAGTTACAAGGATCGCCACATTGAGGGATTTGCTCTAAAATATCCTAATTCGCTCCTGTCCCTCAGGAAGGGACCAGAGCGAAATTTCCATAAAGACCAAGATTTTGAAAGTTTAACAAGTATCAAGCCACCAAGAGGAATCAAGGGACGTCATTTCACGCATTGAAGGTAATGGCAAGTTGAAGAACGCAAGGACAAGCTTAAAAACTTGAAGTTCGCTCCTGTCCCTCAGGAAGGGACCAGAGCGATATTGATTATATTGGCCAAGTCTCTCAAAATTTACGTCAAGCCAAGGTTTTGCAAGATGGTAAAAGGTCTAAGGCGTCTTTTGAAGGTGATATACCAAAGTGTTGAACGTTAAAATGCTACCAATTTGCACAAAGAGCCTATATCGCTCCTGTCCTTTGGACAAGGACCAAAGCGATTTTTACTAAAACACTCATGTTCCGTCAAAACCAAGACAAGGCAAAGATAGGCATGGTCAAGGACGTCCTTTGGAAGACAATGAATGAAGAACAAAGATCAAAAGTTTGCAAATTTGAGCCAGGACACTAGGATCGCTCCTGTCCCTCAGGAAGGGATCAGGGCGATATTACATCCAAAGGCACTCATTCACACATGCAAGTCAATCTAACTCAAAGGACCCAGCTAAAATGGCGATTTGGACGTACGGATGAAGACCTTGGACGTAAAAATTGCAAGAATCATGACCAAATTGATGGATCGCTCCTGTCCCTCAGTTAGGGACCAGGGCGATAAGGTACGTATCTTCTCACTTTTTCATTTTGGCGCTTAAAACACATTTTTTAAATTTATTTAAATGCTAGAAAAAAATCGATATTTAATTAAAAGCATTTAAATAGCGCATGGTATGTATTTATTAATTATTTTTTGCCTTTGTAAAAAATCGAAATTTATTAATTAAAAATAAAGGCATTTAATAATTAATTATTAATTTAATAAAAATCAAAAGGGAGCGCTTGGGTTTATTTTGTCAAGGTCGGCCTTTATTATTTATTTAAAAATCGTTTTAATTGCTATATTTTGCAAAAAGTCGGCCTAAGGTCAATATGAAGGTGAGCGCCTATAAAGGAAGGTGTTTATTTCATTTTCACATCATCATTTATCATCTCTCATATGCAACTTGGAGAAGGCAAAAGAGGAGCGAATTTCATACAAAGGAAGGGCGAAATTATCATTCAAGAAGAGGAGCGAATTCAATCAAAGGTGGTGCGAAACTACTATCCAAAGGAGAGGCGAACTTGAAGTTTCCATTTGAGCGAAGTTGCCTAGGACGTCAAAGACATATCAAAGATGGCGAAATTGCTAATTTGAAGAGGAAATCACGTCCAAGACTTGAAGGGTGGCGAAGTTGATAAGAGGAACGTTCTTTTGAAGATCACATCAAGACTATCGAATTTCAAATTTTGCCTAGGCGAATTCCTTTATTTTGCATTTTAGAGTTAAGCTCTCAAAGAGGTATGACGATATGGATTTATTGTTTTGATTTTGAACGTTGATCGTCATTTCCTTAATTTTGGATTTTGGAATTTTGTTTTGCCTTAGCTCAATCGTTTTTAGGAAATGATTAATAAAGGACTTATCATTAAGTTTCCTAAAATTTGCTCTCTAATTTATGTTATGTATTGCAAAATCATGTTACTAATTTTGAAATGTTGTGTAGGCATCAAATGGAGATCTCTTCAAGGAAAATCAAGCCGGATCAAGGACGGTCTTCGCCAGGACGATCAAGCCAGGACAAGGGCGACCTCTTTCAATCTAGCGTTCCAAGGCGAGGTACATCATCTTCCTGCACATCAAGGACGCAAGGAGTTAGAACAAGGGCCCGTTGAAGAAGCAAAATAGTTCCAGATGAATTAATTAAAGCAAGCTTCTCAACAACATCAAGTTGAATATCTACCAAGTTCCAAGTGTCAAATGAGGTGGCATCCTAGTCATCATTTCTCCAATCAGTGAAGTCCATCTCAGCATGTCCAGATTCAATGTACTTAACTGATGGAAGGTGGCACAAACTCCGATGTACCTACCCTGGCTATCCATTGGTCGATTTTTCTAGAAGGGACATGTGTCCAAGCAATACAATTTTGTCATTGGTCAAGCATTAAATGTTATGTAATGGTTGTAACAAACCCTAATTAGGGTTTTCATTGTAAAATCTTGGCCATCGATCTTGAATTGATCTAAGCCATCAAATTGTATTGTGGGCACTATATAAGCCCAGATTTTTCATTTTGTAATGGTTAATTTGAGAGGATTAGAGAGAGTTGTAAATAGTTGGAAGAGTTAGAATATAGTTGATAGAATAGCAATTAGAGTAGAATAGGAGGACAAGGCAAGAAATTGTTGCCATTGATTGTAAACAAACTCCATTTTCATTGAAGTAATGGTGAAACATGTCGTTTTCTTGCAATTTGCATGGTTTCTTGTTGAGTCTTCAATCTTAGATGGTAGATAATTAGATGAATGGAGGAAATGTGCTTGATTGATGGTGAAATTCGTATATCCATACTACTAGCAGTTTGTTGATTGCAGACTTGCCTTGCGTAGTCAACTGGATCATTTAGCCTAAGCTCAATTTCAATTTGTTGCCTCTTCATTGATATGCATCAACTTGGATGGTATCTATGCCTGCGGTGATGATTTGAACATCATAAAGCTTCCCATAGAAGATCGCACTAGTCTTGTGTAGATGTTCCATTGATGTCAAAACAAGACCTAGTTAGAGTTTCATCAAAAATCAATCATTGCTCCTACATTCTTAGTATTAGGATTAGATCCTCTCTTCTCCCTTATCCTTTTTTCATTTTTCAAATCTAAGTTAGTAAGAGCCTGTGTCCAGCAAAGCAGATCGGAAGTTCAATCATCACATGTAAGTCCCCTTGTGATTCCAGCAAATCACATCGTACCACGAAGAGCTTATCCACACGTAGAGACCCTACATTAAAGAACCTTGGAGTCTACCTAACTGATCCTTTACGCGAATCTTCAGCAGTTAGAGACTATTTTCTCAAGAGAGGATAAGATGCCTTTAGGTATTTTATTCTGTGTATGATTGTGTATAAAATACACGTCAACAAGGCCATAGAGTGCTTTCACCAGTTTGAGCACCTGGTGTTCTTTTATGGCAACCTTGAATCCAGGAGGCTGCGTCATGTAGACCTCTTCCTGTAACTCACCATTCAGGAAGGCACTCTTGATGTCCAACCACATTGAGCTGCCATGGCTAGGACTAATCTGATTGTGCTCATCTTTGCAGTCGGAGCAAAGGTTTCCTCGTAATCAATGCCTTCACGCTGAGAGAAGCTTTTGGCAACAAGATGAGCCTTGTACTTATCTAAAGTACCATCAGCCTTGTATTTTACCTTATAGACCCATTTGCACCCAATGGGTTTCTTCGTTAGAGGAAGATCTGACAGAACCCAAGTGTTATTTTTCAGCAAGCTTTGGTGCTCAGTCGCCATAGCTTGTTCCCAGTCAGGTATCCCATTCGCCTCTGTGTATGTTTGAGGTTCATACGCACTGTGAATGTTGGCCATAAGAGCAAAATTGACATAATTAGGCCGCTTGCTCTTTTTCCAAGCAGTTCTACCCTCGATGAGTTCATCATCATGAAGATCAACAAGCGTCTTAGCCCACCATTTAGGCCGGAGAGTAGAAGTTCCAACACCAGATGCAGGAGATGCAATAGGATCAGGTTCATCTAACAGAAGATCAGATGAATCTTGTGGAAAATTAGGTGGTGCAGCTGCATGTCTAGGTGATCTTGCAGGAGAAGGAACTGGTGAAGGTGCAGGAGTTGGAACAGCTGGAACCCTCCCATCAGGTGGACCTAATGGAATACGAACACCCTAGTCTGAAGCCTTCAACGACTGATCTGCGGAATCCACAACTGGAGGAGAGAGCTGAAATGACCCTCGATCCTCATCAAAAACCACATCACGATTGTAAATGAGACAATATGTCTTGATGTCAACCAATCGATAGGCTTTATGATTATCACTGTAGTCGGTGTGCATGAGTTTCTGACTCTTGGCATCCAACTTGGTGCGTTTCGCATCAGAGATTCAAACAAAGGTAGTGGAGCGGAAATCCTTCAGGTGACTGATTTTGGGCTTTTCGCTTGACCAGGCCTCTTCCAGAGTCTTCTTCACAGCCACAGTAGGAGACCGATTCAAAAGATAGACTGCAGTATTAACTGCTTCAGCCCAAAATTTCTTCGGAACACTTGTGTGTTCTAGCATAGATCGGGCCATTTCGGTAATCGTATGGTTTCTCCGCTCAACGACATCGTTTTGCTGAGGGGTGTATGGTGTAGTGAGTTGGTGCTTGATGCCATGTTGTTCACAGAAATGGGAGAAAGCAAAAGACAAGAATTCTCCCCCATTATCAAATCGAAGAGTTACAAAATGATTATCAGACTCTTTTTCTTTTAATGCTTTGAATTTTTGAAAAACAACAAACACCTCTGATTTCTGATGAAGAAAATACACCCACATTTTTCTACTAAAATCATCAATAAAAAGTAGAAAATACCTAGACCCAGTAACAAAAGTAGCTGCCATAGGTCCACAAATATCAACATGAACTAGTTGCAGTACCTTAGAAGCTCTCCAGGAGTTGCCATCTAAAAACGGAGTCCGATGGCTGGCTGACATGCTTCGCAAACTCCAAGGTTCTGGGTTTGAATTTTTGGCAGTCCAATGACAAGATCTTCCCAAACAAGCTGAGAGTGATGCCAGAGTGTACCATCAGAGGAGCGCTTGGCTGCCATGGCAAGCTCATGAGAATCACCTGAGTCAACTAGTCTGAAAAGACCATGATCCTCAAGACCCATAGCAACAGTTGTCTAAGTCTCCCGATCATTGATACTGCACTGATGTGAACTAAAGGTCACGTCTAAACAAGGAGAATGTCTCAAAATTTGATTGACCGAGAGAAGGTTGAGTTCCATTCCTGGAACATAGTACACATTGAGGAAAATTATTTTCCTCCCTCCTGACTGAATCTGCACATTGCCCTTTCCGACAATGGTGTACTCTTCCTCTCCAAAAATAATTGAATCTAAGTAAGGCTGAAAATCAGTGAACTAATCCTGACGATGAGTGAAGTGGTGAGAGGCACCTGAATACCATCATGGGGGTTCCAACCCCACTGATTAATGATTCGGCCGGGCCTATTTGAAGAGAGGGAGCCACCGGATCGCGAGCATAAGCCTAGAGATTCGAGACCAATTCCAAATATGAGTGACCCCTATCAATACCCCGGTTACCCCGAGAAGTAGTCCAAGGGTGGGAGAGATACTGGGTCCAAACAAAGTTATTGGAGTAGGGCTGAAAATCAGTGAACTAATCCTGATGATGAGTGAAGTGGCGAGAGGCACCTGAATCAATACCAGGCAGAGGATTTGACATGGTCTGCAGGTCTTTTAGTCATGAAGGCGTAAAAGGCAGACTCGTTCTGCTCAGTGTTCTCTGCTACATTTGCTTTCAGCTGCGAACCACTTTGCTTAGCCTGTGTAGCCAAGCGTTTACGACACTCAAGCTTCATATGACCAAACTTATGGCAGTAATTGCATTGAACATATTTCTTCTTCGAGCCTTCTGATGACGGTGCAGGGGGTTTTTGCTGAGAAGATTGTGATTTGCCTTTTATCCTTATAAAAGGATTTAGCTGCGAATGCTTGTTTTGAAGAGGATGAGCTATTACTGCTGTCGAATTATTGCTTCCACCGATCCTGCTATAGAAGTTTAGTGCAGAGATCAGCGAACTTCAGATCAACACCAGTTGAGGTGATGTTGAGTGTTTCGACAAAATGCTCATAGGACTTTGGTAAGTTCTTTAGAGTTATCACGACCATGTCCTCCATTTTTCGGCCGATGGCTTCTAACTGGTCACATATTTCCTGGATCCGATTGAGATGATCCTGAAGGGATTTGCGCTCATCCATGACAATAGAGAAGATTTTTTGGAAAGAAGGCTCTGCTCTTATCAGACGTCTCATGCAGCGTCTTGAGATGCTCCCATATCTGGGCAACTGTTTTGCCGAAGGTATCTGAGGAAGTTGATCATCTGTCACTGAGAGCTTGATGAGCATGACAACTTCACGATTTTGTTCATCAAACCTTGTCTGATCAAGACAGGCTGCAGTGGGATGTGGGACTTTTCCAAGAACCAACTGATCAATAACGCGATACTCGAAAATTGTGAGCATCCGTTGTTTCGAGGTGTTATAATTTCTACCATCGAATTTTTGGCTTCCCTCGAGCAGAATATTCGTCAAAGATCCCATCACTGAAAACTGAGGTCAAAGTTGATTGACCGAATAATGGCATGAATATCGAGGTAGAAGATGCGTGTAATCGCGACGCGTGCAAGAAAACAGAGGCAAAAAACAGGCATTGATTTTGAGGCAGATTTGAAAATATTTTTGGCACAGATCCAAATGTACGGATTGCTGACGACCCAAAATTGGCGCCGAAAATAGACTGAGGGTTGTTGAAAACCCTAGATAGATGGCATGATCTGAGGAAATCACAAAAAAACAGAGAGAAAATTCGAAAATTTGCTGCTACAGACTCCACCCAGATTGCTGAGAAAGTATGTGTCGTTTAACAGAGAATGTCGACAGGGGAAACAAAACCCCAAAAAGTTGAGCTGACACCAAAAATTGGCGCCGAAAATAGACTGAGGGTTGTTGAAAACCCTAGATAGATGGCATGATCTGAGGAAATCACAAAAAAACAGAGAGAAAATTCGAAAATTTGCTGCTACAGACTCCACCCAGATCGCTGAGAAAGTATGTGTCGTTTAACAAAGAATGTCGACAAGGGAAACAAAAACCCAAAAAGTCAAGCCGACACCAAAAACGGGTTTAGGTAAAAAATGTGACCCAGTGCTAAATACAAATACGATATTAAAGAAGATTGCGTCGCCAAAAATCGTGCCATGGACACACGGAATCCTCTCGAAACGCAAATACAAGAGCAAAAAATTGCGAAATGCTGTCGTCGGGAGCCACAGATTCAATAGACGCTGCCGTCGCGCAGTATTCACAAAAAGATGGCACGAAAAAAAATCGCGATTTTCACCTTGCGAGAATAAAAATCACCAACAACAAATGACAGAAGATCGCGAAAAGAAGCCGCCAAACCTTGTAGAAAACCAACGCGGTGTGGGGAATAAATCCTCAAAACAGACCCACGATCTACAAGTTGGGAGAAATGAACGGGATTTACAGCACGAACCAAGAGCAATTTTGAATAAGCAAATAAATTTTTCAGAAAACTGTTAAAAAATTCGTCTCGAATTTTTTAATTGAAAATTTATTTCGAAATAACCAGTGTTCTGATACCATAATACACATGTATTTGGTAAAAATTAGATGATATTACTAATGATCAAACTGACCATTAAATATAATTACAAAGAACGATGTTTCTAATAAGAAACGATCGTCCGAATTAGAAAGAATTTAATTATACAAGATTTACAATATATTGACCATTAAATAGAATAGAAACAAATATAATGGATATATTATTCTAATACAGTCAACCAGATCAACGAATTTCACCAAGATTTAAAAAAACAAAACACAATGCACAAATCAAATATAACAAAAAGTGATTGACGAAAAGACCTTGTGCAATTAAAAAGACAAATTGCTGGTTTGATTAAGAGAAGAAGTCAGCTGTCATGAAGGATAAGTGCTCAGCAAAGAGGTGAAATTAAATGTTTCATTTAGAATGCAATGTCGGCCTAATAAGAAATTGCAATGAAAAGTGGCAACTTTTAGTCCTTGGTACCTATAAAGGATGACATTTGCAATTCATTTGTCACACATCAAAAACATCATTCAAGCTAAATTCGATCTACACTCCAAGACATCAGCAATTTTATCTTCAGAACAATTAAGGTGACAATTTTTAAGGATAATTTTCATCTTCAGGCCAGTGATTGGACTAAGGAGATCAACGATTTAGATAGAATCTTGCTCATTTCATTGATCAAAATAAACCTTCTGAGAGAGGCGATTTGCATTATAAATGATCTATATTCAATCCGGAAAATTTCCAGATTAAATTGAAGGCAACATAGGCAAAATTTGGTGCATCATCAGACCTGCAGCAGTATAAAGGAGTAAAATAAAACTAAGTCAGATCTTGACATTTGGCAAACCTTCATTTGTAAGACCACATTTCAATCCAAAACTACTTTTAGAAACCCCAAGGTCCCACAATTTGCTATAAAGGCTTGAAAATCTGTGTTTATTTTCTCATTTCCAGGTCTGATTTTTGTCATCTCAAAGAGCTGTAGCTTGTAATTTTCTCAAGGAAAGGTTTTTTGCTTGTCCTAGCTGAGGTATGAGAAGTCATTGATTGAGCTGAATATTGCTAGCACTTTTATCTACAAATCCACATCTACTTTGTGACAAAATTATTTTGTTTGTAGGCTAATGTCTAACACGAAGACCTGAGGAAATAGAAAGCAAGTACTAATGAAGAATGAATTCAAAGACATGCTCTTTGACACTAAGCTCACATCCAAATGGTGTCTATGCTTGATAGTAAAATGAAAATTTACTTAATTTCCTTAAAAGATTGCGTTGGTCTTTGTAGAGTTGTTCTTGTATGTCGAAGCAAAGATTAATAGAGTTTCATCATAATTGTCCTTCATCCTTACATTCTTAGGCGTAGTTTAGTATCTCTCACCCTTCAACTTTTGCATTTTCTTTATCCAAACATTTAGAATTAGTAATAAGTAAGAGAGCCACATTGCATATCATTCAGAAAGCGTCCCTTGAAATTTAGACATTCATCCGTTAAGAAGTACGAAGGCCCCTTGGATTAACAACAATCACATCTACCATTGAGCTTATCCACGAGTCAAGACCTGACAGTAGAAACCTTGTAGTTGTCTCATTTGATCGTGAAGCATAACATTTGAGAGACTTTATTCAAGAGAGGATAAGATACCTTGGTATTTTATCATGTGTTCGATTGTGCCTAAAAAACACATCAACAGAGTGGTAGGTCTAATTTTGGTGGACAAAGATGTACAAGCAATTTGGGAGTGGGAATGTATACCAATAGTTGCTATAGGAGGATAAGATGTTGTAATGCCCAAAATCCTAAGTATGAGGATGGCTAAGTCACTTTACAGCCTTGGGTGAGGTTTTAAACTTATATTGTCATACCTTTTCTTATTCCTCGAGGCCTAAATGCTTGATATGCACTCTCTCTTGATCCAATATAGCCAAACCTTGATCCTTGCGCTTTTGCATTAGTTAACTTCAAAGCCTGATCTTCACTATTGCACCACTTTGCCTAGGTAGGCTCATGAGCCTTTGCATCACCTTGCATCTTCGTATCCATGCACCCCATTCCCTAAACCCTCGACTTTGAATTGTTAGAGAACATGAGACTTCAAAGTGGCACCCCAACTCTCGATTCTCCAATCCTTTTTACCATTGCGTCTTTTTGGTACATGTTTCCTCAGATCTTTGCCCTTTGGCATGTCTCTTCGTAGACCCTTGCTGTTTGAATAAAGGATTTCACAGCTTGCCATAGACAACTAGGGATGCCATTAATGGGCCCAAATTTTAATGGAAAATGGTGGAAAAATTCAAATAACTCAACATTTGTGGGTCCATTCTAGGACTGCAACCTCTGATAAGATGAGTAGTTTCATGAATTTGCATCTTTTGGATATTATACTAACAAACCCTAAATTCCAAAGTTCAGCACTTATGTTTACTTGTTTAACTTGAGAATGAAAACACTTAGATTTGGAAACTAGACAACAAAATTCCTTTGTACATTTGAGGCGATTTCATTCAAAGATTGCATTTGTGATAATTATATTTGAGTGTATTTGCTATTGCAGTCTAGTGTTTTGCTGTATATGTGTTGAATGTAAATTTGATGAAGTAGATTGTTGGTTATTTCCAATTTATGTGTGCAAACCTATTTATTTGTTATGAAAATTTCAGATCTAATGCATTTCACATGAATTTTGTAGGTATTTTGGATCGAAATGTTTTACATCAATGATTAGCTAAGGATCATTACAATGCTTTTAGAGCTTTGATCTTGACATCCTTAAGGGTAGATCAAATTTTGTGTGTGTGTTAGTAAAAGAGAGATTAGATACCAAAGAAGAAACAAGATCCAAAAGAAGATATTGTTGGTGTTGGAAATAAGCCACACCTGAACCGACGATGGACTGGTCCAAGAGGGGCCAGTAGCTCAGTGGTAGAGCACTCCAGCAGCGTATGGAAGGTCCTTAGGTTCGAGTCCTAGCTGGTCCATGTCTCAACATGGTATCAGAGCCAGGTCCAGGCTAGGAGCCCCAAGCACACGAGAGGTGTGGCTTAAGGGGGGGTGTTGGTGTTGGAAATAAGCCACACCTGGACCGACGATGGACTGGTCCAAGAGGGGCCAGTAGCTCAGTGGTAGAGCACTCCAGCAGCGTATGGAAGGTCCTAGGTTCGAGTCCTAGCTGGTCCATGTCTCAACAGATATGCCATAAGGGGGAAGTGAAAAGTACAAGATAATGGTTGAAGAAAAAGAAGATTTCTTCCATGAAAACATGATTATATTGCACCAAAAACAAGATAAATTGATATATGCAATGATATAGATGTTGCATGCTACAAAAGATTAGAAAAGTTTAGAGCTTACTAAGTCATCTCAAGGAGAATTACATTTGTAAATAACAAATCTGAGGTTAGTCCCATGTGGAGGGCATCAAAAAACTTATGTTTTTACAGAAAGAGGTAGAAGTGCTTGAAGACTTTCTTGTAGAGGGGATTGCCAAGGTTTTTGAGTACCATGGTAACTTTGAAGCCTTAAATAATACAGTATATTTTGTTAGGTACACATCGTTGATAGAACTTCTAAGATAAGAACCTTAGATGACAATTAAAACAATGGAAAGATATTGCTGCAACAAAGAGCAGGCAAGTTGAATTACTCCCACCTTTGATGGCAACAACAAGATTTTTATTAGGGCTTGGTTGCAAGAATGGCAAGTTTATTTTATTTTCAATTCTATGGAGGAGAAAGATGCCATCCAATTTGCTACGTTGCATTTAGAAGGCATTGCAGTCACACAAGGATATAGCCTTGTGTAAACATTTGATGATTTCAATCAAACGACTTTTGATCATTTAGAGCAAAGGGACGAGGATGGATATCTTAGAGAACATGTGGGTGTCAAACAATACCACTTCGTGGAATCCTATGTTGTGAATTTCAGTGCATAACATTAATGGTTCCAGACATCTTTGAAAAGACGATCACTTTTCTGTTTGTTGAAGGTTTGTTTAAACCCCTCAAAGTTATTGTTAATGATTTTGCATTCACTTTTCTGCAAGAAGCGTTCAAAAGAGTCCTAATTTGTGAGCCATTTGTGCTTAAGGGCAAAATTCCTATTCCAATCCAAGGCATCCACCCTTATGCAACATGAAGAGACTATTTAGAAAAGGGATTGTATTCACAACTAAGGAAGATCATGCCTCAACCACCTACAATGAAGAGACAGATGACCACAACAAAAATGAACTCATATAGAGGAAGCTATTGTTTTCTGCAAGGAGCCATGGTAAATTGGCCATAGATGCCTTGGCAATGGCTGAGTACATTATATTGAATAAATATTCGATAATGATTTAGATCTTGAAGAATTTGAGTCACAACCAGCCATAGAGGAACATGAACTTGAAAACGTGGAGGGTGAAATCACAAATAGAGGCACAATTGCAGCTTTTTTAGGAGCATCTAGATATTATCCATGTAGAGTATGAGTAGTGTTGTTTGGACAGCGGATGATGGTGCTTATTGATAGTGGTAATCCCCGCACTTTCATTGATGAAGGTTTGGTGGTTAAAAGGGGACTAAAAGTTGAGGAATTTGATGGATTCATGATGCCAGGCACCAAAATAATTTGACAACTCAAGATAGTCATGAGAGATCATAAGGTATGCGATGATTTCTATGTTGTGGGTTTAGGAGAGCCTAACATTATTTTGAGCATACAATGGTTGCACTCCCTTGGTGAGTTGTACGGAATTATCAATCCATGGAGCTTAAGTTTAGATTTGGATGGAGAAATGTGGTGCTTAGAGGAATTGTTGATAGATCATCTCAAATAGTTACAACTAAAAGAATGGAGAGGTCTTTCCACAAGGGACAGGTTGCTTGGGTAGAAAGTTGTTTGGTTATGCCTACAAATTTATGCATGGGTAAGCAATGTACATATACTAATAAGCAATGTACATATACTAATGATTTGCCTTTGGAACTACCATCTGATAGAGGATTCCAGCATATCATAGAGTGGGAACAAGGCTCTAAGCCTGTCATGACTACTCCTTACTGCCACCCAAGAATGCACAGAGGAGAGAGAAAAGTCCATCAAAGAGTTCTTGGAGATGGGTCACATCAGACCTAGTTCTATACTATTTGTCTCATCTGTGGTTCTTGTGAAGAAAAAGATGGCATCTTGCAAATGTGTGTAGATTTCAAAGCTTTGAACAAGAAGACTATAAAAACAGGCATCCTATTCTTAGGATGCATGAGCTAATTAATGAATTGTATGAGTCTGCATTTTTCAAAGATTGACTTGAGATCAATCTACTGTCAGATCTATGTAAAAATTGGCAATTGCATAAAACAACATTTAGGTGTCATTGTGGAAATCTGATATCATTACTTTGAATTCTTCTTCATGCCTTTTGGTTGGAGAAATGCACTAGCTACATTGCATGAATCTTGTTTTCAACAATCATTTGAAAAAAAATGATTTTGTTCTTTTTGATGACATTCCAATCTACAACAAGACTTGAGAAGATCATTTGAAGCATATAGATATAGTTTTTAGATGATTAGAGCAATAATTTTTCTTTGCAAAAGAATCAAAAAGTGTGTTTGTAATGACGAGATTCTCTATACTTGGGCCATGTTAGCAGTGCTTAAGTTATTCAGGTGGATCAATAGAATATTCTAGCCATCTTGGATCGGTCTCCTCTTACCACATTGACATAGTTGAGGGGATTCTTTGATCTCTGCAGCTATTGTAGGAGATTTGGTAAGGGGTTCTCACATTTTACAGCACCCTTAACTAATATGGTGAAGAAAGGACTTTTTCATGGACAAAATAGCTCATGAAGCTTTTGATAAGCATAAGAAGATAATGAGTACATGCCTTCTTTTTGTCATCCCAAATTTCTCATATCCATTTATTGTAAAATGTGATGCTGCCGGAGAGGGAATTGGAGCTGCCTTAGTTCAAAAGGGACATTACATAGCGATTGAATCTAGAAAATTGAAAATTTCAGAAAAATGAGTCTCTATCTATGACAAAGATGTTGTCTATGAATTATGCTTTGGCGAAGTTTCACCAGTATTTGGTTTTTGGAAGATTTGTGGTCAAGACAAAACATAGTAGCTTTAAGTTTTTCATGGCTAATGTAACTTGAATGATAGGCAACAACAATGGGTAAGCTCCAAGCTTATGAATTTGAAGTAGAGTACATAAAAGGGAAAAGGAATGAAGTTGTTGACGCTCTTTCTAGGAGGCCTACTTTATTAATTATGCTGATTGTAAGGTCTCTATTATAGCAAAATATGTAAAAAATGCATTTGCTACTGATCTATTTGATGGGAATGTGAGAGCAGATGGATTTGTAGTAGTAGATGGTTTCGTTTTTTATTAAAATAGAATATTACTAGTTCTTTAATTTTAAATGGAGAAGATTTTGAGGGCCTTTTGTGATTCAGCGCTAGCAGGACACCAAGGGTTTTACAAGATCTATAGGCAAATTACAGCAAGGTTTTGATGGGAGGGCCTGAAGAACACAATAGAGAATGCATGACCTGTAACAAAATGAAGCAAAACATGTTTTTCCAGCAAGCTTGCTTCAACCACTACCTATCCTAATCAGAAGTGGTAAAACATATCTGTGGATTTCATCATAGGCCTCTCCAATGAATATAATAAAGATTGCATTTATGTTGTCGTGGATAAGTGAATGAAGTATGCACAATTATTTGTTATTGTCATGCCCCCACTTGAAATGAAGGGAATACAATGACCACCAAAAAGAGAGGCAATACACTTAGGAGTAAAATCACACCAAGAGAAGTGCTTAAGGCATAAAGTGTAGGCTTTTTCTGAATAAAAAATATCATAACAATTCTTTATGAAGAGGCATGCTAATAATAATTAATAACTCCATTTATCAATCAAAGGACATATAAAAGGTTCTGAATATTAAAGGATAAGCATATACAAAGAAGATCAAATGAGGAGGAGGAAAACATTGGAAGAAAATATAAAGTGACTTTGCAAGTATGCTACAGCTAAAGAGGATGAAAACACTTGAAGGAAAAACTAAGAGATTTAAGGACGGAAACCCATATCTTGTCTAGATACCAAGGACAAACATTTAAGGAAAATTAGCTGCAAATTGGAAGGAGAAACATAGTAGAAAATCAAGATAATATTATATTCAAAATGTAACAACCATAAATTCTTTAAATGTAAAATACAACTTGAAAATATTTCTACTGAAAAGAATTGCTTTAACAACCAAGTTCAACTAAAAATGAAACAATTACTAACTAACTACCAACTAACCATTTTAGCAGAAAGAGAAATTAATATTATTTATTTCTTTTGAAAAGAGAGAGAAGGGTTAAGAGATTAATTATAGAAAAACAAACTTTCTGTTGAATCCAAATGCATAACTCGGTACAACATGGGAGAGGGAGAGCATCTTCTAGGGCTTTTCCGCCCAACCACAAAGATAATTTCCCATGCCTCTTCCTACTGGAAGGTCTCGACCCTTCACGAGGATAGAATAATAAAGATAGAACAAATGCCATTAAGCGTCTGAGCTTGGTGTTTAGAATCTACTTTGACTAACTGGTCATACACTTTAGGTATTGTTGACGAGCGTTTTCTGACTACACACACAGACACAAAATAGAGATTTCCAACGGTCACTTTACCATCTCTTGATCAAAGTTCAATTGTATGCTAAGATTGTGACAAGATTAAACAATTGACTCCAAGGTTTTGATTATGCAATGGACGTGACTTAGTTGGTTTGATGTGATATGCCAGTAATCCAAGGGGACTTGCACACACTTAAAGAAGATTTTAGCAAATTTATAACTTCAAGGATATTCTTGAATGATTTGGCAATGAATGGTTCAATTTTTAGGACTTTTTGGATTGAAATATGTGGAAAATTAAAATGAGGAGGGGTTTAGGAAAACTACTCTAAATCTAAGAACTTAGTAGATGGCAATGTCTAGGATAGGATCAACTAAACTTCACTTTGCCATGTTGAGACAACTACAAGAAGTAGGTGCAATCTTCAAGTTGTATTTAAAAGATTGTAAATCATTAATGAATACTATCAGAGAACAATACTCATTCAATAAATCAGATTTAAGCACACACATCAAAAGCTCAGTCCAACCTTGCACTGTTGATAACAATCAGTTAGCAACAAAAGGTATGAGCAAACAATCTTCTCCTTAACACATTGCAATCAACCTCATTCATCTAAATAGTTTAAATAAATCTATTCTAAGTGAGGAGAGCGAAACCATGCAAGCTAAGAAATAACACAAGCGTACACCATCAGAGAACAATGTATCACACATTATCACTTCATTAGCTTATCACAACAATTTCAAACAATCTCTCCTTTGCTTTACAAATGAAGGGTCAACCTCTTATATAGGCCTCCAACCTTGATTATATGCAAACCCTAATTAGGGTTTGACTCAAAAGATTGCACACACATGATGCAACAAGGTGGGAATAAACATTAATGACCCATTATGCCCATTATCAGTTAACTACATTCCTGCCAAAAATGGCGTCTATTGTGCATTAAATGCACCACTTTCAAATTCGCTCAATGTGTAATAAATACCCCATGAAGCCATAATTCGCACATTATGCTTTGAATGCTCCATCTCCAAAATCAGCTACTAGCAATAAATGCTCCATTATGCAAAGTTCGCCCAACATGCAAAAGATGCTTCATTATTTCATTAAGTATGACAGCTGCCATGCATTGAATCAACTGCCACTTGGTCCAACGCCCACCAACAATAAATGTGCCATCATGTTGCCATGCATTCAATAGATTCTCGATATGCAAGTGGACCCTGCCGTCATAGGAACTTCTCTAATTTTCTGGTTTGTGCTTCATTAATATGAAATATTCTCTTTGCATGTCGCCAACTCATCTTTTGGAAGAATCTTTCTATTCCGGGCTCACAAAAGACATTCTGGAAGATTTTCTTGCCTTGGGAGAATTTTGACAATCTTTTCCACTTCTGAAGGATTCCTGCACATTTGGAATTCGAGGAGAGAGAAAATCTTTCTAGAGAGATGATTTTGTCCTCAAGGAAAATTTCTATGCACACTTCGTCTTGTAGGGAGGTTTTTCCATCAATTGATCACTTCTTCCATGCTTGAGGAATTTTATTAACTTGAGTCTTGGAGTTCTTGGAGAGAGAAAATCCTCTCTTAGCCAATTTTCCTCGTGCCTTGAAATTCTTCCTTGAGAAAGGAATTTTAAATTTCCTCCTTGCTTTGAATTCTTTTCTCGATTTTGTCCTTGGGCTTCGTTTCTACCTTGTGGAGGAATTCATGTCATGGAGGAAAATTCCTCCCCAACCCTTGTCTAGCACTCCATCTTCAACTTGGGCCCCAATTTCACACGTAGCACAAGAATTTCTTCTTGGAAGGAAAAATCCTTCACTACACCATTCTGGCACCCATCTCCTTGCTTGGGTGGGATTTCTATCTCCTAAAGGAATTTCACATTTGGGAGGAATTCCTCCATGACCTCATTCTAGCGCTCCTCCCTCAACATGGGTGTTGATTCCATGTGGAGCAGGACAAACGTGTTTGGGAGGAAATTCCTGCATCACCCTATTCTAGCACCCCTCCTGTTGTGACCTTTTCACACATCGCCCCATTGCTAACGGGGACCCCCTCTTTGCCAGCTTCGTGCGTTGTTAGGTTAGGGTTTTGGCTGCTTAGTGGGCAATTTTGCGTTTCACGTGCCCGAGTCTCGGAATTTTGATCATGCCTAGTGCCGTCTAGGGTTTTTGAAGTGTTAGGATCAAGTTGCAAAAGTTGATATTTTAATGATCCTAAGTTTTGCTAATTGTAGACCTATTTGAACGTTAATGTGTTTTTAAACACGCGCATCAGTGGTTCTAAAGTGCCAAGATATTCACAGACCTTTTGGAGTTGTTTTCTCGCTCCTAAGGTATTATTTAAGTTGGTTTCGCACTTTATTCCAATATTTTTCTAGCGTTCGCTCATATTTTTGGAAAATTAGTATAAGTCCAGTCAAATTTAAAGTCGCTGAGTGATTTTGAGTGGTTAAAATGATAAAATCCTAAGGGAAATCCTTATTCCAAGGGTTAAAGGGTCAACATCCATGCTAGAGGTGCTTTTCCCCTCACATTCCAGACTACCCAACCCATTCCCCCACTCAAAATCCATACTACACATGGATTTCCCCTGGAATCCATACTGGCCACTAATTTCCCCCACTGTTTATCCAAGCATGGGTCGAATTTCCTCTGGAAGTGCTAAAATTTGGCTAAGTGTCAGGATTTATCTAGACTGCCATCGAATTTCCCCTGGGAGTGCAGACTGGAGTGCAAGGATAATTCCATGCCTGGGTCGATTTTCCACCAGGATTTTTGTGACAACTAAGTGAGGATTTTTGTCCGGATTTTTATCCAAACAAAGGTCGATTTTCTCCTGAGCATTTTTGTAAGGATTTTTGTCTAGATTTTTATCCAGGCAGGGATTGATTTTCCACTGGGAATATTATGAAGAGTTTTGAGTCCAGATTTTCATCCAGACTAAGGTCGAATTTCCACCAGGGAGGTATTTTTTCAAGCTAAGTGAGTTTTGAGTGTGGATTTTTGTCTAGACACATATCGAATTTCCCCTGGGGGTGATTTTTTGCAAATTGAGTGCATTTTTGTCTGGATTTTTTGTTCAAACTCGCATTGAATTTCCCCTGGGAGGGTTTTTATGTGCATTTTGATGAAGTTATGCATGCATTTTTATCCAAGCATGGGTCAAATTTCCCTTATGGGGTAAATTTTGACACTTAAAGTGATTTTTAAAGGGATTTCTCAATCCCAACTGATAGCAATTTTCCCCTGGAGGCTTTATTTTGGATTTAAATTGCAATATTTTAATAAATAAGCCCCATTTAATTGCTTTTAAATAATTATTAATGATTATTTAAAATTTAAAAGCAAAATTTAATAACTTGCAATAATTATTAAATGTTTGAACCTTCTAGAAGCAAGTTAGGGTTTTACCAAGCAAGTATTTATACAAGTGTTTTATCCCACATTGCTTGTGTGGTGAAAGTGAAAGATGAAAGCAAGTATATGAGAGGAACTTCAGCATTATTTTATTATTATTTCTGCCAGGTGTCTCCATGAAAGCGATTTTTCTCCAAGTTGGGCGAATTTTTTAGCAAGGCGTTTTTGTGAAGTGTGGGATTGAGGATTTATTTTCCTCCATTTTTTCCAGCTTGCTGATTTATTCCTCTTGGCTACCATTAAAGACCAGTTTCAGAATTTCGATTTTGCTAAGTTTGGCGATTTTTCCCAGATTTAGCATTTTTTGGTGAAAGTTGGCAATTTCATGATTGGAGACTTGGGCAATTTTTTCCTCCACCATTTGTGCTTGCTGTTCAGACCTTCATTGCTGCAGATTGCTGCCATTAACAACATTTTTTCAGAATTATGAAAATCTCGATTTTTTGCTTGAGAAGGCAAATTTTTGTGTTTGGGGTATCCAACGCCAACTTGGGCGATTTTTTCCAGATTGCTGCCATCCTTCATTGCTGCAGATCAAGGCTGCCATTGACATCAATTTTCAGATTTTAAGTTTGGCGCCACGCTTGGGAAAATTTCGATTTTGCTTGGGAGGTGTTTTGGTGCCATATTTTGATGATTTTCATGCATGTTTGGTGGCTCCCATCATTTCCAGCCTGTTGATTCGCTTCAAATCTAAGGTTTGCTTCAGATTTTGACCTCCATTAATGGCTGCCATTAATTTTCAGAGTTAAGTTTTTATTGCCCAACCAATTCCAACTTAAGCATTTAGCATTTGGAGGTGTTTTATGGAGTTTTCTGTGCAGTTTTTAGACCATTTTATCGCTGTTGCAGGTCTGAAACTCTATTGTTAGGCGGTTGTCCTCAGAAATTTTCATTTCCAGCCACCTAACCAATTTTGGCGAATTTGCTTGGGGCTGTTTCCTTAGCAATTTTTCATCATTTTCAGGGATTTAAACCACTTTGCAAGGTGCTGGTAAGTCTGAAGTATCCGATTTTCAGACTTGTCCTCAGAAAACTAATTTTTACCAGCCATACTTACATTCTAGAAAATGATTGTTTTCATCAATAAAACTGATTTTTATTGATTTTATGCACATTTTGAAGATTACCACATGTTTTAAAAGTCTGAATTTTCAGGTTGTCTTGAGAATTTTGACCTCCATTGTTGACTGCGGAAGGTGTCTTCAGACATTCATTGTGTGAAAATACAATCTTTCACACCTTTTCCTTAGTCATCATCAATCCGGTATACTCCTTTGCATTTTTTGCTTGCATATTTTCTAAGCGTAAGGAGGTATAAATGAAATTTATGGAAGGCTTCCATGCCTTAGTGTTGTCACACTTTGAACTTAATTGCTAAAATTTACCAAGTGTATGGATTATTTTCCTAACTCCATGCTCTAATTAGCTAAATCTTTAGAAAGTCAAGAATTTTATTACGAATATTTTCCTAAGTCTAACTTCAAGCTTCGTACAGGTGCGATGTCAAAGTCAGGATACAAGGAAAGGAAAGAGCTGCTGAAGACGCTGGAGATCGGATTTTATCCAGAGTTTAAGATTTAATGAATTTTATGGAAGGCTTCCATGCCTTAGTGTTGTCACACTTTGAACTTAATTGCTAAAATTTACCAAATGTATGGATTATTTTCCTGACTCCATGCTTTGAATTAGCTAAATCTTTAGAAAGTGGGGAATTTTATTAAGAACATTATTTATTTTCCTGTCTAACTTCGAGCTTCATACAGGTGCGATGTCAAAGTCAGGATATAAGGAAAGGAAAGAACTACTGAAGACTGGATTTTATCCAGAGCTTAAGATTTCATCCAGATGGAAGGAGATCGCTGATACAAACATGCATTTCCTGGACTTCGACCAGATGCAGCGTTGGACGTTCGGAGTCAGAGATCAGGTTCCTTCCCCAGCATATGCGAATATTATGAAGAGTGGCATTTTCCATGCCGCTGGGTTTCCACAATCCATACAGTGCAGTGAGTTGATCCTGGAGCGTGCACGATGCTACGATCCGCTCACAAGAATGATTAAGAGTCGCAAGGGCGTAGTCATCGCCTACCTTGCTGAGGATGCCATTGCTGAGGTGTTCGGAATTCCACTCGGAACAAACATGAAGGATGTGACCAAGGAGGATTATGCAGACAGATACACGAAGAAGATGGGTGTATGCAAGAGTTTGATTAACAAAGAGTGGATGATCGAGCCTAAGTCTCATCATTCCAAGGCTCCCAAGACACTTATGTGCATAGATTTTAAGGAGGAATATAGTGATTTGATATTCCTACTCAACAGAGTGATGGGGATATCGCAGGGAGCGATATTTCATAGATGGATGTTCTACCTCATCCGGGATTGTCTTAGAGGAACACTAGTGAATTGGTCCAAGATCATAAGTGACAATCTGGATTTCCAGTTGAGGAATGTAGAGCGGTCCAAGTCATTCGCCATGACTTCCTACCTGGTGTACCTGCTTGCACGATTTGTTTCATACAGAGGATTAATATGCAAAGGTGAAGTCGGGAATGGGCAAGGGCAATTTAGGAGTTATGAATGCTACCCCCAGCTGAGCATGCATATAATTGAAGACTACAAGAGAGTGAATGATGCATTCACTATGTACATCACACGGATGCTGCAAGGCAGAATCCACAGAAGATTGTCCAAGGAGGCAATCGAGTTAATAGAAAAGTATGGATCATGGTATATACAGTTTCCCACTTTCACATACCTCAGGATTCATGGGTTTCAATCTGAACCCTACAAACTTCCTAGGTATCCAACCGACAGAATGATATTGTTGGAAGTAGTGAGACAACTTCTAGAGTTCGATGTTATCCAGAGAGAGAAGCACAAGACAAGAATGACATTCTCTATTTCAGTTGGGAAGACGTCAGAGGTTTGCCAATCCGCCATAGCTGCCAGCACTGCAGGTGAGGAGATTGCATTCTACAGATTCACAACATACAAGAAAAGAGAAAGATTTGATCCAGACAAGAAGGTCGGAAGGATAAGGGGAGAGAAGTTCACTCATAAGGTTGACATAGAGGATTATTGGGCTAACTTAATGGACGAACAAGCAGTGAAGAGAAGAATGTGGTCCAGAATGTTAGTAGATTTCATGAGGAAGTGTGGAATTTTCCTCATCCCTGATCAGGTATTAGATGATAGAGATCATACACACCCGCATTATGAGAATGAAATGAAGAAGGCAATCTTATTGCCAAATTGGTAAGAGTCAAAAGAAATTGACCTGAATGTATTGATGAGAGAGGTCTTGAATTTCTCCCGCACATGGGTAGATATGCAAATGAATAAGTTGGTTGACATGGGTGTTCCCTTCACTTATGAAAGGATGAAGCCGGAAGAGTCTACTTCCGAGGATGATCAGAGGACTGTCAGTAATGTCAGGATTCATGCAGATGAAGAGAGTCAAGCTCCCAAGAGAAGGAAGAACATGCCTGGAGAAGTCAAGGCCAGAGGGAAGAAGATTGAGGAGGTGAAGAAGAAACAAAAGACTATCACTCCACTTATCATTCCTTCACCCCCTCTTGGTGTCTCATCAATCGAAGTGATTGAAGTAACATAACAGAATAAGGAGACTCAGCAGTGTTCCAACACAGTGATACTATCAGAGAATATTGAGGAATTCCATGCCATAGCAACATCTGCACCTCCTGATGAGAATAATGATCAGCCGGAATCCCCTACTGTCCTTTTGGAAGTTAGCTTGGGAAATGAAGTATATGATTGGACCAGGAGTAATCCTTATGATAATGATGATGTTATTTCGGCATTGAAAGGACTTGATCGAGAAGTATGTCTTGATGATGGTATGGAAATGGTCGCTATTCGTGAATGGCTGAGGAGAAGCATGGAGAAAAGTAAACAAATGATAGAGGTACAACCTATTGATGATATTGATGACTACCTAGCTAGGAGTGCTAAGAAGGAGCCCAAGAGAGCGGAGATTTTGTCGCACATAGCTAGAGATGAGACAGGAATGCGGATTGCGCAGATTGTTGTTCCTATTGCAGGCGTGACAGCGAACATTGCTACTCCTATGGATTTCCAGATCACTTCAGTCGCCCTTGGTCGTCCATCCACAGGGCAGGAATTCTAGGAGATTGGTGACAACCTCTAGGCAATCAATGCAAGGTTAGACAGAGTGATTGCGGAGAATGAAAGGTACAGAGAAGAAAATATTAGACTCAGAGAGTATATTACAGGGACAAGGCGTGGAGATCCCACCCTTATTTCCCCTATTGCAGTTGACCATGGAATACATTCACACTGCGAGGTAGCGAGAGGTACACACTCAGAGGTGGAAAAGTGGATTGAAAGCACAAGAAAGCAGGCAGATGATTTCCTTACTCAGTTTGTCCATGCATATGATAAGACAACAACGCTCGTATTCAGAATCCAGTATTTGGAGGGAGTTTGGGAAGAATTCCGGCCTCTTCAAGACAAGACTATTCCACGCCTGCTGGCATTGAAGAAGGTTCCTAATTCCACCTTGGTCAGCGAGAACATTGTGCACAGTGGAGACATATATGATTTCCATGGCTGGTATTGTGCATTAGCCTTGAAGAAATCAGCTTATGAGAATGCCCAATTGAGTTGTATGGAGATGGAAGGATTAATTCAGGACATTCAGATGAAGATCCTTGCCTCGATTGAGGAATTATTGGGTGTTGATGTTAGTGATGCTAGTGGTTTACACTTAGCTGAATTAAGAGACAAGATAAAATTTATGTATTTTTGCCAGTTGGACTCTTTGAAGAAGAGTCAGATAGATGACTTGGTCTCTTTGTTGATTCATGTTCATAATTCGCAAAAGCTCATGCCAGAATGGGACAACACTTTGAATGCTTGTTCAGATTCATTGGATGTGATTGATTTACAGCAGGATACCTTGCCTAGCATTTCCATGGAGGAGTTAGATTCAGTATTGGCTAGATTCTTGGAGTATGCTAGGAGAGAGAGAGATGCAGGGAGGAATCTTCTAGAAGATTCCCTATATGATGACTAGGTATCTTTTCATTGGGCCATATGTTGGTGGTGCCATTTTTGATGTAACCCTAATTAGGGCAATTCTAAGGTTTTGTTGGCATGATCTCGGCCGTTGATCTTAAATCAATCTGGGCCATCCATTTTTGTAAGAGACTCTATATATGCCCCTTTGTCTCTTTTTTGTAAGAGAGAGTTTTTGTAGAATTGTTGGTATATGCTGCAGCTATTTGAATCCTAATCATTGTTCAATTGTTGGTGATTTTGCTCTTCAAATGTTGTATTTGCATTCATGGTTCTCAATTCCTCCAAGTTAGATTAGAATTTATGTTCATGTATGTTAGATTGAGTGGAAGATTTGTTGAATTCATTTGCGTGGAATCCTTATCCATACCACTAGCCTCTTTCCGTTGGTAAGTGCGCCTTGGGTGGTCAACTGGAGTTTGAGTAAGCATAACTTCAACTATTATGCGTCCGTTGACAAGCATCAACTTGGATGGTGTCTTCATTTGATGGTAATAGTCTGAAAATCATTAAGTATACCTTAGATGATTGCACTAAGCTTGTGTCAATACCTGATTGTGAGACCTGGTTTGATTCCACTAGATTCATTCATCATTTCCTACATTCCTAGTTTTAGAATAGATTTCCTGAATCCTATTCTTTTTCCCCCTTTTTTAGTAGGAAGTAAATCCAGAGCCATATTGATAAATCTTAAGTTGTCAGCACACCTATTCCGCATCATTCATGATAATCCAAACATTTGCGTAAGTCCCCAAGTGAAACACAGCAATTCACATAGACCACTGAACTTACCCACTCGTCAAGACCTGACATGTAGAAACCTTGGAATCATTTTAGTTGATCTCATTCTTAGCATCTGAGGTGATTTTGTTCAAGAGAGGGTAAATTACTTTGGTAATTTATTCTGTATTGTTATGTGCATAAAAAACACATCAACACCTCCTCAGTCTTGAGTGCAGTTTACACATGTTGCAGGAGTTCTGCCTAAGGAGGAAAATTCCTCGACAACCTAGTTTTGGCGCACATGTTGCCTTTTGGGTGGGATTTACACATGGAGGAAATTTTGTTTTGGAGGAAAGTTCCTCCGCACCCTTGATTTGGCGCTCACCATCCTTACTTGGGCACTGAAATCATGCTCTGCAGGAATTCATAGTTGGAGGAAAATTCCTCCACAACCCAAATTTGGCGCCATGTCTCTGACTTGGGCGCCATTTTCATGATGCGAAGGATTCTTTGTCTTGGAGGAAAAGACCCTCATTTGGCGCTCATTCTTCTTTTGGAACCCATTTTGGCCATGGAGAAGGAATTCATTGGAATTTGGTCATTTTTTTCCTAACTTGGGATAGATTTTTCATCTTTGTGGATTTGGACATCATTTTTAGTCTTGAAGTAGATTTCTCTGCCTTATAATGATGTTCAATGCTTTTTCCACTTCAGGAAATAACTTCATACTTAACTATTTCTCTAATCAACTGCCTGCTTTTCCAACTTTCCGGATTTAGCCAAAGATTTTCAGGAATGCTTTGCGTTCAGTGTTGTGACCATTGCCTGAGGTGGTCCTGCCAAAAATAGACTCACTAAAAATATTAAGTACTTCAAAACATCAATTTAGGGCAAACCAGGACATGGTGACACTTACTAAAAATAGTAAGTTTTTTTGGCAAAATTAGGCCGATTCGAGGCATAGTGAAACTTACTAAAAATAGTAAGTGCTTAGAATCCGCTCAAATTTCATTGGTAGCTTCTTTGAAGGGCTTTGACTTCATTGCAATGTTCAGATTTTCCAAGACCTCAAACCTAAGTCTAAAGGGCAAAACCCTAAAATAGACACAATAGGCTCCAGACTCGACCAAATTTGCTCAAATTACTTGTAGACTCGATCAAAATTTATCAAAACACTTGCAAACCGAGGAGACCAAAGGGATTGCTGCGAAAAGACCCAAATAGCCAAAACAAAAAGACCAAGAGGACCTAAAAATTAGGGGGTTCCTATTGATGTGTTTTTTACGCACAATGTGGTGATGCTCTTTGTCCTAAACTAACTTGAATTGAAAAAAGAGCAAAAGGAAAGGGTTGAGAGAATCTATTCTAAGGCCTAGAATGTAAGAACATGGATGAATGACTATATGGAATCCTATCGAGCGAGGTCTCACCATCAACTTGAACAATTTGACACAAGCTCAGTGAAATCTTCTAGGGACGTTTCAAAAGATGTTTGAATCAATACCATCAAACATTGATCACCATTCAAGTTAATGCATAAGCAATGAATGTAGGACGACTCGAGGTTAAGCTCATATCATTCCAGTTGACCACACAAGGCACGCTCACAATCAGTAAGAGGCTAATGGTATGGACTAAGCGGATTGCACATGAATACATTCAACAACTTCTTCCATTCAATCTAATCAACATGAAAATAAATTGAGAAGTAGAACCATGAGGCTTGTTGAAATAACAAATTTCACCATAACTTCAATGAAAGAGTATCTCATTTACAAGTCATACCAACAATTCTTCCTTCTCTTAATCTACTCTAATTGCAATTCTACTTACTGTTAGCTATTCTATTCACTACTAGCTATTAACCAACTATTCACCATTAACCTTTACAAATGAAGAGTCTGAGCTTTTATAGAGAGCTCATTTACAACGAATGGCTAGGATTGATTCTCGATCAATGGCCAGGATTCTACAATGAAAACCCTAATTAGGGTTTGTTAACAAACTTTTCCTTAGCCAATGAGAAAATTACATTAAGAAAGTGTGGACCAATAGATATCAAGGGTAGGTGCCTCAGAGTTTGTGCCATCACTAGTGAGCTTGATTCATTGAACTTGGATGCATTGACGTGGACTTCATTGACTGGAGGAATGGTGATTGGAACGCCATCCGGGATGCCACTTCACTCTTGCACTTTGTAGACTTGAGTTGATTCATCATGATGAAGGGATGTTGAGAGGTATCTCTTGATACTCAACATTATCTAGCTTGCTCAAAGTAGCTGTGATGGGAGTTATTGATGTAGCTGAATCTTTGCTTGCTTGCTTTTGAGTGATTGTATAACTTCTTTTTCGCACTCCTTTGATCTCTTCATGTCTTCATGGTGTGGTGAAGGTTGAAATTTCTCTTGGTCGTGAAGTTTCTCCTCTTGCATGGTGGTGTAGGTCTTACAATTTTCCTCCTTTTTGCTTTGCAATCACTATCCTCTCCCATCTGCAAAACAAAACAAACATGATATCAAATACATAATATATAACTTTGATAGTTCTTCTTAGCTTGATATATCCCTTGATTTTATGTGTTTTGTAGGTTTGATTAAGAAGATCTAGAGGAATTCGTCTTCACAAAGGAGCTTCTTGAAGTTGATTTTCGCTCTTAGAGAGGAGCTCTTTAATTCTATTCCATCCTTGGTGTTCATTAAGCTTTCCTTGCCTTAATCTTCTTCATTTTCTTGAACTTCGCTCATACCCTTCAAATTGTGAAGTTTGCTCGTCTTAATTCTTGAAGTTCATTTGTATCCCTTGGTTTGTAAAGTTGGAATTTTCCATTGAAGCCCCCTTATATGACGCTGGCTTGTCTCCAACATGAAGTTGAAATTCGCTCATGAAGCTTGATTCATGAAGTTGACATTCGCTCTTATTTCTCAATGTATGAAGTATAACTTTGCTTCACTTCTTCAATTCATGAAGTAACATTTCGCTCAAAAACCTTCTAGGATGAAGTTCGCTCCTTCACTTTAATTCATGAAGTTGTAAGATCGCTCCAAATCAGTAGTTCATGAAGTAACAACTTCGCTCCAAATCGGTAGTTCACGAAGAAACAATTTCGCTCCAAATCGGTGATCCATGAAGTGAAAAAATTCGCTCTAAATTAGTGAAACATGAAGTTGCTTCTCTTAATTATTTCTCTTATTTATATCCAACTTCATTCTTAAAAATCGCTCCACTTAGCAAGATCATGAACTTCGCTCCTTATCCCAAACACATGAAGTAGTAAACTTCGCTCCAAAACCTCAACTCATAAAGTTCGCTTCAAAACCTAAACTTATGAAGTAACAATTTCGCTCCTCCTTAGCAATTCGTGAAGTGGAGGATTTCGCTTGAAGCTTGCAGCTGCTAAAGTTATCAACTTCGCTCATCTCTTTTGATACATGAAGTATGAATTTCGCTCCTAGTTGCTTGAACCTGAAGTTCGCTCCTATCTCCTTGAAGTTGAAGTTGTAAAATCACTCTACTTTGCTCCTCTTGGTGAGATCATGAAGTTCATTTGGCATTGAGTCCTTTTTTAGGTGATTATCCTTCTCTTATTCAATTTCACTCATGCTTATGAAATTCGCTCTCCTTGGTGAAAACATGAAATTCGCTCTCTTTCCGCAATGCATGAAGTTATCTACTTCACTTACCTCCTTCAGCTCATGAAGTAGCATTTCGCTCACCTCCTTCAATTCATGAAGTTGGGAATTTCACTCACTTTCTTCAATGCACGAAGTAAAAAAAAAAAAAAACTTCGCTCATCTCCTTTAACTACCAAAGTTGATTTTATTTCACCTATTTATATCCAACTTCACTCTCAAGATCACTTCATTTTGCTAGATCATGAATTCCGCTCCAAAGTTCTCAAGCGTGAAGTTGTCAATTTTACTTCAAAATGCAAACTCGTGAAGAAGAAACTTAGCTCTAAAGTGGCGAAACATGAAGTTCGCTCATCTCCGCTTCAACATGAAGTTCGCTCATCTCATCTCCAACATGAAGTTCGCCCATCTCCCCTTCAACATGAAGTTCGCTCATCTCATCTCCAACATGAAGTTCGCTCATCTCATCTCCAACATGAAGTTCGCTCATCTCTCCTTCAACATGAAGTTCACTCATCTCATCTCCAACATGAAGTTTGCTCATCTCTCCATCAACATGAAGTTCGCTCACCTCTCCTTCAACATGAAGGAAGCTCATAAGTGCTCAAAGGTGAAGTTATTTGACAAGTTAGTCTCTCTGTCAGGATTCATATATGGAATATAACATATAAGTATAAGAATTCCTTATATCTTTTCTCTTTCTTATACTTTAAGTTATATTCCATATATATTGTCAGGATGTTTGAGAGTGGTTTCGAACCTCCAGGAGTTGTAATGCAAAATCTAGTTTTTGGAGGATCCTTCAAATTTCCAGACTTTTAAAGCGAGTTCGCTCTGACCTTGATGTAAGGGACAAGACCTAGGAGGACACTATGCATTCAACCAAGGTTTGATTTAGCAACTTGAAGTGTGACCGAATAGTACACAAAAACCCTAGGAATGATCTAAATAACCCCTAATCACTCAACTAACCTGACCTCCTTCACTCCACCTTGAGGAGATCCACCTGGCTTGATGACCTTTGAGAAACTCAATCCCTTCAATGCAAAGGCTAAGACACTAAACGACCAACAACAAAACTAAAAGAGCTAACCCTAGAAAACAAAAAGTGGGGGTCCTTGTTTGCAATGGAGCGATGTGTGAATGCCTCACAATAGTTCCCATTTGCAATGGGGTGATGTGTGAATTGGTCACAACAGGTACCCCCTAACTTGCATGACACTTTGGCTAGTGGTGTATTTGACACTTGTGAATTGATGGATGCATGCTGACTGCAGTGCCACCTTGGCCACGGTTTCATAATAAGCCCTATTTTGTGCAGTCAATGTCCGCCACCCTTACTCGACATAATGAAAGGAAGGGTTGCTTGCTTGCAACATCCCTCTGGGTCTAACTGACTAATGGCAAGTCATAGAAAATTATACATCAAGGCAGACAATGGTATAAACCAACCTTAAAGATCTAGAAATAAACTTTCAACTTAGCATGGGGTGCTGGGTTTAACCATACTATTTGACTCGGTTTAGACAGATTCACAAACGAACCTCACTTTTATAATGTAACAACAAAATTGCAAAACATAGCTGTGCAACAATATATATTAGACTTTCTTTCTTCCATTGGCTAAAAAGTAATAGACATGATTTAATGGTTGCACATGGTTCTCATAATTCCAAGAGAATAACTTCCGAAAGAAAAAAAATCAGACATTTGAAAACAAGACTATTTGCAATCTCAACATAATTAGAATTTCACATACTTTGTAATACATAGAAAATGAACAATCGAGTCATCCCTCAGCTATACCATGTGCTGGGTATGTTGCGTAGGATTCCCGGTGAATGTATCCACACAATACTATTCTCAACTTAACAAAAAATACCATGCAACGAAAGAAGCAAAACAATATGCTCATCGAACTCTTTCATACATAATCGCTTAATCAAACGGATCAATTAAACTTCAACATACTAATAAATTGACTCTTGATTCTTATAAACAACGAATAATCACGACTCAGATATACAATCTCAACAAAGATGGAAAAAGGAGTAATGACATGCCTGTGAATTGGTGGAACAGATTGATAATGACAATTATGCTCAACAAGAATTGGCTTGAAACTGGACAAGGATTCAAACAATGTTGCAGGCTTGATAGGAACAATCTCAATATCGACTTAGATTAGTCGCCTTTCACACTTAATCACAAAACAAAGACCGGCTAGCAAAAATTTAATGATTACGGAACACTTTTGAACATCATGATGATTTTTTTAAATGAAACAACACTGTGTATGACCAAAGTCTACCATAAATACTAACGCCAAGGAAGCACGAGCCCGCGTACGACCAAAGTCCACCATAAATACCACCCGCAGGGTGGCTAACGCTAAGGAATCATGAGCCAAGAAACACTGACATCGATCAGGCTAGGGAGGTAACGTCCCTAGCGTTACGACAAGAAGACTTACACCACAAAGTTGGTGCCCTTCCCGACATGCTTGTCAGTGGTCACCAAAATTGAAATCGTCACCAATGCGATACTTGCATAACATAAGCATACCAAATGAAAATGGACATGAATTTAATCCTGAAATAATAAAATAATAATAATAATAATCAAACACTGATGAGGGGAGATAATGGACACACACACACACACAGATATATATATATATTTGTATGAATACATATATATTTGTATGTATGTATATATATGTGTGTGTGTATGTATGTATGTGTGTATATATATATGTGTGTGTGTGTGTGTATTCACGAACACAACAAGGAAGTTGGTTCAACCCAGGATACTAGACCACTCAAATGGCGCTAGGGTGACAAAGTGACTCGAGGTCAACACCAACAAGAAGGGTTGGAACAAACTTTACCAAGGCCGTGATGCTCTAGGAATATGTTTGAATTCTCGGACTCGAGACTCAATGGCAATGTTCTTTTCCAAAATCTGCGACCCTTTCCTTGATGATACTTTCCCTCCCTCCCAAGGGTGTTATGATTCCTACAAACACTTGGTCACATGAAAATTCAGTTAGCCACATCTTAACCGTATTGTTGAATTTCATAAAATACCGATAACAAATAATTTCATCAATCATTTTCCATTTGATAAGAATTTCATTCATTTAAGAATAAAAGCAATGTCATTGATTAGCTAAAACAAACCATAATAAGGATTTTCCAAAGCCAAGAAAAACGGACGTAACACAAGATGATGTTAAAGTGATAAATCTGAGTATTTTAATAAAATTCATAATTTTTGATTAAGTTATATTTGTAACTATAAATACAATTATGATTTTTGAGTTAGAAATATTGTTCAAAAGCAAAAAATGGGAAATGTTCTAGAAAGGGGCATTACAATTATTTTTTCAAAATTTAAAGCACATCAAGTGACTGATTATTTTTGAGAGAAGTGTCAAGGTTACTGTTGACGTGTCTTTTGTACACGACCAAACACAGAATAAAATACCTAAAGGTACCTTATCCTCTCTTGAACAAAGCTTCCGACTGCTGAAGATCTCACCGAAGGATCAGTCGGAGTAAGTCCAAGGTTCTGTATGTAGGTTCTCTACTCGTTGATAAGCTCTTTGTGGTATGATGTGATTTTGCTGGAATCACAAGGGGACTTACACTTGATGACTAAACGTCTGATTTGCTGGAATCACGAGTCCTATTTACTAACTGGAAGACAAACAAATGGCAAAAGATGCAGGGTTCAGGAAGTCTACTCTACTACCTAGAATGCGAGAAGATGGATGAAAGACTAGGTGGAGTCCTACTGGGCTGGGTCTCACCATCAGGCTAAACAATTCAACACCAACTCAGTGCGATCTTCTAAGGGATGCTTCCAATATGTTCAAATCGTACACCATCTGACAATGATCACCATTCAAGATAATGCATGAACAATGGACGTGTAACGACTTAAGATTAAACTCATTTTATGCCAGTTGACCACGCAAGGCGCACTTACCATCAGCAAGAGGCTAGTGGTTTGGATTAGACGGATTCCACACAGGTGCATTCAACAATTTTCTTCATTCAATCTAATCATCTACCATCTAGAATTGAAGATTCAACAAGAAACCATGCATATTGCAAGAAATGACACACTTCACCATTATTTCAATGAAAATGGAGTTTATTTACAATCAATGGCAACAATTTCTTGCCTTGCCCTCCTATTCTACTCTAACTGCTATTCTATTTGCTATTAATCATTAGCTATTCTAACCTCTATGAACTAACTATTCACCTTCTAACTATTAATGACTAACTATCGACTCCCTATTCACTAACTATTAGCTTTCTATTATCCTTTACAAATGAAGAGCCGGGGCTTATATAGTGCCCCCAATACCATTCAATGGCTTGGATCAATTTGAGATCAATGGCCAAGATTTTACAATGAAACCCTAATTAGGGTTTGTTACAACAAACTTGATTCTGACCAATGAAATAATTGCATTATTTGAACACGTCTTCTTTGGAATATTCGACCAATGGATAGCCGGGGTAGGTACATCGAAGTTTGTACCATCTCCCATGTGTTAGGTACATTGAATCTGGACATGCTGAAGTGGACCAACCCGATTGGAGGAGTGATGACTAGGATGCCACCTTGTCTAACACTTGGTTGATGCTCAATTTGGTGATGCTTTCCTTCAAATGCTGGACTGGAAGATAGATGGAGAAGGTCGTCCTTAATGAAACTGGATTGGAGGAGGTCGTCCTTGTCCTGACTTGATCTTCTTTGATGAGGGTCCGCCAAGTAGTTGATCCTTCGACTCCGGGGGTCGCCATTTGATGCCTACACAAAAGATTAAAGTTAGTCTTTGAGCATCATACCTGTTGACGTGTATTTTGTACACAATCATACACAGAATAAAATACCCAAAGGCATCTTATCCTCTCTTGAATAAAGTCGCTAACTGCTGAAGATATCGCAAGAAGGATCAGTTAGGATGACTCCAATGTTCTTTTTAGTAGGGTCTCTACGTGTGGATAAGCACCAGTGGTCGTTGTGATTGCTGTGTCATCAAGGGGCCTTACGTCGCCGAAGATTTTTCTAAACTAAACAAGCTTTTCAAAAAATATCAAAAGGATAGGGTTTGCAAGAGGTCTAATCTAGTCTAACCCTAAGATTGACTAAATGCGGACAAGACTTGGCGAGATTCTACCAACTTCAATATTGCCATAAATTAACAACTCAATTGAAATTGATGCGATCTTCTAAGGTAACGAATGATTTTCCAATACATCAAAGATCAACGACACTACCACGAAGGTACATATCCAAGATACAACAATGATTGAAAGTTTAAGCGATTCAAATATCTCCAGTAGACCACACAAGGCGTTCCTACAATCAGCAAGAAGCTAGTGGTTTGGAAAGCGAATCCTACCAAAGGTCAAGTCCAACACTTTGTCCTTCGAATTAGCACACTACTTTGATTGAGAATGATTCAAGAAAATTGAACAACCATGAAGATAACCAAGAGAGTTGCAACAAAATACCATAACTTCAATACTTTATTGATCTCAAAGCCATCATGCACAACAATTGTTTGAATTCCTTTCTCAAAGCTCAATCTAGCTACAAAAGTAAATTGCTTCTAAACTTTAATCTCTCTCTAATACATCAATAATCTGATCTTCTAATTTTCTAGTTACAAAAAATGAAAGAAATGAGGGTATAAATAGCATCCTCAATTACAATGAACGGTCCAGATCGAAAGAAGATCAATGGCCAAGATTATGACACCTAAACCCTAATTAGGGTTTTATTACAAAAGTTCCCCTTTTATTGCACAACATTAAATGCATAGCCAATTATTAAATTTGGCACGAAAATCTAGGAGACATAAACCAATGACAATTAAGGTGCCATGACATCTATAACAATCTCTCATCTAGAATCTTATTCCCTTTCCAATGCTCCTTTTTAGCATATGCAATGAATCTAGACACGATTCCTTCGATCTCAGCAATTGGAATCTCGGGAAGATTCTTCATTCTCTCTTCCAAGTGGATGACCTGATCAAATGCCTGGAGAAGAGCAGCGTCCCAACCAGGTTCAAGTTCCTTAGTCTTTTCAATTAGCAACATGGTAGCAAACATCTGGTCCCGTTGCTCATCTGTGATAACATTTGCATCCTTGCAAAAGATAACCTTGATTCTATCCTCCAATTCCTGCAAATCCACATCTGTCTCAATCTCGATCCTCATGCCAAGAATGGTACGTAGTACCTCAAATACTCTGTCCTGGATCGGGTGGATAACCTCCTCAACATGGCTACATCTAGTACTGATGTCCTCGAAGAGAACTTCCTTCATCTGGAGTAAGGTTGACCACTGAAGTAAACTGTGAGGTCCTCCATCCATGATCTTTTCCTGCGCTAAGACCTTCCTCGATGTTTGTCTGATTACTTGCAAGACAGGAATGATAACCTCTTTGGTATGAGCAAAAGCAGCTACTGTTATCATCAAGTTGTGGATGATCTCAAGAACCTGGATAGCCCTATGAATAGTCTTCATCATCCTTGTTGCAAATTCTACGGCAACTGTATGGGATTTGTCCATCCAAGTGCTCATATGCTGGACCAAACTCCTGAATCTCTCTGCCTCACTAATTGATTGAAGGGGAAGTGCCTGTACGGGTGATCTTGCTGGATCCTGACGTCCCAAAGGCTGATTGAGATGGCTGAAATATGTTCTCCATGCACCAACTTCTCTCTCAAGCTTTCTATTTTTCTCCATTTCTTCCCTAAGCTTATCTTTCAATGCCTCAAACGAATCGGTGGCATCATCTAGTGTCTGCTCGGCTGTGAGTGGACCAAGCTCAAATGTCTCTACATCATATTCTTCTGCAAGGATCTCACCTTCATACTTGTCCACGGCCGGTGTAGCTATCTGCAATATTCTGGATCCAGTCTCATCTCTAATCATCTTGGACATCTTGGTAGCTTTTCTCTTCTCTGTCACTTCCTGGGAATGTCCAACAAGGCTCTCCAAATCAATTACATTGTCTTCGTCCTCGATCACAATTACCTTCGTTAATCTTTCCTTCAACCAATTTGGGATGGCGGATCTTGTCTCTTTAACCTGTATTTCCTTGAGCAATTCTTCTTCTCTGGGAGGAGATGTTACTTCATTATCTTCCCTATCTTCATGCAACTCATTATCTTGAAGAGATCCACCTGGTGACCTTCGAGGTGCCTGTCCTTCTTTATCATTTTGTACCATTGATTCCATGGATTCCTCTATCTCAGATGTCCTCTTCTCTTGTCGAGAAGATGTGCCGGATGAACGATCTCGGTTGGCCTCTTGCTTCTTCTTGGAAGATTCTCTCTTCTCAGGGCTTTCTTTCCTCTTTGAGCCTCTTGGATGGAGATTGCCTTCACTTGCACTTCGAAGGTTGCCCTCACTTGTATTTCTGGGATTAGGATTGCCCTCGCTTACACTAGCTCCACCTTCAGCTGGTTTCTCTTCCAAAGTGAAAGTCATAGCTATGCCCTGCTCTCTCAACTTCTGATGCTGCACATCAACCCATCTGCGAGTACAAGACAAGACCGAAGCCATCAAAGCATCTAGATCCACAACCTTGGGCTCATTCCAGTCTAACCTTACTGATTTGCTTTCTCGATCATAGGATGACTGAAGATGTCTGCCACTGTCCTGAGCTTGGTCGGCCACTCTGTAAATCTTGCATTTCCTGATGAAATCCAAAGGCAATCTAGAATGCATCTTTCTTTTTACTTCAAGATCGTCTAAGAGATTCATCATAAAATCTTCTATCTGAAACTCATGCTTAAACTTTCTACCGACTGTCTCCTCTATATATCCATGTGGATCAAAGCTCTCTCTCAAAGCAAAGAATGAAAAAGAATACAAAGCTAACTCCTTCTCTACGTCATCCATGGCTAAAGCATTAGGACATACCTCAACTGAATTGCCTAAGATGATAGGTACAGGAACTCCATTTCCATGTCTGTGTCTGAATGCCTTCGCATAAGCTGCCAACTGTCTTGTTACCTCAAGTAACACTATTCTGTCTGTCGGATATCTTGGCAACATGTATGGAGGTGAAGGACATCCATGAACTCTAATATAAGTAAACTTCGGAAATTGGATAAACCAAGCACCGTACCTCTTTACTAGTTCCTGTGCATCCTGAGATAATCTATTGTGAATCCCACCTTGCAACGTCCTGGTGATGTTCATCGTGAAGGTATCATTAACTAACTTGTAGTTACTTCCTGGTGGATGATGCAAGTGAACATAGGAATCACAAACTTTGACCTCGCCGGGTCCTCTTCCAATCACTCCTCTATGAGGTAGTCCTGCGTACTCGAAGCTCCTAATCAAGGCATATATGACATATGAACTCATGTGGAAGGATTTGGTAGCTTTCAGTCTCCTTAACTGTACGTCCAAGCAATGGCTAATCATCCTAGCCCAATGAATTGTTCCTTTTCCCTGAACTATCACCTGGATGAAGTAGAACATCCACTTCTCAAAATAGAAGGCTTGAGGGGCCCCTGTGACTCGGTTGAGCATTGTTATCAAATCTCTGTACTCCTCCTGGAAGTCGATCCTGTGTGGTGTATTTGGGATCTTGCTCAGGCGAGGACGACTCTTGAGTAGCCAATTCTTGTTGATGATGCTTAGGCAAGCAGCTGGATCATCTTCGTACATGGACCTGGCTCCCTCTATGCTCTTGTAGACCATATCTCTGTGCTCTGGAAGATGGAAAGCCTCACTTATAGCTTCCTCTGAAAGATAAGCTAAAGTGTTTCCCTCATTGGATACGATCGTTCTGGACTGTGGATCATAATGGCGAGCACATTCGATCATCAACTCATGGCACTGAATTGCTGGAGGGAAGCCAGCCGCCTTAATGATGCCACTCTCAATTATCCTCCTGGCGACAGGTGATGGCTTGCCAATGTAAGGGGCCTCTCGAAACTTCTTCGTGCTGAAGTTGCCCAAGTTGGTATCTCCAATGTTGCTCCACTTAGACACGATCTTGGTCTCCAGTTCTTCGGTCTTTTGATCTTCCTTCATAAGAGCTGGACGACTGGTGGATGCTCCCGCCTTCGGGGTCGCCATTGTAACACCTACACAACATTTCACAATAAGTAACTAGATTTTGCAAGGTATAACTATAGATTAGAGATGAAATTTAGGAAACCTCATGATAAGTCTTTGAGTTATCATTTCCTAAATATGATTGAGCTACTGAAATTCAAAATTTCAAAATTTCAAAATTTAAGGCCATGACGATCAAAATTAAAACAAGGAATCACATCGCCATACCTCTCTTGAGAGCTTAACTCTAAAATGCAAAATAAAGAGATTCGCCTAGGCAAAAATCGATGTTTGGAAGATTTCAACGTGATTCCCTTCAAACGAATATCCCCTTAGCAACTTCGCCACCTTTGGGGTCTTTGACGTGATCTTAGCAGGTTCGCTCTACTCCAATCAAACTCGCACTCCCCTTTGATGAAGCTCGCGCCTTCCTTTGAATGGAAATTCGCACCTTGTAATTGATGAAATTCGCTCCACTTGAACACAATTCGCACTTCTCCTTTACTCTCCAAAATCGCATATGAATGAAGGTTTAAATGATGATTTGAAAATGAAATTTTCACCTTCCTTTATAGGCGCTTACCCCCTCCATTACCTCAAGGCCGACTTTTTATTTAAAAAAAACAAATTTTAATTAAAAAAAACAAGGGCCGACTTTGTAAAAATAAAAGAATTTAAATCCAAGCGCTCCAATTTGATTTTATTTAAAATAATAATTAATTAATTAAATGCCTTCGTTTTTTAATTAATTCGATTTTTTAAATAGGCAAAATTAATTAATAAATGCTCATGCGCAAATTTTAAATGCTATTAATTAAATATTCAAATTTTATCGATTTTTTTAGCATTTAATAAAATTTAAGAATTGTGTTAGCGCCAAAATTTGGGAGTTGAAAAAATACGAACCATATCGCTCTGGTCCCTGGGAGAGGGACAGGAGCGAATTATCATCTTAGTCTTGATTCTTTTGCCTTTTATGTTCAAAATCTCCATCTTCACGTTGAAATTGACATCTTCGACAAGGATCTTGAGCTTGATTGACTTGATTTCGTAGACGAATGCCCCTTGTGACCATTATTGCCCTAGTCCTTGACTGAGGGACAGGAGCGAACTTCCATTTTTAGGTCAAATTTGTGATCTTTGACGTTCACTTCTTGTTTGTCGCCTTCCAAATGATGTTTTCAACCTTATGCATCTTTGTTTTGATGTGATCTTTGGAAGAAAATGAGTGATGTAGTTAATATCGCCCTGGTCCCTGGCTGAGGGACAGGAGCGAATTTTGTCTCCTTGCTCTAGTTGATCACCTTTTAACGTTTAACTCCCTCACATATCATCTTCTCAAGACACCTTAGACTTTGTGCAACCTTGTACGTCCTTGACTTAGCGTGATTTTTGAAAGAACTGGCTAGTATAATGAATGTTGCCCTGGTCCTTGGGAGAGGGACAGGAGCGATTCTTGGTATCCTGGGCTCATCCTTGTTCCTATCAACTTGCAATCGCCTTCACAATGTAAAACGGTGTCCTTTGATCCCTCTTGAACACTTGAAACGTGATTATCATTCAAAACTTAAACCTTTATAGAGATTTCGCTCTGGTCCCTGACTGAGGGACAGGAGCGAATTTGGGTATATAGTATAAATCTTTCATCATATTAACTTGCAATTGTCTTCAAGGTTCAAAATGATGCTCTTTACTCCCTTTCAAACATTTAAACTGTGAGTGGCAACTTAAATTTGGACACATTTGAATATTTCGCTCTGGTCCCTGATTGAGGGACAGGAGCGAACTTGAGCATATAGTGCAATTCCTTCATCTTTGGCGGTCCTTGCAACTTCATTCTTCGTCGAGACACCTCAAAACGTCATCGCCACCTTACACCTTGACTTGGAGTGACTTGAATTTGGGTGGAAGGCAAGATAACTAACATTTCGCCCTGGTCCCTGGCTGAGGGACAGGAGCGAATTTTCATTTTCAAGCTCAATCACACTTTGCCAGCTTCCAAAATTATCTTCAATGGACTCGTTGTGCCCCCTTTCATTCATCTTTGGCCTGGAGTTCGTTTTAACTTGGCAAGAAATTGATCTAAGGAAGAAATTGCTCTGGTCCCTGACTGAGGGACAGGAGCGCCTAGGCCAATATGGAGTTCATCAGGCGTCTTTCAATCTTCAATTTGGCTTCAACAGGTTCGTTATACCTCCTTTACTTGCTTCAAACTCAAAACTTACTTGATCTTCACTCGAATTTTGCCCTATGAGGAAAATCGCTCTGGTCCCTGGGAGAGGGACGGGAGCTATCATCAAATTTCGCCCTGGTCCCTGACTGAGGGACAGGAGCGGATTAGTTTCTAGGCCAAGTTTTCCTCATGTTAGTGCTTTCAAATTATATTCAACTGATAAAATGCACTTCCTTGGTTCTCCTCAAATCGCGAAATTGTTGAAATATTGCAAGGACAAGGCAATGCTGGATTTTAAGCTCCGGTCCCTCACTGAGGGACAGGAGCGATTTTTGCTCCTGGCTCATTTCCATGCTTGTGAAATTCTTCAAATTATATTCAACGGAAAGAACATGCCTCCCTTTATCACTTCCAATCCGAAATTCGTCTTGATCCTGCAGAGACAGTAAAATTTTGAGAAACAAGCTCCGGTCCTTCACTGAGGGACAGGAGCGATTTTGCTTACACAGGCCAAAATATCATGATTTCAAGGGTTTAGTCACTTCACAAGGCAACAACAAGACCTTTCCAATGCCCAGAATCAATCATCAAAATTCCAAAATTTAGTCAAAATCATTCAATCAGACAAAATCAAAAATCTCATCATTAACACTTAGACAAATTTAGACTTGCACTCAAAATTCCGACTGAACTTAGGCAAATTTATTGGACCTCTGGCGAATTCACTTCATTTCAAAACTGCATCCTACGGGAGGAAGCTCAAAAACACTCAAGACGGACTAGACTCTGGCCTGAAAACGTCAAAACGGGAACCCTAAGGCTTGACCCTAATCCAGACAACTGACACACTAAACCAAAACCCTAAAAAACGAAGAGAAAGGCGAGCAAAACGAGCAAAAAGAGGGGGTCCCCATTTTAATGGGGCAATGTGTGAAATGGTCACAACAATACCTTAAAGCATAGAATTTAGGACATTCCAAGAGAATGATTTAAGATATTAATTTGAAAATGACATGATAAATCCAGAATTCTAAATTTTCAAATTAATTATGAATGGAGATTAGATTTTTCAAGACTTTAGACTTTAAAAGATTGCTATAAAATCAAAACAAGTCTTGAATAAGAACTTCAAAAAGGATTCTTCATACCTCCTCCTTTGAAAGCCTAACTATGAACCTTGAAAAATGAAGGAAGAAGATCAGATTTTGCTGGATAAGGATTGAATTGTGGTCTTCCTTTGGATGAACTACGCCTCAATTAGCCTTCAAAAAGCTTTGGCTTCCACTAGCTTCTCAAAATCTGGAAATTCACCTTCAAACACCTTCCAAAATCTGGAAATTATCCTCCAACTTGTTCAATTTCGCACCTCCAAATATGCTCTTCAAGTTCGCGTGAGAGATAATGAAAGAATGATTTGAATATGCTACAATACACCTCCCTTATATAGGGCGCTCACCTTGATTTCCCTCAAGGCCGACTTGGCAAATAGGGAATAAAATAAAATAAAACTCCTCTCAAAAGATGGCCGACTTGTTTGTAAAGGCACAATAATGATTTTTGAGCGCTTAAGCATAATTTTTTAATTTTTTTGAATTAATTTCAAAGCTTTAAGGGTGGGTTTTTATATTTATTTTAAGGCTTGAAAATTAATCAATTCAATTACAAAGGCCTCAAATTATGCGAACTTAATTTAACCTCCCCAAATGTCTTAATTTTAGCAAGTTTGGTGAAAATTTGGGAATATGGAGGTTTGATTGAGGCTTAATGGAGCTTCCTTTCTTCTTAGGCTTTGAAATATTCAATAGTGATGAAGGTCTAGGTTCACTTCAAGACTTGTTTGAACCCATCCAGGCTTGTTCACTTGATCAAATTGAAATTTTCTCAACCTACATTTTTGCAAATTTCCACGACTTTGTCTTCACAATTTTGCAATTTGCCTTGGACTTAATCAATCAAGGTTGAATGATAGATTTTTTGATGATTTTGTCCTGGACCCTCTGGAAGGGTCAGGAGCAATTTTTTCATTTTAAGCTTACTCCTTCATCATTTTGTCTTGAATCCCTCACTCAAAGTTAGGCAATGGTTTTCCTCATTTACTCCATCCAAACTTGGTCTGTTTTTGCAAGGCAAAATAGGGGATTTGGAAATTTCGCCCTGGACCCTCTGGAAGGGTCAGGAGCGAAATTCTTTCTTGGCTTCAAAATTTTCATTTTTAACAATCCAATTTCACTTCAAGGCATTTCAAAAGTCTCCTCAAACCCATGCTTAAGTTTAGGTTTGCCCAAACTTTGGAAGAAAAGATGGGTTTTAGAATTTTCGCCCTGGACCCTCTGGAAGGGTCAGGAGCGAATTTCACCATTTGGCTCAATTCCTTCACTTTTCAATGATTTCTAAACATGCCTAAGGGTTTGAATATGCTCATTCTTCCTTTCATGATGCCTTAGACTTCTCAATTTGACCAAACAAGGCAAGAAATACCCCTCATAGAGATTTTCGCTCTGGACCCTCTGGAAGGGTCAGGAGCGAAAATTAGGTTTTAAGCAAAATCCTTCATTCTTCAAAGTTGAAACTTCTTCAGGAGGCAAAAACAAGCTATTCTTCTTCCATTCATGCCTATGCTTTGACCTTTTTCATTGCAACATGAGAGCTATTGGGAATTTCGCTCTGGACCCCTTGGAAGGGTCAGGAGCGAAATTCACCATTTTATCCAAAAATCTTCATTTCGCATGCTTCCAAATCTTTAAATGATGTCCAATCTTCACTCCAAGAGACCCTGCACATCACAATTTAGCCAAAATTAGTGAAAAATAAGCTCAAATAAGATTTTCGCTCTGGACCCTTTGGAAGGGTCAGGAGCGAAATCTTCATTCTAGGCCAAATTGCTCAGTGTTCAAGTTTCAAACCACTTCACAAGGCAAAATTAGATCATTTTCCAAGTTAGGAACAAGGTTTCAAGCTCAAACAAGGTGGCAAATGAAGTTTATGATGAATTTCGCTCTGGACCCTTTGGAAGGGTTAGGAGTGAAATTCCTCTTCCAGGCTAGAATCCATCATTTTTCAAGGTTTTCATACATTTCCAAAGTCCAAACATGTCCACTTTTCCCTTCAAAATGCCTTGCAAATCAAAATTTGGTCAAATAAGGCAAGAAATGAATCCTACGTTGATTTTCGCTCTGGACCCTTTGGAAGGGTCAGGAGCGAAAATCACAATCTTGGCCAAAATCCTGACTTCATTTTCACATTTTTCCATCCAAACAAGTGTTTTGCCCTCAAAGATGCCTGGGAACGAGTTGGTTCTAAGTTTGGGTAAAACTAGAATGTCTCATGGAGATTTTCGCTCTGGACCCTTTGGAAGGGTTAGGAGCGAAATTCGCTTTGGACCCTCTGGAAGGGTCAGGAGCGAAATTTGACATTTTTAGACTCTCCGTCAGGATAATTTTATGGAATATAACATTTAAGTATAAGTGACATTTCCTTCTTATACTTTAAGTTATATTCCATATATACTTTCAGGATGTTTGAGAGTGGTTTCAGACCTCTAGGAGTTATATTGCAAAATCTAGTTTTTGGAGGATTCTTCAGTTTTCCAGACAGTCAAATTTCAGGATCAGGACATTCCAGACTTCATCACTCACCAACTTGACCTAACTCAAGCAGAACCTGCTATCCAGGTGATCCCCTTGGCGACACTCGAAAGTTAAAGGCTAACAGACAAAACCCTAAAAGACCTAGAAAACAAACCCTAGAAAGCAAAAAGCAGGGGTCCCCATTTGCAATGGGGCGATGTGTGAAATGGTCACAAGAGTTACATGGGTTGCCTAAAAATGGTTAGTGATAGAGATAGTAGGTTCTCTTGTTCTTTTTGGATATAGAACTCACTTTCATCACAAGCTATGATCGCCAAATAGATGGACAAACAAAGATATTGAACAAGTGTGTTGAAGGCTATTTGAAGAATTGTGTTTCAGATCAATAATCAGCTTGGGTTAAGTGGCTACATTTAGGAGAGTATTGCTACAATACTAACCAACATATGTCTCTTGGTCTCCATTTGTGGCATGATATGGTTAGGATGCATAACCTTTGTTAAATTAGTGTTCATAGATAGCAGCTAAGTAGAGTACCAACATGTAGTGACTTGGTGAAGCATAGCCAAGACATAGTGAGATCATTTAATGATCATCTCTAACAAGTCCATCATCGACTAAATATTTTTTCAATATAGAATCACACAAAGAGGTCATTAGAACTTGGAGACATGGTCTTTTTGAGATTGCAGCCTTAAGGAAAAACTCCATCAAAATTAATGGGGTTGAAAAGCTTAAACGACACTTCTAGGCCTTATAGGAATTATAGTTGCTAGTAAATAATAGGATTCACAATGTTTTTCACGTGTCTTGCCTCATTATGCCACTAGATGGCCTTTGGACAACACATCACACAATGGATTTGCCACCATTGGATGATTAGGGAAAGCTTGTATTGGAACTTGATGTTGCTATTGGTACCAGGGTGAAGAAGTTGAGGAATATAAGCTTTATAGAGTATGTGATTCATTGGAAGAATTTGCCTATTTTAGATGCTACTTGGGAAGGACTAGAGATCTTAGAGCATCCAAATTTGCATTACTTGAGGGTAAACAATTTATCCAAGTATGAGGGTGTTTGAGTCACTTTTCAACCTTGGATGGGATTTGAGACTTTCTCATTTTCTCATACTTTCTTTTCGTTTCTCACAGCCCCACAACCTTGCTCCTTCTTACATCATGTTTCTCTGAAGCTGAATCCCTGTTGTGTTGTCACTTTTCCTATTTAGACTAGCAAATGTTTTTGCATGCCCTCACATCTTGGCATTCTCGCATCACATTCCCAAACCCTCAACTTCAAACTTCAAAGAACAGGAGACTTTAGACTGGCATCTTGAGTATTGATTCCTTGGTCGCTCTTACCATTGCATCCTTTTGATATGCATTTCCTTGGATTTCTGCCTTCTAGCATGCCTTTCTTAGATCCTTGCCATTTGAATAGAGGATTTCATTGAATACCATGGTTGACTAGGGATGCCATTAATGTGTCTAATTTGAATATTAAATGGTGAAATTTTTCCAAATGACTCTAAACGTGTGGGCCCATGCTAAGCCTTCAGCCTCTATACAAGGGAGTTAGTTTCATGAATTTGCATCTTTCAGACCTCATATCAACAAAGAATTTGATGAGGAAAACCCTTAGATTTGGAGGCTAGAGTATAAAACCCGTTTATCTTTTGGGGTGATTTCATTCAGATATTGCATTTGTGTAGTGGATCATATTTTGATTATTTCTTGTTGTGCTCTAACATGTTGTTGCATATGTGATGAATATAAGTCTGATGAAGTATATTGGTAGTTTTTTCAGTTTATTTGTGCTTTGTTCATTTGTTGCAGATGTTTCAGATCTAATGCATTTCACATTAACATTATTTATGGGTATTTAAGATCCGAGTGTAACATGAATAATTAGCTAAGGGTCATTATAGTTGGGCCTAGCCAAAAGTTGGAAGAGGCGAAGGAAGATATTGCTTCTGAGGCACCTACATGCAGTGAGGCATCTATATTTTTGTGTTTTGTGAGTAGATTGAAAGAGTGGTTCTAACACTCGGGCCTTATTTTTGTTCGTGAATAAGTACCATAGGCTCCCATGGTGGAGGAATTGGGTTTTCAATTTTTATCATTGTTTTCTCATGTATATCACACATGGATTGTTTTCTGATGTTTATTTAATTTGGTGGAATCTCATAGATCCCCTCTTGCCACTTAGGTGGGTTAATAATAGGCTATGACCTTCTTTTGATGTGGGGGTTGCCTATGACAACATTCATAACATGTGAGAGCATTTGTGGCATGTCATAGGTGAGGAGATACAAGCTAGAGACATCTTTGACTTGTCAAAATTAGCCTTGGTAAGTGGAGTGCGAGTGGCTATTTTGGCTAGGTGTAAGTGAAATTAAGAAGATATCTTTGGCATGTTGAGGAGGGTGCCCCACCTAGCTGCTTGTAGCAGTGGATGAGATTCCATTAGGTGGTTATGGTTTGACAATGCATGCTTATTTGATTTTGGCATCCCAATTTCGAAAAGAAAACAACAAATAATGCCTAGAAATCTGATAGAGGTGGTTGTTTGGTAAGTAGTAGGAAGGAGTTTGGGGTTCTGTTTGCAAGTTGTTTGGAAGCTCAAGTGTGTGTTGACGGGTGTTTTGACACACTCACCAACATGCTGGTAGAACATTTAAGTATATACCACCTCTCTTGAAAGACAACCAATCTCGAAAGATTGATAACCCCAAGGTCTCTGTAGTCGGGTCACGATGGAGTTGGATAACTTGGTGGTTAACGTAGGTATACTTGTATAAGGGGCCTATTGGTTTGATCTTCTGACTTAAATGCAAAACTTGAAAAACTCAACTAAAACTCAACTAAAACTAAACTATCCAGAGGGAAAAGAAAGAGCAAAAGCGAAAGGGAATGCAAGAAGATAATGAACGCTTAATATCCATTTGATCCAACAATATCAACTAAATCTAAAGAGCATTAGCACATTCATACATTAACATGCAAATTAGCAATTTAACAAATTAATGAAGCTAAACTCAAAGGTAGAGATTATAAAACACATCTGACATCAATGTTAATCACCATTTACGTGTGTAGATCAACGAGAAGCAAATATGATTTCCTCTAGATTTAGGAAGTTAAATTGAATGAACAAACATTAAACATTACATAGTATGCTGAGAAAACAATTGGAAGAAATAGAATAGTCGCATTAAAACTCATGAATTCGCCTACGAATGAGGCACATGTTTGGCAGATTTGTCACACCAAACATCTGATTTCTGGCTTCTGTCAAATTGATCTCAACTACCTTAACATGAAAATTCAAAGAAAACTAATCTGGAATGACTATTGGTTCGATTCAAGAAATCTTCCAAAATCTTAACCTGCAGCTTCTAACTGTTTAGAGTCCAACCTTCTAGGATCTAACCCCTTACAATGAGTGTCACCCTTCAATTTATAGCTTCTTGAGACCATAATTCCTTCCAAAAATGAAAATCCCCTTTTAGAAACGTTCTATCTTCAAAGTGCATGCAAACACTCGAGAAGAGAAACATCCTATTCTGAACTCAAAACTCAGCCCCAATTAAGGCAACTTTCCTTTTTCATGTCAAGCTCTCCCCTCATGAATGGCAACTTTCTTATTTTGACTCCAATTTTTTAGCTTTCTGCTCATGTTTATTGTCTACGTTCCCATTTTGGCAATAATCGCATTTACATTTAGTTCCCAAAACTTTAATTTGACCCCCTGCACATTATAATAAAATAAAAATTAACTATTTTAATTTACTTGAATGTGCAAGTAATATTTCCTTTTGAATTCACAATTTTCAAATAAAACGTCATTTTAGAAACAAAAATAACTTAATTCATTAAATTTTAAAATAAATTAAAATTTAATAATTTTAGGACTTTATTTTCACAAAGAAAATAACTTTAAACGAATTAACATTTAATAAAGAAAAGCCATTTTAAATTCTATTTGTCCCCTGTCAATGCCATTTCCTTGCAAAAAGTCACCAATGGCAATTCCTTGCAAAAAGTCACCAATGGCAATAATTAATCTACAAATAAAATTAAAAATTTAGTTATTTTACAAAGTAAATGAATTTAAATTATTAGCATTTTAACTATTGCGAAGACAATCTAAATTCTTCAACTTTTGAATGCTCATAAAATGATAACTTTCATAATTTAAAATAATTTTAACTTACGATTGTTATTAGGAATGAATGAGTAAAAAGTTCCAAAGTTTCATTTCACAATTAAAACATTTGTTTCCAAAAGATGATAAAGAAAGCTAAAATCCTAAATGTTTTAAAGATTTTAACAAAATTTCTTTTATAGCTTTAGTGTCGGGAAACTGAGAAGCTTTATAAACCCAAAACTTTATTTTCATGTTCGGAGCACTTTGTGGGACCTTCAATCCGCCAAGTTCCTCTCTTCTAACTTTTGAAATACTGCGGAGAATCAGGTTTCAAAGGAATTATGGGCTCTCATTTTTAGGTTATAGGGTGTTTGCGGGACCTGAAATCTTGAAGCCTTCCTCTATTCACTTGCACTGTAGGGGTGAGAGTTCAAGCAAGTCCAGGACTTCGACTGGGTCCCAGATGTTCTCCGAGTTTTTAAGTACTGAAGGCACCCCTTTTCATCACTTTCATCCACTTCTGTCCATTTTGCCCTAATTTCTTGCAATCTTCAGGCACGGCTTAAGATTGGAATCTTGGCATACTGCACATTTTAATTCCTTGATATCATCTGCCTATCAACCACAACCCTTCATATTTGGGCGCCAATCAGACTCCTTGCTATTGTTGATCCACTGTTTCCATTATTGCGCAATGCACAGATTTCAAAGGTTTTGATAATAATTTTCTTCTTTAGAGAACAGAGACACTATCGTGGGAAAACCATCATTTTTGCTTGTCTCTCTGTGCATAGGATGAAGAAGAAAACAAAGGAGTGCTTGCTGCAATCTTGTAATCTCAAGACGAATGTCATTTGAGTGCCAAATTTGTGCTCATTCATAGATCTGCTTGAGGATTTACTCATGCTTTGGCATGGTCTAACCTCTGAATGCACAAGTATCATTGAAGGATTGGATGAAGTCCTCGAAAGCCAAAAATTGCAGACTTGCAAATCATATGGAGACTGCATTCACTACACATTTTTAACCCATCGGTCTTGGTTCAGTTCAACACATTGCTGCGCATCCTCATTCGTAGCCCATCGGCTTATCTCATGCTTGTGTATGACATCGCCTTTTTGCTTTTACTGCACTATTTCGAAGTAAGTATTTCATTATTGCCAAATGATAATAGCAGTCCTCTGTGCTCTCTTTACTGCATGTAATCCACGTTTCACCATACCTCGTTTCACCATACCTCATCTTCTTGGTTTGATGCTTCAAGCCATATTAATACCTTTTGACTGCAACCATTTGTTCACGGGCAATGCTTATGCTAAAGTTGCACTCTCTTCATTCGCTCAATCACTTCCCAATTCATCTATCGACAGTTTATGCTTCTGTTTTTCCATCTAGTAGATGTGTTCCATAGGCAAACATTCTCTCATTGTCGTGTGTTCATGGTAACATTCCTATTCAGCTTATTTATCGCTACTTGGATGGTTATTTCACTAGGTTTTGTGTGGAACAAAGTGAGTGTGTAAAAAATCAGAATATGAAAGGCTCTCAATCACGCTCGCTTTTGTAGTCTTATCTTTGTGCCATTACTTCTGACTTTCCTGCTCTTTCACTAACATTGCTTGGTTGAGATATTGCTTAAATCAAGGTCATAAAGCTACCTTTCTAGAATCACTTGGATCTACGTGTTTTGCCAGCAATATTCGAGCTGGATATCTCCAGGAATCCCTTCAGTTTGTCAGAGACAAACATTTTGAATTTGCCATTTTAAGTTCGTGCCCTAATTTGCATCATACTTTTGCGCAGTTTCTTCTTGCATTAGGGCAAATCATTGCTCCTTATTTCATGTCTTTCACTGCTATCTGTATCTATTAAATCGGTCTTTTCTTTGGATTCATCCATAGGATACATCATGTCCTTGCATTGTTTACTCATTGCATTGATGTGCATCTAACTCATGAGCCTGCGCAAGCTTTTAAACAGGCTGTGTCATACTTAAAAAATTGCTGCATTATTCATTTTGAAATTTCTTTCCTCATAGCTTTGTCAATCCAATCAACATTCGTTGTGCCACTTGTTCCCTAAGCCTGTGAGTTCGGTGCAATATGCTAATGACTTTCTTGTGTCTCAGCATTTTAGAATCATGCTCACTGCCCCTAACAACACCCTTTCATCTCTTGCCATCATTCTTTTGTTTCCATCGAGTTTGCATTGAGTCCTCTTGCTAAATCTGAATGAAAACGTATGGATTTGGGACACTTGGAGATTAAGACATCTCCAGGAAATCAAAAGACATCTCCAGGAAATCAAAATTCTTTTTTCTGTTTCCTAGCTGCGGCCAACATACTTCACATTGGACTGCGGTAAGATAAACTTTATTTTCTTCCATTTCTGCTGTCTACCAAATAAAATTCACATTACTGGCTTGTGGATTAACTATGTGCATCATAATCACAACCACTTTCATACTTTCCAATTGGCATTTTTCATTTCTGAACAGGTTTGTATTTAATTCCTTTATGGCTCTCTTGCGCACTAAAGATACCATTCATTTTTAGAACAGCGAGGTCGAATCTCTTACCAAACCACGTGCTCCAATCTACATAATCCCCTCTTTTTCGAAGCGCTCTCATGGTGACTGCTCACATTCACTTGAAAACACCATATTATATATGTGGTCGCCCTCAAATTCAGCTTCGTGAAAAGCTTCCTCGAGACTACAAGCCCTCTGGATTTCGGGTTTTTGGAGTTTCACTGTTTTCAGGCTTTGGAACTTGTGCGCACTCCGAGTTCCGGGCTTTGGACGACTTTGAACTTCTGCAAGATTATATTCCAATGTTTCTTCGGGATCTGCAAAACCGAAGATAAACCTTTCTCGCTTTGAATATTGATTCCCTTCGGACTTTGGGTTTCCGTGCCTTGTGGGGATTTTAGAGTTTTGGGACTTAATCTCAATATGCCTCCAGCACTCAAAGGCCCTGGAGAGCTTGTTTTATTTCCTTGCAAACTTAGAACTTAAAACTTAAAAAGATTAAAGGTTTAATTTATTAACTTTTAAAGTTTAAACTGTAGATTAAATCTAAAGTCTAATTTATTTATTTTTTAACTTGTAAAAAGTTTTTTTTTTTAAAATTTATTACAAATGTATTTAAAATTAATTTTAAATGTAAAAAGTTTTTTTAAAATTTTTTTATTACAAATGTATTTAAAATTAATTTTAAATATTAAAATTAAAAAAAAAGCCTTATATTAATATTTAAATTTATTTAAAAATTTAAACTAAATTAAATTTTAATAAAATTAAAATTAAAATTTGAATAGAATTAGAATTAAAATTTGAATAGAATTAAAATTAAAATTAAAATTTGAATAAAATTTAAAATAAATAAAATACTAATATAAAAATTATTTTAAATTTTAAAATTTAATATTAATTTAAATAAATTTTAAATTTTATTTTTCCAAAGGCTTTTTAAGTGTAGTTTTTTTGTATTCTCAAAGCGTTTTTCAATTTTTTGTTCATTTTTGCAATTTTTCTTTATTTTTTCAAGGTTTTTGGTGAACTCTCCACTTTTTAGGGTTTTTGGTGTTTTCCGATTTTTTTGATTTTTTTGAAGGTCGTTTTTTGCTTTTTTAGGGGGTTTCTTGAAACCTTTTCAAACCTAGACTACCAAAGATGCTTTACAAACGACAAAAAACGATGATGATGAACCTACGAAACCCGGGGACGCGTCCCCTACCTGAAAACCCTCGTCCTAGTCTCGGGGACTTGGGGACGGCCAGGGTACGTCCCCCCCCCGTCCCCAAATTGTCAGAATTTTGAGGGGACGTCCCCGAAACGGGGGGATGGCTTCCCTAGCTGTGGGGGACGTCCGTACGTCCCAGGGACGGATTGGGGACGTCCCAACCGTCCTAGGGACGGCTAGACGTCCCCCACATCTAGGGCTAGGGAGCGCGCAAGGGGCGCTGCCCCTTGACCCCAACTTGGGGGCGCTGCCCCCAAACCCCCGTCGAAAAATATAGGGGGAAACTGCGCTGATGGAAGTAGTGGAAATTTAACCTCCGAGTCTGATTAGGCTCCATTATGTATGTGATTTTTTTAATATCTATTATGATATGCATATTGACAATGTGAATGAATTGAAATTCTGAATTATGAGTGCATATTGAGTATTGAGTCTATTGATAATGTTGTATGTTCGATGTTTGCATTCTAAAATGTTTTCATAGTATCATACACATGCTATATCCATGTTTTCATATGAATATAATGTATAGATGCATGCTTTATCCATGTTTTCATATGAACATTTAGAATTTTCCTATATATTTTGAATTTTCCCTATATGTTAAATAGCCGTCCCATTTGCCGTCCCCCACCCCCCCGTCCCCAAATTTGGCAAAAAAATTTGCCGTCTTGGAAACTCGTCCCCTTGTCCCCCCGTCCTGGAAACTTGGGGTAACGTAGTGATGAAAGAATGACCAAATGAAAAGAAAAAGGCGACACTAATAAAGTGAGTGACACATGGCAGGGTTGTGGATGCTGGACCACAAAGATCATTCAGACCTTTTTGTTCGAAATGCCCCTGCGGGAACTGTAGTCCTGACCAGACACAAAACACCGAAGTGGGAGGTTGGGCCCAACGTAGACGAGAGGGGGAAAGTGTTTCTGTCTGTGTGGGACTTGAAGTCCTGGTGGAAACACGACAACAAAGTGGGAATCCCGCAGGGAGAAAACAACGACAATCATCCCACCTGAAGTTCCGTAGGGACAAAATAAAACACAAAACAAACAAGAGAGGATCAGGGAAACACGACAAAAACATAGAAAACAAGAGGGAAACAACAAAACGAAAACAAAGAAGAGGGGGCCCCCAGCTCGGGAAGCAAAAAGTTGTGGTGCGTTATGCAGGGCATAATAGTGTGGAGACTGAAGGTTGCCAGGATGTGGGTTTACTTGCAGGTGTTGCATTAGTTTGAGTGGTCCTTGTGTATGATGTTCTGCAGGTTGAAATGCTGATTTTACAGGGAGGTTTTGTCAAAATTTCCTCAGAATCAGATTGTGGTGTTGCATGTCTTTTAGTACATGCAAATTAATCTATAGTTGAAGGAAAATCTGAAGTTTTAAGTGTAGAGAGGTTGCCTGTAGAGTCTTGTGATGTAGATTATTGTAGTAAGTATTTAGTTCGTTGGGGAGACTGTCAAATTTTTCTAAAGGGTCAAATCCATGTATATTGGTTATGTAATTTTAATTAAATCTGAACTATTCTCATGTCAATCAATGTTTACACTTGAAGCCGTGAAGTTACATGTGTTCAATTTGAGTTGATGCAATCTCTGGGTGGGTTGGTAACTACATCTGAGAAGTTGAAATCTTGTGGGTGTGTCTGTTTGGGTGTTGGGTTGCAAGGACAAAGCTGCCGTTCATTTTGCCCCCTATCCTTGCTGCATCAATATTTAAATATAGTATGACTTTTTTATATATGTTGCTTGGAAGAGATTCTATATCTTGATTCTTTCATTGATAAAATGATGAATATATTGTGTGCAGCTATGTAAAACTGAATGATTTTTGTATCATTGTTGTGAGAAAACAATGAAAAGAATGTGGCATGATATTTAATTGTTGGTATTGTTAAATTTAATGATCAGATTAAATAGATAGAAAATTTCACACAAATACAGAGAGTATACCCTGGGAAAACCTTCCTCTTGAAGGTGAAAAACTTAGCAAAGAAGTTCCTTATTATTTTATTTATGCACAAGATGTCTTTACAATGAATTTGATTCACCCCTTGAAGCTAGTATCAACTCAGTTCAACAGACAATCTGAAGGAAATAAATTCGATCTGCAATAAGAATAATCTACTTGCTGTCTATGATGTCACTGCTGTGTGTCTCGGGGATCTGCGGAAGATAGAGATATCGTAACTCAGAGAAGACCACGATTTGTATGCTGAAGATGATAGATTATTTCCTGAGCAAAGAATACGATCTGCCTTATACTATCTGCTTTAATAAATAAACCCAACGCTGAAGGTGATGTAGTGAATGAATCATATATATCAAACACGTTTTTCAATCAACATGACTTGTATGATAAGTCGCCTCTTTATTAATCAACACGTCCTTTTGTTAAGACTTTATCATATTTAATTTGTCATCAACACGACTTTATCATCATTTGTTAACAAGATCGGTTTAATATGAAGTCGGCATATTAGCGGATATAAGCAAATCGACATAACTAAATTGTCTAAGGCCGATTAAGGCCAATTAGACAATTTAGTCGGTCCTGAAGGATACCGACCAACACTATTACATTAACACTCCCTCTTAGCTAGGGAGGAATCCTTCTCAATATCTGAGTCACATAGTGACATCCACCATGGCTACTCCCAAAGGGTGAATAAGCACAAGTGCACAGTTATGAAGCCTTTCACATGACATCCACTATACCTACTCGCAGAGGGTGGAACAAGGGCTGATACCTCAAACTTCTCTTCACAGAGAAGAATGCACAACAAGGGCTAGTACCTCAAACTTCTCTCATAGAAGAATGCATAACAAGGGCTAATACCTCAAACTTCTCTCACAGAGAATAATGCTCAACAAGGGCTGATACCTCAAACTTCTCTCATAGAGAAGAATGCATGACAAGGGCTGCACCTCAAACTTCTCTCATAGAGAAGACTGCATTATAATACATATCAAGTAATCACTGATGTTGAGACTCCCTCTCAGCAAGAGCTTCATTTTCCACAATTCCAAGCTTGTCTCGAAAATGCACAAATTTCACTTTCGCAAGAGGCTTGGTGAAAATGTTGGCCGTCTGTTCCTCAGCACAAATGTATCTCAACTGAACAACATTCCTTTGTACCATATCTTTGATATAGTGGTACTAAATCTCTACATGCTTCGTTCTGTCATGAAATATTGGATTGACTGAAAGCTTTACACAACTTTGATTATCACAATTTATGATGGTAGGCTCCAATGATTGACCAAACAATCCTACAAGGAGCTTACGAAGCCACACTGCTTCGCGAGTTGCTACACATGCTGCAATGTATTGTGCCTCTGCAGTGCTCAGAGCTACTGAAGACTGCTTCCTGCTACACTAGGAAATCATAGCAGATCCCAAGCTGAAGCAACAACCAGAAGTGCTCTTCCGATCAGTAACACTCCTTGCCCAATCAGAATCAGAATATCCTTCAAGAATCAAGTCCATATTGAAGAGTATTTCAAGCCATATCCAACTGTGCCACGCAAGTATCTCAAGATATGCTTGACTGCAACTAGATGTATCTGTCTAGGTTCACTCATGAATTGACTAAGTGCACTCATTGCATAACAAATATCTGGTCTAGTGTTAACTAGATACATCCGGCACCCAATCAATTGCCTGTACATAGTAGGGTCCACAAGATCTGACTAGCTGTAGTTTCCCTTAATTTCTTCAAGTTAGTTTCCATGGGTGTGGACATGGATTTACAATCAGTCATTCCAAATCTCTTCAATATGTCGATGGTGTATTTACCTCGACTTAGGATAATCCCATTGGGCCTCTGCCACACCTCCAACCCTAGAAAGAAGTGCATAAGTCCTAAGTCCATCACAAATTCTGAAGTCAACTCCTTACATCTATTAATGAGATGATCTTCTCCGGTAATAAATAGATCATCAACATAAAGTACCAAGATCAACATATCACCATTGAATACTTTGAAGTAAAGTTTTGGATCAGCATCATTTTTGCAGAATCCCAAACCCACTAAGTATCTATCAATTCTTTCATACCAAGCCCGAGGAGCCTGTTTAAGACCATATAGGGCTTTCTTCAATTTACATACAAGACTCTTTCCCATGAATCATGAACCCCTCAGGTTGCTCGATGTAGACTTCTTCAATCACGCCATTGAGAAAAACAGTCTTTACATCCATCTGATGCAACTTCCATCCTTTAGCTGCTACAATAGCAATGATGGTTCTAATGGAAGTATAGCGAGCAACAGGGGCAAATGTTTCTTCGTAGTCTATTCCTTCTTGTTGAGAGAAACCACGAGCCACAAATCTAGCTTTGTACTTTTCAATGTTGCCATCAGCTGCAGGTTTTATCTTGAACAACCACTTGGAAGATACAATAGACTTCCCTTCTGGTCTAGGCACAATATCCCACACATTGTTCTTGAGAATGGATTGATACTCTTCGTCCATCGCATCTTTCCAAACTTGTTGATTTGAGGCTTCTTCTACACTAGACGGTTCAGATTCAATAAGATTACACATTAATGCAACATAACCAGAGAATCTTTGTGGTCTTTTGCTTTCCCTGAATGTGCCTCTAGGAGCAGCAAACTGTTATGCTTCCTACATATTGTTTCGTGCCCAAAGAGGTCTCTTTCGAGACACAACAATATCCCTAGGCCCATCAGTGGGATCCAAGGGTTCAATTGGATCATTGCTTATATTAGGTTCTTTAGACTCCCTCTGAACCTCAGGAGTGTGGTCAACATCCATGTCTTGAGGAGTCTCATCATCTATCTCCATGCATGAGCCTTTTGATTTTTTGAATGCAACATCTTCCTCAAATGTGACATCCCTGCTAACCTCTATTTACTTTTGACCAAGAATGTAAACACGATAGGCTTTGGAGGTTTCACTGTAGCCTACCAATATTCCTCTCTTGCCAGAAGGCTCCAACTTGGTTCTCTTGTCCTTGGGAACATGAACATACACAGGACAACCAAATATTCTCAAGTGACTGATATCAGGCTTGATACCTGAGAAGGCTTCTTCAGGAGTCATATTTTGTAATATCCAATGAGGACATCTATTTTGAACATACACTGCTGTTCTAGAGGCTTCTGCCCATAGAAAAATCTGAAGGTCTTGATCATGAATCATAGCTTTTGCAGCTTCAACTATAGATCTGTTCTTCCTTTCAGCAACCCCATTTTGTTGAGGGTTGTAAGGAACACATAACTCCCTCTTGATCCTTGCCTCAATACAGAAATCACGAAAGCTACCCGAGGTGTATTCACCTCCATTATTAGACCTTAGAATTTTAATTTTCTTTCCAGTGATATTTTCTACAAGAGTTTTAAACTCTTTAAAGCTACCTAGGACTTCATCAGACTCTTTAAACCTTAAGAAATAAATCCAAGTCTTCCTAGAGTAGTCATCTATAAAAGTTACATAATAGAAACATCCACTTAGGGATGGAATTGACATTGGACCACATAAATCTGAATGTACAAGATCTAGTATTTCTTTAGACCTACTTTCACTGCTATGGAAAGGACTTTTAATATTTTTACCCATAGCACAACCTTTACAAGTACCATCATTTACATGAATGAGTTTAGGAATACCTTTTACCATCTTCTCCAAAGATGGAAGAGCTCTGAAGTGAAGATGTCCAGGTCTTCTGTGCCAGAGTTCGCTGGAACTTGCAGAATCATGAATAAGTTCTTGAATTGGGAGAGTGGAGAGTTTGTTGATTTCCGATCACACGAGCAGTCTTGATGCTGAAGTTCTTAGGCCAAGCAAGAACTCTTCCTTCAGAAAATGCAATTTGATATCCCTTATCCTCCAAGGCTGAAATGGATACTAGGTTCCTCTTGATCCCTGGTACGAACAATACATCACTTTGGTGTAGAGAAACTCATGATTCATGTTTTAGAGATGTAGCACCAATTCCTCTTACAACATAGCTTGCATCATCCCCAATGATGACTTGGAGATGTGACTCTTTCTCCACTAAATCAGAAAGGTACTCTCGATGATCGGTGATATGTTGAGAGGCTCCACTATCAATTAACCATGTATCACTGTCCGTAGGAACATTGCTTGATAATGCTGATATGAAAAGAAAACCATTGGAGTTATCTTCAACCTCCTTCTGAGATGAGACTTCATTGATGTTTGCTCCTTGATGATTAGGTCTTGTTAAACAATCCTTTGCAAAGTGACCAAACTTGTCACATCTAAAACACTGGATGCAAGAGAGATCTTTCTTCCTCTTCCTAGAATAAGGTGCAGAATCTGATTTGAAATCTCTATTCCTTTTGAAGTTGCCCTTCTTCCAATACTTTCGTTTCTTGGTGGATTGAGTGGCGAGAACATGTGTATCTTTATTTTGAGAACTCTTGACAATTCCTTTGACAGTCAATCTTGATTTTTCTTGAATACAATCTGCATGAAGTCGATCAAACTTAGGTAATTTTGACCTTCCACTTATGCTTTGAATAAATGGCTCCCATGAATGAGGCAGACCATTCAAGGCTAGCATAACAAGGTCTTTATCTATCACTTGAGCCCCAATTGCGCATAGTTGATCTCTCAATTCTGAAATTTTCATGAAGTAGGTGATGACTGAATCTCCTTTTGCCATCTTCATCTGGTGGAGTTGCTGTCTCAAGGCAAGAGCCCTACTTACGTTGTTAATCTCATATAAACCCTCCAAGGTCTTGAACATATCTCTTGCAGTTGTCATCTTGGAGATGAGAGGCACCAAGTGATCCCTTACAGAGTCGATTAATATCTTCTTTGCCTTGATTGCATTCTTCTTGAATTGCAGTTTCTCCTCATGATCTTCTGATTCGGATAAATCTTTTTCCTCTATGAATTGAAGAAGATCATTCTCTTCAAGTGCAATGAGCATTCTAAACTTCAACGAGGTGAAGTTAGATGCGCCTTCAAGTCTATTTTCGACTTTAAGACCGTTCACCATTTTCAAGACTTAGAGATACTGCACGGGAGAGAGAGGAGAGAATACTTGGAAGTTGTTTAGAATCTGATCACGATCTTTTGTCACCGTGACTTTGATACCATGTTAAATTTAATGATCAGATTAAATAGATAGAAAATTTCACACAAATACAAGAGTATACCCTGGGAAAGCCTTCCTCTTGAAGGTGAAAAACCCAGCAAAGAAATTCCTTATTATTTTATTTATGCACAAGATGTCTTTACAATGAATTTGATTCACCCCTTGAAGCTAGTATCAACTCAGTTCAACATACAATCTGAAGGAAGTAAATTCGATCTGCAATAAGAATAATCTACTTGCTGTCTATGATGTCACTGCTGGGTGTCTCGGGGATCTGCGGAAGATAGAGATATCGTAACTCAGAGAAGACCACGATTTGTATGCTGAAGATGATAGATTATTTCCTGAGCAAAGAATACGATCTGCCTTATACGATCTGCTTTAATAAATCAACCCAACGCTGAAGGTGATGGAGTGAATGAATCATATATATCAAACACGTTTTGCCAATCAACACGACTTGTATCATAAGTCGCCTCTTTATTAATCAACACGTCCTTTTGTTAAGACTTTATCATATTTAATTTAACACGACTTTATCATCATTTGTTAACAAGATCGGTTTAATATGAAGTCGGCATATTAGCGGATATAAGCAAATCGACATAACTAAATTGTCTAAGGCCGATTAAGGCCAATTAGACAATTTAGTCGGTCCTGAAGGATACTGACCAACGCTATTACGTTAACAGGTATGATATCTGTTGATTTTCTGAGGAGTGCATTCAATATCTTGTTTTCTTTCCACTAATGAACAGAAGTTGTATTCAGTCACACATTGCTTGAGTTTATGATATCAATGCTATCTTGCAACTATCTAATATGCTATTCATGCCTTGTTGTGGAAAAATATTTAAATATTTTGCAATGGCTGTTTTTTTCCAGGATGTGACTCTGCAGGACTTGGATGCTGCAAATGCTCGACCTCAAGGAGGGCAAGATGTACTGTCTTTAATGGGCCAGATGATGAAGCCTAGGAGGACTGAAATCACAGATAAGCTACGCGAAGAGATAAATAAGGTTTAGTGCACTTGCTTCTCGAGGACATAATTTTCTAAGATGCATTCTTCTAGAGGACATGTTTTTGCTAAGATGAATTCTTGAAAGTTTACTCAGTCAAATTAAGTGCATTATGGCAGGTAGTTAATAATTACATAAATGAAGGAGTTGCAGAGCTTGTCCCAGGTGTGCTTTTTATAGATGAGGTATAATGTTCATGCAATGCTTCTATTTTAAAATTTTTTTCCTCTTGTATTTATTCTCTCTAACATGATTTTTGAGCTTTTTAATGACTATTAAATATTTAGGTACATATGCTTGATATGGAATGCTTTGCGTACCTCAATCGTGCTTTGGAGAGTTCTATATCACCTATTGTTATTTTTGCAACAAATAGAGGCATATGTCACATTCGGTAAGCAATTACTCTGTTAGCCTCTAATATATATTAGTCAATTTTTTTTCTTTCTGCCGGGAAACAGTAATGTTGAGTACTTATGACATTGGATCCATGTTGCATGTGTGCCTTGCAGAGGGACAGATATTAGTAGTCCACATGGTATACCTGTTGATTTGTTAGACCGTCTTGTTATTATTCGCACCCTTCCTTACATTCCTTCAGAGATTGTTCAGGTATTTCTTACCACTGAAGTATTCTGTATTGTTAGAAGGCATGTATTGTACTAATCAAAAACTTGTGATCCCTTTTCATGTGATTCTGTGCTTTTGGTTGCAGATCCTGGCAATTCGTGCTCAGGTTGAAGGATTGTCTATTGATGAAGAAAGTCTTGCATTCCTTGGAGAGATAGGAGAACGAGCATCACTGAGGTAATATTCTGCTTTATATTTTATCTGCTTCTGTTCTAGGCTTTATGTTTGTAGTGCAATAAATTATTATCTAAAGAACCCTGCTGTTTATGGGGGCCATATAGGTCTAACTCAAAGAGAAATTTCTTAGCTTCAACAATATTACAACTGCCAATAACCAAATATAAGTTTATGGGGGCCATATAGGTCTAACTCAAAGAGAAATTTCTTAGCTTCAACAATATTACAACTGCCAATAACCAAATATAAGTTTATAATGTACTCATTATTGAAAGCTCATTTAAGTTGTTGACATGACAGATAAGAGACCGACATTCATGAAGAGCTCTGATTGAAGGTTTGATCATGTATTGACATCACATTTTGATTTGACCATAACATTATATGAGCAAATGATTTATAAATTCGCTGAAAAATTGCTCACTTAATGCTTTACTAAAGAAGATACTCAAATTGTCTGTAAAATAGTTTTTGAAACCTGATTTAGTGAAGCAAGTCAAGTAATACTTTTTGTGAAATAAGTGTGAGTGTCCTTTTCCCTAAGTTCGGTAAAAGAACCCTCAAAAATCCCAAAAGGTGTCCACATGACTGGTTTGACCAAGGTTCCTGCTTGTGGGATTGAAACTGGAGGGGCAGTCATGAGGTTATATGTGGTGTATGAATTAGTTGTCGTGCAAGGTATAAGATGTTCAGCACTAAGGCAGCTGTCCTCAATTGAGAATGATGAGTTTCTTTCACAATGTTATGTTCTAGTTTTTGTTTTGTTTTCTATTTAAAATTTCTAATTTTCTTTTCTTTGATTTCTGCATTAGAAGATCTTTAATCATCATCTAATCTATGACTTGTGCTTTATTTGAGATAATATCTTATGAATACACTTTTTCTCTCTCTGTTGCAATGGCTTTGTCTTATGAATTTGCTTTTTGTCATTTTGTTGCAATGATCTTTATAGGCATGCAGAGACAAAATTGCACCTATAGTTTTAAATCATATTTGTTACTAAGTGCATCCACATTTTGCATTCTGATGGTGGTCCTTTTTTGAGATTCTGAATCATGTTCTGAAATAAAGTGTCCCTACACTTATTGATTGTGCTTTATTTGATATTAAAGCAATTTTAATTCTTGTTCTCATGGTTTGAAGAGGCTTTTGCATACTCTTCTAAAATTTCCGAGAGTTGCATTCATATTTCTATGTTCTAAGTGCAGTTGAATTTATAATTGTTTTTTGTACCTTGCAGGCATGCTGTCCAGTTGTTGTCACCTGCAAGCATTGTGGCACGGACTAATGGTCGAGATCAGATTTGCAAGGTCATTATCTGGAGTACTTAGCTCGAATAAGTACTTAATAGGTCAACATTTTGTTAGTTTATTGGTCTTGATGATCCTGTTAGAAACATATAACCTATTATTTTGTCTTTTGTTTTCACTTTTCAGGAAGATCTGGAAGAGGTTCGTGCATTGTTTTTAGATGCAAAGGCCTCAGCAAAACTTCTTCAAGCACAGCCTGATAGATATGTCTCTCAATAGCCAGTCTGGATACTCTAGTTGTGTACAAATTTATACCCTTCCAAATTGACGGGAGTGCAACTATTTAGCCTTGTGATAATTCTAGAATTTTCTGAAATTTCCTTTTAATATTTGCCCAAAACCAGACCACGGTTACCTTGTTTGATTTTTTGATTTTTCTCTAGAGGCAAATGTTTTTCTTCTTCATGCTTACTTGCAGTGACAGTTTGCTCAGTCAACTTCCCATGAAATTGACAGGCAACTTTGTATTCCTTGTTTAGTTGCACATATTGTATTCAGCGTAGGATGTTGCTAAATTTTGTCTTTTCAACTGTTCATAGCAACTTGCATTAAGTTATGCAGCAGAATCTGTTGCTGTGATAGTTCAGTCTTCCCTGAATTATGAAACTTTCTGTGCATATCTTTGTGAGCATGTGCAGATAAAGTACACGGTTAATTATTTTGCTGGGGTTTGTTTATTTGAAGGTCATTGAAGTTGCCTCAGCCTCGTGATCAAATGAAAAATTTTGACCAATGATTTTATTATGGGATGCAATGTTTGATAATTTTATAATAATAAATCCAGAATGATAACAAGAAAGAGTTACTAAATTCATATCAGGAGCACTAGGTTGAAATCCATTAGTCTTCACATTTTGTTTAGGGCCTAAGAAACCATTTTGTCAGCAATTTATAATTTTCATGGTCAAATGTGTTAAGCATTTTCTTGAAATTATAGTTCAGGCACTTTGGTAGAGATCCAGAAAGTCAATTTCATGTGGATCACAATACATCCATTTAAATGCAAGTCTACTTATAACTTAAACGGGCATTGCTATATCAAGTTATCTTCTCATCATGATATCAGCTAACATGAATGAGGAATCCTATCATACACATTTGGCCACTGTTTACCATTTCTACAAAGAGGCAGGTTATGCTCTTACTCTTCAACTGGCAGAAAAATTCGTTGATGGGTTTAATCTTTTCTTGATTTTGGAATTTTGGCATGAGAAACAAGAAAACAAAACTAAGATAACATTAAATATTTTTGTCCAGAATAACTGGCTATTAGTAACATCAATTTAATCAAAACATCAATACATCAACAGTACTTAAAACATCAATAAAGCATAACAGTACTTAAAACATCAATACATTGACAGTACTTAAAACATCAGTAAAGCATCAATATATTCATACACAGACCGACATTTTTTTCACCCTCTATCCCTAATAACTGTTTTCTAGAAGGATGTAAATCTGCATCCTCTTTTTTCATTTTGAATGCACATGGCATCACCTTGGTTGGTTTGTCCACATAGCGGCTTCTCTCTATGGCCTCACCAATTCTGTGTTCCTTGATCAAGAACTTAGTGATGATTTTTTGGAAGAAGGTACTCAGTTGTAGGTTTATTGGTTGTTGGTCTCCATAAAATAGTAAACAAGCAGGAAACTGCTCATGATGCAAAAGTAAACCTTGATGATAGTTCACAATGAAGTCAATAGAGGAATATTATATTTAAGGCGTAGAGGATGTCCTCCTATTAGTATACACAAAAAGGTTCTCAAGGCAAGATCTTTTGAGTAGGCTTGCTTGTCCTCTATCCTTGCACTCAAAGCATTTGGTTATAACAATTGAGGTAGCGAGTTAGGTGAAAAACAGCTCTAATTTAGTGTACACAGATTAGGAAATCAAATAGATCAATATAACTACACGACACAACATAAAATAATTGGTATAAAGCACGCTATTAGAAGGGGAACAAACTGGGCAAGCTGCCTGAAAACAATAGCAATTCCAACACCTCAAGGCAGATTGAAGCCAAATCTTTTTTTGGAATGCAAAGTTTAATCAACAATCGGGTTGAGGGAAGGAACCACACTCAGGCTCTCTCGACTAGACACCTTTTTCATACCAACCTTCTCCAAACCTTTCTCAATGTAATGAGACCCACTCTAGAAAACAAACAGCACATCATCTGTATTCATCTTGTTTGCAAGAGGACCAACCGCCTCCTCATGACTTCTTAGGGATGAAGCTCAAGGGAGAGACGCCTCTTGCTGATCTCGAAGCGGCTTGTGACATTCAATAGAAATTGTAATTGTTATTCGTGTGATGATTACAAAGTACGACCTTGGAGCTATATGAGACAAATAAAACACAGTCAAATACAAGTTTGAGTGACTCAAGTGTATTGAATTGCACAAACACACGGGAGGAACAAAAGACGAATTATATGCCCTTCTTATAGTTGTTAGTATAGGTCTCTTAGGGGATTTGCACAAACACACGGGAGGAACAAAAGATGAATTATATGCCCTTCTTATAGTTGTTAGTATAGGTCTCTCTTAGGGGATTAGCAGAGGCGGCAACAATATAATTGATTGTTAAAAGTGCATATTGATGGCTTATCAATATTAAATGAATCTAGTTGAAGTGGCTGTCACTGATTTATTCACTTTGGCATTGGACGTGCTTGTGTGGAGTGAATCGAATGATAGCGGGTTGACCGTTTTAAGGATTTGCCAAATTTAAAGAGGTTCTTTGCTGACAAGGAGAAGACCATGTTACACTTTTGTTGGAGAAAATAATTGTAATTTATTTTGTTAAAATGACCCACCCCTCAGCCATGGGTCACAGCAAATTGGGTATTCACAAACATCAGACAGCACCAACTAAAATTAAAACATTTTTGCAAACACAACAATCCTAACAAATGGATAAACATCAACAATAAATTCTCCATGAGAACTCCATTTGGGGAAGCGGGATCTCACTAATGGGGAGGAGAGTTCATGTCCATCAACAATTATATCATTCCCTAAATTCACCATAACTCGTGCATCAACAATTATATCATCCTTTGGATTCACCATAACCAAAATCACCCAAAGGCAATATATACAAGTTCATAACCAAATTCACTCAAAACCCCCTGTTACATGCTCTTAAAACAAAGAGAGGTTATGTGTGTAGGATTGGGCATTGAAACTTTACTATCTATAGGTGTCTATCTTTGGTTGGTCAATGTTGTCCTCTTGTCATGTGGAAGGGTGCATGGTAGTTCCTCATGCCCTTGGTGTGTAGTAGGGGGGTGGGTGTTCCTACTTCTATTTTGGAAGGGGGTGGAATGACTTTCACTAGCTTTGACATTTTGTGAATCTATCACTTAATGTATGTGGATCTAGTCATTGGTGAAAGTTACAAAGTATATTACTAATCGGTAACACTATTGTTTAGTGCAACAAACTTCCATTTACGAAGAAAGGTGTCTTAACCTAGCATCCTAATTTTAAGAACAAAAAGAGCAAATTTTGGGCTATACAATACCAAAATATAAATTTTATGGATCTAAATGTTGATTTGGACCCCCAAAAAATGAGATTATAACATGGATCTCTTTAATACCTTGATTAGAGCAAGTTGGTTATAACATGGATCTCTTTAATATCTTCAATTTTTTCAAAATTGAGGTTCAATTAGCTTCTCAAATCAAAATTTATGATCTCCCATTTTAGAAATGTAAGAATAGATATGATGAATAAAAGTTATGACACATGTTAGGACATCTTATAAGACATCTTGAATGAAGATAATGGAGCCAAAATAGAGCAACTAAGTTGATGAGTGGATTATGATAGATGTAAGGATAATGCTAGTTTTAGTTTTTAGATATTTTTGATTAATAAAGCAACAAACTAGGGTGCCAACTATTTACAATTATAGGCCAAAAATAGGCCACTTACAACTTTACGCATGTCATTAACATGCCATGAACAAACATCTTACAGGTTACAAACATCTCACATCAAGAGTGGGTAGGACTCTAGCCCACAACTCAAGGAAGAGTTTATGAAGGGGAGGAAGGGCATTTCTTCCAACGACTAAACACCAATGGAAACAATGCTGTCGTATGGAGCACCAATACAAAGGGGAAGCATGGGGGGAGACCCCCACATACAACTTATAAACACATGGAGTAGAAGGTGGATGAGGAAGGGCATCCTCTACCAAAGGCTAGGGCTGAACATGTGCAATAGGTAGAGTAGGAAGCACACATTGGGTAGGAGGATCCCCAATATGGACCAAACGGCACGAAGAGCTCACACCAACAACAGGAGGTTCAATAGCAGAGGTGAAGCATTGGACCTTTCAGAGAGATCAACCATCCCAATACTTTTCCAAATAATGTGCGCTTAGCCTTGGAGTTTCCCCCAAGGTTAAGCCTACTTAGCTTGCTACCCCATTTGCAAGGTTTGACTCACTTTTGCAAGGAAAACAACCTTTTCAGTACAAAATTGTGTCACACTTTTATAAAGGAAATTGCCAATGTTGATTCAACTTTTTAAATTGAATTAATAGAAAGATAAATATATGTTTTGAATTTTGAAATGATGTAAACTAATAAAATGTAGTTTTTTTTTTGTATTTTATGTTTGTAATTAAAAAAACTAAAAAGTTATTTGAATATAGTTTTTTATAAAGTAAACACTATAATTTAGTTGTCAATAAAATGCTGAAATTGAAGTTACACAAGGCACCACATTTTATTTAGTAAATTTTATCCTTTTTTCATCAATTTTTTGTGCATATTGATAATTTGAAATTTTACTACATGAATATATTTTGTGCTATTTTTACAAATATATATTTTTTTCAATGAATTTGAAAAGTTGTGTTATTTATCCAAATTAGATAAGAATTATATTATTTTCACATAAATTCTTTTCTCGAGTGCATCATATTTTTTTTCAAATTTTTAAAATAAATTTTAGTTTTTTTTCGTTGACAAGATAATCAATCTTATATTTTAGTGTTGATGACCTACTTTCAATTAAAAATCTAAAATATAAAAAAAAATTAAAATATTAAAAGACATATTTTAGAATATTCACATGTAGATTTATTAAAGGGTATTTTTAGATTTCAATTTTTTTTAAAAATTTATAAGAGTAGAAGTTGTTGAAACATCAAATTTTTCAAATAAAATATTTTTTTGGTAATTAGACCCAAAGTAATATTAAATATACATTTAGTAGACCAATTGGAAAAGTTGTGGCCCATATATAAATTAGCTATAATGAATATATATAGATAATATGTTTGACTATAAATAATTTTTAGTTAGAAATACTTAAATACATTTGTGCTGATAAGTTAGTCTGAAACATGACATAGTTGAAAATCTATGAATTGAAAGGCATTTGCAAATGTCGATAATCGGTTTTTCAAATTTATGAAGCATTACGCCCTTTAAAATGTAATCAAATTCTTATAAATGAGTGATCAATCCCCTTATAATGCACATCTTATTCCAATACTCTCATTTTAATACAAGTTTGGAGGTTGCTAGTGGAGAATAAAAATCTGACTTCACATCTACTAGTCATATTTAACTGAAAGTTTCTAAAGTTAATTAATAAATCCATTTTATGTAGGGCTACAAACAATATATTTCATGAGATCATGTTTCTTTGATGCCTGGTTACACATCTGGTCTACCCTTTAACAATTTGTAGAGGTGTCCACTGAATAAAATCCTCTTTTCATTGTGTTGCAATGACATCATAACTTATTCTAAATCCCTTATTCTGGTAAAGAATGAGAGAATGTAGGTAGAGGTCATGGGATTTGGCTTTCTACCTATTGTTGAGTTTTAAAATCGTTCCACAAATCCATTTTGTGCGCTCTGCAATCACAATATTCCATTAGATAGTAGTCTGGTCTGGCATTCTATCAGACACTTCATGTGCCTTCTCCATGGTTGCACTAGAATGTGAATCTCCCTAATATTACTTGTGCTATATAGTTTAGGGTTGTTCCTTATGATTCCATATGTTGTAGTCATGGTGATTGTCATATTGGGGAAACCACTTAAATTGGTGATTAGCATATTGTAAGTTATTTTAAATCAAGTTGCAATGGATGCCTTAGTGTTTGTATGACGTTTTATATGGATGAGAGGTTTTGAAATGCATATCAAACTTTTAGGTGGATCTCACAACCACTTCAAGCAAGGATTTTAAAATATCTAATGCATACACTATTTCGCCTTTTTCTTTACCTTTAAAATATATTTTTGGTATTTAATGGCCCTAAAAATTACGTTGGGTTGTTATAACATCGTTGAGTTTTGATAGAGATTTTCTAATTTCATTGAATTTTGAAATCCATTTGATTTTTGAAGCCAAATGCATTTTTTCAAAGTTTTGTAACCTTTGAAGCTCCAACTATTGAAATAAAATCTTCAAACTTTTTACTTCAACTTTATACTAACTCAAACCAACCAATCGTGAGAATTTGGAAAATTTACAACTTTTTATGTGGAGAATATTTTTACATGAAAATTGACTAGATCATTCATAATAACTTCAAAAAGAGCCATGTTTTATTTGTCAGCATTAAGGAAACTCGTGTTTTGATATTTTCTATAAACTTCTTGATTGAAACTTGAAAATTAGAATATTCTAAACAAAAATATATTTTGCCTTAAAAAAGTTGCCTCAAAGTACTTGATGAAGTTAGACACGCCGTTGTAAATGATTATATTGCAGCTTGAATAGATCTTGAGATTAATTTTTTCATCTTGATAAGGTTAAATTGCACAAAGTATTGCGTGACATTGATACAATATAAGTAAATAAACAAATCCAATTTTGAGAAACAATTTGACTTTTGATGTGTTTAAATACACTTGCTCCCAACTAGGTTATCATAATGCGCTCAACACAACTAGTTACCATTATGAATTTTAATTCAAAAGTTTAAAATTGGGAACCAAATATAGGGCTAACAATTGAGTGAATAGGATTTTGATGGAGATGGTTAGGAGTATTCTTAATAGAGTTATCTTGGAAAAGATTTTTTGGGTAGAATCAATTGTGGAAACTTCTTGTGTAGTTAATTTGTCTTTTATATCAACATTTTTTGATAAGACTCATATAGAGGCATGAATGGACAAAAATAACTCATTGCAACATTTTAAATTTTTGTTGCAAGGCCTATGCATGTGCCTAGGAAGAAGTGGTCAAAATTGGAGAACAAGAAAGTGAAATGTAAGAGCATGTATGATACATAAGGGAGTTGCAAGAGAGTTACACTTGTCGACCAACTTATGATGCATGTTATGACACATCATAAGTTTATTTGAATGGAGATAATGGAGCCAAATGAAGCACCCAAGTTGGTGATGTAGAACACAGGTTTACTACTGAGAGGGGCGAGGGGATGGGGGGTGAATCAGTAGTAAATAAAACTTCAATCCTTATCTAATTAATTCTCAAACAACTAAAATTTTAAAAGAGCTTCAATCTGAAAAACAAAAGAGATGCACAATAAAGATGATGCACAAGATGGGAAAACCACGATGAGAATGCTGCTAGGATCTACTGTCCTAATCCATCCTCACATTTGAAACTTCAATTACAAAGTTAAGGGCACCAACCTTAAGGAGTCACCAAACTCCTATCTATATGAGCATCAACTCAATCAAAGGTACAATTCAATGATCTGAGCACCAACTCTAAGACTTAGTACAATTGGTTACAAATTCTTTGATCAAATATTTACATTTTGTTTTGTTAAATTCAATGTCTCTGCAAGCTGAATGTAATCTGAAAATAATCTACAAGTATCTTCTTTGTTCTTTATTTAAAAAACAACGTTGACTAGGGTGCCAACCCTTTGACATAGTTAGAGACTATCAACATCCCAAAAACAACAGACCCTGTTAGGCAGGGGGCCTACAAAACCAAAAACAAAATTGACCTGAATCAAGGAGGAATAGAAACATCCAAGCCTTGATTGGGGAAGGTTTGGGGAAGGGGGAAAAACTTCGCCTTCCACCTATGGTGAACAACCGTCCATGCAATACTATCCTTAGGATCATTAAGGAACAAATCGTTCAGAAGGGGATCCGTGTGAAAAGGACCAATAGAATCATCAATAGACTGCAAGGAACCCGCAGAAGATTGAACAGGTACCACATCAGGTACATGTATCTTCTTTGTTATGTAAATTATTTGACAGAAATATCAGACATCAAACTTTTCTTGTTAACATAGATATCCAAAATTAGATCACTTGACGGAAATATCAGAATATGCAAGGACCAGTATCTTATTTGTTATGTAAATTACTTGACGGAAATATCAGAATATGATCACTCGATAAAATAACATCAAACCAATCACCCATTAAAATCACCTTCTTTCCTCTTAGAAGTATGTCAATCTTCAATCTTGATAGAATTGTTCTGAATGCTTTATTTTGTGTACACAGTACTGATTTCTTTTCCATGGTCATGAAAGAACATTCGATCATCACATATATGCCATACATTCACTCTAAAATATTTTCTTTGGAATCCTTTTCTATCACCGTTTTCATCTACATTACCTTCTCACATCATACAATGAAAGTTCTTATATAGAGGATGCAACAAACTGCATATAGTTGGGAAGTTTTAAGTGGTTAGAACTAACAACTGTAACTACCAACTACTTCCAACTTCCTTTTTATCATATCTTTTCATTCTCCCATTGTGGTGCCTTTTTATAATTGTCTTACGTTGGTAGAAGTAATGAATGATATTCATTATCAATCATTGATCACAAATATAATATCTGAGATTGTCTAAGTTTCGATTAAAATCTGATTACAAGATGATAAAGACAATGATATTCTTCTGTATAATGTTGACAAGAAAAAAATCAAGTAAGGAATCATGCCATCTTCGTTGTCATCTGTTGTACGTGGTAATGTTTTACACAAACATATCAACCATTTGCTGTGATTTTGTGAAACATTAATTATGTTATGATCTAACACTTCCTGTTTATCCAATCTGAACCTTTTCACAGATTTTAATCAAAGACAAAGATCTGATCACATACCATAAACAAAGTTGTGATCTTCTGTACAACCCGATACAAGTTATTTCAAAGATTTGAATATGCAGATCGTATCTCATCAAAATTCACAAACTCAACACTATGGCTTGAAAATCGACTATGCTATTGGCATATATCCAATCAACAAGATCAGCTATTTCTGGCATATGTTTTCTATGACTATTCGTTAACTGATTAGTACATCCAAACTGAATGTTCATTTGACATCAATGGCAAACTAGGGTAATAGGTGAGTGGATTATGACAAGCCTATGACGTGTAAGGAATATTCCAATTTATTTTGTGGATTCGTCTTGAGTTTTAGGCATTGAATTTTGACTAGAGATTTGAGCACCACATTTTGAGTGGTTTTAGGTTATGATTTCTTAATTACTGTTTTATGGTTTTACGCATTGATTTTCCTATTTATTTCGAATTTGAGATGAAAATTTTATAGTGAATTTTGTAGTTATTGTTATGCTATTAGAATTGCTCCAAATCTCTTATCGGCGATAATATTACACATGTTTAGAGTTTTCAAGTGTACTATATTAATTTGATTATTGAATAATACATTGAGTTTCTTTAGAGTAGGATTTTTCTCTTGAAACGGTTTTTCACATGTAAATGATTGTATTTTGGTTTATTAATTTTGTGTTTATTTCCTTGTAATTTTACTATCAATTCATTTTTTGGTGGATACCTCCTCTCATAAATTAGTATAGGAAACATATTTCATAGGTCTCCACATTCTTTCACTATAACAACATGTTAGAGATGGAAGGAATTGATAATGAGAAAAATATATAAAGAACAAGCAATAAGAAAAACATTGGCATTGAAACAAGTATTATTAGCAACGCTATAAATAACAATGAGTAGTTATAAGCAATATGAAAAGGAATAACTAATAAGCTGGTTATGATATAATAACAAATAAATAAAATGCTAATAATTATTCCTTATTACATCACATTCCTAAGATAACAAATCAAGAATGTTAAAAAAGCTTCAAACTTCATAGTTGCAAGAGATTTTGTGGATATATTAGCACATTGCTCTTGAGTCGAACAAAACTAGAGATTTAGATGCTATGTTATTGAACATGCTCACAAATATAGTGATACTAAACCTCAATATGCTTGGTACGCTCATTAAAAATAGGATTGTGAATAAGATTTAGCACACTTTTATTATCACAAAATAAAGTTATAGGACCTATCTCAAGAACACCCATATTTGTCAAAACATGATATAACCATATTGCCTCACAATAGCTCCACTTAGAATGTGTTATTTTGTCTCTATGGAAGAGTGAGAACAATGGTATGTTTTTTTCTCTCCCAAGATACTAGACTAGATCCCAAGAATAAAATGAAGCCTAAACTAGATTTTCTATTGTGCATTAAACTTGCATAGATCATATCCATGTATCCACGCAAAGAAAAATCTACAATTTTTGTATTTTGGGCCATTTATAATACCATAGATGTACTGCAAAATACACTTTTCTACTTTCCAATGAACAACCTTAGGTACCTGCATAAACTTAGAAAGATAGATAATATTATAGTTGACATTTGGCCTGGTATAAGTCAGGTAGATGAGAAGTTAGTGATCAAATAATGATAAAGATTAGCATTCACCTATGATGATGGATCATTATAGACAAGTTGCAAACTTGTCTCCATGAGAGTTGACATAGGTTTACAATCTTCCATTCTGAATTTCTCGAACAATGTATTGAAATATTCAATTGAGAGACATAAATATAATTTTTTTGTTGTCACACTTCAATTCAGAGATCATAATGCAGGATCTTAAGATCTATCTTGTTGAACGATCATTTGAGATCATTCTTTGTAGCATCAACCATCTGTTGAGAACTCCCCATGATGACAAGATCATCGACATATGCAATCAAAATTACATCTTGAGGTAAAGATTAGGATCATAAGGATTCATGAGTATCCATGATTAAGGAGATGCTCATCCATCTTCATATACCCTTTTCGAGGATACTGTTTAAGATCATATAGGGATTTTACAAGTTTGCAAACTTTGTGCTGTTGGCTAGGTGCAACATATCCCTCTTGTTAAGTCCTATAACATTCTTTCTTGAGATCTCCATTAGGAGAGAAATTCTTGACATCTATTTGATGAACTTTCCAACCAAATCATGTTGCCATCATCAAGACCATGTGAATAGTCTTGATTTTTATGATGAGGCTAAAAGTTTTATTATAGTCAACACCTTCCTTTTGTATGTAGGCCTTAGCCACATGTCAGGCCTTATACTTATAAATGCTATCACTTTCCTTATACTTGATTCTAAAGACCCATTTGCATCCAATAGTCTTCTTTCTTAGTGGATGATCAACACGTTTCTATGTATTATTGTTCAATAAGGCCCAATATTCTACATCTATGGGGTCCTTCCAAGGTGGTGACTCAAGAGCCTACTGAACTATTTTTGGTTATAAAATCTAAACAATTGTACACACGAGACCTTGATTCACCTCTCCCCAAGACACTTTGAGTTTTGGGCCCAATGAGAGATGGATATGTAACTACATCATCTTTAGCATCCTTTATTGTGATCGAGTACTAGTTAAAAATCTTTTTCTTTATAAGTGATGATGATGAAGGCAATAGAAGAGGGGGAAATTAATCTAGTAGGAACAAAGCCTCTTCTTGTGCTTCTTCATCAAGATCCTGGCCTAGTACCAACTAGGAAGTTTTAGTTCATATGAGATGATGATGGATGCAGTGAAAGAGGGGGAAATTGACCTAGCATGAACGCAACTTCTTCTTGTGCTTCATCATGAAGATCCTTATCTTCAAGTTTAATAATCTTCAATGTTTGAGAAATAGTAGTATATGGTGAGAAAAAGGTGTTGCATCTTGTTTCTTCATAAAAAATAACATCCCTACTAATGTACACTTTCTTTGTTAACTCATTTGTAAGTGATGCCTTTTCAAATTTGAATTTTACCAAGGAAAATGTATTTCAAAGACTTACCATCCAATTTCATCCTCTGCACCTTGGCAACATGCATGTAAGTTGTACATCCATACACATTGAAATATGATATGAGAGCAACTTCCTTGTACAAGCTTCTTCATGTGTAATATTTTTAAGCACTTTGGCATTGGATGCTTGATTCAACAAATATAGTGTTGTGTGAACTACTTCAGCCCAAAATATAAGAGTAAGATCTACATCTTTCAACATACATTGTACCATTCCAAAAATAGTACGATTACACCTCTTTGCAAGATCATTATGTTGAGGTGTGTAAATATGGTCAATTGTATTTAGATCACATGTTGTTGAAGGTAGTTTACAAACTCTTTCCTTTTGAATTCTCCCCCTCGATCTGAGTGAACGGCTCTAAGAGAATGGCCATATGATCTTTTTTGCAAAGGCTCAAAATTCTTTGAATTTCTCAAGTACTTGATTTTTGTGATATAAACAATAAACCCACCCTTATCTTGAAAAATCATCCACAAAGAATAAAAAATACCTAGCATTGTCATAACTTGGTGGAATTAATTTGTCTAGATTAGTGTTAATCAATTCCAAGGGACTTGAGACTATATTCTCTATAGCAAGAAAATGAGCCCAATGTTGCTTTCTAACAAGATAATGTGAGCAAAGTATTTCTATTTTTTGCATGAAGAAAATTCATCATACCATACCTCTCTTACTTAATGGAAGAAGATAACCAAAAATGAGATGGCCAAATCTTCATTGCTAAAGAGTTGTGGATGCACTAGTTTTCACTGCAAGGGCCTTATCTTCATGTATGACATCAACAAGTTGAAATATCTTGTCAACCCATGAAGTATGAGAAACTAATTCACTACTTTGGAATGCATCTCTAATGAGAATTTTTTTTACCATTGTGACAAACAAATTCAACTTTCAAGTTGTGCTCAAGTAACTGACTAATTGAAAGAAGGTTCTTTGTGAGCTCTAAAATATGTAGAACCATTGTAATTATGCATTTGTGAGTTTGAGGGGCAAAGGGATATTTATAATTCCTTTAACTTCATATAATGTGTCATTGCCAAGGGATACTTGCCCATAGGAGGTGAATGGAGTGAGATGAAAAAACCACTCTTGTTCACCTATCATATGTTTGGATGCACCAAAATCAACATACTAGATTGAGCTGTTTGAATCATTAGCCTCTACTTTAGAGACATACAAGAGATCCTCTTGATCTAAATATCCTATAGAGGTAACGTTTCCATGTTTCTTATTTGACTTTTTTTGTCAATGGAGATTCTTTTTCTTGTCCCCCTAAGAAGGATTTTGTGGCTTTCTATGTTTGGATTCACTATTAGAATAGAAATTGTACTGATAGTCTTTGAGATTATGTCTCTTTCTTCCACAAATGAAGTATTGTTTATTTGTAGAAGAGTTTCCTAATTTTGTTTTGATGATCTTGGTGGACCACTCCAATGTTCAGGTTATTTTTCCTTTTGCTTTTCTATGGGAGCTTGATTGTCTTGGGAGTTTGATATCTCACCATGAATTGATTTTTGTTAGAAAGGTTTACAACTCTTACAAAAGATAGTGTATTACTTTTTGCATTAAGAGAACTGAAAACCATGCAAAAAAAAGAGGGGAGTGCTCTCAAGGCTATGGGTACAAGGGATAAATTTTCTACTTCTTCCCCTAACACTTATAATGATATCCTAATCTTTGCTACTCTTTTAAGAAATGTATCTATTTCCTTGTCATGTTGCATGTGAAGGAAGGTGCAATTGCTGTTGCAAGTGGACAATTCAATTATGATTTTTTGGCATCAAATACAGTTTTAAGATGATACCAGACATCTTTTGTAGTTGTGGTTGTTCAAATATGGGGTTGAACCTCATCTAAAACTCTAAGCAAGACGATCAATCTGGCCTTGTCAAACCTAGTTTGGTTTGCACTAGAATTTGTAGGTCTAATAGTGCCCCCAAAGATAATATCTCATAGGTCTTCAAACTCCAATTAAGTTTGGACTTTTATCTTCAAAAAAGGATTGTTGTCTCCTCTAAAAAATTGAGAGTCAACGGAAATGATTTTGGATGCTTTATTAACCATTTTCTAAAGTTTTGCCTTATAACTCCCTAATGTTTGGTTGATTTGATATATACTAATGACTTTCATAAATAAATATTAACTTTTTTTTTCTCCCAAATTAAAAAAAAATACAATTTCAATATTACTTTTTCTTACAAAACATAAAACAAAGCCTTTTTCTACTTCATAACTTGCAAGTTTTGCTTCACATTTGAAGGGTTCCTTGGAGCATTTGCATATACACACTACATATCTTGCTTTGTAGAATCATTAATCCTTTCACGCTCCTTTTGTATTCAAGACATGAAATCTAAGATTCTACGCTTCACTCCTTGCCAATATTTGTTGACTTTATCTATTATTTTACACACTTGAGTGCAATTCCCAACATAATAGTTGTATATCCAACCTCATGAATGAAGTTTGTTTGTTGTTTTGCAGATTTGAGTGTAATTTTCCAATACATTTTCTAATATTCAGCAATAGGAGTTTGGATGTTGGTGTATAGACAACTTTCAATGCCTTATTTCAATTGCTACAGATGCAGTTTGGACGTGAATACTTCTCCACATTTTTTGCATGATCCTTCACAAACCCGGGCAAACTTATTTGTGATTATTGATATGATATTCCTCCATTCACATGATTATTCATAGTAATCCCCTTTTAATAAAGTGAAAATAACAAAATAAATAAAGGATAGGGAGAATAAAATAAATTTTTCAAATTAAAAAATAAAAGGTGAAATTAAATTTTAAACATTATAAATTTTTTTTATTTTAAAGAAAAACCTTAACAAATTTGGAAAACATGTAAAACTCTCTGTTAAGGGCATATGCATAAATGTAATTATATAATTATTAGTGGGTTTGATAATTGATTTTCACTTTTTAGAGTATTATATTCCATGAAATGTATTTAAGGCGATGTGAGTACTTTTGGATCATTCAATAAAGGTGGTTTAGTGTAATATGGACATCTGAGAAGGGGTGAATAGAGTATTTTCAACTCAAGGTATAGGGCACATTTGTGAGTATCTTAGTTAGAGCTATGTGTTGAGTGGTTGTTTTGTTATGAATATTTTACATGTTATGTTATGAATCAAACTATTTCTTTCTAGAGTTTGCAATAACTATGAGAGCCAAGACTAATGAGGTCTTCCTAAGATAAGGACAATTGTTATTGTTGGAATAAGTTGGTTAGTACAAACAAATTGTTATCCTAATAATTTCCTATTACATACAAAATCTAACAATATTGAATGTCAATATGTGTTGAAGCATCCTTCTAATTTTATAGCTGCCGCACAAATTGGTAGAGATTTTACAAAATTTATAGTATAATGGTTCCCCTTCCCACATGCATTTTATGCGGAATTTTTCAATAATAGTTATTATTGTTCACTTTAGTTTTGAGTTTCCTACATGATCATCAATGTCAAGGTACGCTTATTATTCTAATTGAATACTCATCCAAAAATTTGACTAAATTTAATTATGACTCAATCAACCTAGTTAATTAAATTTGATTATATATATCATTTATGTGAAGTTGGAATGTGTATGAAGATTATTCAAGGAAGATGCTGGTTTGGTGGGCCATAGGCATTGAAGAAGAGACATAAGAGTTTATCCAACTTAGGGTACAAAGGCACACCTAGGATTGTCTAGGCTACGATTGTGTTCAACAATTGTTCTATTGTGCATGTTTTACATATTGTGTCTTATATTGATTTATTTACTCTTGAAACATATCATAACTTAAAAAATCTACGACTATTTAGATCTTTTTTGAGTGAGAATGACTCTCCCAAAAATATACTACAGATAAATATTAAACTCATATATATATATAAAATCTATTACAAATCTATTCTTCTTACGATATCATATGAGCTAAGATCCGGACAAGGAGGCCCTATCATCTATAATGTGGCATCAAGGAACAAATGCAATGACCACCACCTCAAGGTTAGGGTAGGTCATCAACCTGGTGTTAATGGGCCAGTGATGGCAAAAGAAGAAAGCAAAGAGTAAAAAAGGATTCTAACTACCAACCACATGGATGTTGCTGCTGAGCTATCCCCATCTGCAACCCTCTGGCCAAGGGTTGGTTTGGACAGGCCATGGAAACATGAAGGACAAAATGAATTAACCCTTGGCCTCACTCAAAGTTTTCAAGAGGGCTTTATAAGTACAATAATAAAATAATCCTGTTTCTCAACAGCAAATCGCCAAAAACTTATAATATTCTTTGTTCAAGAACGTCGTCGGTTGGGAAGGAAAGAAGGCTTACAAGGTTGGTTGGTGAGGGGATGGATGGATACCTTCCTTAATTCAATCGCCCAGTTGTTTGTAATCCAATGCAACGCTTTGACAATGCTTTTGAGAGGGGCCTACTTGCCTCCAATATTGTTGGTCAGGTCAAAAGCTTCATGAGAAGGATGGCGTGTAACGATAGAAGTGGTTTCAGATGATTAGTGCTGGGCCTTTGAATGTTTAAAAAATTTGATTACTGAACATAACTTTAATTAAGACGATCCAGATCAGCACTTGCCTGTGATTGTTTAGAAAATTGAATTGTATCTGAATTAGAGATGGATCGGTTATCAAGATGGTCTTTAGTGGAAGAGCATCGCCATGGTCTTTAGTGGAAGAGCATCGCCATAATAAATGGATATCTTAGGCTTGATTTCTAGTTAGTTCATGAAAAGTTTAATATGGTATACGACTTCAGGTTAATAGAACTAGATCAAGCTAGAATTTCCATGTGTAGTGTGGTTCAAAAAGAGGTTGGAAAAGAAACCACACTTGAACCAAAGATGGATTGGTCATTAAAATAACCATACCACAGCAGTAGTCTTAAGTTCGACTCCAAGTTGATCCATAAAAAAATTAGCATTGATTTCTATAGATAGGGGTTGAGTTAGAAGATAAGAACATTTCTATAGTTAAGTGGCTAACTATATAATTGATTGGAGTAAATAGGGCTATCAAACAATGGAGAAGTTGGGCCTCACCATATCTCGTCAATATGTTTCCCATGAGGACTAAGGGCTTGGGGCATTGGTTTCATCTCAAGGGCTATCACACATATAAAGGTGGAAGTGAATGTCAAATGCTTCAGTGGTAGAAGATAGTTGAGTGGTTAAGTAGTCGGGAATGTATTATTCAAAGCATTCATTTTACCAAATCAAAGGATTTGACTTTCTAATCTTTTGGTGCTATTTTCTTGTCTAAGAATGATTGTGCAATGGGTTTTTTAACATATCATCCAATTCAAGAATTAAAAGTAGGTTTTGACCAATAAGATTAAGGAGATTATTTAACACTTTTTAGTGCAAATAACATATAAATTACTATTCATTATTTAATCATTGAACCAAATGATATTCAAATAGAATAATATTATGATCAAAATGCTCAACAACATAGTGAAAACTAATGATCTACTTGACTGCTTGCAATTGGCATACATGTTGCTTCACTATTCAAGATGGAACCAATTTGTTGTTGTTTTGAAAACTTAGACTATTTTACACATTGCTTCACTTGTGGTTTCCCTAGAATATGCTACAATTGTTTGATTTTTCTAAGGGAATATTCTTTTGTTAGTTGAATGGTCATGACTTTTTATAGATCATTATTGATTTTAATGACAACTCTATACAAGTTATTCATGTATTTGATCCTAACAGTCTTGACATATTTCAATTCCCCTTTTGGGTTAAGTATGATTATTATGCTTTTCCCCACATAACTCGCTACCTGAACCCAATATTCTATTATTGGCATTGCACCTTATAGTCTTTTCTCCACATAAGTTGTGTTTATTGTATAAAAAAATGCCTTTCAATATAATGACTCATATTTATTTAAAAGTATATAGACAACACATAATATGAATACATGCATAATAAATATACATATATATTTGATGTCCATATATATAATTTGTATGGAGAATAATCAATCCCATCCTTCACCAACAATCTAATCACATTGAATTTGTGGTGTACTAAACACTAGTAATTTCAACCTTAAGTGTCCTTCATGACACTTAACAATGAAACTTTCCTATTGTTTGTCATATAGAGAGTATTTAGAGATGATTGTAATTGGACAACCCATTGCAAACATATCATGTTTTCTTTAACATAATTGCCTCAATACTAGTGTCAATGAGTATTGTCTTTCATTTCATATTGATCAATACTTATCTCTTTGTCATCATAGCTTGTGTTATTTGCCAATCTAATTTTTATTGGTGTACTTCATCCAATTACCTCAACTTTGTCGACATCTTTTGACATAATGAGTTAAAAGGCCTCCACTGTTCCATCTTGTTGCACTAACAACAAAATGTATCTACTGTTCCCTTCCTAACTCTTGTTGCACTAACAACAAAATGTATCTACTATTCCCTTCCTAACCTTTCTTTCTCTCTTTGTAAGCTACAAACTTCTCTCTCATTAGTTGTGTCAGAAAAATGTAAGGTTTATATTTGTAATAAATATATTTGTAATAAAGTACCTTAGTGATTTATGCTAGTATAAAATATTTATTTAGTTAGGAGTTAGTTCCTCAAGATAGTTTAGAAAAAATATGGGAATACAATGGGTTATAGATAAGCATTTGCACAATACTTTATTTTTAATAATAATAATAATAATAATATATATATATATATATATATATATATATATATATATATATATATATATATATATATATATATGTATATATATATATATGTATATATATATTATATATATATATATATAATATATATATATATATATATATATATATATATATATATATATATATATATATATATATATATATATATATATATATATATCTGTGTGTGTGTGTGTATGTATCCTATGCATTTTATGAGTTAGATTATTTTACAATAATTTTGCCTCCATTTTCAACAATTTATCCAACTTATGTCATGTTGTCTTGTAATTTTGAGATCTTTGTTATTGGCTCTTACAAGATTGTTATAGGGTATAGATAAATACAAATTACTATTTGGGATTCTATATGTGCTCTCGCCTTGACCTTCCATAGAGATTTAGTTATGGATTTTCTTAGTGGCCCCTAGAATTTTATATTTACATAAAACTCTTCTTCCTCATCATGCATTTGTTTTCTTGTCTTGATCACATGTGTGGTCTTACTTTCTTGTTTCATATTATTCTTCATTATATTTGGACATTTTTTAATTTGGTATTTTCTATATACTTGCTTCAAATAGAGACTCTCTACCTTTGTGTGGTCCACATAATTAGAAATGATAAAGATAATATTCTTGCCTTTATGCAATTAATTTGTGTGGCAAGTCGTCTTACAATCCTCACTTGATTAGAAGAATTAAATTGTTGATAAACCTCATATTTTCAAATTTTTGTTCTACTAGGAGGTCACAAAATTGTAAGTTGTATTTTCATACCATCTCCATTGCTCTCCACTTATATACTTTAGAGTGTATTATATTGCTTCTTTATTTCTAGGTAGTGGAGCTAATTTAAGAATGTAGTTTGATATCACATATATTCCATATGATTTTCTTTTGTGACAAATTTACAATAACATGATCAAACAAATTTATGGTTGTTATGCCACACTTCTTATAGGATCCAACACTATTGTCGCTCACCAAATTATTTCACATTTGTTTATACAAGTCTACACTTTTTCAAATCCTTTAGACTCTTATAGAAAAAAATTACACCCGCAAATTAATAGATAGGAGGAGGTGATTGTAGTGGTACTTGGTTTTGGTTTGTATTATGTCCTACCATTTAGTGTACTAGAAACTAAATTTTCCACTATGCGTCCCTTCCTCTTGTAAATCAACATCTATAAATTGTCAATCTTTAACATACATCAAATTCTTACAAATTTTTCTGCATGAGGTAACACTACATATGGTCCTTCTTCCTCAATTCAATCTTCACCAATTCCTTTGTGAATGGATTCATGCTATCACCAATTGCAAGAATGATTTCCTTAGCCATGCAATGACCATCTTTTCTACATGGTATCTCCATTGTATTTTCTTGACTCAACATCCTCAAGGTACATTACCCCCTCCTCATTCTTTTCTTTCCATGGTCTCTCCTTTCCTCTCATCCTTTATGCATGTTCCTTGGTATATATTCTTAGTTGTTTCTCCCTTTATATTTAGTTCCATTCTATTGGTCTTCCTTCACTTCTTCAGTGACACACTTCTATTTTTTATTTTCCTCCACTTTACATTCATGGTACCACAACACATGAAATTCCTAGTAGTTCATCACAATTTGATCCATCCCTTGATCAACCATTACATTCTTAATCAAGATTAGAAATTGAGTGATGAATTGTCTCCTCTAACCGCTGAGAAAACTTGCATCTACCTAATTTGAACATGAGCATGTTCCTCATCCATACTCCACTTGCACCATATCTAATTTGGTGTTGTTTGTTCTTTATTTCATAAGTAATTATACTTTACAATCCTTTGCATATATAGGCATTCAACAACCTATACAAATATATAGATAACCAAAGAAGTATTTATGTAGACTACACAATGGATTCTTATCCACCAACTTCTTTGCGCAAGTCACCAACGATTGCATAGTAAACTCAACTTCAATTTTATCTATCCACTTTTCACATTCTCTTGTGTAAACCTCCATAACATGTCCTTTAATCTCCCTTAGATGAGAAAGACTTGTCTCAATAGTGAAACCAAAATGTTGGTTCTTATTTACTTAACCTTGCATTACTAATTATCCTAGCTAGTTAATGTTTGCTATCTTTAGATTTAGGTTTTGATGTATCTATATAGTAGAGATTCATGATCATTAAATAAAACCATAGGAAAAAAATAGGAGAATCTATAAGACATGAATTCTTGAGGCCATAAATTCTTCATATATATGAGCTAAGAACTATGAAGGATGTGATGTATATGGATAATTTTGAGTCTTGGAGAGCAACTATAGATGAGGAGATGGTTATGTTGAAGAGGAATGACATGTGGGACTTGGTACTATTGTTATAATGAGAAAATTTTGTTAGATGTAAATGGATATTTAAAAGGAAGATTAATTCATATGATGATATGAAAAAGTGTAAGGTAAGATTAGTTGCAAAATGGTAGTCCTAGGTTAAAGGGATAGATTTTGGTAATTTTTTTTCTTTGGTTGTTAATTTGACATCTATCAAGTTCCTATTATTAGTAACAAAAACTTAAGATTTAGAGATAAAATAGATGAAAGTGAAGAAATTGTTCTTACACGGCGAGTTTGAGGAAGAGATCTACACGACACAACTTGAGCAGTACATAGAGAGAGGTATAAAATTGTTGTTTTTTAGATGAATTTTTTTGTATGGTCTCAAATAGTTTTTTAGAATATGGTACCAAAAATTTGATTTATTTGTGTTGAGCTTAGAATTTTTGAGATCTAAATAATATCTTTCTATTTATTATAAGAAAGTTTTTGATCTATTCCTTGTTATCACATTGTATATAGATGATATGCTATTTTTTGTAGTGATAATAATATGACTTATAATTTGAAGTCCTAGTATATTTTGTCATAGTTTAATATGAAGGACTTAGGTATTATTGACCGTATCTTGGGTATGAAGACAAAAATAAATAAAAATATAAAATCTCTAGTTGGGCTAGAGTATGTGAACTCTGTGTTGAATAGATTTAACATGTTAGTTTGAAAACCAATGAATTTTCTTATTTCAATAGCGAATAAGTTATTTGTATAGTAGTGTACATTTACACCTAGTGAGATAGAGGACACCGTTCGAGTGTCTTATGCTGGTGCTATTAGGAGTTTGCTGTATGTTATGGTTTGTCTAAGACTAGACATTTCCTAATCATTGGAAGTCCCTAGCCAACTCATGACTAATCATGGATGGGATTATTGGGATGTATTGAAGAGGGTCTTGAAATATTTGAGCAGTAATTTTGAGTACTCTATATTTTATCATGGCGATCAATTTGTTGAACACACCTTAGGACTAATAGTGGGGTGAATGAATCTAGAATTAATAATTTAACTTTATTACTTAATCCATAAACTCTGTAAACTTATTCATATCAACATCAATGAAAGATGTAACAATAAAACACCATGCACAAGAGAACATCGGATTTATGTGGAAAACCCAAACACGGAAAAACTATGATAAGAGTCAACTTACAATATATGAAATGATCACAATATAGTTTTACGATCACTGCCGACGAAGCGTACTACTCCCTAAAGGAATTGTAGGCTAGAGCACACAACCCTAGGGAAAGATACAAAGCTTACAATATGAAGATCACTTCTCTAGAGTAGGATAAGGCCTTCAACAATATTTATTTTGACAATATCCAAACATGAAGCTATCCTTGAATCTTTGTCTCAAGTGACCAACTCCACAACAATCACAACACATTGAATTTGTCACAACTGACTTCTACAAATGATATAACTATGTAGGTGCAACACACACATTGATCTACAAATAAATCTACACTCACACACTCTCTCTCACACCTTCAATGCCAATTTGATAGATTCTATATATACTGTCTTCTTCATTGCAAACATTAATTAGGTTAGTAAAATAGAGGACAAGCATAAGTGCAATCAGGTCGGGCACCAAAACATAATTGTAGTGAAAGCGGTCCAATATAGGAGATAGAGAGGACCTATAAAATCTTAACACTTCTTTCCAAGTAGGTAGGAACAATTCACATGCTATCAATGATCCTGCAAAGGTCGATAATAAGGTAAGGTGTAGATGCACCAAACAACACACCACAAGTTAGCCTAGAGTATATCTTGCAAATGAACAAATACAATGCACATCCTTGCATGCCAAGGTAGGACCCAAGATCAATGCAACACAAACTTCTAAGTAAGATGAGACATCCAAGTATTCATTGCATGCCAAAGAACAACACCAGTCGACTAGACCAAAGTAATTACCTTGAAACACATATTCCAGCCACCATATGTTATCAAACAAACCTTCTAGCATCATGCAAAGCACATCAGGAAGTTCCATGAACATCCAACAACATTATCAAATTCTTCTTTCACTTCTTCATATCAAGATCATACTAGTAGAACATAATTGATACCAAACAATTCATTTCAGAGAGCTTGCCAAGCATAGAACATAATATCATTACTTGCATAATGCAAAACCATCTAATAAATAAACCAAGACACACCATAAACATTGCAAACATAAAAAGAGAGGAGTACAATATCCACAAAGGATAAAATTTATATCAAATTCCATAAGATCATATCTACAAATGTGGAGGAATGCAGAACATTCTTCTGGGCACACATCAATACATACTTCTTATACCAACTTGCTCCATCAGGCTTCTAGTGACCAAACTATCACGAAAACAACACTTCATTCAATACATCATATTCATTATATTTTCATGCATCTAATATTCATCTTAATATTTCAAGAACATCAACATACCATCACTGCCATTAGCATTATCAATAATATCAATACAACCAACTTAGTGCAGACATTAGACACCAAGGAGATGGACATCCACAAACCAATTGCAACCAATATCAATGTGATCCTCTCATAATTTCATCCTCAGTGATCTACTCAACCATACATATAGATACTTATGTTAGTTACATCACTACTACCAATAAACACTTTCTCAACAACTGCAACACTAATCAAGTGTCAGTCATCTCTATACCACTAATATCTTGATCAAATATCAGTAGAGTCAACCATGTCACCAAAGTATGTTAGATATCAATACCAATATGGTGGACATAAAAACACAAAGCATCTACTCAACACATCCTTGAGATCCTTCACAATCTACAACAATCTTCTTCACAAGAACATATCATACACACTTTGTACAATCCATAGTTCTCTTCCAAAAATTTCTTAGTCAGCTGCACCAACTGACAACACTTGGCCAAGAGCATCAACAACAAGCATACATAAAACCATCACAAAGAACCATCAACCAACTTAGTGTAGGCATAAAAATTTCACCATTACTACAACTAGAAAGCTAGCAAGCAGGTAGCCACAATTACCATATCCACAAAGATACCTTAACATTTGTTACTAGTCAGAAACCACATCATCAATGACACCTCAACATCTATTATTAGCAAAGGACCATACATAGGACAAATATGTTGTTAAACATTAGGTTGACATCAATGACAACACATATTGCCATGACAATCTCCCCATTTGTCATTGATGATGACATTACATAATGTAATGTTCTCTCCTTTCATATCTATATCTCCCACACCATTTCTCCCCCTTTGACATCAAGGACAAAGGGTGCATGTCATTACATGGTTTATGATTAAAATTTAGCAGTACAATCTCTATTTTATATTCTTCCCTTTCAACATCTACTAACCAACTATCTGCTCCCCCTAAGAGTAGCAATCAATATCAATCCAAAACAAAGGATATACCTTGAAGTTCTTCACTTGGCATGCATTATTTTCTTCACTATGCACACACTTTTCATATTCTCCCCTTGTCAATATTAATCCAATAAACTACTATCTCCCCCCAAGGGAAAAACACCAATACTCCTATTCTCATCCTTCTATATATTTTGCTAAGATAGTCAAATCATCAACACATATTGCCATAGATATCTGATATACAAATTAAATCAATATTTGCCATATTTTGAAAAAACTTTCCTTCATTATCATGTTGAACATATCTAGATTAGAGAGCTTCCCAAATAGAAGACACAACACTTAATGTGGAATAAAGATATATATAGTGGATACTTCCCCCTAACCCTTTGCTATCCTCTAGTTTCTAGAAGAACCATCCACACCATCTTGGGCTACAAGATCATTCTTCACCTTTCCATCTTCCTTATCTTTTGCCTTCTTTACCCACATAGTTTCCATTTCTCTCTTTATCTGATCAACCTTCTTCTGTGTATCAGTTGTCTTGACATTCTTTCCTCTGCCAAATCTAGCAACATGTCTTGAACTATTACTATTATAGCATGTGATATTTTGTTGTGAGACATACCTTCTTCCTTCACTAGATCTATAGTTTCTAGCCTTATGACCAAGTAGCAATGTCCACTAAAAGATCTAAAATTTCTCATTTCCATAACACCATTCCTCATAGTTCTACTTCTACATCTACTTGCTCTACAACCATATTTGTTGCATGCATAGAATTGACCATTAAAGGAATGCAACCTAGAAGCCCTAATTGAGCTTATGTTTATTCTACTTCTACATTCTACAACCTTATGTCTAGTCCTTTTACAAGAGAAACAATTGCCATTAAAAGATTGAAGATACCTAGTTGGAGCTATCTGATTTGGAGTAGGATTTTTGAAGTTCTTGTTTTGGCTCCGGAGATGTCTAAATTCATTTCCATCTACATTACTCTTCTTGAATTCATGTGTTTTTTCTTCCTCATCCTCGATATCTGCCATTTTTGTCTTAGATCATTCAGAGTTGTCTTTATTTCTATCAGATATATAGGTGTTTGTAGCAAGAAGTTCTTCCTCAAGCTTGGTGCACTCAATGGTTTTTTCATGAAGCTGGAAATCTAAATATTCAACAATCATTTCGTCTTCTTCAATTTGAATATTTAGGTTAATAATTTAATCCCTTCTCAATTTGTCCTCATATTCTCTATTTTCTCCAATTTCTGACTTTAGCTTGATAATTTATATATAAGTTTCATATTTTCATATTGCAGTAGTCTAGGCCTTGTATCTCACCCATTGAAGTCATAACTTGATTATTTGGATATAGATTGAAATTTCTCAACATTTGGTATCAAAGCCTACACATTTATCAATAGAGAGTTGTAAGGGGGAGTTACAATTGTTGACCAACTTATAGCACATTAATTCATAAATCATTATGTCATAGTACATTGCTTTTGTGTTTATTTCCTTGCTATTATATGAACAAATTAATTCTTACATATGCCTTCACTCATTGATTGATATAAAATATATTCTGCGCCTATATATATTTCAAAAATCAAACTATAATTTATTATTATAAACCCATGTATATAATATCACGAAAAAATATTAATTCAAATAAAATAATAAACCAATAATTTCAACATGAAGCTTGTACACAAAACCCCACACATAACTTTGAACCCATGCAATATGACAATACCATTGAGCATAGACAAGACAACAAAATCAAAGACAGAAAATATCAAAATAAATAGAATGTACAAATTACAAAAATAAGGGTGAAGTCAATTGCCCATAGCCCATTCTCCATTACTAACCAAAAACTTAAAGCTATAAACATAAGACAACATACGTAGGAAAAGAGGCCCAAGATGGTGACCAGAAAATAAATAAATAAATAAGCACACTAACCAACAACAAACATTACTCGAAAAACAGAATGTGACAATTTCCATTAAATTGGAATTTGAGCTCTAATAGATTTTAGAGCTGGAATTTTATCCATTCGATGTCACGACTTAATAACCTTCTTACAATCTTCTTAATCTCCCCTTTCTTGTAAGATGGAAAATAATGTAAGAAGCCCATTCTGTATGAAATCGTCCATTCTCTCTTTAAAAATCATTTTCCCATGTAATATGTGAATATTTTTTTGCTTTTCATGTATTTATGTATATAATTAAAATTAGATATTTCACAATAATATTAATTTTTTTTTTAAAAAATATTTTGTGCTTTTCATGTATTTATGTGTCACAAACACACCAAATTAAATGCTTCTACTTTTTACTGACATACATGTTTGCATCTATATGTGAATATAATACCCTTTCGACGTAATAACTTTTTAAAATTACATTAAAACATACCATCTCCAAATGTCTTGATAAGATCTAGAAATAAAGATAAGACTTATAACTTGGATTAGATTTCTTTCTAATCACACTTTTCAAGTTTTTATCATATCACAATTTCCTCCAAAATTTAATTTTAACAATACCTCGCACTTCTATTAATGTGGGAGAGTAAAACTCAAAATGATCATGGACTCAACATTACCACAAATTTTATGACTGCTTTATGTTATTTGTTCTATATTGATGTAATAAAGTTTTGAATATATTAATCTTTGTAAAAAAGAGAACCTTTCAAAATCCTTCCAATCCATAACTCTTGTCCATAAATAAAAAAACATTACCACAAATTTTTAACTTGACACATCAAATGAGAGCTATGAATAAGAATGGGAAGACACAACATATAGTGACAAAATCTAAATCAGTTGATGTTGTTTTCAACTACAAAACCAAATCCTAAAACAAGTGCCACATTGTGGCGAGTACTTGTCTTTATAGTATTATAATATCTGCATATTAGAATAAAATAATTTGTTATGAATTCATAGATAATAAATAAATTATAATATAATATAATGTAATGTGATAGTAAATTCTATTATGAAAATATTCAATTTTAAACCATAATATTAGATGAAAGTGTGTATATAAGTATAATTATTATAAAATCGTAAATTTTTTTTTTTTTTTTTTAAACTTTGACTTATAATTTTTTTTAGGAGTAAATGTATTGTAATAATCAAGATCAAATCACTTTGCATGTAGATTATTTTAATCTATTTCTTTGATGGTTATAGAGACATACTCGTTACAAGTATATTTTTATGTTCTATGCCAAACAAGTAGAATAACCAAAAAATCAATTCACTTTGAAAATAATTTACTTTGCAATGACATTATATAGGTATTTTATAAGATTATTGGTATATTAACAATACAAAGACTATAAAATATTTATTCAAAGTTTATATGTATTACAAATATAAAGACATCAAAACATTAAAATATATATTAGCGAAAAAATGTTAAAAGTAGACTAAGTACCTCTTAAGAAAAAAGTAGTTCTTAAGTAAAATAAAATAATTGAGTTAATAAAATAACTTTTTCAAGTTTAAAAATATTAGAAATTTTATCAATCATAATTGATAGTAAAAGTATTAACATGGTGCATTGCATAATTTTTTTATATTTTTATTATTATGTTTTTTTTTTTTTTTAAATAGATAAATAACTACATAGGGGCAGCACCCATTTCTATTATCTAAAAAATTACAACCTAGTTCAACAAAGGAGGCGGTAGGGGGAAAGAACCAGGGGAAGAAAACCCCCTACCATAGCTCCAAAATTCCAGCTAAATACAAAATTGCTGGAGAGAAATAGTATAAACAGAGCCAGGCCAATGGCCTTCAACATCCAATAGTCCTTAGCCTAACCTAATCTGTTAACATATATTATTTATAACATGATTACAAACACCGGTAGCTTGTAGGCCTAACGCCATTCCTCACTAACAGTCTAAAAAGATCTAATAAGTTTTGTAACAGAGTAAAACTTGGGAACTATAGTTCCCTGTTGCCTCATAAACTTGGGAACAATAGTTCCCTGGAGTTGTGAATGAAGCACCTCCAGTAGTTGTTTGTCTGTTACTTCACCAAGAAACGCCATTTGTCGAGAGGTAGCTTCTAGCAGAATTGGCGTATACATTGTTTACCAGAGCAGAGTTTTAATGTAGATCAAACCTCAGACGATGTGATCATAATTACACATGCCCATCGTAATTTTGGTAACTTGTGAGCTATCATAAGTACTTATTGCCTACCACCACCTATCTTCATCATCTCACGACTTTATGCTATATGATCAAAAATCTAAAAATAAACTTTTTGATTATGCCTTTGGCACGAGCCCGACTTCAATTTCCTAGCGTAACAGCAAATTTGGACAACCTATCTGCCTCTGAATTGCCTTCCCTGTATACGTGGCTTATTCGAAAATCATCTAGCCTTTCTAGTAGGGCTAGTATTGGCCGTAACCATTGGTTAAGGTGTCAGCTGGGGGTTTGTTTATTTCGGATGGCATTGATGACATTCAGAGAGTCACCTTCTAAGTGTATATTGCGCCATCCTAAATCTGCGCCCAACTGTAGACTTCGATATGCAGCACAGAATTCGGCTTCATTGTTAGTCGCTACTCCAATATTTTCTGCAATTTCCTTGAGGCATTTCCCTTTAGAATCCCTAACAATGCAACCAATACCACTTGGACCTGGATTACCCGTAGAGGCTCCATCGAAATTGATTTTATACCATCCTTGCTCAGGGGGCTCCCATTTGACGTTTAACCTCGGATTTATCACTACATCTTGGCTTCCTTTGCCAAATAGGGGTGGGATAATTAGATTTGGAAATGAGAGTTTCATCTTCGAATCCCATTCAGTATACAGGTTCTTCAAATTTTTGTGTTTGGCTGTTTCATTCATTTGCTCAATAAGACATTTTTCAATTTTCTCACTTAGAACTGTGAAAGTCATTTCTTTATTTTGAAAGATTCTCCGATTTCTCTCTTTCCATGTTTCCCAAATTAACAGTGATGGGAGAATATTAAATAAGTCCCCAAATAGGGCTTTGCATCTGGGTTTTGGCCATAATTGAAACCATTCATCAATACCTTGTGGGAATGGGCAAGGCAATTTTAATTTTTCTGTAAAGTGCCTCCAGCATTTCCTAGTATAATCGCAATGTAATAGGAGATGGTCTACATTCTCCTAATCTTGGAAACATAGAACACATCGAATAGGCCCCTGAAAGCCAATTTGTCTAATTTTGTCACATGTTAAGATTTTCCTTTGGAAGGCCATCCAAGCAAAGGCACCGGCCTTGGGAATGAGATTTTTATTCCAAACGAGGTTAATCAGCCAGTCCTTTTTATCAATGGCTGCATCTTTTAACTTATAACCAAGACATACCTTATACTTCCCATCCAACGAACCGCACCATCTAATAATATCCTCCTCAGGGGACGGGCAAATAGATCGATCCATTAGAATTTTATGGAAGAGTTCTTTTTGATCTTGTTCAAGATTCAGAGGATCCATTGATTTCCAGTTCCATTTATCAATACCATTTTATTTCGTTATATATCCATAATCACATACCTTGTGGCCCCATATGTTGCTGGTCTCTCTCATGATTGACTGTAGCGCTGGGTTTTGATCTAGAATTTCTTTGCCACCCCATGAGTCATGCCAGAAAGAGGCACTTTTCCTGTTCCTGATTTCCCATGATACATAGTCCCCTATGATCCTTCTGCATTCAAGTATAAAATTCTAGATAACTGATCCCCTTGGGGGATCCATGACTTTGAGAATTCGTTTTGGTTCCAGTGAGTCTAGATATTTCTTTTTAAGGATTCTCACCCACTTTTGTTTGCCACCTTTGCAGATTTCCCAGACTAACTTTGCTCCCATAGCTAAATTCATGATAGACAATTGTCGAATGCCAGCACCCCCAGCAGATTTAGGCTATGTGATCTTTTTCCAGGCTACCAATGGTCTTTTTCCCTGTTCCATTCCATAGAAACTTCCGCATGATTCTGATTAGCTCTTCTTCCACTGTCTCTGGTAATTTTAGGCATGCCATTGAGAAGATAGGGAGAGCTGAGAGTACTGACTTAATCATTGTAAACCTACCCGCATAGGATAACCATTTCCCTTTCCACAACTCTAGTTTGGATTTGCATTTATTGATCAAATGTCTCCAATAATCTGTTTTGTTTGCACCAATAAATAGGGGGGTTCCAAGGAATTTCCCTGGAAAATTTGCAACCCGCAGATTAAGTATTCTAGATAGAATTCCTTGTAATGTTGGATTAGTATTGATGAAGAAGACCTCTGACTTGTTCCAATTTATTTTCTGTCCTGATGCATTACAGTGATAATCCAGACAAGTCTTAATTATTCTTGCCTCCCTTCTACTAGCTTCTTCGAATAATATAGTATCATTTGCAAATTGTAGATGGGTTGTCTGTTCAATTCCATTGGCTACTTTGACACCATTCCAAAGATTTTCTTGATGAAGGGCATTGATTGATCTGCCTAGCGCCTCCGCCATGATAATGAATAAAAAAGGGGACATTGGATCTCCTTGATGGATTCCTTTTTTGGTGGAGAAGAAGCCATGAGAAGATCCATTAACAAGTACTGAGAATTTGATTGAAGTTAAGCAGTTCTTTACCCATGTTATCCATTCTTGCCCAAAGCCAAATTTATGTAGAATCTCTGTTAGAAATTCTCTGTTGACCATGTCATATGCTTTGAGGATATCCAATTTGAGTATCATGCAAGACTCTTTGGTCTTTCTCACCGTATGTAAGGTTTCATGAGCCGTTATGATTCCTTCTACAATAGATCGACCCAGAGTGAAACCACTCTGCTCATCAGAGATTACTTGATTTAAAATAGGCTTTAGCCTATTGGCAATAATTTTAGTCACTATCTTATATGTTGTGTTGCAAAGCGAGATAGGTCTAAAGTCATTCATACTTTCTGGATTTTTTTTTTTTTGTAATAAGGGCCAAGAAAGTGTGGTTGGTTGCCCCAAGCATAGTCATTTTTTTCCGAGATTCTTCTACAGCTCGATGTAGATCTTGAGCTATAATTTTGGAAGAAAGCAACAGAAAAACCATCTGGTCCAGGTGTTTTGTCCGAATTAAGCTGAAAAGTTATCTTTTTAACTTCTTCAATTGTGATCGGCCTGAATATATCTTTATTCTGACCTTCAGTGATTATTGTGGGAATTGCGCTTAAAATTTTATTTTTTGCTTCTACATCAGACTGGCATGCACCGTTCATGAGAATTTCAAAATAGTCAACTGCTTCCTTTGAAATTTCTTCCTGGCAATTGACCATACTGCCATCAGATCTTTTGATCTCCGTGATTCTGTTTTTGTTTTTGTTAGCTACTGCCGATCTATGGAAAAACCCTGTATTTCTATCACCTTCTTTCAGCCATCATTCTCTGGATTTTTGCCTCCAGTGGATCTCTTCTCTTCGAAGTATCTCATTTAATTCGGTTTTGAGATCCTTTTCTTTTTTAAAAAGCTCCTGATCCATTCCTGAGCTTATGACAATACTTGCAACTTCTGCTAGTTCTACTGTAATTCTGAGTTTTTCTTTATGTATATTCTTAAAATGGCTTAAATTCCATTCTTTGACTTTCATCTTTTTGTATTTAAGCTTCTGATTTAGAATATATAGTCGTGAGTTATTGCCGAATCCTGGCTCGTTCCACCATTTTGAGATGAGATCCTTTAATGTAGGTTCTCTGAGCCACATTTTTTCAAACCTAAATGGAGCTCCTCCTTCAGATTTTCCCACAGAGACATTCAAGCTAATGGGAAAATGATCAGAACCAGTGAGGGGAAGGATTGTTGATTCAATCAAAGTGTTTTGCCCCAACCAATCCCCAGCAGTAAAGAATCAATCTAAACATTCAGCAATATTTGTAAATCCAGTTCTTCTGTTTGTCCAAGTGTAATTCCCATTTTTGGGTATAATATCCATCAGCTGATTAGTGTCTATGAATTCCTGGAAATCCTTTTGAGAAGTGCCAATCCTTTGGATGCCACCTTTTTTTTCATTTTCTGATAGGATAGCATTAAAATCTCCCCCAACAATACTTTGCTCTTCTGGGATTGTCTCGAGCTTGTTAGTTAATGTCCTCCAAAGTTCTCTTTTTTCACTGATAGCTGTTGGTCCATAGACATTGAATAAGTTGAAACTCATATTGCTAATAAGATGTGTTACTACACAGTGCCGCCAATATTTATCATCTTCTAGGAGTATTACCTTTACTGAGAAGGGATTCCAAATTATCCCCATCCCCCCTGAAGCCCCAACTGATTGCCTTAAGATTCCCTGCCATTGTTTCCAATTCTTAAGTCTAGTTTCTATCTCACTATGGTTCCATTTAGTTTCTTGCAATAGCCATATATCACCTTTAGTCTCATTGATTTGACACTTGACTAAGTGCCATTTGTCAGGGGCATTGATGCCCCTGACATTCCAGGAAAAAAGCCTCATTTCTCCTCGAGAAGGGTAATGCCCTTCCCTAAATTGAGTTTTGTTTGCCCAATTACCATACCAACAATTTTCAGCATTGTCTTTCTTGACTTTCTTCCCCTCTTGCCCTTGGTTCTGATATTTGGAAATTTTAGGTTGGATGATGATTTCTCAAAACCTTTGACAGTGGCATCCATGATAAGTGAAGAGTCCATATCAAGATCCTCTTCCCAATTTGAGGGAGATGAATCAATCTCACCATCTTCCAAACCTTCCTCTCTAATGCATATGTCTTGAGGATCAGCCGAGTTTATTTCCTGTGGGGGTATCTCGCTGCCTTCAATTCTCAATGGGACTTCCATATCATTAGGTCTATGAGATAATAGGTTTGCAAGGCTGGATTCAATATCATTATGTAGCACTTTTGTCTTTTCTAATAAGAAAAACAGACCCTGTGAATCCCCATGTTTTTGATTGCCATGGATTGGTTGCATAACTGGAGGGTGAACCAAAGTTAGCAGGTTTGCCATAGATATGGGGACTTCCATAGGCTTCTGTTCATATATATCCGCATCACCCCTATCCGAGGTTGACAGTTTTGAATTAGTTTGAGATTCTTTCCCAATGGGGGTTTGCCTACAAGCATAGTCTTCCTGAATTTCAGCAGAAACTTCACAATCCAATCCCATATGATCTATGGAAAAACATTTAGGACATATATGCAGCTGATCTTCCCTATCAATAGATTGTATCCACATTTTTCTAGCGCCCATGATTTTGATTTCCTTCGGGATCCTTGCTATGTGTTTCGTGCTAATGCAAATTCTGATAAAACTTCCCCAGAACTTGTCCTCCAATATGTCATCAACAGATTTAAATTCTCCTAGTTCTTTGCAGACATCCTTAATAATGTCAACATGCCAATAATCAGAGGGGAGATTATAGAGTCTTATCCAAACCTTACTTCCAGGGAGGGAATGAGTCCGAGGGTTAAAATTTGGTTGCCAATCAATGATATGAACTTCGATCCCTTCCAAAATATAAGGTCCTTCATTGAAGGCTTTCACCTTTTCTACCCGTTTCATAACTTCAATCATGTAGTAGTCATTTGGGAGGCTATTGATATTGATCTCCTCCCCCCACATACTTCTACACCAATCCTCAAAACAACCTAATTTGGGTTTACCCCCACCCCACTTGGTAAAGAAACATAAATCACGCAGATTTGCCCTAGCCACATTAATTTTTTTATCAACCAAAAAAATAGTGGGTATTGAGTTTTTGCTTACCGATTTGGGCTGGGAATGAAAATTTGGTTGTCGCTTATATCCCCATGAGACAGATTTTTTCCCTCGATCCCAGAATGAATTGGTCTGAATTGTGGATCTCCAAGTATTTGCCCGCTCAGCCCTCGAATAATTGTCTTGCTTGAATTGCCCATACCCTTCCTTATTGAGATTTCGGTTATTGATCTGAGGCTTTAAGTTTTTATATTGTGGATTGTAAAGAGGATTGGATTTCCCTAAGATCTCTCCTTGGTTATTGATTTCTGCCCGAGCCTGCCAATTTTGCGCCAATAGAGATGTCGGATGTTTTGCATTTCAGAACCAGCCATTGTTTTTCCATCTAAAGCCATTTTCATTCCATTTTTGTTGATTAGTCGGCCATTGATTACCATCTGAGTATGGGTTTCCATAATTAATTTGAGGCTTCGAATTTCTTCCGATATTTGACCAATTGGTAAGGTTGTTTCGCATATAATTGGAGTTCTGCGAGTTTTTCATCTTTGGAATATTATTGTGAATCTTCCCGACAGACTGGTTAATGTTGAGAGGGATCTCAATGTCTGCCATGTTGCTCCAGGAACCAATCTTCCCCTGCGCCATCCTTGGGTGTTGGGAATTGCCCGCTTGCTCGCCATTGATTCGCATGTCGATGTCCCTGCTACAACTCCCGTTCCTGCTGCTCTCGCCGCTCCCGATCGCCATTTAATTTTAAAAATTATTAGAATTTTTATTTTTATTATTATGTTGTTGTTATTTATTAATTTATTATTATAAATCTTAGTACTATATTATTAATAAAATTAGTTTATTATCAATTTTTGGAATTATTAAATTACACGAGGATAAGTAAAATAATATTGTTAATTTATATTTTTATATTATATATATGTTTATTTATTTATATAATATCAAACTTTAATAAACTTAGATATAGATTCTAAATAATTTGTTAGATATTTGTTTATTGGTGTTTAGAAAATTTTGAAAAGAAAATTTAAACATACTAAAGATTATGTTAATGTACCTAAAACTTTGCCTAAAAAAATCCATTTAGATAGTTGGTCTGTGAAATCCGATAATAAGATATAAATTTTTTAGCCAATTAGATTGGAGAAAAATAATTTCTTAATTTAGAAACTTAAAAATCATGCATCTTAACTTTTTAAAAATTGAAAATAAATATCAAAAGAAAAAATTCATAGTTTTAATTCGTGGAAAAACAATTGAATAATAATGAGTTAACAAAAATTGAGTGCAACCGATTGCAATAGTACTAGCATAATGACAAGTACTAATAATTGAGAGTGCCACTTTTATGTATTTCTAGATTAAGAGTGTGGAAATCAAGAGAAAGTCCATTACAAACAACAAAATGCAAGCAAATTCAGAAGAGTAAAGAACAAATACATTGTGTAGCAAGGCTATGGAATTCAATACAAAAATATTATAATAAATAAGATCTACATTTATGGAGTACGAAGTTGGAAAAAAATCAAGTTTTCCCAAGGGAAGAACAAGAGTATAAATAAAGAATGAGATTGAAGTACTTAAGAGAGCACTTGTAGAGGATAAATAATCCAAGTGAAAGTCTCAAAAAATGAGTAGCTACACCATACTAAGAATTCATAGAGAGTAGTTTCAATATATCTGTTATTAAAAAGAATTATTTTCACGGTCATGCAATGTAAATGGATTCTTTTATAGTCTAGGATATTGGACGAACTATTTTGGGGTCTACAAATGACTTAAGTAATATGGGACACCATTTCCATGGTCATGAAATTGAAATGGATCCTTTTATAGTCCATGATATTGGATGGTCTGTTTCTGGGTCTACATATGGCTTATAGTTGTAGCTGTTCATGGTAAAAATGGTAACAACAATATTGAAATACTAAAATAGATTCAACCACAAAACCCTAGCCTAACAACAATAAAGATCCACCATAACATATGAAGATTACCTAAGACAATGTAAATCAACAATATCATAAAGATTATACCATCACATGTCCACTAGGGTTTGAATCTCCATTCTACCTATCTCCATTGATCTTGCTTGATATATTTCCTCTCAAATTTTATGTGTGCACAAGAGCTCAACAAAGAACGAAAATGTGGTTGATAGCTTGATCGCAAAAGGCTTGATTGCATATGAAAGTTTGAATGCGTAGTTGAGGGTTGATAATGAAGGAAGCATCCTCTTATATAGAAGACATTGTAGGAAATGGAGGGATAAGATTAAAAGGTGTAAAAGATAAGTGGTCAGATAAGATTAGAGGGTAGGTAGAAGAAAAAACTAAATAATGAGAGGGTAGGTAGTGTAGGAATTAAGAGATGAATGACATGTGTCATGGGTAGGAAAGGCTAATGAATTAATTAAATAAATAAAGATTCATTTAATTAATAGAAGAAATGGGATCAATTAAATAAATAAAAAATATTTATTTAATTTAGGAAAAGGAAAATTTAAATAAATAAAAGTATTTATTTATTTGAGAAAAGGCTTAGAAGAGGATTAATGAATGAATTAAATAAATAAAGATTTATTTAATTAATAGAAGAATTAGGCTAAAATAATTAAATAAATAAAAATATTTATTTAATTAGACAGGACAATTTTAGGTGTCTACATTTTGCCCCTCTTTGAGAGAATGTAGCTTGTCGCGTTGTTTCAAAGAAGATAAGATAAACTGATACAAAGTTTTCCCAAGATGGGAATGATATGCCCCCTCGAGAGATTGGATGAAAATATCTGAAAAGATCGTAGACAATCTCTCGATAAGAAAGAAAGGCTAGAAAGGACTAACAAGATAGGACATAGTGACAGAGTCACTGGATAAAGAAGACCGAATCGAGAGACTAGGGCTAGGGTAGTCTATAAGATAGACAACGAGGGTAAACATCCTCATTGTCATCCACACACCTAAGAGATCAAAGTGCAAAGAGAGCAGAGAGCAGTCAACAACAATGGCATTGGTGCACAGTTTTGATCACGTTCGCCGATATCAAAGGCCAGTAGATGCAGGAGAGCCAGTGAGTACCGCAAAACCTCCTTGTACCTTGTTGCATTAATTGTTTGCATAAATGCATGTTGGGTAGGCCAATTAAAAAATGTCAAGTGGGGGAAAAAAATGCTAAGGCGTGTCTTCGTTGGTGCCAGACGCATCTGGGTAGGTTAGGCGTGTCTATGTCGAGTGTAATCGTGTCTAGGGTGTTAAAAATGTCTATATCAAATGTGAGTGCATTTGCGAAATGCAGACACGTTTATGCAGGGCAGGCACATCTATGCAGAACAGAGGCACCTCTGTGTGATCCAAGCGCGTCTATGAAATGCAGAAACGCCTATGAAGTATGTAAGCGTGTTTGTGTTATGAATGCACGTTTATGTCTTCAAGGTCAAATTGACAGTTCTGTGATAAACATACGCTGTCGATTGGATAAGTTGCTGAGAGGATACACTCAAGAAGGTCCTCTAGAGAAGACTAGGATAACAAATAGGGCTTGGATTGACAATTCTGTGATATAACATACATTGCCAATCAGGAAACTACTCAAGAGGATACACTCAAGAGGAGGCCCTAGGATAGGATAGAGCGAGGCACTTTGTGATGAACATGGAATACCATAGAAATTGACAATTCTGTGATAGAACATACGTTGTCAATTGGATAAGCTACTCAAGAGGATACACTCAAGTAGGTGCCCTAAAAGATAAGATAAAAGAAGCAATTTGTGATGAACAGGGAGTACTACTAGGATAGAGTGCCATATGATAAATATAAGCACTGGGATTTAAAAAACAACAATTTGTGATGAACATGGAGTACTACTAGGATAGAGTGCCATATGATAGATATAAGCACTAGGATAAAAAAGAAGCACTTTGTATGAATAGGGAGTACTACTAGGTTTGACATAGTTGATTTGCTTTATTGTAGGAGGACCTACCTATGCTAGAGTCACGAGAGAGATACCCTTCAACTCAGGGATTACGACTAGAGCTGACATTTGAGGATAGAGAAATAGTTGAGGTCCTGGGATTATGATATATTATGTATATGCCTGAGTTTCAGGTGAACATGGGGTTGCTGACTGCATTAGTTGAGAGATGGCATTCAGAGACATGCACTTTTCATTTACCGATGGGTGAGATGACAATCACCTTAGAGGATGTGTACAGGATACTGAGGATATCGATCGATGGGGAGTTGGTTCCATACGACTGAGAGGGAGACAGGGATGCACTGAGACAAGTGTTCCAGGATCCAATACTGGAGATGAGGGCAGGACATGTGGCTTGGGATGCTATGACAGCTATAAGATTGGCTCTACCAGTGGTGTTGGTAGGAGTAATCAATGGGTTCCTCTGTCCAGATAGGGTGACACGAGGGTTGGCTATGGGATTGGGGAGGACTCTGGAGACATTGGTGATTGAGCACACTAGGTTTGCGTGGGGACCATGTCTGCTGGCACACTTGTACTATGAGCTGCATTGGTTTGTGTATCATGGATCAATAGGATTGGGGTGTTGAGTGACATTAATACAGGTATGGGCATATGAGCATCTTCCAATTACACGACCGATACACTTTAGACGCAGGGGACATGGGCGCAGTTATGTACATTTGTATGATATGATTACTTCCCAGCCACGGATTGGGAGGCTAGAGTATTGGTGCCGAGTGATCGATGAGTTAGACAGTGTGATATGGAGGCCTTACCTAGATTGTGAGGAGTGGGAGGATGACGCAGTGGAGTTGCCATATGTGTTCAAGAGTAGGTATCTGATTGGGCGGACACCATATATCATTGAGCGACAATTGATTGATAGAGTATGTAGGAAGTTTGGTAGGATACATTGGATACCATGGGGCTTAGGGATGTATGTGCAAACAATGAAAGATCAGGCATATTTAGGTCCGTTACTATCTTATGATCAGGCAATGACACAAATATAGGAGATGGTTCCCATGCCTTGGGATATTTGGGCAGGGGTGGAGGATGCAGGGATGGATGCGGAGTACAACGCATATTGGGCAGAGCATTCATTTCCATGGCTGATGGATCTAGGGGAGCCAATAGAGGGTGATGGTGGAGATGATAGTGGGCATGGTGGAGGCAGAGGTAGGCGGCGGAGGTGAGGTGTAGTAGCAAAGAGGAGGGTGGCTTAGAGGAGAGATGATAGAGAGGAGGGGTAGGCTCATGTAGTCAGGGATAGAGGTGGGTTGTCTTCATAGGTGCCAACAACATAGGTTCCCAGACAGGTACAGGGAAAGGGATAGGGATAGGGACAGGGACAGCCACAAAAAAAGCCACAGGGAGAGGCGGAGGTGGGAAGAGAGGAGGAGGATGAGCTACTATCCTTGAGAGAGATCTGTCAGGGATAGGCAAATGAGATCCAAGATCTAGAGCGAGATGGGGATAGGATCAGGAGACAGTTGAGGGACATTGAGCCGGAGAGAGATAAGGATATTCAATGCTACACGATGGTTGAGACAACACCAAGGGAAGACCGACATGCAACAGAGGACATAGGGGCCAGATACACCTATGTTCTATGGGTAGGGGAGGAGATAACCTACTAGAGAGACCTGTATTATGGAGTGGTGCCACCAGATCAGTGGGCTAGGAGCTTCCGGAGACCATTGCGGACTACAACAACCACTGAATGGAGAGACAAGAGACATGCGTCTAGTGGTGGGGTCATGGGTCCTCCACCACCACTAGATAGAGGGGGCAAGAGAGATGATCGTGGGGCGGGGACGTCTAGGGCTCAGACTCCATCGAGGCTAGTTGGCTCCGAGAGAGGGAGTTCATCATAGCCTTAGAGGGCTCCCTATGTATCAGTTTTTGTACCATTTTTGTATGATGATGTAGACACCTTCGGGTGATATCATTGTATCATGACACTTATGATTTTGATATATATATATATATGTGAGATGATCAATCCTTGTGATAGCTATATGCATGTGTACCTATGTGATATTGCTTCTATGTGATACATGTGTCTATATGATTCTTATGATATGGATGCAAATATATATACATGATGAAATGCAATATTTTTGTTCTTTTATGTTTTTAATATGTTATGCATATGTGAATGCGAATGTATGAAATGTAGATGAATATGATAATGTATAGGATGAGAATGTAAAATGTGCTAACATGTATTGTGTGTAGTATATGGTGCAATTGTGATATGTATATGTATGTATGAAACACTAATATGTGGTAATGTAGGTGCAAACTACATGAAATGCAAATATTTTATGGTAATGCAGGTAGCTGTTTATGGTAAAAATGGAAACAACAATATTGAAAGACTAAAATAGATTCAACCACAAAATCCTAGCCTAACAACAACAAAGAACCACCATAACATATGAAGATTACCTAAGATAATGTAAATCAACAATATCACAAAGATTATACCATCACATGCCCACTAGGGTTTGAATCTCCATTCTTTCTATCTCCATTGATCTTGCTTGATATATTTGCTCTCAGATTTTATGTGTGCACAAGAGCTCAACAAAGAATGAAAATGTGGTTGATATCTTGATCACAAAAGGCTTGATTGCATATGGAAGTTTGAATGCGTAGTTGAGGGTTGATAATGAAGGAAGCATACTATTATATAGAAGACATTGTAGGAAATGGAGGGATAAGATTAAGAGGTGTAAACGATAAATGGTCGGCTAGGATTAGAGGGTAGGTAGAAGAAATAAGAAAATAATGAGAGGGTAGGTAGTGTAGGAATTAAGAGATGAATGACATGTGTCATGGGTAGAAAAGGCTAATGAATTAATTAATTAAATAAAGATTCATTTAATTAATAGAAGAAATGAGATCAATTAAATAAATAAAAGTATTTATTTAAATGAGAAAAGGCTTAGAAGAGGATTAATGAATTAATTAAATAAATAAAGAGTTATTTAACTAATAGAAGAATTAGGCTAAAATAATTAAATAAATAAAAATATTTATTTAATTAAACAGGACAATTTTAGGTGTCTACACTAGTGTCCTAAAATTGCACCATTTGCAATTTTGACTGTATTTAGGGCCCTCGCCTAAGTGTTTTTATCCTCATGCTTGATCGAGACCTATTTGTGTCTCTACCATACCATAAACATCACATTTTCATTTTATGCCTAGCTGGGACCCCTTAACCCTAGCCCAATCTAGGTAGGACCAGGGCGTGGCGCCTTGGTCTGTTGGCATTATGGATGAATTGATTATGTGTTTCATTGATGTTTTATCATTGATGTCAACACTAGCTGTTATGGTTGGTTATTGACAGACAGGTTTTGGTTACCGGTAGAAGATCTAGTGTTACTGACAGAAGAGACTATTTGTTGGACACTTCTGACATGTTTGGATCAATGGAGTATGCTTGATTTTATGTGTTACATGTTGCTGGAGCATGTTTTGGTCAATTTGTATCGACTTGGTGATCAAATTCTATCATACACTCTTGTAAACCTTTATCGACATTGGTTTAAGGTTTAACCGACAGAGCTTTCACTGAGGAATCATGACAGGATGCATAAGTGGTGTTGGTGTAGCTTCTACATGGATTTTAGGATGCTTAAGATGTTCTTTGATTGTGCTTCAACAACTTGAAGACATCACTTTAGTGTGGTGGACCCAGAATAGGTTCGGTACCTATATAGGTTATGGACCGGTATCATGTTAACGTGTACTCTACACATTACGGGATGTTTCAGGATGTTCTATGAATTGGTTATTATTGTTTTGGTCTTAAGCTGACATGGCATATCATTGTAAAATGGACTTATGTAATGATCATATTGTAATATCTTTTAGGTGGCCGACCTAATTGGTTTAGGTCTTAGGTTGGTATAAAATGATGTAAGATCTCATCGTAGATCATGGGGAATAAGTGTCGTGGTCTTGAAATGCAATATCGTATGCAAAGGAGATTTGGTCGATAATAGGTGATTGAATTGGGATTAAGGAAGAGGTTAAAGGCCTCTGATATTGAGCTTAATCGAGACTATAATCAGGCATGGTAGATGCTATCTCTGATAGTTCATTACTTGGATTGTTGTCCATTTATCTTGAGGTGGTTATAACCTCTCTGTAGTCAGTGAGACTCTTTTGTAATGAGTAGTGCTCTCTAGGCAGTGTGCCTTCCTGCATGTGTAGGCCCCTCATTGTATCACATACTTTCTATAGAAGTATTATCTGACTGTGAGTAGGCTTCCCACCGTGGTTTTTCCCTTTCTAGGTTTTCCACGTACAAATCATGGTGTTATGTGGTTTGGTTTCTTTGCATTGATTATCTATTTAATTGTTAAGTTGTATTGTTTACCGGTATCTATTCCTACCGACATCTATTTCTGCTTTACCGATACTTAATCTAGTTAAAGGTTATTAAGTGGATTAATTGATATAATCTGTTAACAACTGATTCACCCCCCCCCCCCCCCCCCCCCTCAGTTGTTCACTGGTTATCCTAACAATTGGTATCAGAGCTTTGGTCCTCTTTTGTAGAAGCTTAACTGGTTGAGGTAGATCCTATGGCAGCTAACACTTCAAATCCACCAGCAACTATTTTCAAAAGAGAAATCCCTAAGCTTGATGGAACAAATTATGGGATATGGAAAATTGAAATGGAGACTCATCTTAGATGTCTTGGCAAGGATATTTGGGAGATCACTGAGAAAGGATACACACCTTATGATCCGACATCTTTCAATCTTGTTCCTGTAGACGTGGACAAGAATATTGAAAATGATTACAAAGCTAGAGAATCCCTCTTGTGTGCACTTACTAATCAACAAATCATGGGATTGACTGATAAATCATCGGCAAAGGTTATGTGGGATAAATTGAAAAGTCTGAATGAAGGTGATCCTACTATCAAAATTGCTAAACTTTATGGTTACCGAGTAAGATATGAAAACTTGAAGATGGAAGATAATGAAAGAATTGTTGTGTTTATGGAAAGAGTAAATGAGGTTGTTATGTGAATTCAATGTTGTGGAGGATCTCTGAGTGAATATGAAATAGTCTCCAAAGTCTTGAGAGCCCTTCCACCGGCTTATAAGATCAAGACAACTGCAATTAATGAGTTGAGAAAAATGACAAACACTTCAGTTAACAGAGAGATTCTGATTAGGAAATTATCTTCTTTTGAGCTTGAAGAATTTGGATCTTCTAGAGTCGTAAAATATGAACCTGCTTTTCATGCATCATCATCTACCGACAAAAGTGATTGGAAAGAATTATATGCAAAAGAATTGGAATATATGAGGAAAGAAGATTAATAATTTGAGCAACTTGAAGCCTTCTTTTCTATAAGAGTACCCAAAGGACCAATAGGAAATAAGTATGAAGGAAAAACACCTTTTAAATGTTTTGCATTGTTAGGCCCAATATGGAAAGCTAATGTACTGAGAGGGGAGGGGTGAATCAATACTCCAAAAATTTTCTTGAATAATAACCTTACTGTTATGCATAAACAGAATAGTGTAGTAACATAAAATAAAGTTAAAACAAATAGATAACAATCATACATGATTCACTCCATAACACATATATTTTGGTTACGCAGAAACTCTTGGTTAGAGAGAAAAACTGCGGTGGGGATGGCACCCATAACTTCACTACTACAATAATAAAGAATGCTCGGTTAGAGCTACATTTGGTTATTTCTGATAGCTTATCCTGTTAGGAGTAACAAGATCTGTTAGATCTACCTTGCTAAAGGATTTTACAACATTTATTCTGAATGCTGCACCTGGTTAGAGGCTTTACACTTTATAGACTTGGTTAGAGTCTTTTACCCTGTTAACGGTTTCTCTTTCAATCTTCACAATATTACAATAAAATCATTACAAATATCTGCAACTTTACATCTGAAATGTTATAGTAGATTCTATGTGCTCAAAATAAGATTACCTTGCTTATAGCATACCTTGGTAACCCATATAGTAACTCGGTAAACCCTTCTGTTTACTCTGTTCTTCGACTGTTCTCTGAAAACCTTCTTGGTGATCTTTGTGTCTCTGTAACAGTCTTCCTTCATTCATACATGCACATACCTTGCTCTTAACTCATGCTGTATAAATAGATCTCTTAAAACTGTGATCCAATTCAATGCTTCGATCTTACAAACAAGATTCCTCGAATGAATAACAAAACAAAATATTTCATTGGTTAGATTGTCCTTGTAATCATACACAATCTTCTGGTGCAATTTCCAATGTAATGACGATTAGATGTGCCTCCATCTTGTAACACATTTTCATATGCATGTCCAGGTTCAATGTATTTGGTAACACATTTCACTCGATGAATATCAACTTGGTGTGTCATCTTTGCTGCTCGGTAGATATAAGAAGATACTCGGTAGACAACTCGGTGTATACTACGTTCTGCAACTGCTTTGTTCTGTAACCGACTAGACTGTGCATACCGACTTCTCTGTGTATATACTGACTACATGATTCAGAGTGCTAACCAACTAGAATGTATAGTATGAATTTGAATATAAAACTAATGGCAACTTGATAAGTAGTAACAATCTCCCCTTTTGACATTAGTTGAGATGTTTGACAAAAACTACTTTCAAAGTCATAACTCAAAAATCTATATACTTGCAAAATGACTATACTTGACAGTAAATACAATAGTTAATGAAATAGTATATTCAGATATACTCCCCTTATCATTATTCAGTACATAACTCTGATTTTCCATGCTCGGTTCTGTGCTTGTGTGCTCTGCTTGCTCTGCATACTCTGCTCGGTAAACTCCCCTATATACAATACTCAAAATTGTATTATCAAAACTGTATCACTCCCTAAATATAGTATATTACTCCCCTTATGTAGTATTACTCCCCTTTTTTGACAAACATCGAAAACTTAATTTCCATCAGGGGGCGGTAACTGATCAAAAATAGATTTATATTTCTTCCGGGCGTCGGTGAGTGCGACAGAGAGTGCATCCTTTACACTTTCCATTAAAGAATTTTGTGCTTGAATATCAGCCAATAGTGATATTAAGCCATCAAGAGTGCTTCCCTCTTGTGTAGTAGATAGGCATGTAGCTCTGGTAATCTGTTCCTGAACTGATGAGGGATGAGGAAGGAATAATGTCTGGAGGGTCATTATATCCATCCTGATCTTATGCTCTTCATTTCTGAGTTCTAACTGTTGAGCCATGAGCTGTTGAAGCTTGGTATAAAAATTATGAACATAATTGGGCTCTGTGGTCAACTTAGTTGAGAGATCGGTGATCTCTTTCTCAATTGCATCAGTTTTATTCTTGATATCTTTAATGAATAAGGAAAATGTACAAAGTTTCTAAAATAAATAAAGAATATGCTTGAGTTGAGGGGACAACTCAGCAATGAATTTGACAAGCTTGACTTTTCCAATAGCTAGAGCTTTTTGTACCTCTTCAATCATTTTTGCAGTAAGCTCTTTGTTTTTTAGCTTGCTCAAGTACTCAGATGCATCAACTCTAGATGTTTCTATTTGATTGAGGAGTTCATCCAGTTGAATGTGGATGGCTGCATCGGTTGACACTGTAGCTGATGGTAGCATTTCTATTAGCAGTGTCTTTACCTTCTGTAGTACTTTAATCTTCTTTTGAATGGCCATCTATTTTTCCTATTCAGCCTTTGCTTTGCATAGTTCACCGAAATCAATATGTGCTTAGCCCTTGAATTTTGAGATATCCACATTGGACAACATTATCGGTTTAGTCAAGTCAACTTTAAAACTATACTTTTTCACTTTCTTCTCTTTACCTTTGGTCGGTTGTACCAAGACAATTGCTTGTGAGGCTTGCTGACCCTCGGTAGATGCAACACTTTGGTCTGTTCTTGTAGCCATTGTGGTGTCCTTGGGTGTCTCGGTACTGGGGGTCTCAGCTGCTACATTCTCAATGCTTGATGGTGCTTGAGTGGTTGTTTCTTGAGTTGTACCTTCTACTGCTTCAGACTGGTGACCTTCGGTGCCTTGTGCTATATCTTTAGGTGCTTCGGTAGAGATAGGTGGCTTGACCGACGGATAAGGCTGAACTTGTACTATTACAGATTCACTAAATACAAGTTTTGCATAGGTAGTGCCTTCTATCATTTCCTGCTCCGGTGCTTCTGCATCCATGACATCTTCAACAATTTGAATAGTGTCAGCCGGGTCTTGCTTGGTAGCATCAGGACCTTGCTCGGTGACATCAACAATTTCAACGTGAGATTGTTCACCGACATCCTTTAGTTTGAATATTTCCTACCACTTGGCTTTTGTCTCATTTTCTACATCAATATATAGCCCATTCATTAATTTTAAGGCTCTCTGTTTGACAAGAAATTTAGAATTGTTGGTTGTCAAATGCTCCTTTATTTCTACTATAGACATATCAGGAAATAGATGGACTAGACTTCTTTCTCTAATTTGTTTCTCTAATTCCATTGCATATTTCCAGCTATTATCAATATGTAAGTACAATTCACTCGGAAGTGACTTTACTAGTTCTAATGGAGCTAGCCGAAACTTTAGAAGTGTGCAAATGACAACTTCTTCAATTTGTCGCTTCTCATCATTATTCCTAGTCTCATACTTGACATATCTAAATCCTGCAAATCCACCATATTCTTTAAGATTGGCACAAAAGTTTTCAACACTATGAATATTTACCTTTTTGCTTTTGACAATCTGAAATTTGTTTGCATCATCGGATTCTGTATCACTAGACTCTTTTGATAAAATGAGTCTCCGAGTAGATTTCTTGTAGGTTTTGGTTACCTTGGGAATAGTAACACTCTTTTGTTTCTTACTCGATGATGCAACTGATGCTCTAGTGTTAGGTCTCTTTGTTTGTGGAGTCGGTAGGGCCTTTGTAGTGTCCAGTTTCTTTCTTTTCAAAACTTTACCCTTAGGCAACTCGGTACTCAATGTTATTGATGCCTCTTGAGCTTCAGATTCCTCTTCGGTAATGGAAAGAGTGCCTTTGACAGGTGTAGAGGAGGATTCTTCTCCGAATTTCTCAGATAAAACCTTTAACATCTTTGTAGCCTTTCTTGTAGCTTTAGGTACTACAATGCTCATTTTCACTTTTTCCTTAATTTCTTCATAAGTTCCATATCTTAGTTCAGTAGCATGCCTTGGCAGTGTGAGATATGCATCAATTTGTTGTTGTGTGATATCATAGTCAATCTCGTAACCCATTGGTGGCAAAGATTGAGTCCTTGGTTCTACAACATTCACATAGCAGTAATCAGTGTCTACCTCAAAACATATATCATCCTTATATTTCTCTACCAGACGTGGTGGAATCTGGTACCTGTTGTGCATCTTCTCTTGAAATTTTCTAAAGTAGTCATCCATGATATCATTGAAATTATCTCCCAATTTCTTGATAAAGTCATTAATTTGATGGGTGATTGGTCGGTGTAGCTCCCAAACTACTTTACTGACTGAGGGAAAGAACTTCTTAAAGTAGAAAAACATGCATACAAGAAGTGAACCAAACTTCAGTGTATTTGTCGAGTTGTTCTTCTTCGGCTTCCTTATTGTGTTCAGGTTCTCAAACAAGTTTCTGTCTCTGCAAGAATACAATGGCAGTTAAATCAGATTTCGAGATGACAAAGCATGTATGATCAAAGGTAGAGGTACTATTTCTCTAGATGGTAAGCATAATACTGACAGTGTCTATTATGTAGAAGGTTTAAAGCACAATCTTTTGAGTGTTGGTCAATTGGTGGACAAGGGTTTCTAACTTGTTTAAAGATAGAAAATGCAAAATCATTAACAAGACTGGTTTGGAGATTGCAACCGGTATTCAGATTGGAGGTAATATCTTTCACTTGAACACTAGTAATAAGACATGTTTGATTGCTCATATTGATGAGAGTTGGTTATGGTATAAGAGGTTGTGTCATGTTAATTTTGATTGTATTGTTAAGATTAGTTCAACTAAGGCAGTTAGAGATATACCTAAGATTATGAAGCCTCATAATCCGTTATGTAAGGAATGTCAATTGGGAAAGCAAGTTAGAACTTCTTTTAAGAGTGTAGACGTATAAAAATGACCACTTTCCTAAGTGAATATTTAATATTCATTTTAACCCCATTCCTCTATTTAATTAAATTTTGTTTAATTAAATTATTCACATTCATCTATTTAATTAAATGAATTACTTAGTTTATTTAATTAAGTTCACTTAAGTCTTTCATATCCTTTAATTAAATAAATAACTTTATTTAATTAATTTTCCTTTCTGATCTCCTTTAAATTAAATTTACATTTAAGTAAATTGATCCTTGCAAATAAACAAATCTAATTTATTTATTTAAATCTCCCACTTGTATTAATGCAAGTTGCATCTATTTTTGTTGAAATAAAGTAATTTATTTTAATTAAAATTCCCCTCCATCCACTTGCAAAATCCTACATCTCCCACTTGCCTCCCTAAACCCCCTTCTAGATTCTTCTAATCACTTCTAAATTAGCCTAATCCATATCCTAAATATTGTCACATCCCTAAGCAAGGGGAAGTCACTTCTCAAACCCTCAAAGTCTTTGAAAACCATTAAAGGCTTTATGTCTTCAACAAGTTAACCTTTAAAGTCTTCCTAACCATTAATGGTTAACTCAACCTTCTTGCATAACTCAACCCTCATCTAACCCAAGGGTCTCATCAAGCATTCATTTCTTTGACCATGGTTATCCCTTTAACCCTTGCACAAGAGTTTATCCTTTGGATAAAAGCTTTATCCAATGGATAACCTTAACCTAACCTTAACCCTTACCTCCTAAGGTAACCATCATGTGTTCTCAAGCATTTAATGCTTCTTACATCTCCTCTCAAGCAGTCTCTTGTTAACAAATGTCACCATTTCATTAGTGAGAATTGTAAACATGGATTGATTAACTTTCAATCCTGGCCCTTATTAAGATTATCCAATCTTGACCATCCATTGACCTATTTTTCCTATAAATAGAGCTCCCATTCTCTCATTTTGATATCCAAGTCTTTAGTGTCAAACTTATAGACATTTTACTAAGCATCTAAATTTCATACATCCATAATCATTTTTAAATCAAGCATTTAGCCTATTTTTGAATAGAAATCATCTTAATAAGCATTTCTATTATCATAGCACTCTCATATTAGACTAGTATATCATGTTAGGATAGGTTTTACTAATCTTTTATCTTATCATCATATCCATGCTATTTTAAATCATATTAGATTTAATATCATGAATAATTAGGAATGCATTCATGTTAGGTTGATCAAGCATCCCTCATTCTTGGAGTCATCATTCCTGAAGTCACTTTGCTCAGTGATCTGAGAGCAAAGGCATTGACTTGAGGGATCATGTGAGATAGAGAACAATGGAACGTCCCTTGGGGAGTTGATCTATTTAATATAGCTCCATAAATTGCACCAAGAGTCCCATTGGTGTGTGGACCTTTTTGAGACCAAAATTTCCGTTTCATTGCACCACTTTTCCCACTCAGATTTCTAGCACCCACCGTGGGGCATAACCCCATAAAACATATCATTTTTGGTGTAGTAATGATATTGCAGGTACGCAAAAAGACTAAGTTAGTGTGTTGGATCCTTCTTTTAGTGATTTAAAACTGTTTACTAGTGCATCTTGCTCATTGTTTAGTGCATTAGACTCTAACATTAACGCTTTGAAAACTTAAGTTAGCGCATAACACTTCTACTTGCAACTGTAAAATCACAGCCCATTAAGAAACTAGACTAGCGCATCTAGGGATCAACTTAGCACATTGAGTCTGTTTTGTAGTGTATCTGTTCATTTCGATAGTGCATTAGTGCAACAGTGTAGCGCATAGAGTTAGCAGGGAAAACAAAAAAAAATTGTAACCGAGGAAGATTATTTAGGCTTGTGCAAGTCCACACTAACATTTGATCACTAACTGTGTGCAGGTTTTAATCTTTTTTTTTTTTGTGTAGGGGAAGGAGTTAGTTATAAGCTTTAATATCTTTTTTTACTTTCTTTCATAAGAAGTTAAAAATAATTCACTCTCCCTTTTTTTTGTACAAGTTAAAATAAACCTCATGTTTTCATTTTGGATTGCAATAAAATGAACCTCAGACTTCCTTTTGGTTCTTAAAATAAAATTCATCTTTCTTTATTGCAAGGTAAAAAGAACAACAAATTCATATTTGATTTCTTTCTTTCTTAGGGGAAAACACTTCATTTTTGAAGCTCTAAAAAGTACAAAACAAACTTACTTTCTGCAAAGATTAAAACGAACCTCACCTTCCTTTGGTGTCTAAAAGGATACATTTTATTTTTGCAAAGGTAAAATAACTTCATCTTCAATTTTATGCAAGGCAAAGAGAAAAAAATTTCCCCTATTGACTTAAAAATTTTGTTGACCAAATCGCGATTTGCTTTGTTGACCAGGTTTGTTCAAAGTTTTTTTGGAAAATAAACACTTTTCTATGAAATGTTAAAAAGAACACCATGTTTGTCGGAGCAAAATATCCAACTGGAAGTTAGAAAATCATTGTCTTGAAGGTTAAAAGGAACCATTGTTTGCCTTGTCTTGAAAGTGGAAGATATATGCTCTGCCCTTAACTGGGTGATCAAAAAGACAAACCACTCTTATGCTTTATTCATTTCAAGAATTTACATCCTTTAGAAGGCCTGCCCTCCCGAGTTTCTCTTAGAGCACCATTTAAATGATCGGTGAGAGGGGAACGACCTAAGTGGGAAATGACTTTATCGCCAAGTGTTCCAACCCACTATAATCAAAAGTGGAGGTTGACGAAATTCCCTTCAACGATTAACCTTCCCCCCAGTATCTTTATGATACGTAAAGTCTTTGTTCTAAAGGTTGGGAAGCCTCCCGAAGGAGTTTATCACTGAAGACCGAACATGAAGCTTGATTAAAAACTTTAGAAATAGAAACTTTGAGCCGAGTTAGTATCTAAACATCTTCAATGTCATAGTGCAAGGGTGGGGAAGAATCTGCCCCCAAGATTACTCACCATATATCTCCTAAGATAACTACTCAACTGTGAATCAATTCACTTTGGGTTAATTTCTGGCAAAAGGCAAAAAAATGGGCGCCCCCTAGGGGGTGACATGACTGTTTGAGCTGACGGAGTATCGAGACTAGTGGGCTATGGTATTGTTGATGACCCTTGAATAAAGAGTCTATCTGATATTGTATTACTTGTATCCAAACCTGTGAAAACATTGGGGATTTGAACACATCCTCGTAGAACATACACTATCTGTTTAGCATAGGCAAAATTGGTTATTTATTTCATATCGTGTTTTCAAGTTACTTTCATAAAATCATCCATCAAAGCAAACAAGTGTTGAAAATTTCTAGAAAACAACCAACAAAAACAATTAGGGCAGTTTAGCGCATAGGAGAAACCTCTTAGCACATATCGACCATATTCTAGCGCATGCAAACCACAACTTAGTGCTTTCATAAATCAAAATAGCGTACAAATAGTTGTCAAACTGGTAAAAATTTCAGTAGTGCTTTGTCTAACCATATTAGTGCTTTCGAGCATTCGTATAGCACATTAGATGCATAAATTAGAGCTCTGAGTCCAAACAACAACGCTTAATCAAGACATATCAGCGCATAATCTTCCCGTCAAAAGCATTTTTCAAACTCTGAGTTAGTGCGTAGCATAGACAGCTTAGTGCATCAGGATTTTTGTGTAGTGCATCTGGATCATCAGATAGCGCATCTGGTCTTTGTTTTAGCGCATGGTTAAAACACAGAAAAATAGAGAGTGAACAAGGGAGTTTTAGAAAATTTTATTACCACTCCTTAATACCCTTTTGGGCCTTTTATCAAACTCACCAGTCAGAATCTGAACCAAATCATCAAAGAAAACATTTCCAAAAATCAAGCAAGCATCCTTAGAACAAATTTGTCTAATCTTAAACTAGCTCGTGGTAAAACTTCATCCAATCAAAATCAGGTATTACCATCACATTTATCAAAAGGTCCACCACCTAAACGGGTTCTATCAAACAAAAAAAATACCGAGTTTAATCCTTAAGTTGTCAAATCGAGTTTCCATATCGGGAGACTCTTATCCATATCATTTAACACACTTTGTTGTAGGGGCGAATGTAAAACTCTACTTGATAAAGTAAAGCTTGAGTTTTTCAAACAAAGTATTGCAATCCAAACATCGAAGGAAACCATTGATCATTCGTGTATGACCACTCCTCATATTTTGAGAAGAGAAAGTCTTCATCACAAAACTGAGTTGAAGAAGAGACAACCTAGTTCTAAAGAACTTGCCAAACGGAATAAGTTTCTCTATATTAATCACCAACTTTTTAAATCACATCACACATTCTTGCGTCATATGCGATTATATCTTCAAGGCAAATCAAACGAGTTTGACAAAGAACCCTTAAAAAATAGAGCTTACATTCAGAAAGCGACATTCGAACAACGCTTGAATCATGGAGGAAAGATTAATCCCACTCTATTCCCACAATTCTACATCACTTATAACGTAGCTCGACCCGAACCACCAACCCCTGAACAAGTAGAAGAATATTTTATCCCCTTTGTCATAGAAAGCTTCTACTAGATCCCCGTTGTCACTCGCTCTCAACAAAACAAGCAAAGCGAACCGCAACCAAAGTCAAGTATAGGTTGTAGATTATCAAACCCTTTCTATTATACTGATCTGGGAGATACATAGATCACTGAGGAACTTCTCCAAGAATGTCAAGAAAACCCCGCGTTCCAAAAGCTTATGGAAAGACTCATTAAAGCTGACAAAGAAAAATATATGCTCATGCTAACAAGAAAAGGAGTTAGGCTTCCCGAATATTTTGATACTGAAAACTTAAGGAAGGTCGACGAACAAATTTTTAGGACAAGGTCTCGAAATTACGCCTATCAAGAACAACAGAGAGAAGAAGAAACACATGACCCTAAAATCATACCGGAACAACATAACATACCTGAACAACATAACATACCCGAACACAATCATGCTCGAACTAGGGATAATGAAAGGGAAGAAGCTTTCCCTCAACGAACAAATGCACCCATGGTTGCTCTTATGGAATAAATTCAAATACTGCAAAGACAAATGCAGGACATGCAACAGGGGACCATGGTACGATACTCCTTAAATGAAATTTGTCCTTACCCCTTTGACAGGAGATTAAACATGATACCTTTTCCCCCGAGTTTAGATATACCAAAATATGATAAATATGATGGTAAAAGTGATCCCCACAATCTTGTTAGGGAATTTTGTACCATAAGCCTAGAATTTGGTCACGATGACACTTACTTGATGAGGCTATTCCCAAGAAGTTTGGGAGGGAAAATAATGGAGTGGTTGTCTAATCTTACACCTCCCATCAGATCCTTTGATGAGCTGGTAAACAAATTTATCACATAGTACTCCTATAATATTCAACACGCGATCACCATGTTGGATGTATGTAATACCAAACAAAAAAACAATGAAACATTCATGGTGTTTCTTCAACATTAGAGACTTATGGTATCGAGATATCCTCGAGATGTGCTTGAAAATGAAAATATGGAGATCTTTATCAACAATCTAAATAGTGAGATGAATTATCTACTCAAGCTCCAGTGCATACCATCTTTTTCCAAGTCGATCGAAAATGGAATCCAAGTAGAGGAGACATGCATCAAGAAAGGAACATTGAAGTTCTTTAAGGAAGGAAATAATTCATCCATCACTCACTTTGACAACCAAAACAACAACAACAACACTTTAGGCAAATCCAGATTCTGGACCAGAAACAAAAACGTTGTTAATGAGGGAGGAATTGACGCTAATGATATGAAGTCCAAACAACCAGTATTGGCTTTATTAGGTAATCCGCAAGCTAACAAGAATCAAAAGGGTGTTAACCAAGGCACTAACACTTATCTGCAAAATACCAATTAGGGACCTTCAAATTCAAACACCAACAACAATACCCAAACCAACAACAATACCCAAGGCAACAACGCTAATCGAGGGACTAATCCAAATCAAAGGGGTAACACCAACACTTTCCCAAATAGACGCATCTACACACCATTGGGGAAATCCTTAGAACCGACATTTCATGAACTCCTGGCAAACAAGATTATCACATTGCTAGCCATAAACAACTTTGAACCCTAGATCAAACCACCTTGGTGGAATGACTCACATTTCTGTGATTTTCATCGAAACAAAGGACATCACACAAATGATTGCATGCGGCTTAAAAATATCATTCAAGATATGATCAATAGAGGTGATTTAACGGTTGATGGTCTCAAAACAAATGGTGATCATGAAGCCTTTAAAAATCCTCTTCCAAATTACAACAAGGAAGGAGCTTCATCATCAAATGATATATGGGGAGATTGCATAAATCATTTGTACAACACTATCAATCACATATCAACGAATGATAACCAAATAAATGTCATAAAAAACAAAGACAAGCAAGACCATACATCAATAAATGTGACAACTAGAGCTCAAAAATATGTCTTGAAAGGGCATACATCAACATCGACTACTATCCCCAAGACTCAATATGATTTGGTAAATCAATTGCGGAGAACTCCTTCTCAGATTTCCATACTCGAGCTACTCAAACTCTTTCCAAAACATAAGGACATCTTGGAACAAGCACTAGTTGAAACAAATGTGCCTCAAGATGTGGACGTTGATAAATTTCAATCCATGGTGGCTCATATGACAAGGCCTCATAATCTCACCTTTTCTGAACATGATAATATCTCTTTAATTCATCCACATAACACTTCCCTTCATATTTAAGTCTTAGTTTACAAACATCGAGTTAAAAGAGTATTAATAGATGGAGGAGCTGGTCTCAATATTTGTATCTTAAAACTTATCTGTGCATTAGGCTTCTTTGAATAGTCTATTGATCCACACAAAAAGATCACCATAAAGACATATGATGATGAAGAAAGATCATCCAAAGGAACAATGATATTACCTATTCAGGTAGGACCGATACAAAAAGACACTATGTGCCAAGTCTTAGATATAGACGTAACATACAATATTTTATCAGGTCGTCCTTGGATACATGAAATGCAAGTAGTGCCGTCAACCTACCATCAGTGTGTCAAATTCCCATATAATGGACATGAGATTTCTATATTGGCTGACAATAACCCCTTTCAACATTGCAATGCTATGGGGGCAGCTCAAGACAGCCTGGTTCCACACAATAGGGAAGCTCCAGCTTCCTCAACACTAGATCATCATCAAGAAAAGATCAAATCTTTATCCATGGATTTCAAACAAAAGATGAAGATCAAAGAGAAAGGCATGGGGGAATACTCTTTCGAACCCATCTGCCTATCCAAGTTACCAACATCACCAAAATCTCATGGACAACCTTTTGCATCGATGCATCAAGCAACACAACCCATCACCAAGTTTGATGGCAAATTTATCCAATTGGGCACACTAGCACATGAATCAAAAGAGAAAGACATCCTTAGTTAGCTATACAAGGATGAGGGATAAGTCAGAGCTGCTACTCTAGAGGTAGCCATACAAACACAACAATATGGAAAAGGATTCCTGATCATGCAATAGATGGGATACAACGACAAATGACCTATAAACAAGCATCAAGAAGGCATAACAAAACCACTAAACCCTCCTTCACAATTTTCTCGAGACAAAATAGGACGGGTATATGGCCACAACATACCCCCAAGGAAAAAACAAAATAAATATCAAAAACCTCAGTGGAAAGCAAAGAAGAAATACAACGAGGACTCATGGAAAGAGGCACTACACCAAGAAACAGAAACAACAAGGAAAGAGAGAGAACACTAAGAAAAAGAGAAACAACAAAAGGAACTGACCATTCAAAAAGAAGAAATGTCTTATGAGAAAGTGCACCATGTTCAGGAACCTATTCAAAACAAGGCAGAGTCACCTTCTGAAGAAATCACTACTCCCCAAGGAGAAACAATGTATGAACAAATGCAAAGGGTACAAGCAGGTTCTGATTTAGAATCAGAAAAAAACTACAAAAATGGTATCAATTATCAGGGATCTCTTTTCACCCTACAACATACTTGTCCACAACACTGAAAGACTCTGGGAAAGTACTTCTGAAACTGATTCTAATGATTATGAATGGGGAAGTTGTTCAAATAATACTAAGGATGTCCTTGAAGATGCTATACATCCACACACACCCCTTTCTCAGGAAGGACAAGGCACAGAGTCTTGACTACTTGAATTCGGTCCACAACATATCTATGAGGCTACGGAAAATGAGCAGGGACACTATGAACAAGTCTACATGGAAGATGATACCATCAAAGACCTTGACAATATCATTAACTTAACCAACATCTCAGACAACCTTAACGACACCTCTATCATGACACTTACTGCAGCCGACCTCGACCCACCGAATGACTCTTTACCGCTTTTATTCTCTGATTTGATAGACTGGGATGAACCTGAACACCATGACATACCTATTTTCCCATATGATGAATCTATTGTCCATTACCTATGTACAGTCAACCCGGAAATAGGCTCTACCAGCGAACAAAATAACGATATCTGCAATCAGGAGGGTGCCAAGTCTCTCAGTCGCAAAAATGAAAGAAACAAAGGATCTAATGCTGAAAACCAGTCAATGGAAGCACTAGATCACAAAAATGTCAAAATAAAGGATGCATCTGAGGGTCAAAACCTTTGTAAGGCACCTAAGGATGGGAGACTTGACACTCAACCTGAACACTATCAGGAGCGATCACCCATATTGATAGAGCCCACTCAATCAATCAACATTGGTACAAAAGCAACATCTAAAAAAATACACCTAGCAGAATCACTGACAGAAGAGGAAAACTAGAGTTTATCAGATTCTTCACAGAAAAGAAAATCAATTTTTCTTGGTCCTATGCTGATATGCCCAAAATAGATCCAAACTTAATCATGCATCATTTATCTATTGCTCCAGGAGCTAAGCCAGTCAAGCAAAAGTTAAGAAAGATGAATCCGCATGTAGCTTTAATGGTCAAAGCTAAATTAAAGAAGTTATTAGACATCAGATTCATTCGACCTATAGATTATGCTGAATGGATTTCAAACATTGTACCAATTTCAAAACCATATGGAAGTATTAGAATATGCATAGATTTTAGAGATGTCAACGAAGCTGTCCAAAGGATGACTTTCCTTTTCCCAACATCGACATAATTGTGGACCTCATAGTGGGCCATGCAATGCTCTCATTAATGGATGGTTTCTCTGGCTATAATCAAATCAAGATAGCTCCAGAGGATCGAGTTAAAATTGCGTTCACTTGTCTTTGGGGAACATATTGTTGGAATGTCATGCCTTTTGTCTTGAAGAATGCTGGGGCAACTTATCAAAGAGCAATGACTACCATCTTTCATGATATGATGCATACCTTCATGGAGGACTATGTAGATGATTTAGTGGCTAAGTCATTCACCTGGGTAGAACATCTGGGCATATTAGACAAAATATTTCAAAGATTGGAGAAATTCCAAGTCCGGCTAAACCCTAAGAAGTGTGTCTTCGGGGTGACATCAGACAAATCATTAGGCTACATTGTGTCAGCAAAGGGCATTGAAGTAGATGCAACGAAGGTACATGCCATCATGGAGATGCCACCTCCTAGGAACATTAGTCAACTCAGATCTCTACAAGGATGGCTGCAGTCAATCAGGTGATTCATATCCCAACTAGTAGATAAAAGTCTACCATTCAATCGTCTGCTGCATAAGAACATACCATTCAGATGGGAAGCCAAGTGCATAGAATCATTCTATCAAATCAAGCAATATCTAATGAACCCACTAGTTCTGGTACCACCAATAGTAGGAAAGCTGCTCATTCTCTACATATCAACAATAGACGTATCATTGGGGGCACTGTTAGCACAAGAAGATCAAGAAGGCAAGGAATGAGCTATATAATACATCAGCAGAACATTAAATGGATATGAGATAAATTATACATTCATTGAGAAGGCTTGTTTAGCTGTGGTATTCGCTTCTCAAAATTTCCAACATTACATGCTAGCTCACACAATCAAGCTAGTAGTGAAAATTGATCCTCTCAAGTATTTACTTAGCAAAGCGACTCTTACAAGTCGACTGGCTAAATGGGTCATGATTCTTAGTGAGTTTGATATCCAATACACAGAGCATCGAGCTATCAAGGGACAAGTAATTGCAGATCAATTAGCTGAAGCACCACTACCAGATAAGCAACCAATGAAGGTGGAATTTACAGACATGGATGCCCTTACTGTTACACTCAAGCAATGGACCCTATACTTTGACGGTTCCTACACTCAACATGGTTCAGGTGCCGACATCTTGTTTCTCACCCTCGAAGGACACACCATTCCAAGATCGTATAGACTCATGTTTCCATGCACCAATATCATCGCTGAGTATGAAGCCTTGGTCATAGGAATCAAAATGGTTGTAGAATGGATAATCATGGAACTGAAAGTCTATGGAGATTCCCAACTGGTTATAAATCAGATCATCAATGAATATCAGACAAAGGATGACAAGATGCTGCCATACAAAAGAATGGTAGATGAATTCAAATAGTACTTTGTACAAATCACCTTTGAGCAAATACCAAGGTTGGACAATAGAGCGGCCGATGCACTGGCCACTATCACTTTACTGCTACAAATTCCATAACAACAGAGTCATTATGAGTTCCTGGTAGAGAAACTGTTTTCCCCAGCCTATGACAATTCTGCATCCCACGTCATCTATGCCTTAACTGGTTCAAACTCTCCTTTATATGGGACAATCTATGAATACCTTAAAACCAATACCCTACCCATTGAACTATCTCGTAACAAAAAATGCAACTTTATCCAACAAGCTGCCCGTTATACTTTAACCGCTGATACACTTTACCGTCGAGGTCTAGATGGTACTCTTCTTCGTTGCCTTGATCGTAATGAATCTGACTCTTCTTTACACGAGCTTCATGAGGATATCTGTGACACACATTCAAGTGGTCCTACTCTCGCTAAAAAACTTATGAGAATGGGATATTACTGGCCAACTATTGAAAAATACTCTTATCAATTTGCAAAGAAATGTCCTAAGTGCCAAATTCATGGCAATCTTATCCATGCACCAACACAGGAGCTACAACCATTTACAACATCATGGCCTTTCTGTCAGTGGGGACTTGATTTAGTTGGGAAAATCCAACCTTCCTCTTAAAATGGACACAAGTTCATTATCACTGCAACAGAGTATTTTACAAAATGGATTGAAGCAGTCCCACTGACCACAGTAATTGGAAAACATATTGCCTCATTTATTCTCAATTATCTAATTTGCAGGTACGACATTCCAAGTTCCATCATCATAGACAATGGGCGTCCCTTCAAAAATCAAGATGTTCGAGAACTATGTGAGCGATTCAAAATCCAACATCGTTTCTCTACACCTTACTACCCACAGGGGAATGGTCAAGAAGAGGCATCAAATAAAACAATCTTGAAAATCCTAAAGAAGACAATAAATGATGTAGGTAAGGATTGGCATGTACAACTCAATCCGACACTCTGGGCATTTTTAGACTAGCATCAGGACACCTATGCGAGCTATGCCATATTCATTGGTGTACGGATTAGAAGCAATTTTACCTCTTGAGGTAGCAATTCCATCACTCAGAGTATCTTTAAAAGGCCTCATGCCAAATGAGGAGTATCGGGCAAACCGATTGCAAGAACTAGAGCTTCTGGATGAAAAATGACAACATACCTATGATCACCTCAAAGCATATCAACAATGCATGTGCCGAAGCTACAACCATAGAGTCATCCCTAGGATTTTTAAAGTTGGTGATCTTGTACTCAAAGAAAATCCCAGAAATCAATAGGATCAAGAAAAGAAGGGGAAGTTTGAACCTAACTGGTTAGGTCCCTATGTTATCATATCAACCTATGGATCAAACACCTATTAGCTAACAAATTCAGAAGGCTATGTGCTCGATGAACCAACCAACAAAAGCCATTTGAAGATATTCTACACTTGAGTGGTCTAATGCACGAAACAAGTGAAAAATATAAAAACATAAAAAAAATCAGAAAAATACAAAAAAATCTGAAAAACAACAAAACGGTGCAATAAAAACAAATGGTGAAAACCTGCCAATAGGTGCTATGTGTGAGGGAATGACTCCTCTATCTATAATTACTCATATATTTTTCCTCTGAAGTCAAAGCTAATAGCCATCACCCAACACTTTTAAAGCAACATTATCCCAAACATACTTAGCGTAGTCACTGTCTTTGCTTATCTAAAGATCAGTTCATCATATCCCACCATGGCTTGGTAATCACTGTGAATATCCACATCGATCGGTATCTATAACTAGGGGCATCATTCCTCCAACTTCAAGCATTCCAACAACAAGCAAACAAGAATCATAAAACACTAAGGAAATCTTGTCAACAACAGCTCATCTGCAGAGAAAATAAGACACTAATCCAATTAACAACTTCATCACACACATGATGGATGATTTTATGAATTATAATTTGTTTACATCTTGCATGAAGTTTTGACTATTTTGCAGTTCAAATTTTTGAATCATTGGATCTCCTAAATTTCTCAACGATGCATCAAGCTAGAGAAAGTAGCGGGGGAGTCTGATATTTTTTTTGGTTTTCTATCCGTGAGGCGATGTACAGTGCAAATTTTGTCTTAAGACATGATTGGAAATATATCATTGAAGACATTGTTCAACTTTGTGCATACAAATGGTTAACTCTTGTTTGTTTTATGCAAGAAACACTCAGGTCATCTTGGTTTAATTATACCTCGACGCTTGTGCCATCTTGAAATATCAAGATCCATGTACGTTTTACTCAGGTCATTATGGTTCAATTATACCATTATGCTTGTATAAATTTTCAACATATCAAAAGCTCAATGATGACAAAAAAAATAGAGCAAAAACATATGACTGCACAAGAATGACAACAAGAAAAAGAGGGTTATCAATTAGTTGCATATCATTTTTAATCTTGCATTAGTATCATTTCATCATGATTATCATACATCTCATTTTCAAGATACATCTCACATCATACATGCATGAAATCATGATAAACAAAGAATCATCATATTTTCATCATTATAGCTCATAAATCATAATCAAAATCAAAAGCATTTCATCATCATCATCATAGAAACATCATAGCAATGCATATCATAAATCATCATCCATAACACATCACATGACTAGAATTAGAGAAATCAATGTCATATATATATATATATATATATATATATATATATATATATATATATATATATATATATATATATATATATATATATATATCTCAAAATGGTCGAAATGTACAAGGGATATCATGTCTGTCAAAATACAACAAAATGATCAAAATACAATAGAGACAGGTCTCTCAGGTATGACTATCTCCTGAGGTTGACGGTCTCGCAGCAGATGTCCCAGCTCCTGGATCTCCCTTAGGTGGATCATGTTGAGAAGGCCCCATAACACCTCTTCTCTCTATCCTCGCCCGACTTTGACCAGACCAACTGGCTGCATAACTAGGAGCTCTCTGCTCTCTAGGGACTAGATCCTCATATAACCACCTATAGTACTCGACCACCATGGCTGAGTTCTGTATCTCCCTTAGTGTGTCCCGCATCGCACCACCACCTATCGCTCTCTGCAAGCTCCTCTGGCCGACCCTGATGCTCTCTCTCTGTATCCTGCTCTGTCGTAATCTATGTAATTTGGCACTATTGTGCTAGCACTTGTACTTGTAACTATTGCACTGTGACCTGTAGGGATCTAATATGTGAGTCTTGCCAATGGGTAGGTACCCTAATTTGAATGGGTACCTGTGTCGTGGTCCCACCCATACCTGTCCCCGTCCGAGGCACCGATAGAGGTATAACATCTGATCTCCTCCTCTGGCTAGGTCGCCTATCATCCTCTATACCCCCCACAATCGATAACACTACACCTACCCTATCGGTATTATCAACACCAAGGAGAAGTCCTCCTCCTCTCCCTCCATCTCCTCCTTGTCCTCTATCTCAGCCTCTATCTCTCCCTCCATCACCCCCTCGTTCTCTATCTCTCCCCAAATCTCCTCTATCACCTCCTCCTCCTCTTCCTCCTCCTCCATCACTTCCTCCATCATCCCCACCTCACTCTCCAACCTCCTCTCCCTCCTCATCTGTCTTTCTAACTCCCCCTCACCTCTCTGGCTACTCATCCTCCTCATCATCAAAAGAAGGTACCATCTTTGTTGGATCTGATATCCTTGCCACTACATGTGCCATGAAGTAGGTCAAGAAATCCTCTGTCATCCCTGCATCAACAACCCCAACTTCGTAATCCTAGATCTGGCCTGTCAATGTCATGTACTCCTCTACTGCTGCTACACTATCCACTGTGGGCCCCCACTCGGGCACATCTTGTCTCTGACGAGCATATAAACATGCTCCCTATGGTATCCCCTGTTGTCTTCCATACTGTTGCTACACACGGCTATGCAAAAATCGCTCGATAATAAAGGGGGTCCGCCCGATCAAATATCTGGACATATAAACATAGGGCATCTCTAGCCTGTCCTCCGCCCACACCTCGCAATCCATATACGGTCTCTAGATGACCGTATCAATATCATCCAATGCTCTCTGCCAGTGCTCTAGTTTGCCTAGCTTGCGTTGGACAACTATACCTATATATCCATATGCATATGCCCACCCAAATGGCCTATCCCTATCTGCAAGTGGTCTCACCACAAGAATGTGCTCCCAAGCCCACACTTGTAATAAGGTCACCCCCGCTGACAAACTGCTATATCCTAGATATACCACCTGGAGAAGCTCTCTGTAAAGGTGGGCTAACATGCAGGACCCCCATGCAAACCTACATCCTAGTGTAACCATGCCCTCCAAAACCAATCCCCATCCCACAACTAATCCCTTCGACCTACAGTTAGGACATAAGAATCCACCAATGAAACCTGCTAAAACAGAGGGTAGAGGAGCATAATCAAGATCTACAAACTCCTGCCATGGGATCTCATACCCACAAATCTGATCAACCTAGAAGATGTGATGGAGAGTCTCTGTCCCACCCTCTTCAGTCTGCTCCTACGACAACAAGGCCCCCACAATCGAAATCAGCAGAATGCGATAAAAGTCCTCAGGTGTGACTGTTATCTTGCCAGTAGCCAAATGAAAGGTGTTCGTGTCACTGCTCCACCTCTTCACCAAAGCTATCAACAAACCCTAGTTAATGATATATCAAGGCATGTCTAATAATGAAGTCAAACCGCATCTCTCAATCACATCCCTATCGGCCTGTGTCAATCGTGGAATCAATGACCACGATCTTGGAAATTGCTTTCGTGACTAAAGTACACCAAGTTGTGCCTACAAAACAACAAATGTCCATCATCAATTCTCACATCTATCCAATATATCCAATCAAAAGAAAATCAACTTGAAACATGAAGCATCAAATCAAGCAGCCATATCGAGAAATCATCTCAAAAACCCATATCGAAAGCAATATCAAGTCCCATATCGAAATCACTCAAGTCCCATATTGAAAATCAAGTCCCATATCGAAATCAAATCAAGCACCATATCGAAAATCAAGTCCCATATCAAAAATCAAGTCCCATATCGAAAATCAAGTCCCATATCGAAATCAATCAAGTCCCATATCGAAAATCAAAATCCATATCGCAAGCATCATATTGAGAAATCATCTCAAAGACCCATAACACAAGCAATTCAAATATCCATATCAAAAATCAAGACCCATATCACAAGCACCATATCAAGAAATCATCTAAAAAACCCATAACACAAGCAATTCAAATATCCATATAAAAAATCAAGACCCATATCGCAAGCACCATATTGAGAAATCATCTCAAAGACCCATATCACATGAATCATATCAGGAATCATATTGGAAATCAAGAATCAGAACTCATATCGGACATCGAATTCAATCGCAAGGCACAAATCAAAGATCCACATCAACAGAAAATCAGGATCCTCATTCAAACAATCAATCAACTTGGCACTTCATAAAGAAAGCAATTTCAGAAGACTCTTAATCATCATATCAAGACTCAGATATCATCATAGCAGGCAAAGCATTGGCTCAAAACCCATCCCAAAATACTTAGCAGGCACCTATCCACCCCTAAGCCATCTACCTCAACTATTCCCCCTGCAACACATTCTTCCAAGTCTTTTCTACCCATTTTTCTTACCCACGCACCACAATATCCCTCCCATGCGCTACCTTTCCGAACTAACCTATGTGCTAACTGGGGTTTCCATCGCCCTAATCTGCTTACCCTATGCGCTATCTTACACCTTCTTCACGCTAAACTGTCAACCATATGCGCTAAAATCCTAAACGTGCTATCTAACACCTACGACACGCTGCAAAATATACCTAAGATGCTGACCTAACTTGGTTACCCTATGCGCTATGATGCTTATCGTATGTGCTACACTAGACTCCCTATGCGCTAAAAAGGCAAAATTGAAAGCAAAAAATGAAAAAAGTGACCAAAATCGACAAAATAAATCAAAAGCATGGCAAAATTTAGGTGACTAACAGGTGGACCATACATGGTGGGCCTCTAGTATCGACGAACATGCTTGAATCGGTGAGAAGCATAAGGAACCGCATTTTTGTCAGAGCTAAGGTGTCATAATCGCAATGAGACAAATGTGCAAATGACATGAATAGAATCACTTTTTAACCTTTTTTGAGGGTAAAAGTCAAAAGGGGTTAGTAGGTGGGGCATGCATTTTGCTCATTTTGTCACTTTTAACCTTATCAAACATAATTTTTTGGGAGATGAATCAAATACTATGCATTCAACACAGTCAAAATTTCAAAATGCAATTTATTAAAAAACGCTTATCAAATCAGCAAAATTTTTAAATCTTTGATTCATCTCCCGAGGCGGCATCATCAATATCATTCATCGAATCTGGGGCATCATATTGTCATTTCAACACAAACATCATATCCGGCAAAAATTTCTTTGAATCAACATGTGCACACACGTCACTTCAAAGAGGGGCAAAATCTAGACATAAAATGACCACTTTCCTAAGTGAATATTTAATATTCATTTTAACCCCATTCCTCTATTTAACTAAATTCTATTTAATTAAATTATTCACATTCATCTATTTAATTAAATGAAACTCAATTTATTTAATTAAGTTCACCTAAGTCTTTCAGATCCTTTAATTAAATAAATCACTTTATTTAATTAATTTCCCTTTCTCTCCTTTTAATTAAATTGATCCTTGCAAATAAATAAATGTAATTTATTTATTTAAATCTCCCACTTGTATTAATGCAAGTTGCATATATTTTTGTTGAAATAAAGTAATTTATTTTAATTAAAATTCCCCTCCATCCACTTGCAAAATCCTACATCTCCCACTTGCCTCCCTAAACCCCCTTCTAGATTCTTCTAATCACTTTTAAATTAGCCTAATCCATCTCCTAAATATTGTCACATCCCTAATTAAAGGGAAGTCACTTCTCAAACCCTCAAAGTTTTTGAAAACCATTTAAGGCTTTATGTCTTCAACAAGTTAACCTTTAAAGTCTTCCTAACCATCAATGGTTAACTCAACCTTCTTGCATAACTCAACCCTCATCTAACTCAAGGGTCTCATCAAGCATTCATTTCTTTGACCATGGTTATCCCTTTAACCCTTGCACAAGAGTTTATCCTTTGGATAAAATCTTTATCCAATGGATAACCTTAACCTAACCTTAACCCTTACCTCCTAAGGTAACCATCATGTCTTCTCATGTATTTAATACTTCTTACATCTCCTCTCAAGTAGTCTCTTGTTGACAATTGTCACCATTCCATTGGTGAGAATTGTAAACATGGATTGATTAAATTTCAATCCCGACCCTTGTTAAGATTATCCAATCTTGACCTTCCATTGCCCTATTTTTCCTATAAATAGAGCTCTCATTCTCTCATTTTGATATCCAAGTCTTTAGTATCAAACTTATAGACATTTTACTAAGCATCTAAATTTCATACATCCATAATCATTTTTAAATCAAGAATTTAGCCTCCACCAAGAGTCCCATTGGTGTGTGGACCTTTTTGAGACCGAAATTTCTGTTTCATTGCACCACTTTTCCTGCACACAAAGAGCATACAAGATAAATCTATTGATGTACTTGATTTGATTCACATTGACTTATGTGGTCCTACAAGGACTAGAAGCTTTCAAGGTGATAGGTATTTCATGCTGATTATTGATGACTATTATAGGATGATGTGGGTGACTTTTCTTAGGTAGAAGTCTGAAGCCTTTGATAAATTCAAGATCTTTAAGGCAAAGGTTGAAACATAAACTAGATTGAAAATCAAATGTCTAAGATTAGATCAAGGCGGTGAGTTCACTTCTCATGAATTTAACAGTTATTGTGAGACAAATGGAATTAGGAGACAATTATCTGCACCTCGGAGTCCTTAGCAGAATGATAGTAGTGGAAAGAAAGAACATAACCATCTTGGATGTAGCAAGATCTATGATGATGAAAGCCAAATTGCCTCACATCTACAAGAGAGAAGCAGTGATAATAGTCTACACATTCAATAAAGTTCACATCAAAGGTGAAACCGGTAAGACCCCTTATGAACTATGGTTTGGACATACACTTATTGTTAACTATTTTAGAATTTTTGGAAGTAAATGCTATATCAAAAGAGATGATTCAATTGGAAAGTTTGATCCTAGATGTGATGAAGGGATATTTCTTGGTTATTCAATTCAAAGCAAAGCATATAGATGTTATAACAAAAGATTGCAGAAAATTGTGGAGAGTGCTAATGTGAAAGTGGATGAGCAATACATAAATCAATCTATATCATATGACAGGGAACCAAAAGTGGAAATGATCATAACTGAACCGACAATGCCTCAACTGGTATAAGGACACTGAGATAGTTACACCGACACAGTCTGAAAACTCAACTCTGACTGAGGATCAGATCAGTGAACCTGAATCTTAGAAGACACCAAGGTATGTAAGGTTAAATAATTCTGAAGATCAAATAATTGGAGATAGGAACAAGGGAGTTTTGACAAGAAGAAGACTGGCAAATGAAGAGGTATGTCTTATTTCTGTAGTTCAACTGGAATTTGTTATTGAAGCTTGTAAGGATAAACATTGGCTAAAGGCTACGAAAGATGAATTAGATCAGATAGAGAAGAATGAGACTTGGACTTTAGTTCTGTGACCTAAAAATAAGAATGTTATTGGAACTAAATGGGTTTTTAGGAATAAACTGAATGAGGATGGTCAAGTTGTAAGGAACAAGGCTAGATTGGTTTGTAAAGGATATTCTCAAATGGAAGGAATTTATTATGGTGAAACATTTGCACCTATAGCCAGAATTGAAGCTGTTAGACTATTTCTTGCCTTTGCAACTTATAAGAACTATAAGGTTTATCAAATGGATGTTAAATGTGCATTTTTGAATGGTGAACTTGAAGAAGAAGTATACATTGAACAACCTAATGGATTTTCACCGACAGATGATAAAGATATGGTTTGCAGATTGAAGAAAGCTTTATATGGGTTGAAACAAGCTCCTAGAGCTTGGTATTCAAGGTTGGATAAATATCTTTTGAAGCTTGGTTTTACTAAAGGCAGTGCTGATAATAATTTATATTATAAAACTATTGATGATGATATTCTGATTATTTAAGTATTTGTTGATGATATCATTTTTGGAGGAGAAGATAAAATTGTGCATGGAATTTGCTAACAACATGAAGAATGAATTTGAAATGTCCATGATTGGTGAGATGAAAATTTTCTTAGGTTTGCAGATTACTCAAATTGACAAATGCATTTTTATCTGTCAAACTAAGTATCTAAGGGAATTGTTGAAGAAGTTTGGTATGGATAATTCCAAACCGGTAAGTACTCCTATGGTGACAAGTGAGAAATTATCTATCAAGGATACTTTTACACCAGTAAATACGACAAGGTATAAGTCTATGATTGGTTGCTTGCTATATTTAACTCAAACTAGACTGGATATTATGAATGTAGTAAGTATTGTTTCAAGATATCAAAGTAATCCTAAAGAAAATCATGAATGTGCAAGAAAGAGGATATTCCAGTATTTGCAAGGAACAACGAAATATGGCTTATGGTATTCTAGAGATGATGATTTCACTTTATGTGCATATATTGAATCAGATTGGGCAAGAGATACTGATGATAGGAAGAGTATTTCTGGTGGAGCTTTCTTTTTTGGAAAGAAACTGGTTTCATGGATCAGAAAAAAATAGTCATATGTTTCTTTATCTACTGTAGAAGCAGAATATGTTGCAGCAACAACTAATTGGACTCAATTCTTGTGGATGAAACAAATGTTGAAGGATATTAGGGTAAATTGTAGTGAACCGGTAGTTATCTACTGTGATAACTCTGCAACTATTGACATGTCTAATAATTCGGTATTTCACTCTAAGACTAAGCACATATCAATAAAGTATAAATTTCTAAAGGACAAGGTAGAAGGAAAGGAAGTCAAATTGGTTTATGTGAACACTAAAGAACAAATTGCAGACATATTCAGTAAACCACTGTCTAAGGAATCATTTGAGTATTTGAGAGACAGGTTAGGGGTTTCTGCTCCTCCGACAAAGACTTGATTGATGCAGTTTGTCATCAGTCCGACATGCATTATCAGAGATATTATTCATCCCGACACTGATGAGTGGTGCTACTACTCGGGGGGAGTAGTCAGCTTTGAGATTCAGAGGTTTACATTCTTGCTTTGATATTTGTGTCAGATCTCTGACATTGATGTCAAAGGGGGAGAGATAGTGATGTGAAAAAGAAATTCAGAACTTTTCAGAGATATTATTCAAAGGGGGAGAGTTATTGATAGTCAGGAGATTGTTGGTTGTCTTCCATAGGGGGAGACTTGTTTGGCATTTTTTTGGTAGTTAGATGTTTTTCACATCTAGTGTTGCCATCAATGCCAAAGGGGGAGATTGTTGGCATTATGGATGAATTGATTATGTGTTGCATTGATGTTTTGTCATTGATGTCAACACTAGCTATTATGGTTAGTTATAGATAGATAGGTTTTGGTTACCAGTAGAAGATCTAGTGTTACCGACATAAGAGACTATTTGTTGGACACTTCTGACATGTTTGGATCAATTGAGTATGCTTGATTTTATGTGTTACATGTTCCTAGAGCATGTTTTGGTCTGTTGGTATTGACTTGGTGATCAAATGCTATCATACACTCTTGTAAACCCTTACCGACATTGGTTTAAGGTTTAACTGACAGAGCTTTCACTGAGGAATCTTGACAGGATGCATAAGTGGTGTTATGCGAGTTCTACATGGATTTCAGGATGCTGAAGATGTTCTTTGACCATGCTTCAACAACTTGAAGACATCGCTTTAGCATGGTGGAACTAGAATAGGTCTGGTACCTATCTAGGTTAGGGACCAATATCATGTTAATGTGTACCCTACACATTACCAAGATGTTTCAGGATGTTCTATGGATTGGTTATTATTGTTTTACTCTTAAGCCAACATGGCATATCATTATAATATGGATTTATGTAATGATATTATTGTAATATATTTTAGGTGGCTGACCTAATTGGTTTAGGTCCTAGGGGTGGTATAAAATGATGTAAGATCTCATTATAGATCACGGGGAATAAGTGTCGTGGTCTTGAAATGCAATATCATATGTGAAGGAGATTTGGTCGATCATAGGTGATCGAATTAGTATTAAGGAAGAGGTTAAAGGCCTCTGGTATTGAGCTTAACCAAGACTGTAATCAGGCATGGTAGATGCTATCTCTAATATTTCATTACTCTGGATTGTTGTCCATTTATCTTGAGGTGGTTATAACCTCTCTGTAGTTAGTGAGACTCTTTTGTAACGAGCAGTGCGCTCTAGGCAGTGTGCCTTCCTACATGTGCATGCCCCTCATTGTATCACATACTTTCTGTAGAAGTATCATCTAACTGTGGGTAGGCTTCCCACCGTGGTTTTTCCCTTTCTGGGTTTTCCACGTACAAATCATGGTGTTATGTGGTTTGGTTTCTTTGCATTGATTATCTGTTTAATTGTTAAGTTGTATTATTTACCAGTATCTGTTCCTATCGACATCTGTTTCTGCTTTACCGATACTTATTCTGGTTAAAGGTTATTAAGTGGATTAATTGATATAATCTATGTAATGCATGCTAGAATTCATCTTAAAGCTATCAATTAGAAACACCAGGGAAATCACGAATCCTTGTCTAATTAACAAATCTAACAAACTAGACAATGAAATAATGCAATCATCAAGAAAAAAAAGAATTAAGAATGAAATCAATTCAAATAAAACTCCTTATTCCAAGATGTGCATATTGCTTCCATTGCTCTTCTTCTTTTCGTGGTATGATGGCTCTCAGATATTGCGTTGGTAACCTGCAAGTGACACAAAAATTTGAATTTCGTGATTCAGATTAAAGATCGAGGAGATTGAGGATAGAGATTGGATGCTCAATTTATAGATAATTGGAGAAGATTGATTGAAAGGTGGAACATAATGATCAAGAGGTGTAAACTCAGGTGAGATCAAATGCAATTTGATAGTTGAACTGTTGATTGTAGGAGTGGAACTCAATAGATTGAATAGATTAAAGGAGTCAACTGATTGATGAAAGAGTTAACTGAAGGAAGAAAAATAATGATTGGAGGAAATAAAGAGGATGACACAGAGAGCTAAATTTAGAAAAAGCTAATTGAAAGATGGAAATAGAAGTTGAAGAGATAAATGATTTAATTAATTAATTGATTGAATTAATTAATTTAGCATGTGCTTGCATTTTGGTTTAGATTATCAATTTAATCTTTGCATGAGATTTTAATTCAAATAATTGAATTTATTTAATTCAATTTAGTATTTGAATATATTTAGAACTTGACTTTGATTTTCAATTTGGTTTTTGAAATCATGCACATGTGATGAATTTGGAAGAAATTAGAAGAATATGAAATTAAATGAAATTAGAATTTGGGGATTTGGAAATGGAAGAATTAATTAGCTAATTAAATAATTTAAAGAAACTATTTAATTATTTAGAAATGGAATTTAATTAAATAATAAAGACTATTTAATTTAAAGGATTAAATCACAATTAATTAAATAATAAATATGTAATTAATATTTAGAAGAGGGTTGAATGATTAGATGATTAGAGATAGAAATTGAGTAATTAGTAATTTATTTAAATAATAAAGATTATTTAAATTGGGAAATTAATCAGAATTAATTAAATAATAAATATTTAATTAATATTTAGAAAATGATTAAATGGTGAAATGATGATAGAATAGGAAATAGAATAATTAATAAGATGATGAGGAAATATGAAATTAGAAGAATTTAGAAGAATAAGTTTAATTGACTTAATTAAATAATAAAGATTATTTAATCAATTAGAGGAATAATTAGTACATGATCAATGAGACATTTTTAGGTGTCTACGTTTGCCTCTCTTTGAGACAATGTCAGAATGATGTTGTTTCAAAGAAAACAAATTTTTTTGCCCCAGTATACCCCGGTGACACTTAGGGTGTAATGCCCCCTCGAGAGATTGTTTATGCATTAAAGATATGAATGATCTCTCAAAAAAAGAAGAATGTGAGATGAAAGATAGAAGAATGGTTAGTTGATTAGAGATAGAGATAGGTGATGTGAAGATGATATTGAGATAGAATGTGAGAAAATAGATTGATGAAATAGAATAATGTTAGATGATATAAAATAATTAAGAAAGAGATGATGAGAAAAGAATGTTTAGAAAGAATACGATTTAGAGAGAAGATGGGAAATCAACAAACTATCAATAAGCAAATGAGATGAGAATGAGAATGAAATTGAATGAATCACAAACCTGTGTCACATATTTTATTGCGTCAATATATATTCATCACTGAGCCTTATTATTGAACAATGGAGCTTAGCACATCAGGGTATAAGGAACCAAGATGTAAAGATATCTCATTGAAGAAACAAACACGTAGCAGACAAGCAACAAACAAAGAAAAAGATAATGCCCATCATGGCTCCTCTAGTCACTTGTGGACATCCTTGAGTAGCATAGGAACATAATCTATCGCCAAACGATAAAAAAGATAAAGACTGACCCAGACAAAATTCAACAGCTATACTGACCTTGTGCCTTCGTTCTCAGTTGTTTGATGTGATGGTTGATAATGTCTGATCTCATAAAGTTGCGGACCCCGTTTAAGACTGACCTGTCTGATTTCGAGTGTATCCTCTTCTGTTTAAGACAAGATAATGATCATGTTGATATGCATATGATACGATTGATAAGACAGTTTGATCAGTTGATTGCAGATGTTTGACTGGATAGTCGTATCCTTTGTTAACTTCGTGCGAAGTGTTTGCTGGATATCTACTAGGGTATTTGTTTCTCACAAGACATGTTATTGCAAGTTTTCATTGATTGATTTCGATTTTTAGTTCTTTTCCAAGAACTTTTTCGATGTTTTTGGATTATGTAGATCGATTTTTGAATGTTTTTGATTGTTTTTTTTTTTTCAGGATCGTATATGGATGTTTTTGGTTGATCTTTTCAGAATTGTATTTGAATGTTTTTGGTATTTTAATTTTTTTCATTGTTTTTGGTATATTTTTTCAAGACATTATACGGATGTTTTTGGTTGATTTTAAGGTTTTCAATGTTTTTTTTTTTGGACTTTTTCAGGACTTTATCTGATTTTTTGGATTTTTTCAAGACTTTATCTGATTTTTTGGATTTTTTCAAGACTTTATCTGATTTTTTGGATTTTTTCAAGACTTTATTTGATTTTTTGGATTTTTTCAAGACTTTATCTGATTTTTTGGATTTTTTCAAGACTTTATCTGATTTTTTGGATTTTTTCAGTTATGCCCCTAGTGTGCAGACCTGTATGACATGATGATCTGTAGAATGCATGTGGAGATAAAGAAATTTTTGACATGACCTATGTGAATGCAATATGCAGGATGAAGATGCACTTCCTATTCGAACAAGGTTGACTATCTTTTTTTTTTAGCATTTGTAATACACTGTGTTGAGCACTATATTTAAAAATAAAAATATATAAAAAAAAAATGTATGTTTCCATAAGCATGAAGACTAATGGATATTTCGACCAGCAAACTGTATCGAGCATTGCAGAGGAAGTTTCATCGAAAGAAGTGTTTTCATCGACACAAGCACTAAGCAAAGGTATTTCGGCAAAAGGTTACCTTCGATGAAGTAGAAAACCACTCATCGATACTCTAAGTTTCATCGAAAAAGTGAAAACAAAAGGTGAAAAGGCAAAAAGGTGATTTCGAAGGAATATCATTACTGAAGAAACTCAAAAGGCATTCATCGAAATACAAGTTTTCATCGATGAACATGACGTCGAGCAAAGGCAAAATTGTTTCATCGATAAAGAGATATCGATGAAAAAGGGATATCGATGAACATACATAGGCCTTCACCGAAGAAAGAAACTCACCGAAAAGAATGATTTCGATGGAAATTACATGTGACTTATCGAAAAGGGGACTATCGATGAAAGAGTGATTTCGATGAGTCTTAAAAGCGGCTTCTCGACATAAGCTTTTCACCGAAACAATAGTATCGAAGAAAATGAGCTTTCGATGGAAGATTTAAACACTCGGCCGAAGACAAGGGTTTCATCGATAACTTGAGATATGAGCATTTTGAGCGAACTGTACTTCCCGCGAAAGAGTTAAAGGCCCAGTTGAAGAGTGTCACATCTGCAATTAAGTTTAAACACTTGAGTAGCCGTTATAGATGCAGAACATTAACTGTACACAAGTTGCCCATAAGATTACAGTTGAACTGAGAGAATTTTCGTAAGAACCAGATCGATGCTAAAAGATTGAAAATTGCAAAGAACTTGCGGAGACTTGCAAACGATAACCAGAAGAATTGAGCATTCCACCAAGTAAGTGTTGTCTCTCTTATTTACTGTGATTATGGAACCTTCGTCTTCTTCTTCTAAAAAGAGTAGGAAAGGAAAAGAGCTGAACCCTGAGGAGAAGCCCAAGAGACAGAAGAAAGAAGGGAGAGCTCTGACTCAGGATTTGTTAGACCAGTGTCCATCGTCTAGTGTGAGGTCCAAAAAGATTAAAAGTGAAGAAGAAGGATTAGAGGACAGATTTGAAAATCTAGGAGACATTTGGACTGAGATAAGAGGGCATGAATTATTTTTGTTTGGTTACAAAAGAAGGGATGCACCTGAACCCATAAGCAATCTATGGAAGAAGAACTTAGGCAAATTAGTAGTCCCAAATGTGTTTGTAGATGTAGAATTAATGAAAGCTCTGGTAGATTGCTACAACCCAAGAACCAAAACCATATGTGATTACAGAGGGAATACATTAGTAGTAATTAACAAACAGACTATTGATATGGTTTTTGATTTGGACTGGGAAGTAGAGGAGAGTATCGATATGAAGAAACTTTCACAAGAATTCTTTAGTTTGGAAAATATCTACAGGACTTGGAGACTACCTGTTCACAGGCCAAAAGTGGGTGGGTCATTTGTTCAGTTCGGCAAAGATGACAAGGTGCCGTTTGATGTCAACCACTTTCATCCCTATTTCAAGTATACATATTATGCTGCAGCCCAAGTACTAGGCCTAGAGGCTCATCCACTCATGGATATTGGGGTTATGGTTCTGTGTGCCGACTTGCAATCAAAAGACCCTAGGTCATTTGATTTTGCCACTTATGTTGCAGATGCCTTGAATCATGGGCTGGAGAAATTGAAAGGAGACCTTGTGAATGTTCATTTTTCATTATACTCCATGTTAATGCATATCCTTCTTTATTGTGGACAAGAAATTAACTTCTGGCCAGATGAGTTCAGCATTAGATCTTATGATAAGAATGGTCTGAAGAAGCCGGTTCAGTTATGGGTATTAGCATGGGACCAGAGGTTCATGAATAACCAATATTGGCATTTTCAAGAATACTTTGTGAAACCTCTCAGTGCAGCTTTTGGGCAACACAGGGATTACACTTTGTCTCCTGAAATCAAGAGATTTCTCAGACCAAAGGACTTCTCTCCAGAGTCACAGATTGAACATAATTGGGGTGATTGGTATTGCCATGATAATCACACAGAAATAAGGGTATTTGGATATGAAGGGCAACCCCATATGCTTCCAATTACGGTACCAAACAGAGTGGCTAGCTTGGAGATTATAAGGCAATTGTCTATTGCTAGTGCTAAACACTTAACTGATTTCGGTAAACAATCTATTGTTCCAGGTTTATTAGTTTTTTCTGATTTCATTGTCAAAAGTTCAAAAAGTTATCATTTACTTCAGAATAAATTAGACTATTATGGTATGACTTTGGGTGAGCCTAGGGAGAATTTTGATCCTGAAGGATATATAAGAGCCGCCAGAGCCTCACAGAAACTCAAAGCTGGAATACATGTGGCCAAAATGCCAGATGACCTAATCAAGAACCTTGAACGAGAGGAGGCCAAAGCTTTAAAAGGAAAGAGTGAGTTAGTTTGGGAGGCCTACAAATGGAAAAGGGCAAGGGGAATGATAGATGGAGACCTAATTGGAAATCTCCAAGATCCTCTGGAAGTAGCTAAAAGGCTGCTTCAGCATGAAGCAGAAATTATGCACAGAGTGCCTTCGCAATTCCTTCATTTTATTAATACTGAGAAGGACAGTCAGCCCCTAGCTCACATGTCACCAAAGTCGACTGCCAGTAGTATCCCACCTGATTCTCCTAGGGAAGATTATCCCCCTGGTTTTGAAGCAGAAATGAATATGGACACTGGCGAGATTAACATCAAGGATGTTGTTGATATCAGAATGACTGAGCATGAAGACTTCGTTGCTGATGATGGATTTGCCTCTTCTAGGGAGTTCCTCTCATTTTTGTACCAATACAAAGGAGCTCATGTAAAACGAAGCATGGCTGGAAGACCAGAGGAGGAACAGATGAAGAGATTACAGGATGAAATTGATGTCCTCATGAAAGACATGACTCCTGAGAAAGGGAGGAGACTATTAAAAGAGGCCGGTGTAATCATCTTCTCCGGTTGGGATATTAACTCAGCACTCTTATTTGATGGCTTCCTAAAGAGACAAGATTTGAATCAACAGGTGTTGCCCCAGGAGGTAGATAAATTGTTCCTAGGCTCTGGATATGATCCAGACAAGAAAGCTCTCCTACAGTGGGCACTATATCCAAAGGGGAAGAGGCCTATCATTGTAGACATTGAAGAAACTTTTGGACACCTCATGGTTCATCAGGTTGGGAAAACTGATCCTAGGGTCACTGCAAAGCTCAACTTGGATGTTGCAAGATTGAACCTGGACCAGACAGAGTTTTTGATCAGAGAGAACGTCACATATAAAGGACTGTATGAAAAAATCTAAGGAGGAAAATCAGAAGCTGCAGGCAAAAGTATTGCAACTAGAGACGGGGACTCCTATCAGCGAATACACCTCATACCCCGCGGGACGCAGCTTGGACGATGTCTCCGATGCTCTGTACTGGAAGTATCAAGCAGAAAAGGCCAATAAACGCGCAGACAATATCCAACAAAAGATGGACAAATTGGTCAATGACATCATAGGACATCGGTTTAACACCATGCTCTTACAGGTCGAACCATATTGGATAGTATACAACGGAATGATAAAAGTGCTAACAGAGCATGAAAGGTTAAGAGCACGATTGCAGGAAGTACTAAACAATGTCGATACCATGACACCAGAGGAAAAGGCTGAGGGGAATGCGTATATAGAAAGTCATGTCAAACTTGAAGATATGTTGAGAAGAGACTTAAAAGAATTAGATGATGAGAAACCTGTTGGAATGCCCTCCGTCTACAAAGAAGGAGAAGTGATATCTTTGGAGGATTTGCGAAAAGAGCTTACCAGTGCCAAGGATTGGGCCTTATCAGAGATAGATCGAAGTAAAGATATGGCCCCTACTGTCAACCAGATAATATTCAAATATTTTTCGCTGGGAGATGAATTGAAAAAACTAACTCCTTGAATCAAAACCTTCAGAGACGACGACTATATTCATCATCTAGGACTTCTAAATCTCTTTTTGCTTAAGTTTAGAAACACTCAAGTTAACGACTAGTATTTTGAAAAGTCATGTCTCTTCGTGAAAAGCCTTCATCCTCATATATATATGAGAATGATTTTTGTAATGTAAAAAAAAAAGATATATTAGATAAGAGGAAGATGGCGATGTATGACAGCCTGTAAGTTTTACAAATTTCGATGGAATACATGCTATGAACTATTGCTTTTCTTTGCGTATGTGTTGTGGATTATCTCACTTTGTTTTGGCAATCGTCTGTGATATTATCTAAAGTGATAAGGTTATTCAAATTCTTGAAATCAAATCTGTGCTTCATGTTATAACGTTGAAACAAAAGTTTTGCTTGCGAATTGTAATTGTTCCTTGCAGTACTTCATTGATTGGTCCCTTAAAGGTAGGGTTAAAATTCATTCAATCAACACATGATATAAGCATTCAAATTGATCTCAAAAGAAATAATAACCGACAGGTCTACAAAAGGGTGGATTAAAAAACTGTCTCACAGGCTCGCATAATAAGTCCTGAAGAAAGTGCAATGACTCTGTAGCCCAAACAACAAAGAAGGCACTGGTCAAAACAGATTACACTCATCATTATATTTCACCATTTGCTATTTCAAAAAGCAAACAGAAGTAGTTAGGAAACATAGATCGAATAGCTTCTACAACAACAATCTTGAACTCATCTGCTATATCTCCATCCAAGGAACTCATGCCATTTCAAAGATCAGGAGATATCAGATTAGGATAATACATCTGCTATAAAAAGCACTGGTTATCAGAGACATTCAGTGAATAGGTATACCCGCCTAGGTCCTGCAGAGCCTAAAGTGAGAGAGTTAGCAACCAAACAGGTTCACTCTACATGTTGGCCAAGTCAATTGGAGGGTTTGATCATAGAAGTTGGCATTTCCTTAGAACCTATACAATCTGTTGATTTGAGACCCAACACACTGATTGAAAATGAAGGTGCAAAACATTTCGTAGATAAGCAGTCAATTGATCTCTAAGACCCTTCAGAACATTTATCTCAACACACTTAGTGACTAGGATTTACAAATGGAGACGCGGAAAACTTCCCCATTGGTTCTTGAAACTTTGATCTTCTTTTTCCCATGTGTGTGCAGATGAGTTAATTCCTGCTCTTGTGTTCACTAAAGATCCTTAGCATCCTATATGACTAGCTACATGGATTATTCTAACTTCAAAAGCATCCCGAATAGAGCCTCACTGCCAGCAAGCCTTGAGAACTTTGACGAGGTTATAGACTGTAATTTCTCAAATATTGCTCCATTGCCAGTAGGCGTTCATAGCCCTGATGGAGTTACTAGCATGTTCCCATAGTCAAGCTTTTTATCACATTTGTATGCGTGATATTTCAGTTATATATCATTGCTCTTTCTGCCTTTAGATGGATATTTGGCATGGCTCTTTTTATTTTTATTTTCTTGCCTTGACTTGTAAGTAATGAAACCTACTTGGGTGTGACAATTATAGCTGCGCTGAAGTAGATTTCAGATTTTTCACTAGTCATATGATCAACTAGGTGTCTAGAATGAATTTAGAGATTTATTGTGTTTGAGATATAGCAATTGATAGATTGTAGGTTAACAAGTCTCAAATAGTGAAGCCACTACCCAACCATAAGTAAAGCGTCATCACAGGGTAATGTTGAAAATGAATGATTTTAAGACCTTGAAGACTTCATGTCTGAATATCTAAGAAAGGAGATGACCCTTGCTTCTCTTGAATGCAAATGAATGATAAACTTGAACAATTGCCTTGTTTTATTGATGCTGCTATATGAAAATTTGGAATTTTTGAGAATGTGATGCATTTGAAAAGAAAGTATTTGTAATGCAATGTTTTGAATGATATGATATGCAATGCAGAAAGTAAAACCTAAACTACACAACCCTTTAGGTACAATATTTGTGTAGGCAGTTCATTGGTCTTTGTTTGAAGAGTCGGATAAAGATGTCTTTTCCAATAGGATATAAGGACTTAGCTGGGTGTATATGTTCAGCATCTCCAATGTTGATTTTCTTATTTTTTGGATTTTGTGGATCATCATAAGGAAATCTAGCTCTAGAACCCATGAATTCAGCTATAGCCTTATGCTTTTCAATGAAATAAAATCGTGGTAGGTTCTCTTGCCCTCGGTCTTTCAAGTGTGAGTGTATGAGACAAATTGTTTTTGGTTTCAAAGTTGTGACATGAGCGAGTGTTATGTCTATTTTTATTGATGCACTTGAAGAGGATGATGAAACAATTGTTGACAAGTTGTTATGTGTAGTGTGATTTGGATTAGTGATTTCATTGATAAGGGGTTCATGAACAACTGTAGAGGGATTGGGATCACGAGGAGAAATGGTAAGTTTGTTTGAGAGAGAATCTTGTGAGGAACATGGAGGATTATGACATGGAGATGAAGGGATGGAGAGACCTTGATCAGGATTTAGAGAAATAATAGGATCATGTTTAGGACATGAAGGTAAAGGTATGATTTGATCTTGGTTTGTAAAGGGATTATTGGGGAGGATGGAAGAGATGTCTTGATCTTGTTTAGGAGGTGGATGTTGGATGGGACTTGAAAGGACACTTTGTTGTTGAGATGGAAGGGTCTCATTATGAATGGAATATAAAAGAGCGAGGGGATCATCATAAGATTCTTGGTCGGTGGGATCTTGATCAAAAATTGGGTAGGATGGAAGTGGTTGTTCTTGATCTTTATTTGTTTCAGGACTCATTTCTTCTGATTTTGGATCATCATCTTGACATGGGGAAGGAGATTGGATATTCATGGGAGATTCTTGGAATGTTTCAACCTTTTGATTTGATGAGAAATGATTTTGAATGAGACTCTCTAAATCATGACTTGGATTGGATTGGTTTTGTACGATGGATAGCCCTTGGGAGGTTGTGTTATTAGATAGAGATGGCATGGATTGGTTTTGTGTGACTTTAGGGGATAATGAAATGGTGGATAGATATGGTTGATTTGGGCTTTGGTTGAAAGGGATTTGATTTTGGGTGAAAGATGTTTGATTTTGGGTGAAAGTTGTTTGATTTTGGTTAAATGAATTTTGATTTGGACTTTGGTTGAAAGAATTTTGATTTGGACTTTGGTTGAAAAGGGTGTGATTTTGGTTGAATGAGGTTTGAATGTTGGGTTGATGTGATTGGTATGATTGATGTAGTGGGTTGAAAGAAAAAGAAGGTTTACATGACTCTAATGTTGGTTGAACTGAGGTAGGAATGCTTTTGTTGAAGAACAAAGGTTGACATGTTTGAATGGTCTCACAAGAACTAGAAGGTTGGTCTGATACTGATCCCCTTGTGGCTATCACTTCTCTCATCATGTTTTCTAACCAGCCCCTATGGTTGTCAGGACTAGCCATGTCTGTCACTTGTTGTTGTAAAGTTTTGATTTGCTGAGCTAATATTTCTATGGATGACGATGGAATAGGAATGGAAGGGATGAATCCTCCACCTTCCCTACGAAATGTATAATTCCAATCCATGATGTTTGTTTGTTTGGTTTGGACCTAGGATCACAACATGTAAGATATTTTCTCCATTTCTCTAGATGCGATAATGTTTGATTTAAGTTGACCAACTTGTTTGAGTTGAGGTTGAGTTTGATTGATCCTCTGATTGTGTTTTGGACATTTGGGGTATGATTTTATAGGATAATTGTGCAAATGATGATGAACTAAGATAAACGTATATGAGGTATAGACAAGGATGTATATGAGGATGATAATGAGGACTCAATATTCAGAATATGCAACGACTATGGATGATAATGAAGGCGTAAATGAGGACTACGTGAAGACTTTAGGATGATAATGAGGACGTAAGTGAGGACTATGCAAGGACTATGGACGATAATAAGGATGTAAGTGGGACTATGCAACGACTATGGATGATAATGAAGACGTGAATGAGAACTATGCAAGGACTTTAAGATGATAATGAGGATGTAAATGAGGACTCTGCAAGGACTTAGGATGATAATGAGGACATAAGTGGGGACTATGCAAAATTTGATGTAAGGAACTACCTGTGGTCACAAGTATGTAAGGACTTTTGAGAATCGATTTCAAAATGGACTTTTTTTTTGGTAACCTCGTGTGTAGGACAATGTTTTGCAGTTTTCCAAATCTGAGAACAATGGTAGGTATGTATAGCTGACTGACTCAAATTTCATACAATCTCGGAAAATTCAGAGATACATGGGATAGGGCCTGAAATAGCCCAAGGGACTGACTCAATACTAGTCTAGTACAACGATACATAAAAAAGCACGGAATACAATCTTAGGCTGGATAGTGGACACCATTCAATGAGGCCCTTACAATAAAATACTGAAACAAAATGAACAGATAGAGAGTTTGGCAGCACTGGCTCCACTCCACGACACACACTTCTCGGGCATGCTAGTCTCTCTTACCCCGAAGATCCAAAGATCTTTTAGTTGAGGGATTCCTGTATCATAGTGTAAGGTACAGGAAGGGTATCTATGGGGTACGATCCGCACTCCCGAAGCCATTGAATGTAGGATTTTTGGCAACTAATTTGGTTCTTAGTATTAGGTTTCGAGGGGTCCCGATCCAATGATAGATTCTCAGAGCAAGCCACTTAAGACTTTAATTGAGCTTATCAATGTAGGGAAGGCCCCCACATACGTCGAATTCACTCAACACTCTAGCCGCCTGACTAGTATATTTATATAGCGGCTCGAAAAACCTGCTCAAGAGTACGCTGGGAGAGATGATATCCCCAACGCATCCCAATTCGAAGTACCTCTGTGGGGTGATGAAATCCCCAGTCAAAGATACCCCTCACTATGTAGAACAAAAAGAAAATTTGGATGTCGTTGTCACCTTCCTTCTTTCTCCCATAGGCCCGATGGTGGGTAGAAAGTCAGTTAGTGCAACAATAGGTCCACCCCAGACATAATGAAAAGTTCTTTTCCCTTAAGAAAATGAAAAATGATTTAATCTAATGCAACCTGATTCACGTTCTTTTTATAGCCCAAATTTAGGTGTTAGATCCACATGTGCATGTCAATTTTAAACACCAAATCCAAGAATGAAGGCATACATGTCAATTTTAACCATTTGTTTGATTTTTAAGCACCGAAAACCAAGTGTGAGATACATGCATGTCAATTTTAGCTCATGTTCATTTTAAGCACCAACAATGAAGTGTGAGATTATCCATGCATGTCAATTTTAACTATTGTTGATTTTAAGCACTAAAAATTGAAGTGTGAGATTATCCATGCATGTCAATTTTAACTGTTGTGAGATGTGCATGCAAAATTACTAATCTAATCCTCTCTGCGAATTTGCCATAGGCTATAAATAGAAGATTAGTAGTAAAATTAAACCATCAAAAAACAGAAACCCAAAACTTGATAGAGGCGATTGCGTGATAATACTTGAGTCGATGCGTAATACTTACTGATCGAATGCGTAACCCTGATAGACCAAATGCGTGATGATATCTATGTGATTGCGTAGCAATGAAAACTCGATTGCGTGACAGAATGCAGACAACAAAAAAAATAAAATAAATTAACCACTAAAGAAAATTAAACTCTATCAGGAATCTGCACAACCAATTGTGAAGCCCTAACCAAATTTTGCATCATCCACTCAATATTGATTAGATCATATTTAACTATATAGGAAAGAACTAGGCTATTATGTCTGTCTAAGGCCAGTTGTTCTTCTGAATGCTGTATCAATTTTTCTACTTGGAGAAATTTTTGATATTGTTTAGCTTCCCTCCTTTGTTGTTTCATCCTTCTCGCACCTGAAATTTTGAATTGAACTTTTCTTGCCATAAACTTTGTTAATCAAATCCTGAAGTAAAAATAAATTTTGATTTCGGATTACCCAAATTTAAGACAGAATTATACAGAAGCACTAACAGACAGAAAAAAAAATAAAACAACAATTAACCCAACGAATGCGTAATGCAGAAAGGTCGATTGCGTGATCTGGACAGGTCGATTGCGTGGCCCTGTTTGAGCGAATGCGTGACCCCGAAGGGTCGAATGCGTAATTTTGTCTATGCGATTGCGTGATGATGTAAGTTCGATTGCGCGACAAAAAATATTTTCTTGAAATTCGTGCAACCTGCAAAAAAATAAAATTCCACACAATCTGCAAAAATCACACAGAACATAGAAAAAAGGTTAAATTGCTGTTAGTTCACGTTAGGTTCACCAAAATGTAATGCATGCTAGAATTCATCTTAAAGCTATCAATTAGAAACACTAGGGAAATCACGAATCCATGTCTAATTAACAAATCTAACAAACTAGACAATGAAATAATGCAATCATCAAGCAAAACAAGAATTAAGAATGAAATCAATTCAATTAAAACTCCCTATTCCAAGATGTGCATATTGCTTCCATTTCTCTTCTTCTCTTCGTGGTATGATGGCTCTCAGATATTGCGCTGGTAACCTGCAAGTGACACAAAGATTCGAAGTTCGTGATTCAGAGTGAAGATCGAGGAGATTGAGGATAGAGATTGGATGCTCAATTTATAGATAATTGGAGAAGATTGATTGAAAGGTGGAACAAAATGATCAAGAGGTGTAAACTCAGGTGAGATCAAATGCAATTTGATAGTTGAACTGTTGATTGTAGGAGTGGAACTCAATAGATTGAATAGATTAAAGGAGTCAACTGATTGATGAAAGAGTTAACTGAAGGAAGAAAAATAATGATTGGAGGAAATAAAGAGGATGACACAGAGAGCTAAATTTAGAAAAAGCTAATTGAAAGATGGAAATAGAAGTTGAAGAGATAAATGATTTAATTAATTAATTGATTGAATTAATTAATTTAGCATGTGCTTGCATTTTGGTTTAGATTATCAATTTAATCTTTGCATGAGATTTTAATTCAAATAATTGAATTTATTTAATTCAATTTAGTATTTGAATATATTTAGAACTTGACTTTGATTTTCAATTTGGTTTTTGAAATCATGCACATGTGATGAATTTGGAAGAAATTAGAAGAATATGAAATTAAATGAAATTAGAATTTGGGGATTTGGAAATGGAAGAATTAATTAGCTAATTAAATAATTTAAAGAAACTATTTAATTATTTCTCCTCCTAAACATCCTTACACTACAAATTGCAAATAAATTTATTATAATTTTCCCCCGCCTTCTCAATTAACGAATTCTTATAGGAGTGGCTTTAGCATGATAACAAAACAAGGTTTTAGAGGACAAGGACTTGGAAACTTTGGAAAAGGAATTCAAGTCCCTATAAACCCTCCTATGCAAATTACCACAGAAGGCCTAGGAAACAATAATAAATCTCCTATGGATGACCCCCTTAGGATTCAAGAATTCAAAAATCATCTTGCAAGATAAAAAGTCATTCGTGCCCGCAAAAGAGCTTCTTCAAAAAATCCTTTTTGTTCATTTCATCAAACTCATGATCACAATGCCGATGGTTGTCTTGACTTTCAAAATTCAATGAAAAGAACTTATCGATAGTGGCAAAGTTAGAATCATTGATGACAATCATTCTTCTTCTAAAAATAACTCTTGTCCTCAATCTCAAAATAATAAGCCTACACTCATTAATGATCGAGAAAGATTAGCAACTAGAATCTTTTGGAAATTAAAGTATGATAAGAATGTTGTTTTTCCTTTTGTGAAATGTAGCACTAAGCATAAAGAAGGAAGTGGATATTGCTTTTTTCATTATGGTGCTTCTCATTCTCTTGGAAAGTGTAAAGCATTTAAAAAAATTGTTCAAGAATAATACGATCGTGCTCGTATATGTCTTTCAATAGATCTAGCTCTCTTTCTAGGTGAAAAGGTAGTTCCTTAGCATTCATTTTACCCTCATGTTGCTCCTCGCCCTATGACATAAGTAGTTAACTTAATGGGGGGCTCTTTGTCATTAGAGGTGTGTTGACTTGATGATGATTGTAATGTATTCATCACTTATTGTCATTGATGAAACACTCACACACATGATAACACTGACTACCGGTATAACTTCAATTGGTTTTTACTACCCACCAGTATGTTTAAGGTCTATCTCTAACCGGTACTTTGTGTCAACCGATATGTGCCTAAGAGATAACCTGTGGTAACATTAAGACGACATCAAAGTGAAGATGAATTTCAAGGTGAAGATGAAGTGGAAGATTCCTGGACAACGATTCATTAGTTTTATTCCAATCAGTATCGACTGCTCTAACCGGTATATCATTTTTGTGATGATTTACCAGCACCGTTTGTTTGGCAGTCATTTTTGTGATGAGTTATGATTAAATATCTAGATACATTGCACCTAGGAAATTGTGTTCCTATGGCCAACATAAGGTCTGAATGCCTATTTAAAGACATCTAAGCGAAGCATTTTGTGCGAGAAAAAAGAGAGGAGAGAACAGATATAGTAGAGGTAATCTATGTGAATACTTTTGCTAAAGAGCGATAAGTGTTTAAATGGAGAGTAGTGTTGAATGAACTTAGAATGATTTGATCAAGCAAGTTTGTGCTACTCAGAACAAAACAAATCTTTCTTGTTGTTTTTCTAATCATTACAACAAAACTAAATCCCCTGATCGGGTAAGCTCTAACAAGCTTCATTATACAAATCCTCTAACAAGGTGATCCATTAGTTTGGATTATAATACCCTTCAGCAAGGTTACTCTTAATAGGGTATAAGCTTCTAATCAAGCTTGGAATCTCTAACAAGATTCGCTCCTAGTAGAGCTCTTTGTAAGACCTTAATCGGTCAGTTTTCTATTACTGCAGATAGTTAACTTGTGAGTTCCATCTCACGATGGTTTTTACCTATTTGGGTTTTCCACATATAATCACATGTTATGGTGGATGTTCTACTTTATGTGGATGTTGTTATTTCATTTTGGATAGCATGTATTTTGTTTAACTGCTTGGTTAAATTCATCTATCGGTCAGTGTTTAAAGTAGTGCTTGTTTTGGAGTCACTAATTTACACCCCCCCCCTCTTAGTGCTTTTCAAGTCCATGAATTGGTATCAGAGCCTAACTTCTTTGAAGCCTAACCGCTTAGAAGGGAATCTTGAAACTACCATGGGGGACATAAGCTACTTTGAGATGGTTAGAGAGCTAGAAGCTAGTAGAAATGAATTTGAATCCCTTAGGGGCAAACTGAAAGCTTCTCAAGTCAAGAGGAGAGAGGTATCTGAAAAACTATTAGAAATATCTAACAATAGTTCTTCATACGAAGCTAATATTGATTCTTTATCAGAAGAAGTTGAAAATTTGTAGGGTGAGAAACTGAATTTAAGAAGAGAACTGGAAGGTCTCACTATCCGCATGAGTCAGGAGCTAGAAGCAAGAAGAGCTGCTGAAGATCTTATCAAGGTAAGAGATCAGGAAATCATAAAGATCAAATGTGAAAAAGATACTATGCATGAGGACTTAATAGCTGAAATAGAAGAAAAGGAAAACCTAAAGCTAGATCTTGAGTTGGCATCATCTCTGAAAGAGAATCTGTCTAAGCACAATGAGGATCTTGTCAATAAGATTACTGAAGCCAATGAGAAACTGGAAAAGTTTGTCAAAAGTTCTACCATGCTAGAAGAACAAATTCAATCATAGAGAATGAAGGGTGATATCTCTAGACTTGGTTTTCATACAACTGAAAAAGGTGAATCCTCTGGGACAAAGACCAACTATCCAAAGAATAAAAATGCTTCAAAAGTTAATAAGACTACCAGTAAGAAGGCCTTTAAACTTGTCTTATTTGTTTGCCATAAGCTTGGTCATACTGCAAATGTTTGTAGGAACAAACCTAACATGAATGCGGGTTACAATATTAATGCTAGGTATGTGTCTAGAAATTTTGAAGGACATTGCTACACTTGTGGAATGTATGGGCATAAACATATTGAGTGCAGATATGGATCAAACAATCCTGTACCACACATGCATCCTAGGCCATATGGTAACCAGATAAGGAATTTTGATAATCGGGTAAACATGAACTGGCAAAGATCCTATGGCAATTGGTTTAGTCCATTTGAAATGGAAAAGGGAACAAACGTTGTTTGCACCTTTTGTAATAACCTTGGCCATGTGGCTATGAACTACAGAAAAAGAACAGGAAGAGGAAATGCAGGACCCTAGAGATCATCTGGTATGGTCTTTTACCACTACAACAAACCAGGGCACCTAACAAAGTTTTGGAGAACCGGAAACAACAAACCAGTCATCTCTACTAAGGATCAGAAAGGCAAGAAAAAAATTGATGTTGAGGAAACAAGAGAAGATATGAACCAGACTTGGAAGAAGAAAAGCGAAGAATTGCCTGTAGAAGAAATCGCTCCTTCACCCAGTGAAGAGAGTCCAACACCGGTGACTTAAGCCTATTTAAAACGGCTAAGGGGAGCATAACGGTAAAACATATTTTGGACCCCTTTCTTTTTTTTGAATAAGCGAGAAAGAATCTTTTTGAATTTTGAATTTTGGTAACTTTGTGCTGACCTGTTAATCAATCAGTATTTCACTTAAGCGGTGAAATTAGGGTTTATAACCTAAAAGTAAGAGCATTTATTACAGTTGGTAAAAAGAATAAAAACAAGTTTTACCTTATCATTTTTACCCTAAATCTTTCAAAAAAAAGGGGAAGAAATTGAAGTGATTGTAGAGTAGATCAAGATTGTCTTGGTGTGAATTGGCAAATTGCTCTGTGATTAAGAGAAATCAAGTTGAATCTAAATTTGCAGAGAAGTGAATGAGAGTGCATTTGATTGGTCCAACTAGGAATCGAAGCGACGTGCGAAATTCTAGGTATTTCCTTGTATATCGCCTTGAAACTTGTTTATCTAGAATGACATCTACTTGTAAATCTGTAGGGAGGTTGATGATCACTGCTGAGCCTGAGGAAGCTCTAAAGGTAGATAAAATTATGTCTTATAATGCATTGTTGCAAGTGCCAAGTGGAGTCATAGTCAAAGGTGATTTTTCTAGCTATATAGATTGCAAAATTAAAGATTTGGGAACTCTTCATATCTTTACTCAGCTGAAATCACTCTGTAATAATGATCGAAAGATTGAAGCTGAATATGCTAGGTTTTATGAAAAAGGGTTTCATAATGATGCCTACTTTCTTGAAGACTTTGAGGATGAACACATAAGAATAATTTTGAGTTGAGTCCATGGCGAAAATATGTATCTAGAGAGGACTCACACAATAACCGAGAAGGCTATTAGGGCTGTAATAGGTTATTGCTCAACCGGTAAAGTCCCTGAGTTGAGGAGAATTACAAAAGACACTATCTTCAAGCTAACCGGTTCTACCTCTGATGGGCATGCTTTCTCTGTTAACAATATCAGAGATCCTGCGGTGAAACTTGCAGCAATGGTGATAGGCTACAGAGTATTTTACTCCAGTAGACTTAACAGTGTTCCATCCACAACAATTCATACAACACATAGTATGATTGTTGGAAATGAAGACAATGATATTTGTGACGCTATCAGACTCCATTTATTTCAAAATTTGAAATCCATTAAGAAGGACAATACTTAGAAGTTCAAATTTGGTCAGTTGTTGGCTGGGTTATTTTTCTACTTTCAGAATTTTCTTCCTGGTATAGGTGACATTGAATGGTCCAAAGAACAACCAGTTAATGCATAGATCAAGAACAACATTGAGGCTGCAAAGGATACCTTTTCAGCTGCCACGAACATGTACTTTAATGAATTTTAGAAGAAGATGAGCTTGAGAATGTGGTTACCTGAAGATGTGGTAAAACACTTTGACAAAGACATAATCTTTATGGTTACCACTGACTTTTGCTTGATGCAAGTAATTGAACCAAGGGAGGAAGAGATGGAAGATATGAGCTATGAGGTCAATCATGACTTATTGGTTGGCTATGCTAATACCCTATTAGCATCACCTATAGACAAAAAGAAGGCAAAATTGGACATTTTTAGCAATCCAAGTTGCACCTGCTGAAACCAGTACTGCACCTATAGCTAAAGCTAAAGGAAAGCAAAAGAAAAGTGAGGAAAAATATCCTGTGAAGAAAACGAGTGTCCTAAACAAGAAGGAACCAACACCTAAAACACTTGAGAAAAACGAGAGTGTACCAAAGAAGAGGAATGAGAAACTGATTTTGCAACAAGAGTCTTAGGGTACAAAATTTGAAGAAGAACCTAAAAAAGGAAAAGGCAACTGACAGAACACCTAAGAAGGTAAAGGTAGCACCGGAGGCAACTACATCTATAGACATCGCCACCTACAAACCTACAACAACATTTGAAAGAACAATGAAGTCATTGGGAAGAAACATGTTTGACAATGTCAAATTAGAACATTACGATTCTTTTACTGAAGATGAGCAGAACCAAGTACTTCAACAGGTACTAACCTATTTGGGTCATTACAATAGATCTCCACATGAATTGGAGAATGATATT